>NC_136286.1:4950560-5585512 GCF_964198595.1 Lampetra fluviatilis | reverse complement strand
TAGGCAAGTGCGTCGGAAGAAAGATTCTGCGAAAAAACCTACTGATCAGTATGTATTATTTTTTCCATTGATTCATATTAAAACATTGCTCCATATTCACCGTATTATTATATCTATTTAATGCGTTATCATATACTGCGAACGCTTAATAACACATCCTTACAATAATCATACTTAATTACAGCTATATGATGTGATATAATAGTTAATAACTGTATCTCCGTCTTCACTGTGAGACATGTTCAAATTGCCTTTTTCTATTATCATCCTACAGGCTGCTTAGATCACAAAAGTGAAATCGACAGGAGCCGATCGCCTGAACTCACTGCAGGCCCAATCAATGTAAGACCGAAATGTGTTACAAAAACTTATTTCACGCTGTCTTAAAGCCCGACAACACAGGCGCGCAAAAGAATCAACTTAAATCACGACTTTGTCGCCGCTTTTATTTCACGTAGAATTCCATAATGTCGGAGATAACTTCACATGCGTTGCGTTATTGCGGCGGCTTTGCGGTTACGCGTATATGTGTGTGCGCATGTGTGTGTCCAAGTGTGCACGCGAACGAGTTCCTGTGCATTTGCAATAGTGAGTTTTCCGGACACAACGACAATAATAATAATAACAAGATTGGTAACAATACGAAATAAGTGCATCCTTTGGTCGTTCCGCGTATCGGTTGCTTGACCATACTTTACCACTCCGGTTAATGCGGGTTAGTGGTGGTGGGAGGTCGGAATGGGGGGGGGGGTGCGTGAGCGGTTCAGATATTAGTCGCCCTGATGTTTGTTCGTCGCTATCGGGAATCGAACTCAAGCCCCCGGGTATATAGGGCCCTGTGCTCGCGGCTGAGCTATCACTCCACCCCTGGACATTGTACATCGGGCTACAAGCGATTGTTTGATTTGGTTCAATAAAAATAAAAAAATAAACAATTGATTTTAAAAGCGGTTATCGACAGATCGGGGATAAAAAAAACGATCACTTAACTTTAATGTCCTTATTTAGCCTGGTTACATCACTTTCACGTTGCTTATTATTATTTTCTTTTGCAAATTAACGATTGCATGAGGCCGGAGCAAAGTTCATGATTGCGAATCGTTCTCAAACTTGGTATCAGGGCTCGCGGCAATGGCACTTAGAAGTGACACTGCTCATGCCGTCTTTAACGTCTATGTACGTTGGAGCGGACCCGCCGCTTTGTTTACGATGAACGCGGCCTTGGTATGGAAGCGAGAACTCGGGTTAACGCTCGCTCGCTCAAGTCGCGAACGGCCCAGAAGTTGTTTTTGTTGAATATGACAGAGGTTCGGCAAACTGCGGTCATCGCTACCGAATTTTACACTGCGGACGGCAGAGCAGGGAGACGTTATACAACGGCGAACTAATCAGACTTTCAGCCACCCAGTTCGATTTGCGTGTGTTTGTGCCTCTGTTAGACGAAAATACAGAGCTTACGTGCACCGAACTTTTCACGTAACACTTGCACTGCTCTTGGCCGACGTGTGTTTCGTTTGCGACCGTCAATTAACCTCGCTTTGTTCGTTGTACAATATTCCTTACGGAACCGGGTACTCGTTATCTGCAATGTTGATGACGTTTTTGTTTTGGTGTTGCTGTGCTCACGCACCACGGATCATCCTTGTAAAATAGCAGGGCAACTGGCTAAACGTGATCATCCGTGTAACAAATCGAAACAAACTTAGACTTATCAAGCACGCGCGTGTGTATGTGTACGTATGTGTATACCACTGCGGGGAGCCGTGGTTTGGCGGTTAGCGTGCTGCGCTACGAACCCAGCGACCGAGTCCTCGTCTCTCTCACGGCCAACACCGGTGACGATTATCTGAACCGGTCTTGTGCCTCTCCTAGGTCAACTCGGCCTAAACGTGAGTACCTGGTGCAGTGTGTAAACGTCGCCACTCGGGAGACAAAGGCGGCCGGGCGTGGTGTTGGCCACTCACCCCCTCTGCATAGGTGCTCGCTATCAGCACTTGCCCCCAGACTCTGTTCAGACTATACGGGGTTGCTTTGTCTGAACTGTAAAGCGTAAAGTAACTTTCACTGAAGCATATTTTTTCTGTATTATTTCGGAAAATCCGACCGCGTGAAATGCCACTATGATTAATGATAACAAACACATACATTCGGCAGAACGTGCGCACAGGGTGCATAGTTTTCGCGTGCACATGTTATTTGAGTTCACAGGATTCGCGCCCGAACAGTTATATATCCGAGCCATACAACTCACGACGGGCGAGTTCAGGCTCCCGTGTATCGCTCTTTCTCGGTGAGACACAACGAGTGTGCCAGCCTTGCGGGCGCTTTCCAACTAACAACGAACATCTTTAACGAAATCGATGGGTTGGCGCGCGCGTTTATGCGAACACAGAATCGAGTATTCATTTGTAATCCTCGTCTCTGTTCACCACACATCGCTCCGTTTTGGCACCGTTACGGCACTCGGCACCACCGAGGAAGAGGACGCGCAAGGGGTGCCTGGGTGCCGCATGAATCAACCACGGCGCGGGGCTCGGGGCAGTACAAATACCGGCCGCGTCGAATTAATCTCTCAGGAAATGAATAATGAAACGCGCTGGCGAGCAGACTTCAGCCGCATCGCGAATGTTATCATCCCGAAAATCATCGACTCGCGCGATGATAAGTGACGGGCACGTGTTGATAAGCGACGAGTTGCGTTCGCGCGTTTGGTGCGCTTTGTGCGTGCGGGGGCATCGCTGCTGGGTCGTGGTCATCCAATCGTGGTGTGCGCAAAACTGTTCTTGAAGGTGTGCGGCGGTGAACTTGGGTCTCCGGCGGAGCGCTCACGTGCGCGGTCATTAACTGGGGCGTCCCGTTAGTCGCTCCTTTGTGCGTGTGCGGTAACGCGCTGAGGGGTGTGCGGTGACACTGGAGTGTGCAGCCGTGCGTTGGGTGTGCGGCGAGGCGACTTTTGGTGATGCGCTGGCTTCGTGCGGGCGTGGAGTATGCGCTGGTGGCGTGCGGTGATGCGCTGGTGGTGTGTGGTGCTGAGCTCTGTATGTGTGTACGTTGGTGCGCAGAGATGGGCGGTAATGTTTTGGGAGTGTGCGGTGGTGTGATGCGGCGGGGTTTGGCGATTTACTGGATTGCGTGGTGATGTTCTGGGGATTGTATACGGTGATGAAATGCGGTTGTGTGGTGAATCGCTGGAGGTGAACGATAGTTGCTATGTGTGCGTGTGTGCGCCCGCGCCGATAGGAACAGTTGGATGTGCGCATCCGTTGCGTGTAGCGATGCGCTTTGGTGTGCGGTGATGTGTTGGCCCTTTGGGGTGCCGCGCGTTACGCTGCGTGTGGGTTATGGAGATTTTCTGGGGTGTGCCTGGGTCGCAAATACATTGCAAAGTGCTAGGAAGAGGAGGGTGAGGAGGAGGAGGTGGCGTTACGCCGGCACTGCCATCAAGGTTAACACAGAGAAGATACATTTGAGTGGAGGCGGTGTGCACATCACACACAGTAAACGTATTTACTTTTCGGAGCCGTCGCCGCAATATGCTAAACACATATTCCAGATCGTCGTCCCATTTCAACTAATTGTTCAAATTCCCATAATGTAATATCGCACGCATGGTTTGCGCTGTTATTTCAGTGATATAGCCTCCGGTTGTGTGCCTCTGAGTGTGACTCCCTCTCCCGCCCCTCATCCCCCCTCCCCCACCACCTCCCACCCTCCTCCACATCCTCTCCCCCCCCTCCCACCCAACTCGAGAAGCGACCGCACTCGCAACACAAAACGTGGATGTCAGCGCTTATGTTCGCCGTTGGCCGTGGTGGTGGTGGCGACGCTCGCTCGTTCTCCGGCGCTCTCGGCCGTTCGCGACGAGGTTTGCGGCACGCGGGGACGCGCCGCGTGCCCTCGACGCGTCCCGGTAATGCGCCCGGACCGGGGAAACCGAGTCGAAGGCGAAATTAATGCAAATCTTTTTTTCGCTCCGTGGAGCCATCTGCGCGGCGAACAGGGCGCCACATGTTACCCTCTTCTCTCTCTCTCCCCACGCCCTCCACCACCAACCCCCTACCGCCCACGCCCCCACCTCGACCCCCACTCACCACCACCATCGCCCACCCCCCACCAAGTCCTCCACACAAACCCCCCCCCCCGCAACCTTTTTTTACCCAAGCCCACAGCCTCGACCCCGCGACCTAGCGCGCTCCAAGTTGCGGCAACTCGCGGAGATTCACAGCACGAGGCGCGTTTATCGTGCGGTCGTGTTAAGGGAGGAGTGCGGGGTGGGGGGGTCATAAATGAGTTGTCAGATTCAGGTCTTGACAAAACGTCCGAAGAGCATCGTCCAGGCGATTTGCCCCATGATTGGTGATGATGACATCGGCGCGGAGTTCGCCAAAAAAAATCGGCCGAAAAGAGACGCCGGCCAACAAGACTGGAAGCGGACGCTCGATGACCCGCAGAACAGAGTCGAGTGCTGAACACGATAGCCGAATGCTTGGTTTCACACCAGACAGAGTACGTTGGTAATTTGACTCTTTTTTTTCGTGGAACAACACATGCGGATATTGCGATAGTTATAATTGTTAATTTTGGCCGTATCCGCCGGTTGGAATGTTATTTTGTTCACGTGGTCGGCAGAGTATCCTGTTTGTGTATTTCGCTGGACCGTGAGGTGTGGCGTCATCGTAGGAAGAACTCCATCCAGCAGTGGATAGCCGATGGATAGTGATGACGACGAGGACAACAAATCGTTCATTTACTTTTCATAGTTAACATTTAACACAATAATCAATTATATAGAAATGCATCCAAGCTGCTTTACGGTTTCATTTCTATACAAACCTTGACTCGTGACGGTTTATCTTTACACTTGTCCATAATCTCGCACCAAATATTACAACTATAAGAGCAGTATCTCCGGATTTCGCGTAAAAAATAAATTTGACCCGGCTCAAACTGCTGTATAATTATTATTCAATCGGAATTTAAATAACTCAATTGCCACGCAAATGTAGTAATCATTTCCCAAAAAGTGTATGTTGTTACATCTTAAATTTCATGCCAACGTCTCCGTAATCCTCAATATATCTGTCGCGTGTGCGATGGTGAAAACGCAACTGTGGCCCTATTTAGGACACGATCGAGATTGTCTGTAACAAGCTATCAAACAATTTACGGATTTCACTCGCGACATCACACACTGATGAAGACAAAACGATCCCCCGTGTAGCCGTTTTTTTATGGCAGACTGTTGGGGCAAGGGCTATTGGCGAGCATGCCCCAGCTGCAGAGGTTCATGGTTGGAATCCAGGGGCTGCCCTGGTTAATACTGCGGGTGTAATTACCACGATATTATCATATTAGCACGATATTACTACGAGTTTACCACATTATCAACCGCTTGCTTCACGCTGGACGTCAAAAACATTCCCTGACATTGTTAGCAAAAGTAGGCAATTGTGTGCCGGAATCGTGGTCCAAACTTGGAAAATATAAAAAAAGTTCGCTTAATTGGCATTATACATACCAAACCTAGCACACCCCCGACTGAGAAAACTTGATAGGCCCATCCGCAAAACGAGTCACGAGACTCATAGCGCCTGTAATTAGCACGGTTGGCTACGTACGGTGCGAAAGAAGTTCAACTTAGTTGCACACATAGCGAGGCTTTCCTGGGTAAACAAGCGCGATAATGATAATCATCTAATGAAGGCCGGAGGTGGTGGCGTGACCACGACCAACGCGCGGCGGCCTTCGTTTCCCCGCGTGCTGATGTTCACACATCGCAGCGGCTAACTCGTTTTAAACACTTGAGTCGACCGAGGCGAGGCCCAGAGACCGTTCTGAGATTACCCGGCACTGACGTTAGTAGCCGTGACTGGAAATCAAACTCGGCTCTTCCGTTTCTGTAAGCTCAGTGCACTGTCAACGACTCTACCCCCAGGCGCTGACACGCACGCGCACGCGTATTGCAGGATCGCACCACCGAATGAATGAATGAATCATTGCACCCGCCCCGCTGTGCGGATGGCCACGATGGGCATTGAGCAGCAAGTCCAGTGCTAGCTGCATTGTGGACACTTACATTCGACGACGTTGGGAACCCAGTGACGATGCTGTTTGTGCTCTTCGACCAGCCGGGAAACAAGAACTCGACTGACAGACGGCGTGTCGCGTTATGAGCTTTCATTGTTCCAGTGGATTCGTCGGTAGAATCACGCGTAGTACATTATACTTGATGTGGAGCCGTGGCGCAGCGGTTAACACACTGGGCTATGATCCCGCCCACCTGAGTTAGAATCCCGACCACGGCTAACATCGAGGGCGAGTTATACCTGGACCGGTTCTGGCTCCTCCCTTCGCCGACCCGCGATGCCCATCGTGGTGAAGTATGATCGACCGACCTCGATGTCACCAGCGGTTGTATTGCGTTTGTGTGGAAGCAGTAATTAGCTCGTTGCGCCATAAACCTCCCGAGTTCGAATACGGGCCACGGCTAATATCAGTGGCGTGTGATATCTGAAGAGTCTCCCCCCCCCACCCCCACCAACCAAACTACCTCTTCGCCACCCTGCAGTGGCCAGCGTGGTGAAGTATGGTCACACAAACCTCCACGACCGACACAGCGTGAATTAGCCCTCCATCATCCACCAGTGGATTCACAAACGGCGATATCATTATTTCTATCAGCACCAGCCATAATCAATCATATTCTGGATGAAGGTCTCTCTGCAACGTCGACTTCTTTTATTCTGCTTCGACGGAGAGGCACGCATCCATCGAGACCTGGAGCATGCGTGCGACTGTGCAGTTACTATGCAGGTGATGATCAAGCATCAATTATCACGAGAGCGTCTCTTTCACGCCAACGCGAACCGAGTCGTGTGTAACTACATCTGGTGCGAAGAGTTGCCAGTTATTATGTTTTTTTTTTAAAGTACAAAGTCGCACTCCGCTGTGTGTCACCGGTAAACTCTTCTCGATTCCAGATCAATTCAGATCCGCGCGTTAAAGTCACACACGGCGCACGCATGGAGTTAGTTGCTCCCGTGTCACGATATTACGTAGCCCATATATCAGCAAAGGCAAGCGGTGTCACTACTTAAAGTACAACTATACAACCGCATATCAAAACGCCGTTACAGAAACAGTAGAGATTTTTTTACGAGAAAGAAAGGCAGTCCTAGGCAGCGGTAAAACAAATGACGTGGTTTGAGACCTAGATTTTAACAGGGGCAGGGAGTCAAAAACACGCACAGCGGAAGGCAGCGGGGAGTTTCAGAGAAGAGAATCAGCGACCTCCCAATGATCGCTCTACAGAAAGCATTGGTTGCTAGCGGGGAGAGTTTGTGCAAAGTATATAAGTAATTTAAGAAATGCTAAATCAGCTAAGAGCAAATCTAATGCGTGGTGCCTTGTCGTGGCTCTGTGGACATTAAATGCGCTTTCAGGTCTCGCTTGAAGAGGTTGAACTCGAGGTCTTACACGGAGTCGACTGCGATCAGAGGGGATAAGTGGGAGAGCGCGTGGAGGGGAGTTGAGCGAGACGGGAGGGGAGAGGTAGGAGAGTGCGTGGAGGGGAGTAGAGTGAGATGAGATGAGAGAGGTAGGAGAGTGAGTGGAGGGGAGGAGAGTGAGATGAGAGGGGAGAGGTAGGGGAGTGCGTGGAGGGGAGAAGAGTGAGACGGGAGGGGAGAGGTAGGAGAGTGAGTAGAGGGGAGTAGAGTGAGATGAGAGGGGAGAGGTAGGAGAGCGCGTGGAGGGGAGTTGAGTGAGATGGGAGAGGTAGGGGAGTGCGTGGAGCGGAGTAAAGTGAGATGAGAGGGGAGAGGCAGGAGAGTGCGTGGAGGGGAGTAGAGTGAGATGAGAGGGGAGAGGTAGGAGAGTGCGTGGAGGGGAGTTGAGCGAGATGGGAAGGGAGAGGTAGGAGAGTGCGTGGAGGGGAGTAGAGTGAGATGAGAGGGGAGAGGTAGGAGAGTGCGTGGAGGGGAGTTGAGCGAGACGGGAGGGGAGAGGTAGGAGAGTGCGTGGAGGGGAGTAGAGTGAGATGAGAGGGGAGAGGGAGGAGAGTGCGTGGAGGGGAGTAGAGTGAGATGAGTGTGTGATGTGGAGTGAGATGAGAGGGGAGAGGTAGGAGAGTGCGTGGAGGGGAGTAGAGTGAGATGAGAGGGGAGAGGTAGGAGAGTGCGTGGAGGGGAGTGGAGTGAGATGAGAGGGGAGAGGCAGGAGAGCGCGTGGAGGGGAGGAGAGTGAGATGAGAGGGGAGAGGTAGGAGAGTGTGTGGAGGGGAGTGGAGTGAGATGAAAGGGGAGAGGTAGGAGAGTGCGTGGAGGGGAGTGGAGTGAGATGAGAGGGGAGAGGCAGGAGAGCGCGTGGAGGGGAGGAGAGTGAGATGAGAGGGGAGAGGTAGGAGAGTGTGTGGAGGGGAATAGAGTGAGATGAGCGGGGAGAGGTAGGAGAGTGCGTGGAGGGGAGTAGAGTGAGATGAGCGGGGAGAGGTAGGAGAGTGCGTGGAGGGGAGTAGAGTGAGTTGAGAGGGGAGAGGTAAGAGGTCGCGTGGAGGGGAGTGGGGCGAGAGGGAAGAGGTAGGCAGGGGCTTGTAAAGGGCACGTGCTTTAAATAACCCTATTTAAATCCATTAAAACTGGCACAGTTTGGAGCGCGTACTAATTGTATGTCATACTGTTTGCATGTCATGCTACGAGTGTCCAGGCGGCACACAGGGATCTAAAGCCCTGTACGTGTGTGTGTGGTGTGGGGGGGGTGGCTCGTGCCGCTAGCCCCGTCTCAGCTGTGCCTTCCCTGGCCGCGAACGCAAACGTTTACTGTTTAGACTCCAGATCGGGTCTCACATCGACGGCTGCCGCGGCCACAGAGAGCGGAGTGTTGGGAGTAACTCAATCTGCTGCACCTCAAGCTATAAGGTGGTGCCCCCATTATTGTGCCCACCCCCCACTCTCCTCCATCTCCTCCCCCCTCCACCACAATCTTGCGTTGCGCTACACCCCCCACACGCTGCCGAACACCCATCGCACTCGCAATCCCAGTGGGAAAGGAGCCGGGTCCGCTTCTTATCAGGGCACTGAGCTAGAACCTCTGAGATGCTCGCAGTGAACTCGGAGAAGGAGCGAATGAAACAAAACAAAAAGTGAAACTTATCCCTGCAACATTCAAGACGAGGGTCACGCATGCCTTCGTAAAGTTTAGCTTTTAACGCGTTGCCAATAATGTTGAAAGCGTTAATGTATTGACTCTGCCCGTCTGTCCGTCTTCTATCTGTATTGTCTGTCCCTGATAGGGGGTCACGATAACGCTCGAGAAAACGATTCAATCGGAAGGAAATGTTCGTATGAAGCTGTGTTGCTATAAGGCACTTACCGTAAGAGAACACCAGACAAAATTGATCGAATGATCGGCCAAAAAATACTGTACAACTTGAAACGTAACGTGATTATTTCTAATTAAACAGTTACGTGGATACAAACGCATGTTGAAAATCTGCTATGAGAATCCACGCGTGAGCACGATTTTTCTTCCTCGATTCGTTATTCATCACAAAATGGTTCTGTCAAATGTTGTGTAAACTGTCTCAAAAGTCGCTGACTTGCTGTACGTGTGAGAACGCGCGTCAACTCGAGAGAGGGAGGGAGGGAGAGAACCGGGAAGTTTGGGAAGGAAAGGTAACAGAATCAGAACACGTGTGTGTTTACACTGGAGGAATCCGATGAGATATGAAGCTCTTTCTCACGGATATCCACGAGACGATTTTTTGACAGCGCGGAATAATTTATTTGCTGGGTCCGGAGAGAACACGCTTTTTTATCTCGACGCAGCATTTTCGTGATTTAACGAGGAGGCTCGGTTTATTTAGATTGCTCCTAGTTGTACAAGTCACAGAGTAAAGAAATGCATTAGCGACTACATCGGAGACGAACCGTTTTACAGATGTACATATCTACACGTGTTATTAATCGCTGGCAGAGAAGGGGGGTGGCGTGGACTTAAGGGGGGGGGGAGATTCTTTAGTGCTGAAAAAAATTGTCGCGTGAGATATGTGTGAACGTATTTAAAACGTGCTCTTATTGTTTGCAGTTTATATGGAGTGCTATTGCAAATAACATCTGATAACCCTTAATTTTGGAGCTTTCGTGACTGCAGGAATTATTCTTTGGTTCTTTCGGTTAAGTCACGTCTAAAGATAAAATAATAAATTAAATAATAGCATATGACGTTTCGATTGCAACACAAGCAATCATCATCAGGCATGTCTGTCTATAGTTTTCTAGTTAGATTTTTGTTGCTATTTCTTTTATGCCTGATGATGATTGCTTGTGTTGCAATCGAAACGTCATATGCTATTATTTAATTTATTATTTTATCTTTAGACGTGACTTAACCGAAAGAACCAAAGAATAATCTGATAACCCTGCAACAGCATTTGTTTAACAAGCCCGACTCTGCTAATGCGACTCGGGAGGTTGAAATCGGTCGAGAGTTGTCTTCTCACCGCCAGGTAGTTGTGGCTAAGCACGTGGTCTATAACCCAGCACCGGGGAGGCTGCGAGGGTTGATGGATCGCGCAAATGTTGGGAAACTCCAGTCCCGTGGGCGTCGAAAAGGTGTCCTACCCTAGTTGGCCAGGAGAAGGCGGTACAGCAAAAATGCGGACTCCACCTGTTCCATCTGTAAGGGGATAGAGTGTTCCCCCCTCGCATGCGTAAATTTTCTGAGTGCTCCGGTCATTAATTGACCGATGACGGAATAATATATAGAGAGGACTGCAGAGCTCTGGCAATTGCTGTCGCCGGCTCACCACGTGGCTGCTGCCTTCCCGCTCGTCTGTGGTTTCTCCTCGTGCCTCTGAGTCGTTCTCTCTCTCTGGTTTGACAGTGAGTGAATCCAGTGCAGTGCGTTACAAGTTGAAATTCTTATTGTTATAAATTCCGTTGGATAATGATAGTCTCGATAGTCAAACATGCCGATGGACTATCACACATTTTATTTATGGGTGGAGACACCATGCAGTTCTGACAATACACGGATATGCTCTCATGATGGGTGACGTTTAACTCAGAGAGCATGGTGACATTACGGCAATCAGAGCCTCACTTATTTGCAATGTTTCCCATCGCATACAACATCCGCTTATGCGCTATGAAGAAGAGCCATTGCCCGAAACGTCGCCTAATACAGATATTAATTTTAAGGTCACAGTGTTGTTGACAAATGTGTTGAGTATCTTGTTCTATGCAGTTCAATGCTTAACAGCACTGACTTGGCAGCTGTGCACACTCGTGCGAGTCCAACGCGTGAGCATTTGAGTCACATTTTTCAAAAGCGAGCGGGTAGAGAGATAACCTGACACACGGGAGAGATGTGTAACACGTACATTGGGTGCCTCTGTGTTGATTGAGTGTTTCTGATAAAGAATATACATCAACACCCATGATGTATGTGTATATACGTTTACACTTTGCATATGATGTACTTGTTCTAATCCAAATCTCCCTGGAAACACATTGTAATTCCCAGAGAGGTTTCTCCTGGTTATAAATAAAGATCATCCACCTATCAAAGGATTCAGTGGAACACTATACGATCTTCTTGTTGGCCCCACTTAGAAACGCATCAATCGCAGGCCTGACAATCCTCCCACCCGTGTGTAGTTCCATTCTTCATAGGTGTTCGCGAACATCACTTGCCCTAACAGTCTGTTAAAATTTTGACTTGAAACTTTCGTCTGTTAAAATGCTATATGGGGGATCTTTGTCTTTGTCAAAGGATATATATAGGTGGGAGAGTATTTATAGTGCTTGGATGCCCGTAACAAACCCGTCCACCTGAGTTCGATTCGGGGCCACAGTTAACGTCAGTTGGCGAGAGATATCTGAACCGTTGCTGGACCTCCCCAAGGTCGACTTAGCCTGAAACGAGTACCTGATGCGGTATGTACACATCGGTACTTAGCAGACAATGATCGACCGGGTGTGCTGCTGGCTACTCTTCCTTCGCGTTGTGCTGTGTGAGCCTTATGTAATAGGTGCTCGCTAACATAACTTTCTTTCCAACGTGGAATCTTTGTTCTGCTTTGAATAATAGAAAAGTGAAACACGGAGATAAAACATCGGATGAAGCAGATCGCGTCTGCACGAGACGTGCTAAATTTCAAAATATATGTACGTGTTTCACGTGGGACAAAGGGATTGCGGTTTTTTTAACAGCTCTGAAAGTTGCGAATATACCGCTTTGCGTATGATACAACAACTGGCGATCTCTGGCAGCGCTTTTTATCGTCTTTAGCGTCACACTGCACGGGAGACGACTTGGTTCTCTGACGAGGGCCACGTTTCGCCGCAGCACGAGACGACGCGTACGCGGCGTAGAACTTTCGACTGAGCCCCGCCCTGCGAGTAAACCAACCGTCAACCTGCCGCGGCTGTCATCCCTTGACAGCCCAAAATTAGAAATTCGTGGTTTTTGGGATGTTTCCACTTAACAGCGTAAGACTCGACTCCGTTTAAATTGGCAGCCTTCTAACCTTTGCTGAACGTCATCGTCATTTATGCATTCATCGCTAAGTCGGTCCTAATCGTCCGTACGTATTCGATAAGCTATAGCTACCAAAAATAAACGACATCACTTGATATGCATACGCACATACGATGCAAGGGGCTTGCTATTATCCGTAAGCATTGCATTGTTAATTCAATGCGTATGTCGAATTAAATAATGTAAGGATAACCCTCAATATACATTATACATGGGATACAAAGCACCTTTAGTGTGGGGCGCTACGGTCAATTAACCCTCACGATCCGCACGGCGCAGGGAGGCCCTCATCCGGCAGTGGGCTGACAAAAATTGTCCATGACACGTCACTGCGATGCGTGTAACATAGACAAAACACCTGGCAGTCTGGACAAAGGTAAAATATCCTGCGTCTCATTTGCAGGCTGAACGCTGGTGTACAGGGAAAGACGGACGGGGGGAAATGTTGACCCATGCGGGATAGTTGCCGAGCGTACAAAAGTCGGGTCCATGCCTGAGCGATCAGTTTGCTCATTTGGGTTGCGTGCAACTTATTTCCGTGGATGTGGACGTCGCTGCATGCGAGCGGCTGCGCAACCAGTTACTTGCCGGAGAGACAGACTCAACTTTCAAGCGTTTGCATTGACGCATTTCATCACGTTGGCTTGTTACGACCCTGAATTATATTCCTGTTCCATTTCCTTGCTGTTGCGCAACTACCCGCTCAGTTTGCAGACAAATCAGTTGGGCGATTTCTTAAAGCGATCTGGTCGCGTAGCCCGCCTCTCAGGTCTGCAGGGGGCTGTGAACTCCAGCGCTTGAATCAATAACAAATGCCACGCGTTCCCGTTGATTTTTTTTTTACACGAAACAGACTCAACCATGAGACCGGTCGTGCCTTTATCGAACGCTTAACAAATCCGTTGCTTAAAATACACGTGTAATGTGTAATGCTGTTTTCAAAGCGTCTGTATAACTACCGTAGGCGTGTACGGATCGTTTAATGATTACACGAAACGTATTTACGTTTGTCACTCCGCTGCTGGATGAAGGCACCCTTCTCCCCGTACGCTGGCTCGTGCGGGTTTAGTGAATTGGAGCCGCTGATGTCAGCCCGCATAGCTGTAAGTCGAACTCATGTCTCCCGCACATGAATAGTACACGAAACACGTGTCCGAAGTGTTGATGAAAACTTCAGTGAAGCTTAGCACATCGGGAGCAGGGTGGGGGAGGGTAAGCGAAGTCTTCTCTGCAGATCGTGATGTCTGGAATGACGGTTTTGTTTTGTTGTTGTTGTACGAAATAAATAAGCGGACAATAAATCTCCTTCACAACATATATTCGTATCTCCACGTAAAATAAAATAAAAGTGTATTTTACACAATCCATCAGCCGTCCACGGCCTTCTGCGAGTGCATTATTTCAGCAGCAATTAATTCAATACAAGCAAACCTCTGGGCCGGTTTCGACGTACGGTCTCTCATCAGCAGAGTAAGGCTTCGCTTGAATGATTATTGCACTGTCAGTTACGACAGCGCACAAGCGGATCTCACACGCGTCCCTTCACTTGCCCTTCGACTAACCGCGTTAAACCTCCTCACTCTGCAAACACCTCTTTGCTCAAGCAGTCGCCTTTGTAAGGGTACCAAAGACAAAGATCCCCCCGTATAGACTATTGGGGCAAGTGCTGTTAGCGAGCACCTACGAATGCCGGCACAACACACAAAGAGGGTGGGTGGCCAACACCACTCCCGGCCGCCTTTGTCTCCCCCGTGGCGATGTTTACACACCGCACCAGGTACTCATTTGAGGCTGAGTCGACCTAAGGGAGCCATAGGACCGGTTCAGATAATTGTCACTGCTCTTGGCCGTGAGAGGGAATCGAACCCGGGTCGCCAGGTTCGTAGCGCGCTCTGCCCCCCTGTATGTGTACCACGTGTGCGTACACACACAGTGCCCCCCGTGTGCAATGTAGACGCGAATGTATATACGGACAGACATTGATCCCCGGACACAATGTATGTCTGTACACACACACGCGCATTGTAAGCTGCGACACGAGGCGTGACAGGTTGGCAGGCTTGCGTGTATCACAGCCGTGCGTTCAACTCGCGACGCTCAGACACACGCGGTGTACCTTGCAGGACACGTTGAGCTCCAATATTAAACAGCCGCACCGGCTGCGAAGTCTCCCTCCCGCTTTGGCGGTACTGACGATGGATTTTTCGCTGCGTGCGGCGGCCGAATATAGACTGTAGTGGGTGGTGTCCCTGTGCGTCTCTTCAACTACCAGCCTCGACACCTCGAGAAATAGTGCGATAATGCGCAGTGGAGACGATGCGGTAAAAAATAAAAATGTGAAGACAAAGATCCCCCGTGTAGCCTGAACAGAATGTTGGCGCAAGTGCTGTCAGCGAGTTCCTATAAAGGCCGGGCTTGGCACACGAGGAGAAGTGGGTGGCCAACACCACGTACACACAGACACACAAAACAAAGATCCCCCGTGCAGATAAAACAAGACTGCAAGTGCTGTCAGCGAGCACCCACCTGGCCGTCTTTGTGTCTCCCAATGGCGATGGTAACACAACCGCCGCACCGGGAATTAATTTAGGGCTTAGTCGACGTAGGGGATGCCCAGGCCCACTTAGAAAACGCCTCGCCACTGGTTGTTATAGCCGTGGCTGGGAATCGAACTCAGATGGCCGGCTCCCTCGTGCAGTGCGCTAACCGATACGGCGATGCTCCTCCCTTCCCGATTACGCACGCCAAGATACACAGAGCGCTGGGACGTGCGAAATCAGATTTTGATTAAATAACAAAAAAGCAACAGAAACTCGCATAACCCTCAACTTTGCGAAGACGCCCTGTTAATAGATGCGACGGTACGCGAACGATGCAGTTACGCGTGAACACACACGCGCGCACACACACGCACACACACGCACACGCGCGCACACACACACACGCGCGCACACACACGCACGCACGCGCACGCGCACACACACGCACGCACACACACACGCACACACGCACGCGCACACACACGCATGCACACACACACACACGCACGCACACGCGCGCACACACACACACGCGCGCACACACACACACACGCGCGAACACACACGCACATACACACACACCCTCACTGCGGTTTATGGCGATCTCAATCGGATACTCGTGTCGCGTAATTTCCCCGGGTTTGAGTGCCGTGCGCGCTGCCCTCGCGGGTCGCACGGGGGGTTCAATAAAGTCAACGGTGCGCGCGATGAACACGGCCAGAACGTTGCCCAAGTGTGCCAAACGATGCAAGGAGCGAGAACGAGAACGAGAGAGAGAGAGAGAAGAACGTCAACGCGGTCGAGCGGATGAGTTTGGTCTGAAACGCATCGGATACCTCAGACTTCGCTATCACCGACGGCAATGGGTCATCAAGGATCTCCCAATGCCCGCTTCGGGTGTTGACCACGAGGCTTCTCCTGAAGCCGTCCACCGGTTTACTCACCACAGTCTGAACGCAAGATGAACGTCGTCCCTGATCAACTCACCGAGGACTGGAGAGGCATTGCGACTCTGGCTCGTTGCGTTATCTCTATTCGCCCACAACATCAAAGCGCTCTGAGTCTATTATAGAGCTGTGCACAGCGGCGAGCGTCAGACACGATAGCCAACGTTGTTTGATACTCATATCAACCTGTCTGATGCATATTAGACGACAGTTAACATTCTGATTATGGTTAAGGAGGACTACAAATATTGCTGTAACTAAAGTCGAGTATGTATTTCTGAACTGGAAAAGTCTGAATTTGGACCCAACTCCCCACCCTCCAGCCGGAGTTTGATCGGTTTTGTTGCTTTGCATCTCGTGCTAACCACTCAGAAATCCATGACTGCCCCCCCCCCCAATAGCGAACCGAGTATTTCCCCTCCCGAGAAGTGTGACGCTGAAGCCGAAAAAAAGCGAGCAATTCCGGTGGTTGCATACGGCGGTGTTTATCATCAACTTCGCTCAAGCTTTTTCCTTGCGGCGCAGGTAACCGGATGGTGTTCTACAAGCGGGCACACGTGGCCCAAACTATTGTACAACCGTAGCGATTGTCGTTTGCAAATATCGTGTGGAGACACTTTGCGCTCGATGCGTATTACGTGAATAAGCGATTTGCAAAGGGCACACATTTGCACGCACGGACTTCGAGCTCCGGTCCCTCACAGTGTTACGAGTCCGACCGCGCGAGCCCCCCCCACCTCCACAGCGAAAATACTTAAACAGCATGCCCGTTGGATGAAAGCCTCTCCAACCAACATCCTGTCAATCGCGCGGGTTATTTGATGGGCACACTTAACCAGTGCGGGTTGGTGAATAATGAGTATACGCTCGGGATCGGTGCGGATATATCACTCTGCCACTGAACGGGAGCCATGAGTTGGAATCGAACTCATGGCGCTGCCGGGTTCGAAGCGCAGTGCCCCAGCCACTGGGCTATTCCTCCCGCTGCAGCCTGTCTATCACTGTTGCATTATGCTCAATAATCTGCGGCGTGTACAACATTCTCTGGCACATGTCGTGACGGGTACCCGCAAGATCCGACCGTGTTCATCCAGTGCTCGCCGAGCTGCATTGGCTTCCGCTTGCCGAACGTGTACATTGGAAGGTCGCACTCATGACACGCAAAGTGCTTACCACAAATGAACCACCAATTCCTTGATGATCTCGTCAAGGAGCATAAACCATCACGCGATCTCCGGTCATCCTCGCAGCAGCGGCTTTTGCCTAACCATCGAACAAAAACGATCACCGCATCGCGCGCTTTCAGATGCGCTTCCGCGGCCGTCTGGAATGCTCTTCCTTCCGATTTTCGGGAGCCACTGGTAGATATGCACTTTTCAATCTAGTTTGAAAACTAATTTCTTTAGAAGTGATTTTCGTGTTTAGTGTGTTGTTTCCGCCCCCGCACCTCCGATTAGCTCGGTTGGCTACGTACGGTGCGAAAGAAGTTCAACATAATACACTTCCACTAACATCGCGCAAGTTTTGCAATGCGCAAGAGCTATGGTTTGTATTTTATGCACGCTATATACCAATTTTTCTTTTCTTCCGGCGGTTTAAACAACATCCTCGTGAAGTTATATCTGAGCGGTGGTAAAAACGTTACGAGGGAAATGCGTACAATGTTACACGAATAAAGCGTTTCGCTATTCATATGATTGTGTCACCTTTGCTTATCCTGATAACACGATATCTTACAACAATTAGGATAACTTCATAACGGAATGCTTAAGTAACGTAAAGCGGGTTTACGCCTAATATCTCGTTGCAAAATTACAGAATTTTTAATGAACTGTAATGTATATAGATGTGTAAGGCTACATACGGTACACACACACACGAGCACACACACACACACACGAGTACACACACACACACGAATACACACACACGAATACACACAGACAACAGACGCGTACACACGCTGCAACAGAACAACGAGTTTGTGTATATTTTGTTTTGCAAATTGCACAGAGCATGAATTATTTATTCATAATTAAGTGCACATTTCTCGCATTTCTTAAAACATAAACTAATCCAGAAAGACGTATTTAGAGGAAAGTGCCGCTATTAAATCCCTATAATTGTTATGTTTTGCCCATTGGAAAGAAACATATATTAAACTAATACATTATCGACACGCACGCGGGCGCACGTTCCCATTGTGATGTTAAGTGCTTATCCCTGCTGCCCGTATTCTTTGCCTGCCGGCTGTACGCTGTAGATCTGTAGCTGACAAATTTCCATCTAAATAGCGACATCCCGTGTCAAGTCGCCCCCACACCCCAGGTGCCCCCCCCCCACGCGCCCCCCTACCCCCTTCTCTTTGAGTCCCTCTGCATATCAGCTGCCCGGCCTGTCTGTCTGTCTGTGCGTTGTTGCTCCCCCCCCCCCAACCTAACCATACCCGAGTGAGCCATATGGCGTGTGGGTCAGACACACAATGGTGCACACATAATCCTCAGCAGAAGCGCCTGAGTACTGAGAGCATCAATTCGACGACGGGTTCCAACGTTGCGTACACGCGCGCGCGCGGTGTGTGTGTGCGTGTGACTCGTTCGCTGAGTTTTATTTTCGAAACTTCGCGCTATTATTTTCAAATTGAATTTTGATGTGGGAGGGGGGGGTTGGTAGGGCGTTTAAGATAAGGGTTTGAGATAAGCGCTGTTGAGTGCAACGCTCCGAGTGAGTGAACTTGCGGGGCATCGCGCGAGCGAGTGGAGAGCGTCTCTGTTGCCGCGGTTCCATCCGCACCCCCCTCCTCCTCCATTCCCTTTGTTGTTCGAGAGCCGCGTCGCGTTCTGCGGGGCTGAGAAGGTGAAGTGGTGCTCCAGTACGTCCATGCGTAGTGCTCCAGTATTACAAGCGTGCTTCCTTCACAAGCGCCACCGTACTATGTATATGTGTGTGTGTGTGCATGCGTATGTGTCTTCCTTCAAGGGGGGTTGGGAAGCGGTAGCGTAGTGGTTAGCCTCACCGGGTTACGAACCGGGGCGACTTGAGTTCGATTCTCGCTCGCGGCCAACATCGGTGTCAAACATCTTAATCGGTCCTGGGCCTCTCCCTCGGTGAACTCAACCTCACACGAGCATCTGGTGCGGCGGTGCGCAAAACATCAGCGCCAGGCGGACAAAGGCGACCGGGCGTGTTGTGCTGGCCACCCACCCCATCGAGTGCGGTGCCGGCGACAATAGGTGATCGCAAATAGCACTTGTCCCCCCCCAACAGTATTGACTTTTATCTTCTTCCAATGCGTGCGTGTTCTGCGCGAGAACATTACGTGCGTAAAGGTTGATTTCGAATTCTGTTTCGACGAATTGAAACAGACACGTGGAATGTCCACGCACGCATGCATGCACGTGCGTATGAACGTACGCAAGTAATGCACCAACTTGCAACAATAATCCGCCGCTGCATATAAAGATCATTGTTGACATTTTCTGCGCAAGTGATCTCAAGCACCAGACCTAAATTGTAGCGCTGGTGAGCGTCGTTGTGAAGAATATGAAAAACAAATTCATATCGCCGTACCGCGATGATGTCAAGTGGCGTCAACACGATGTCAAATAGGGGTTAGAGTCCGCGCGACAGTCTTTGATGTATTCTCACATACATCGACTCACACTTTTACACGTTGCCATCTCAGCCCGAAGGCTTTTGGTGTTACGGTGCCTTAGAAGAAATTATTCGGACATCACAATATTTGCAACATAAATACAGAGTATTCTCGTAATCCATTAAGGTGCATGAATGCAATGCAGATGCTGAGGGATTTCAAGATAAGCCAAAATAGATCCATGATACTTTAAATGCGTTTTGCTCTGAAACATATTTGACCGCTCTTCGCCTACACACGTGGCGCGTGCATATGCGCGTGCACGCGCGTGTGTGTGTATGTGTGTGTATATGTGTGTGTATGTGTGCGTGTGTGTCATCTTGCCTTGGTCCGTCATAGCTATATCGATGTGGGAAAGTGTTGCCAAAATATTTGGCGGCTCGACAGATATTGCCCTAGGCAGGGGTAGGGGGTAGAGGTAGGAGAAACAGGACCCGAACAGGGGAGAAGTGTTCACGTCCGCGAGGATCAGTTCGACACAAAGAAACAAAGCGAATGAACCCCCCCCCCCGCAACTGAGCGGGATATATGTTGAACTTCTTTCGCACCGTACGTCGCCAACCGTGCTATTCGGAGGTGCGGATGGACATGAAGAATAATCGTTGGTGATTTACCAGTGACCCGCCCACGAGATTTTAAGGGTTGGACTTCGGGTTGGAGTTTTGTTATGACCAAGGTTATTAAAACGATATATATGCACGTGTAATATAGATATAAAGGTCTCCGGAGCGTGCAATATCAAGTCACCAACTTCTAATTTGCGGAAGGGCGCCAAGGCGCGCAGTTTTACGGGCCGCGCCTTAACATAACCCATCGGGTGCAGATGCATCACAAGCGTGGTAACAATAGCACCCGTCGAAGACAGACAAGAGAAAGAGAGAGAGAGAGATAGTTTAATGTCACATGGGTTCTACTGGCGCGGCGCAGTGCAATGCAGCCACAACAACAACAACTCGGATCGGGACAATATCAACACGCCGTTCCGATATCTAGCGGGACCGGCGCGCGGAATGATAATGCACATCCTATAAGCGCCCACGTGTCAGGCCGGGAGACGATGAGGGGTAGTAATAATCATTAGTTGATGAAACGCGGCCGATAGACGTGACACATGGAGTCAGTAAATCATCTCGCTGCATGGAATTCGCCGCGCTTATGTCGCGATAACCGATTCCGTTAATTGCGCATAACGCGGTTATGTGTGGCTAAACGAGCGGGTGCGGGTTTTGAAGGTCCAGTTTAACTCGTCGCGCGCGGTGTCCCGTAATGGGGGCAGATAACGCGAGATTTTCACATTCGTTTTAAGTTTTTGCTGATTGGAACGCGCGCCGCTCCCGTGTTCGGCTCACACTTTGCTACCTCGGGGGTAAAAAAAAAACCCAGCGACGACTCGAATCATCAGCGCTCCGCACAAACAGCCAAGCGCAGTTACACGGGTGCATGTGTGCGCATATATAGATAGGTGTTTTGTGAAAGGCGTGTTTTAAATGTGCTTCGCTATTAAAGCTCAAATATACACAGATACAGTATCTTTCTGACCCAACAATTATTAAAGAGCTCTAATAAGTGTATTATCAAGAGTTGCCACGATAAATCCACTGCTGGCTGAACACCTGCCCCACCTCCCCCCCCAAGCCATCGTCGTCCCCGCGATGCAACGCTCCGTGGATCTCCTGCACACGATGCCGATCTCATCGCTTCGACTCCGTGGTGATCGTCCCCCCTCGGTCGTGTTACCTCCTTCAACAGCCATTCCTTCGTTAGTCTCGACCACCGTCAGGCGTGGCTCTCGGCTACACTTTACTCCGTGATTCTTTGCGCACTGAGCCTACAGATCAATTATTCATTTGTCAATGTCATCACAGGTTATCCGTACCGTTTTTACAAATGCTAAATTTTACTTACAAGTTATGTTGCTTTCCATTGTTAAGTTAAATTTGCAATGTTCATTATTACCAAAACGTGTATAACGTTTGATAAAAAAAAATAGGTTTTCACAATTTAATGCTTTCAATTGATGTCATTACGTATTTTCCATTTGAATGTTTCATTTATCTTTGATAACATTTATAGCTCTCATTATTTCGCTCACAAGTTGTATCGCAATTTGCCACTCACACGCGGCGTGACAGTCAAATTGCCACGTAACCTGATACACGTGAACGTCCCTTAGGCAGTCAAACGTCTCGACATTGAACTGTGCTCTTCACTTGACTGTCAGTCGCAGGGATCAACGACAGTTCAACGTGTCCTCTTGCAGACGAGAAGGGGTCTGCGACTCTCATTGTATCACTGACCCGTATCTCTCTCTCCTGTTCCCTCGTCCCCTCCCGGGTCATTGCGACATCAAGAGGGGTCAGCATTTCTCATCGGTAGAGCTCCCTCTTCGGCGGATTACGGGCGCAGATAAATGGAGTAGGCAATCAGTACACGACCAAAAAAATCTGCACATCCCGTAATTACTACACATTTCAAAGATGAGATTAGGAGCACACGTGGCGGTTGAACCCAACGCCACCATTAGCGGAACGCGATTTTTGGTGATGTGATTAACTCTACGCAAAATGTTGCAAAAGGGCCTTGCCTGTGATTACGCGGGGGGTTGATTGTTATACTGTATATGCATTTTTTTACCGATGTTTCCGTCTTTTCGCCAGTATGATGTATCTTTTACACGTGCAAAGAAATAGGAACCGAGCGACTTGTCCGTCGTGTTTTGCGTAAAAGAATTTTTTTTTGTGTTTTTTGCGCCAAACCGTGCAGCGAAACGAATTTTTTTTTTAAAAGCACAGCGCTAGAAACTAAACAGACAGCGACGCTGCGGTCGTCATGCCCAGGTTACCTCGCAGCACCTTCCAGCTTGAGCATGGAGTTGGGTGGTGGTGGAGGGGGGGAGGTGTTGGAGTGGGGGGGGTTCAGGATGGGTTGTGTGGTGGGGGGGGTGTGGAAGCGCTGTGGATCCGTTTACGTGCGGGACAAGTGCGCCACCTCGCGGTGTCGACGCAGCTCGGACGCGCGGGACACCGCGACTCCCGTTCCTCCTCAAGCACCCAGCCCACCCGCATACCCAGCCAGCCAGCCACCACCCACCACCCGCCCTCTCCTTTTAAGTGAAATTGATGAACACAATTTACGATGCGTTTGGACAGCGACGCTCCCGCCGTTTGATGAGAGTCGGAATTGTTGCAATGATCCAATTACTTTGCAAAATGACAGTTATCAGTGCGGCATTGATTTGGGGGGGGGGGGGGGGAGGAGTGAACCTCACGCCTGTTTGGATAAATGTAGCGGAAGGCAACTGCCGGCAATGGTCAATAATAAATATGCTGCTTTTATGTCATATTTAGTGCGACAGGAACAGTAATCGGCTCACGGCCGCACAATCAGCACGCCACATTAAAGTCCCCATTTGCTTGAACGCTTTAGTTAATTTTTATGCTTAGTAAAAAAACAACATCACCTTGGTTTGAGAGAGAGAGTGAAAAAATTGGTACTCCCTAGATGACCTCTTACAGGATTGCCCATGATAGGTCTATAAAGTTGGCACACTTGGTGTCATGCAGGCATTGAAATGAAGCCACAGGACAGATTCGTTACGAGTAAATTGGACGATTAGTGATATCAAAGGAGGCCCGGCAAAGCATATGCCGATAGCGCCGCAATGTGTCCTAATGCCCCAACGTAGGCGCGTCGTGACACTCGCTCTTGATGTTAAACACTGCGTTTCTGTACCCCCCCCCCCCCCACAAAAAACCATACAATTAAACAAATAAATGACTAGCGAAGGAAAAGCACAGGCGCTGTTGGGGGTCTAAAGGCGCATCCCACCAGCTGCTTTAATTGACATCAAGTAACGGTGTGACGCAGTTTCCATTGGCGTCCGGGCGCATCTAATCAAATTGAATATCCGTGCTAAGTGTGAATAAATCCGCGTTTAACTATCGTAACGTGCTACCACGAGCCATTCTCTCACAGTGTGCACTCCGCATTTTAAAAATAGCAGTCGGGGCTGCCTTTAGGGCAATTAAAAAACACACAACAGCAACAACCCCCACTCCCCACCACGAATATAGCGCGAGGTGTTAAAGCATGCCCAGCCCTAAGATATCTCCACTAAAATTACCACCCCGCCTCCCCCGGGTGCGAGTGGAGTGTCTGCCACTTCACAGGGGGCCCGGGGGCCCGCGCCTGAGCCTAGGCCTAAGCCTGCAGGGCCTCCCCAGGGCCTGCTTGCTCCTGACAGCTGAGAAACAGCACAGCAGCAGCCGCCAGAGAGGCACTGGAACCTTCTGAAGTAGCCACACAGCCGGCCCTAATGGCCACCTAACACCGAGCCTTTACGCGGCCTATTAGCCTCCACCCACCAACCCATCCACCCCCACGCCCTTCTCATCATCTCGTCCTCTCCATGCCAAAGTTCCAAAAAGAGATGCTGCTTCCTCTCAGCGCATATCGGCTCAGGACTGCGCCCCACTGCCCGTGCTTTGGTCCACATCAAAGTGCCACGTCTTGTTTTCTTTCCAGAGGTTTATGTTTTTAGAAACTGAAAACCTGCAATTGCCATCCCAGGGCTGTTGTCAAAGAGGGATGTTGAGAGTTACTGCAGAGGGTGTTTGTCTCAAAAAACTTTGCAATGGCCGAATACGGGAACGCTTCAGGATTGCTAGAGATGTAGCAAAAAAATGTAAGATGTGATTGACATTTTGAAGAAAACGCGCCATTTTGCGTTTGTACACACAAGGGTTTTCCTACCGTGCCATAAGTACACAACATATACAAAATAATATTTACAATGTGTCCGTCCACATATCTAATGGCAAGGCGTACACCCAGTAAGGTTGAACAAAAGGAGGTAGAAAAGGTATGAAAATAAATATATGCCAAAATATTTACTGGCCACATGTCATACCAAAAGCCGTTGTAAAAATTTTAATTACGAGCCAAACAGAACACAATAAACACCACACACACATGAGGGCATAGTAAACATCTACGGTTGATCTGGACCCATGGGGGAAGAGAGCACGCGTGTGGGTGTGTGTGCTAGAGTGAGTGTGTGCATGTCCCAAGCTGAGGTATGTCACTCAGTTCCATGCATTTGGCCTTTAGGGCTTTGAAACCAAAACTTCCTGGCCATTACTGAGGGTCCAGACAAAGGGGGCTGCATCTCTAGAAATGCAGAACATGAGATCACAGCAAATCGCTAATCTCCTTGCTCAGCAAACGTGTGCCGCTGCTTTCTTTGTACTATGTCATTTTGGTGGCATCCGCGGCACAGATAAGATAATATACTCATAGTTGTGCATTTATTCTCCTTGGGAAATATTATGGAATAGATACATTTTGGGGGACGGGACTGACCACAATGTGTGACATCGTCATAGTAAAGAGCTCACAAGAATGTGCTGTATTTAAAAATCTGCATTTCAGACGGGCAATACCTTGCATGAAAAGTATTCAATATTACCTTCGACCATTCACAAATCAGCCAATCGTACGATCCAGCCGGGTACTTTATCAACATGGTGCTCGTGAATCACTTGCTACTTCAAGAAAGGGGTTAGAGCAGTGGTTCTTCACCTTTACTGCAGCAATGCACCCCTTTGGGTCTCAATCGTGAACAAAAAACTACGTTAATAAATCCATAGGTTTGATAAAACAAAGTAGTTGTACTTACGTGCCCGTGCTTAATTGGTTTCGATGATTTACCTTATTAAAATAATCAGACCGTGTCTCGCACTCCCAGAAAGGGCATCTTGCACGCCCAGGGGTGCGTGCACCCCAGGTTAAGAAGAACCACTGGTTTAGAGGGTCATTAAGAAATACCTTCCATATCTTTCGATTTAAAGCTTTCGTGACTGCAGGGATTCATCTTCTTGGTTCTTTCGGTAAAGTCTACGTGACTTTACCGAAAGAACCAAGAATACCTTCCATATCGTTTGAAATATGTATTGTTTGGAGACGTAATTAACTGCCGTTTGTATTGTTGTATCAATCAACACGTACATTGTAAACGCGTGGGATAATCTAAACCTTTTGTCAAAATTAAGGTTAAAACACAACATGCGTGTCAAGTTACATAGTGCATAATGTGTTTTCAAAATGAATTACCGTCTCAATCTTTCATCGCCGAGGAGAGACTCACAGCAAATATAAATAATAAAGACAAAAAACAACTCGGGCATTTGTAATCTCACAGCTACAAAATCTGCGAGGCTTAGCTGTTCACTTGCCAGTGTTATGCACGCCTATCATCCGTGCTCTCTCTCTCTCTCTTGTGTTCACCGACCCTGGCACCAGGACCCACACTGTGAAAGCGCTGCCATCCACAATTAATGCGCACCCGCTGGGCGAAAGCCGCTCAATCCACGGGCATGCGAGCAGTTCAAAGCAGCGTCACGCGCGAAGTGGCCACTTGCTTAAGACACCGCGCACCAACCTCTCCCTTACACAGCCAACAGTCAATATTACAGGCGACCTCCACTTCAACGCACTTTATTAAATAAGAGAGAGAGAGAGAAAAAGAACAAGAAAGCGGGAGCCGTTGTTTTCACACTTGTATGACGAGGCTCGGCGCTTGGTGACAGATAAGAGGTGGGACAGATATTGGCTTCCTGTCTGATACAATCTCACCTCCCGTTCATTCTTGCCACATCTGGATGGGATCACGGGAAGAGAGACGGGGCCGCGCGTGACTGCTTAGGGGAATTGTCGCCTTTTCGTGCGAGCGAGTGAGCGAGCGAGAGAGGTGTCGCTTTCAGCCACGGTGTTAATATGAATATGCTGATATAATTGTTCGAAGCGCAACGCTCCACTGCGCCACGACCCCCCTTTTGCACGCGAAAATTGCGCCGTTAAGAGTGCGTCTCAAAACATCTCTTCCCGTCCTCTCTCGAGCTGTCCCCACGCGCTGGCGTGAAGCCAGAGGTGAGCGGCCTGTCACGCCGCGTTCGCCCATCATCAGTGCGCGCTTTCACACCTATCAGCACATCCACGCAGTAGCTCTGGCACGTTCATACATATATAAGTAATCCTCGCACGTGCGTATGCGTGATATGCGAGTGTGTGAGAGTGAGAGAGAGTGTGCGTGCGTGCGTGCATTATTACTTGCAGGACGTGTTCGCATTTGCGAGACACACTGCACAAAATGTAAACACGTCATACGCGCGACCGCAAAACACATGCGCGCGTTAATTGACGTTAAATAAAAGTGATCGGACATTTCTGCAGACATTGAGAACAAGAATATTCTCCCAACACCGTCACCCGCCACCCAATAACCCCACCCAGCTATCCACTCATCGCTCACCCACCATCCACCATTAACTCTCACCCACCACCCATCGATCCAACCACTCACCCACCCTTCCAACTATCACCATCCATCCAACATTCCTCTCACTCACCATCACCACCATTCCTATCACCTACCGACGTATCCACCACTCACTCACAACTACCCCCACCCACTCAACTACCGATGGTCACACACCTACCACGCATCCAACATTCAGCCCACTCAACCACTACCATCTCCTTTCACCCACCTATTTGTCCACCGCTAAGCCATCCACCCACCACTCACCCACCACTATTCTACTCACCCTCGTCCCGCTTATCACTAACATACCCATCCATCCGCCGCTCCTTGCCGCTGCCTCGTTGCACACGCAATAACTGCTGCTGCTGATGATGATGCTACTCTGTGTATGATGGTGTGCGCGGGGGGGGGTCTGATTCTCAACTCCCTTGTGTCGGCTTTCACCTGAGCCGCACTTCTCGCTGCTCGGGCGGGTGGAAGAGGAGGAGGAGGTGTGTGATGGTGCCAGCTGATGGCGCGAGGTGGCGTGTGGTGGCGCGAAATGATCTGTGATGACTCGAGGTGGTGTGTGTGATGGGGCGGTGGGGTGCGGGGTGGTGTGTGTGATGGGGCAGTGGGGTTCGGGGTGGTGTGTGTGATGGGGCGGTGCGGGATGGTGTGTGTGATGGGGTTGTGGGGTGCGGGGTGGTGTGTGTGATGGGGTTGTGGGGTTCGGGGTGGTGTGTGTGATGGGGCGGTGGGGTTCGGGGTGGTTTGTGTGATGGGGCGGTGCGGGGTGGTGTGTGTGATGGAGCGGTGGGGTTCGGGGTGGTGTGTGTGATGGGGTTGTGGGGTGCGGGGTGGTGTGTGTGATGGGGCGGTGGGGTTCGAGGTGGTGTGTGTGTGATGGGGTGGTGGGGTTCGGGGTGGTGTGTGTGATGGGGTGGTGGGGTGCGGGGTGGTGTGTGTGATGGGGCGGTAGGGTTTCGGGGCGGAGCGGCAATCTACCTGGAGCGACTCAGCCACCCCCCCCCCCTCCTATCCCCCCGGAGCCCCCCCCCCCCGCGGAGGGACACGCGCTTAACTAAGCGTGGACGGCAGCGCCTAACGATGACAAATCAGCGGTCACTTCAGTTAACTCGATCGCGCGCGTAGAGCCATTAAGCGCCCGGATCAATCCGAACGGCCCCGCGGCCCCACCGTACCCACCACCACTTACCACCACCACCCCAACCCAACCCCCCGAGAGCCCTTGCTCAATACCCAAGCACGCAGCCGCCTCTGTGTCTATTTACATGAAGAAACTAAAAAAGAAGTGCCCGAGCTGCGAATGCGTCTTGAACCGTGGCTTCTTATCGTGACATTCCCGTCAGGTGATGGCTGGCGCGGTCGAGTTATTTGAGAGCTGCATAGAAAATGCGTTGCCTACGCCAAATAATCCAGTGTCTCAACTAAACTATTAAACTATTTTTATTTTAGCAGGTAAGGCCCACCGAGCTATGTATAGCTCTTTTTCAGAACTGCCCTTGCCACGAATGATAAGCTCAACGAAGTTGCTTATCACGCGAACATTTATAGCAGCCAGATATTCGATACGCATGTTCATAAATGTGGAGGGGGGAAAAAACACGGCGGAACCGGCGAAAAAAAATCCACGCGAACTCGGGGAGAACATGCAAACTCCAAATATACCGACATCAGGGTCGGGCTCGAATTCACGGCCTCCTGCATGAACAACAGGCCAGGTAGTGAACGTCTCGCCACCGTGGCTCCATTGTCACGCTGTTCCAGGCCCCAACGTCTATTGCTCCCCGCCTTAAGGGGCCATCCATTTAGTACGTACGCATGGAGGGTGGAGTGGGGGTTAAACCGAAATGCGTACGGTTGTGTATGGGGGGTCTACTGACAATGTCCGTGCGCATAGGAACCGGGGAGGGGGTGAAGCCTCGATAATAATTTGTCTAAATTGGCCTTCAAATGAGTTAGATAGTCCGGCAGTGGACTATCTGTTTGTTTAAACACGTTAATATTATTAATCCTTGATCGTTTCTGCGTGGATAAAATATTGGCCGTTCTATAGAATTCTGGGGGGAGGGGGGGGGGGGTGCGTCAAGCGTACGTACGCAGGTGGAGGGGGGGGGGTGTAAAACGTCCGCGTGCGTACAGGGAGGGGGTGAGGAGGGGACAAGTTTTGACAGATTTTTGCGTACCTAATCAATGGATGGCCCCCAACCAACCGTCACCGACCAGCGTGCTGAAGCATCGTCAAATGACTCCAATAACTCACCCGTACGGCGTGATGGGATGTTTATACATGCATGGGCGTGTAGTCCGCGTCGTAACAACGCGGCTTCACTGCGTGAACCAAAACTGCACTCGAGAAAGCAACTGAGAAGCGTAGCGACTGCATTGATAGTGATGCGGCACAAGCTTAATAATAATAACAACAATATAAATTCACCACGTTCGTAATTAACCGCGTTTTGTGATACGAAACATTTTTCATATTCTTGGGTTTTTTCGGTAAAGTCACGTAGGTAAACCATTAAAATTAATAAAAGTAAAATAAAAGTCACGACGTTTCGGAGGCAACACAAGCCTCCGTCTTCAGGTGGAACCGTCACAGCCACGACAGCTGTATTAAGTAAATGAGAGATTGCAAGAGCTACCACTCCGTATATATATAATGGTTGGAGAGGGGGGAAGGGCCAAGTACAGCACACTTTTTATTCATATGGTAAGGTGAGGCTTAAGAGGGTGAGCCTTTGTTATGGAGAGGTTCGGTTTGTGACTAAACCTGGCCTACATAACAAAACATGTTTGACGAAAGTTTCGGGAAATTTGCCTTTTTTTCAGGATAGCTGACGTTTCGGGCGATTTCCCTTTAGAGTCGCCTACTGTGAAGGGTCATTACCCAAAACGGCAGTCCCATTGTAGCCAACTGCGAAGAACGGTAATGGCTCGAAACGTTAGCATATATTTACTATTGTAAAGCAGTGTTATTGACAATATTTCATTTGTGCAAATATTAGTGCACTTACATTTTAGCGGATAATGTGCAGATCAATGTGTAGGCAGATACATGTGTACACACACACAATTCAAAATGTAACTTAAGAGTGGAGAAATTCTTTACTCTCTATATATGGCGTAGTCTAAACAGGACATGCATCAATAGGGTGTAGTCTTCAACAGGACATGCACATTATTGTGTAATTGTCTGGCTCTGTCTTCTGCCTAAGGCGTGCTAAAGCATACTTGGCATTCAGCTCTGCGAGCTGATCAATCGCTGGCAGCACGGCAAGAAGGTTCGTGAATCCCGTCCGTAACGGACCTTTTGAGTGTTATCCCCTTGTGGGCGCGGTGGAGTTTCTCTGGGTTCTCCAGTTTCCTCCAGAATGCAAAAAAACCTCCTTATATAGACCCGCCACACAGTTGCCAGATAACGTGGGATTTGCGTAAAATAGCCCGGTGTTGTCAGCGATCCATAGTTGCGTGCGCGCGTGTCTCACGTGTGACCCAAGAAGCCATCGCGGCCGAGTTAAGTGGCTTTGTGATGAGGCCACCCCTCTCACGTTGAGCGCTCGCGACTGCAAGGCACGCGGGGAACCCCGACAAATCAGCTTACCAACGCGCGCATAATTTACAAAATTGCCATTGTCACTCACTAATTGTCGCCACGTGGTTTGAAATTTTCGACGGCAAGCGACTGCGCGCGGTTTTGGGCCTGAGCAATACCTCACACGCAGCTTTCTCGCCAGTTATTGTTCGTTGAATGCCTACCCATATCAGAGCTAAGCCTTAACTGAGCATGCCCGGTACTTCAATGGGTGATCTCCGCCAGGGACTTGTCAGGTGTCGGAGACGGGGGTCTGCGAGGTGTGGCCATTGAATTGTTGTGGCAGTGTTGAGTGTCATCGACTCGTATGTGTGCGGAGTGGATTTGCTCCGGTTAATTGGCGTTACCATACAGATTATTGCTAGCATTTATTAAGTTGCCAGTGCACATCAATGGACTAAATGTTTGCTAATTGGACGACGATGATGTGAGTGAGGTATGCAAATCACCCTTCATGCTCGAGAGCGATTACGGAGGATGCAACCATTCACATCCCCTTGCAACCTGCCAACGGCGAGTCGATGATTGTCGCGCTTTCCGATCGTGATATGATTCAATAATAATCGATTCGTTATCCCCATAACATAGTGGTGAATGTGACGCCCTCTAGTGGCTGCAGATGTCACCTAAACTAATTACGTACGTAAGAATTTTAAAAAAACATTTATTCTCACACACATGATTCGATACATGTAGTAGTAATAATACTGTAGTTGAATCATAGCTGCACAATCTATAACAAGGAGGTGCATATACATTCACATGTTTTGAGCCAATTAGTGAGTGGGCATACAGATCGAAAGAAAGTTTTCAGTTTCATTTATTAGGTATAACCCTGTGAGCCGTGCGGCTCTTGACTCGGGTGCAACCGCAACAAAACAAGAGAAAACCCACACGTGCGATGGGCAACACTCGATTCCCGTACAGATGGGACAGAGAGAGATAATTCCACAGTTGTTGTTCCGCCTTCACCTGGCAAGCCAGTGTATTGCACCTGGACGTCCACAAGTAAGAGGGTTTTACGACATATGCGTGATCCACCAAGCCTCGTCTCTACAGTTGTGAATTGCAGGCGTGTATAGCCAACAACCGGCCGGCTAATTGAGCTTCCTAATCGATTATAATCGATTAATAGAGGATATGCATTCCTACATTTCTTTAGCTCAGCCTAGGCTTAGGTGAACGTGTGTTTCTCCAGAATGTACAGCAAATTCATGTAAACCAGTGTCCTTCATTGCAAGGCCCACGGGGCCCTGAAGGTCCCTGGTGGCCTTTAGTGCGGCCCTTGACGCGCGGCGCCTGGCAATACACAACATGTGGAAACACCACCCAGCATCATGATCGTGCTGTCAAACCCATAATGGTTTCAAATGTGTGGCGGCCCTCACGCTGATGTCTTACTGGCGAAGGTGGGCCCCCCTCTGAAAATGTGCGAAGAACACTGCTGTAAAACCGTATTACAGACACGTTAATGACGACCTCGAGGTCGAGACCAACCGCGGAATCGCAGCCAAAGTGGAGCTTAGCATCGCCATGCTTGCACGGTTAACGCGTTATATTACACAAAACAAAAGCCACCAACCAACACCACCATCGCTGCCACTAGGCGGGGGGGGGGGGATACCGATCAAAGTGCGGACAGCTGTGGCACCTTTATCACGAGTTCTGGAGAGGTAACACAATCAGTAAAATGCTATTGATGCATTGAAATGTGTTTGTCATTCCACTTGAGAGGGCGTGACCTGACCTGGAGAACGGGCAAAACATATAACGGGGTTATCGGTTCTTTTGTGGTCGCTCTCCAGAGACGCCTATTGACGGATGGTTGCATTACAAAAAAAAATCCAATCATCATCTTCATCATCATACCACGAATGATTTATTGGAAGATGTTTGTTTTCATCATTGTCACCATACTGCATTTGATCTATTGAAAGGCGTTTGTCCATCACTCCGCTTTTAACTCCAGAAGCAACAGTGGAAACAAGATTTGAACTTGGAACGTGTCGCCAAACAATACAGGTAGACCTCACTCAGCGCTACCTCGTATAACACTCAAATGGGCGAGGAGCAACCACAAACAAGCAGGGAAGGCACCAGTCACACGGTGAGCTGGTGCCAAATTCCCCCTAAAGTTCTGCGGTCCTCTACATATATTAATGCGTTATGGACCAATTGAATTAATGAGCGTTTACGTGTAGGAGGAAACCGTAGCACATGTAGAAAACCCACACTTTCGAGGGGACAACACTCAATGACGTACATGTGAAACAGATGGCGACTAGTCCACATTTGCTGTAACGCATACTCATATGGCACCTCGACGCCCACGGCAAGGGAGTTTGTCAACATGTGTGCGATCTACCAAACCTCGCGGCCTCCACAGTGCTGGATTAACAGGCCACGTGCACAGGCGGCAGCGTGCTGTGGCGAGATTGACCACCTGAGCTACTCGTAAGAATGCACACAAAGCAGACTTGCCAACCCTACCGACGTAACCCCTCTTACCGCATGCCGATGTTGAAAATGAATGAATCATTGCGCTCTCTGTCATTTCTGGAGGATACATTTTTGTACGTGTGTTTTGGCCTAGAAATCAGTACGTGGTAAAGGGATTTAAAGATCTGCGCCTACAGCTTACATTTGTAGGGTTGGAAAATATAGTCACCACTGCTGTTGATAACGGAACTGGGACGATTATTCCATGAAGTCGATTAAATTTTTTTTTTACATCGTAATCAACTCGTGTTTTTAAGTAGCTGACTTGAGTCCCTTAAAAAATGGCGGCCACTTCGACATTCTACCTCCCGAAGGATGGAAACCCCTAACAAACCACGCCCCGCATGCCGTAGCTGATGATATCGGTGACATCTATAAGTCCTGCCCATCACCTCCCGTCCAGCGGCACAAGTGGGAACAAGAAGTGGCAATTTTTTTTTTATATTTACAACTATTTTCGTGATATCCAATATCTAGTAACCGAACCAATAATCGGTAGAGTCATCGAATACGGTACTTACATATTCGGATAGCTCAACTTTAATTATGATAAGTGGCTCGAGTCTTGGGTGCTTACTGGATGGTGGACAATGGAGAGTGTAGCATCAAAATTATCCCCCCCCCCCAAATATTCTTAGTTTAAACATAGTCAGTCTACCGCTTAAATGGGTAGCGTTGGCAAGTGGTCACTGCTGTTGTGATTATTATTATGATAAGTGGGGAAAAGTCTCGGGTTCTTAATGGAATAAGGGGGGGGGGGAAGGTGGGCATGCACGTATCATTGCGATGCCCCAGAGTTCTCCTGGCCCGGAGCTCTCGGCGTGCGCACTCAAGCGGCCACCACAAGAAAAGCCAGTGTAATTAGGGCAAACGAGTATCGAACCGGGTAATGTGTCTCGCGGAAGCCAATAGCGACCAGCCAAGCAGAGCTAATGAGATTGATAAGGACCCAGGCGTAACAGTAACACGTACATACGCACACACACTCACACAGAGAGAGAGAGACGCGCCAAGCCCCACCGGTGCTCCCCCAACATGGTCCAGGCTACGAGCGACAAATCGCTATTGACACCAAAGCAATTATCTGGCGACCTCCTGCAACCGGCAGGGTCGGACATTTTTTAAATTATCAGTGTGACGGAATTAAATTATCTGATTTCAGTAAGAGCGTTTCTTGCACCGCGCAATATGTTAAAAAAAGGTGGGGGGGGAGGCGTGTGGGATAGGGAAGAACGGGGTTCGAGTCGAGTCAACTTTTAATTGAACACGAAGGCGAGGTCGTCCGGCCACGCTTGTGATGCGCGCGCCGAGTTATGTTGCACGCTGCGCCTCGGAGTAATGAGAGGTATGGCTGTTGGGATAATTCATATTTGCACTTTCTCTGCTTTAGTCTTCCTCAATCCTAGGGTCGTTACGGTGGAATATCATTTATTTGCGGGCAAGGGTCATTATTCAAGTTCGTGGTATATTTTTTTGGCGTACTCCAAACAAAAGTGGCTTGCCTTTTTTTAAGAGCAAAAAAAAAAGACCCCGCATAGGCCTACGCGTGTATTAATCACACTTGGAATTCTCAAAGCATGAGCAGCATTAACTCAACCAAGGGGTCATGTGTAAGTGCATAAGCTGCAAACAATTGAAAAGAATAATTCAATTGAGAAACCTGATTATGAGCTTTTGGCAGCTTGCTTACAATTCAGGGGTAATTGCGCTATATTAGCTGTACCGAGATGAAATCATGTTTCTTTTTCATGCACTCAGTGTACAAACTATATACACACACATATATTAAGTGAACAAAAAATATTGACTTAAAGCTTTCGTGACTACAGGAATTCGTATTCTTTGGGTCTTTCGGTAAAGTCACGGAGATAGGTTCGAATAAATTAACAACAAACTACGACCGCTTGTGTTGCGATCGAAACGTCGTAGTTTTTTGTTCATTTCTTTGAACCTATCTACGTAACTTTACCAAAAGACCTAAAGAATATGAACAGAAAATGTTCCAAGCATTGGGTCAATGTGCAATTATAACTCATGCATTTCCTATTTTGCATTCCCTAAAGTATATGCAATGAGTGTTGTGTGTGGTGACTTGAAACATCCAATACAATTACTTTTACCAGTTACCATTTGCATCAGCTATTGTTGATCCACCGCTGGATGAAGGCCTCTCCACACCGTCTCCACTAGTCATGATCTTGCGATGCTCCATCCATCCCACTCCTGCGCATAAACTCATCTATCTCATCACACCACCCCCAAGGCGGTCGTCCTTTCATTTATGTGTTCTCCTTTAGCTGCCATTGTCACCAGCCTCTTCCATCAGCCATAATCTCTTCTTGGAACGTGTCCTGCCCAAGCCTGCTTACTTTTCTGAACAGTCGCTATGATATCTCAAATTTAATAATTCCTCCGATTAGTGTTTTGTCCCTGACCCTCGTGTTCCTCGTTCTGCCTATCAGTGTAATTCCAAGCATACATCTCTCCATCCGTCTTTACACACGTTTCAATGACTTATACGAAGTCTTCAACAACCAGAAACAAATTAATGCTCTATTATTTATTATAACGAATACAATCGTGATCTGGCACAGTGTTATCAATAACACGCAGAGTGTTGACATTACCAACACACCACATGGCCACATCATGAGTTAGGTGTGGGCAAATTTTCTAAATATTAATCCCACCCGATGGCAGCTTTAAGCGCGTAATGCTTCAGTAAACATTCCCCTCCAAGTGGAATACTTCGTTTGGACTCACGGATACCTACAATGTTGTTCTGACAAGGCATTGGCATAAGTGGAGTGGTGGCACAGTGGTTAGTGCACTGTGCACTTTACCAAGCATCACCGAGTTCGATGCCCGGTCATGGCCAACCAACATCAGTGGCGAGTGCTACATGAATCGGTCCTGCCCTCCTTACCCCTGCACCAAACTGCAATGAATAGCATGGTGAAGTATGGTCAACCACCCCCATGACCAACATGGCTTCATATCCATTTGAGGACTGAGAATGACTGGAATTTATTTGTATTTTACATTCTGTATTGTATTTGAGTGCACAATGATATATTGAGTATGGTGTTAAACAAAACATTATTCCTGACAAAATGCACTCTGAGAATTGCATGTGGGTCTTATTGACCTGGATAAAACACCATTTTTTCATGGCACAATAATAATAACAGCTCCACTTTTTGACTATTCCAGAAAGGTTATATATGCATTCACATTGCATCACAGTGTTGTCATGTATTGGGCATTCACCTGGACATCAGGTTATCTCCTGTAGCAGAACTGTTTTCTATTTTTGTATGGAATTATCCAGGCATAAGAAAAGGCATATCCCTTTGTTTTGACAATTAATTTTATGGGCAGTGGGAAGTTTTTTTGTGATGTTTTACAGTGAATAGTCCCGGGTTGTGTGTGAGCCGGGCTTTTGGTGCACTTTCCCCAGCATCCAAATCCTACAGGGATTTTAAAAAAGTTATTTTCGCAGGGAGACTGATTTTAAACAGGTTTGTTTTCAATTATCGGGGTATGTGTCCCACGATTTCCCGAGGGAACGGCAGCCATTCCGCTCACGGATTTAGCAGAAATGCCCAGATGTTTGCTATTACTGGCCCTGCCGTTATGTCGCAAGCTCGTGGTCTCCCCCAACTCCCCAACCCTTCCAAGACCCCCGACCGAGCGAGAAGCTTAAACTGTTTACAATTTTGACCACAAATAAACCAAAGCTCACCCTAAGCAATACTCGCATTATGTCGGATTGTTGTTCTGGCATTAACCACAGCTTACACAAGGGCTTGCTTGGTCTTCGTGCGACACCACTCACACGTTGAGCGAATGGCGACTTTTGGAACGCACACACACACACACCTCACCTATACCACCCCCAGCCCACCACCAACCACCCGGGGACCCCCAGGAAGGCAGTCCCTTTCAATCGGAACTCCCCAAACCCTCCCAAAACCCCAAACCCAACAAGATGTAAAGTTAATGAACCATTAGCCGTGGCAATGATCAACTTGCTGGCCACACGAGCTGATTAACCACTGCTTACGTGCGCCTAGGCGGTTCTCCCCCCCCCCCTCTGCTCGTAGTAATTCGCACGCGGCCAGGCGAACGCTGCTCCGGCAAGAGAGCATCTTGGGGTGCAAGAAGCATCATCAGCAGCAGCAGCGGCATCAGCATCAGCGGCGGGCATTGGCCCCTGTCCGGGCAGCGCGCGGGGAGGCAGCAGGGGCTGTGGGAAGGTCGGCACAGCCGCGCCTGGGAAGGGAAGTCGGCAGTTTGGACAGCTGCGCCCGATTTCTCCCAGGGCGCGCACGCGTGAGTGTGCGTGGGGTGCGCGTGTGGGCGCGTGTGTGTGTGTGTGCGCGTGTGTGCGTGTGTGCGCGTGTGGGGGAGCGATAGTGTAGCGGCTAGCGCGCTGCGCTATGAACCCGACGACACGGGTTCGATTCCCGCTCACGGCCAACACCAGTGACGATTATCTGAACCGGTCCTGGGCCTCCCCTAGGTCGACTCAGCCTCAAATGAGTATCTGGTGTGGTGTGTAAATGTTGCCACTAGGGAGACAAAGGCGGTCGGGCGTTGTGCTGACCACCCACCCCCTCGTGTACCGTTCCGGCCTTCATAGGTGCTCGCTAACAGCACTTGCCCCTACAGTCTGTTAAGGTTATATGGGGATCTTTGTCTTTTTTGTGTGCGCGTGTACGTGCGCGTTAGTGTCCATTTGTACGGATGAGTGTGTGGGGAGCGGTGGTCGTAGTGGTTAGCGCACTGCGCTATGAGCCCAGCCACCCGGGTTCGATTCCCGCTCGCGGTCAACATCGGTTACGAGTATTTGAACCGGTCCGGGGCATCCCCTTGGCCGACTCAGTCTCAAATGAGTACTTGGTGTGGTGTGTAAACATCGACACTAGGGAGACAAAGGCGGCCGGGCGTGGTGCCGGCCACCTCGTGAGCCGTGCCGGCCTTGAAAGGTGCTCACGTACAGCACTTGCCCAAACAGTCTGTTAAATCTAAACGGGGGGATCTTTGTCTGTGTATAGAAGTTTGTGCGTGTGTTTGTCTTTGTACATGCACATATGTGTATGTGTGTGTGTATATAAGTTTGTGTGTGTGTGTTTGTCTTTGTACATACACATGGGTATGCATGTGTATGTGTGTGTATCTGAGTTTGTGTGTGTGTGTGTTTGTCTTTGTACATACACATGGGTATACATGTGTATGTGTGTGTATATGAGTTTGTGCGTGTGTGTGTGTGCATGCGTGGAGATCCGCGCGTGTGTGTCTCCGTGACTGCATGCAGAAGTCCACGCACGGGAGAAACTCGAGGGCTGTCAGGCAGATGGGTCAACGTATGCGAGTGCATCGGAGTGTGATGTACTAACATCGAGACACACAGCGGACATGGGGGGCAGGGGTGTGGTGATCAGCGGTTCGGCATGCATATAAGTTGTATTAAAGAAAATTCGTTTAAGGTACGCCTACATGCATTACACACAAACAAAAACACAACAACAACAAAGGGAGGTAACATCAGTACCTTTGTAATAATTAGGTCTTTACATATTAGTCCGGACAGCAGGCTTAGTAAATGCAATGTCAATTTGCGAGCACCAGGGATAGACTGCTTCATTGTAAGCCTCTGCATTGCATCAGTACCCCTGGCGTGCGGGGGGGGGGGCTGCTTTAATTTTTGATTAAATCAGGGGCAATCGCACACTGTGTGGGTGCATGGAAGTGCATGTTTGTGCATGTGTATGCATATGTAAAGGAGGGGGGAGTCTGGCTAATCTCTTCTTGGGATTTGATGTTTTTTTGTTGGTGACCTACAATACGAGTCTCTTGTATGTTCGCAGGGATCAACAGCAATTTAAGGTCATAAATGGAACACTAGGTTAACATTGTGTTTTCACGATTAATTTCTCCACCTAATTGATCGTTAAAAATGGTAAATAAACTACACACACGCCGCGCTCATATATGCCTCTAAAAATCAGCCAAATAATATATTTAATAACTCTCATACTGGCATACTTAAAAAAAATCAGAAAAATCCAGTGCATGGAAGCACTTAACCTATAACGGTTGAGGGAGGAGGTCGGAAAGCAATTGTAGCCAGGTTTGGAAGGGGAAAGTAGGTAGGGCGTAAAGTTGGGGAGTGGGAGGGGTGGCACTCGGGAAGGGTGAAAGAGTTGTGGGGGGCCGGCGGTGGGGGGGGGTACAGAATGATGCATATTTGGGCCGTGCGCGCGCGTCGTACAAATGTGCACCAACACGGGGCGACCCCACTCTGCAGCTGGCGGTAATGGCGGGTTCGGCGATTACGCTGAGACGTGTTCTGGCAAGGCCTCCCAACTCCTGTAACAGGAAGCTAATCAGAGCCACGGCGCTGCACCGGTTGGGCCAGAGAAGAGCAGTCGCCAAATTACAGAATAATGGGCCATTGTTCTAGGCAGGGTGGGGTTTGGAGCACTGGGACGCATAAGGAGTTCCCCCTTGCCTCTCCTACCTCCCCCAGCTTTCATTATTCTAGCTTATTAGCTGCAGCGGTGGCCACTGGATCAGGGTTTATAAGGTAATGAGATTTATTAGCACTGCTGACCTGCAGATGTGCTGCAAAAAAAAGCCGCGTACAGCCTCTCAAATTATTTCGTGCAACATACGCAACCGATTGAGAAACGCAAACACCTTCAGTAACGTGGTGCAGAGAGCTCACGCATCGCCTGTGGCAGCGATTGTCTCTCTCTCTCTCTGTCTGTCTGTGACCTCGGCATAATTTTTGCGAAATGATGGCTTTGCACATCCCATGCACCGAGGGCATTGACGGTAAATGGCATGTCCTGCAGAGTGTTTCGACAAATGTAATTATACTGGTTAAAACAATATAATAATTATTAGAATAATTCCATTATATTGCACACGTTCGCCTTGTCGTAACATAGTTACGCATGACTAAAGTGGATAAGTGGACAATTTCAATGAGAATACTAATCACAGAAGTAGGCTGGCTCTGAGATAAATTTCAGCATCGTTGCCACGCGTATATTTCATTCGGAAAGAAGGCACTGAAATAACTTCTCGACCACGTGAATTACATTAAATTCATACAATTAACTCCTTTAAAAAAAAAAAGATACGGATTAATTTTCCTCGATGAGGTTTCGAATTAAAATTTACCATCACCCAACTGATTCTGATTGACAGCTGCTGACATTACACTAATTTGATAAAGGGCAATTCATGCCAGAATGCCACATCTCAAACACTTACTCCGGTCTCTTTTGTCAGTCTCACTCGATGGCAGCGTTTTTGCTTTCTCATCCCAGTGTAGTAGCCTCGTGTGGTCGGCCACACGCGTCCATCGTCGCGTGTACGAGCGTGTGAACACGCGATCGCCACACGTTGCCGCCTTTGTGCGGCGCATGTCTGCCGCGTGTGCAGGGTTGCCCAAAGATCCGTAAGCCATGATGAGGCCGGCAGTGACAGGTTGGAAGGAGGCCAGGCCCTGCACGTTGCCCCGAGGGGGCCAGAGTGGGGCGAAGGGAGGAGGGGGGGGGTGCGGTTGAGGAGGAGGGGTTAGCGCGGCTAGTGACACGTGCCTGTGCGAGAGAACTGACCACCTTCGCTGGACCTCCATGGATGCACCCCTTGGGAAAATTCCATCAACGTTATTTTGATTAATTTTGGACCCTTCTCTCCTTTTTTCTTTGTTTTTCATTGTGTCTGGTTGTCGGTGAATCACTATATTTTTTTCAAGTGGGCACTGTTACGTAAAACGAGTATTCCCAACAGAAATATCTTTATATTTACTTTTTTTCTGAAGTGTTTTTCTCATTCTTGTTTCCCATGTCCTCTTTGATGCTGCGTGTCCTTTCATATTTGCGTTTTCATTTAATCATTAAGTTCTGAATTCCCACCCACCCCCTCTTTCTTCCCACCTCCTGCCTAGTTTCTCTTGATTTTCCATCGTGCTTCATTCATGTTATTCTTTCAATACCTATGTTTTTTCGGTCCTGTGCTTCTACCGTTGCTGACACAAGCCAGGCGCAGTCTAAACCCTGGTCAGGTCAGAGACAATTAAGTTCTACATTACTGGGCTTTTGGAAGGAGATGCCAGAACCTTCTGTGCAGGAGTGTTATTACAGCCAATTATTTCAGCTGTTACACTGCTGCTCTCGTTACAGGCATTTGAAACAAAGTTATTCAGCAGCAAACCCGCCAACAGCCACGTAAAAAAAAAACATAAATCAAATTGAACTGAAAAGGTTGCGGTGCACCTCCGCAAAAAGCTTGACGTGCAGATTTGGAGATCGATTGCTTTTCGAGCGCACTCACCCCCAACCCCCCTTCTTGTCGAAGGCACGAGACGCGAGGTGGCGAACGGGGGAAAAGTTACGGAGATGTGCAAAAGGGCGTAGACGCATAAAAAGGCAGATACCGTTGCACATTATAAATATCCGTTAAGTAATACGGTTATGAGATCATCCCTGGGTTGTCACGCTGCCATCTTGTTTAGCGTTAGTTGCGCTCCCATGGCGACTGTAGCTGAGCGGACAGCTGTCAAACGGCGAGGCATTACAGCTCTCTGTGCCTCGCACATCTGCCCTACACCAGATGGGCCCCGCCGCACTTAAAGATCCTAAGAAGCGCACATCCCTGCCTCCAGATAAAAAAAAATATATAGATTTTTTTTTTTAGAGTCAAAATATCTTTTTTAAAAGGACCCTTGTATTTTTCAGCGCTGTAAATTATCCTCGTCCAAAAAATGTGACGATTTTTTTTCGTGTGTGTGTGTGTGGGGGTAATATGAGGATGATATCGTGCGCGATTGAATGGCATCGGCGGAACAGAACGACGCAGAGAAATGAAATTTCGCAGAAGAAAAATGCGTGGTGAACGATGTCCTCTAATATATTTCGGTCATGTTATCACATTAGTACGAGAGTCTCAACACTTTATTGTAATAATTGGAAACATCTGCTGTGTTCACAGACTCTATTATTCTGTGATCCACAGTACTAAAGTCTATAAATAGTTTGTTATTCTTGAAGTAGTAATGTCCATTTTTTTAAATATACGTTTACATAAAATAAATTAGACGAGTCGTTTGTACATGAGTCATCGTGCCAGATTGGTTGTGGTGCCACAGTTTCTTATCAGGATGCATTTGGGATGCTACAAATATTATCAAAGTACACTGTGGAATATTTACAGAATCTGTGACATCGTTCACAAGAGTGACGAAACTGTTCTGTGTGAGCGCTGCAGCTCTAAATTCAACAGTAACAATAAACCCTCAGGGCAAGTCAATCAAGAGTTAACAATAACAGTACATCTAATCAACACAGCCCTGATAGAGACGACGATATATAAAACTCTGATGTGTCAGGCGATGACCTTTCTATTCTGCTCCAACGAAGGGCCATCATCTGAAACATTAGCCTATTATTGTGTATAATTGTACGCCATAAGGCGGCGTTAATGATGAATGTGGTGAGTTTTTGTCTTAATTTGTCCTTGTGCTCCACTGCGAACGCCAGTCGCTTAACTTTAGTTTAATGACATTAATAGTTCCTTATTCGTAACACGACCCAGGTCCCCTTTTGCGAAAAAAGAAAGAGCAATCATCACGACCGCCCCCCCACCCCCAGTCTTCACCTGTGTTCTAAATAAAGCAATTGGTTTAATTGATTTGACAGGTGCTTATAATTGGCGCTTTAGGTAAGAACAACAATTTATCAGGAAGGAAGGAAGGAAGCGACGAACCACGGGGCTGTGCGATGTGCCACAGAGCCATATTTCATGCCATAAATTACGCGTTCTAAACTTTGTGCTGTACTCTTTATTGCTCGCCGTGAATTCGCGGTGGGAACCGTACAGTGAACCCAAGTCAGGGGGCCCTTTTTTCTCTTTGGGGTAAATCGCAGGCATTTGAAACTCCACCCCCCCCTCCCCATCTCTCGCATGCCCACGATCCGCTGGCCGGGCCTCCGTTTTCGCCCCGGCAAGGAAAAAGGACCGGGGCCCTGGCAACTCATTTGAGGTGTGCTTCATGGCAGCGGCAGCAAACTTCCTGCAGTCGTTAGAACATTAAGGAAAACACATAAAGTTGCATAAACGAGGGACGTTTATTACCCGGCAGCTGTTGCTAAGCGAGAGCCAAATGCCTCCGTCGTAAAAGCTCAGATTGGACGGGGAGATTGGGCACCATTAACGCCATTCCTGGCATGAAATCTCACCGCTGATTGCAACCATTGTGCACTGTGGCAGCAGATGGTTAAAGCAGGACTCTTTCCCTCCCTTCCCTCCATCTCTCTTTTCATCGTACCAGTTTTTTTATCTCTTTTTTTACTTTTGCTTTTTTTTAATTGAAAAAAAAAAATCTCACACAATATTTTAGCATTTGTTGCCCGCAGCATTCCCATGCAACAACAACAACAACAAAAAATTAACAAGAGGTTGTGTTTTGTGCAATTGAAGTTGTGCACCCGTTTCAATTATGTCGCCGTTCGACGTAATGCGATTGTACGCAGTTCATAAGTGTTACACATCCAGAGGTGCGCCGCTGTACAGCGGAAAGAGACATGCAGACGTGGAATCTGCTCTAAAAGCAGGCGATAGATGGGTGTTATTTCGAGCCAGGTAAAACCACAATGGGGCTGGCACAGTGGTTATAATATTGTGCTAAGAACCTGGAAAGTTGAGTTCGAATCCCACCTGGTGTACAGAAGGTGGTGGGTTTGATACCGACCCTGACGCCTGTATATTTGGAGTACCCATGTCCTCCCCGTGGTCGCGTGGATTTTTCTCCAGCACCTCCGGTTTTTCCCTTCCACATTTAGAATCAACATGCGTTTAGAGTATTTAGCTGCTATAATGTCAACGTGATAAGCCACTTCGTTAAGCTATGATTTGTGGCCAGGTCGCTTCTGAAAAAGAGCAATATAGCTCAGTGAGCCTTACCTGGTAAAATAAAACAAATTGTAAAAGAAAATTGGTCGCATCAACGGTGAACCAGTCCTGGGCATCCCCATTCCTCAACTCGTACTGAATATGTGGTAAAGTATGGTCTTCAAACTACCCCCATGACTGAAATGACGAGGAGGTCTCCATCCACAAAGTGGATTGGCAATTAGCTAACAAGTATTACATTATTAAGAACCGATAGTGAGCATGCATATTTCCAATTCATATGTCGTAGCAGGCAAAATGCACAGATTGGAAACGTTCATCTTTTAGGCAAGCCTTGCTATGTTGCTTTTTATTATCAATTGAATTGTCTAAAAGCGCTCCAACCTGATCTCACGCTTAATTTCATAATTTGTATCCAGATTTGCCTTAAATAATGTGCCTACGATTTTGATGCACACAATGAGACCAATTGTCTCTTTTACAAAAGGAGTGATGGTTCAAATAAATGAATCAGCAAATCAATTTAAATATGAAATAGACTCAGACGCGAATATGAAACAACATTGACACTGGGTTAATACGATAAATATGACAAATAGCAGAAATTGATGTAAGAAAAACACATAAAAGTTGTCAATTGGAGGAAATACAATAAAATACAAATAAAAGCACAATCCGGTCATGCAGAATTTAAGATCGTGTTACTCATATTTAAGGCTTTGAGAGGATTGGCTCCACGTTATATTCGGAACCTAATTCACCGTTATGCCCCGGCAAGGTTTGTATCATCTGCCGGTTGCCCTCTTGTGTGAATCTCCATCTCGGTTGCGTTCTCGTGGTTGACGTATGTTGAACTTCTTTCGCACCGTACATATCCAACCGTGCTAATTGGAGGTGCGATTTAAGGACAACAATTTCAACACAAAAAGCAACTCTGAAGAAATGAGTTTGCAATCTAGATTTAAAAGTAATGATCGGGCGTTTACCGTGATTACCCCTCAGTGGAACTCCTTCCTGGTGCTTCCCCCACCCCCACCTCACCCAGTTTTGGAACTCCCTACCTTTGGAGATGAAGTTCTCGGACAGAGTTGAGATTTTAAAAAAAAGTATTGACATTCCCCATTTGGTGTTGTTGCTCCCTGTCTCTTATTCTGCCACGGCATCTTGAGACATGGGAAAGGCGCCTTAATAAGTGCAAATTATTCTCATTATTACAATAAAAACAATTGTACGATACAAAATAGAATGTCAACACAGCAATACAAATTATAATATTGATTGTGGAAAAGTCTTCACTATTAATAAAAACATGAATGTGGATTAGTTTAAGGTACATATGTCAATATTTACACTTCATCAAAGGCCTTTTTGCCTCTGTCCTGTTTTGTAATGTGAACCTGCTTTGTATTATTTCAGCGATTCCGCATAAATAGCAGCAAACAAAAAATGTACGTCTGGTTTGTATAAGAACATTCATTATTTGACACACACAAAATTTACACATTATGTGTTTGTGCAAATATACAAGGATAAGTCAATATTGTTTTGAGGATAAGATACTGAAAATGTTACATCGGCTTATTTGAAGATTTATTTTAAAGCTAAATCGTTGTATATCGCTCACAATAATAACTGGTGTGTGTGTGTAGGGGAGGGGGGGTTCACTGTAAGAACTATATCAGTCCGTACTTTTAATGGAGCAGCGGAACAGTGGTTAGCGCACTGCTCTACACACCCAACAACTTGAGTTCGATTCCCTTTCACGGCTAACATCAGTGGCAAGAGTTATATCTGAACTGGTGGTGGACCACTCCCTTCACCAATCAACACCTGACCACCGTGGTGAAGTATGGTCAAACGGCATGGGGAGGTCTTAATCCAGAAGAGGATTTGATAAAGGGATATAAATCATTAATTTCTTATGATTCCTGTGAAATACTTTTAAAAAATTATTTTGACGAATCATCTCATTTTATTTATCTTATTTGCTTTGCCCATTACTTCAACTTCTGCTTATATACAATAACACTCTGGCAAGTACTCGTGCACTAAATCTAATAGTGACTTGGTGTTTTATGGCTTCGTAAAACAAAGCGCTCAGTTCAACGCTCTCGGTGTTTTTCATCTGCGTGCGTTAATTCGCTCCAAACTTGTCACAGTGTTGTGATTTTTTATTCTTCTAAAAGCTGCGCGCGCGTGGGTGTCTCGCTTACAACATTCCAGCCGAATCTGTGTGGCCTCATTTATTGAGCAGAGGTATAGAGGAGGGCAACGAGCGAGCGAGAAGGGGGAGAAAAGCGTGGCTGATGAGACGATACGAGCTCGCCAGCCGGGCGAGAACGACGCTGCAAAGGGGCTCGGACAGTGGGGCCGTGTGACAGCCCGCAACCTGATCAGCAGATGTTATCACGACGTCGGGTCAGGTGACACGGCTTTCCCAGGCTGCCTGTTGGTCTCTGTTCAACATGTGACCTTTGATTGACAGTGCAGCGGTTGATTGACAGCCCAGTGGTGCGCCTATAAGCTCCAAGGGGATTCTGTTTTTGGCTCGAAATTAAAATCGTGCTGTTGGTATACGCATGTGATATTGTGGCGGCTAATGTTTTCCACGATCGCGGCATAATTTAATAAGGATCATTTTGGCATCTGTTATTAAAATAGAATTCCCGCGCCTGCCCCGGCCCATGAATAATAGTAAAAGAAATCGTAAATTGAATGCCAGAAAAGTGATTAAACTTACAACAACAAAAATACTACAGTGACATTACATTATTATTACTATTATTTTATTATGAAATGTGTTCGAATAATAAACACTAAATAGCGAAGTAATATCGAATGGCCCTGATTTGAGCATTTAATCCGTAGCATTCGTTTTCCTAAATCTGGCTACATTTCAGCCAAATCATACAATTAATGCACACTGTTTTGGGTTTAACTTAATAATAATGATTCATAAATGTTTTTAAAAAATACCTGCAATTGTATAACGCATAATTTTCTTAATGAGCCGATGTTTTTTTTTAAAACGGGGAGGGGGGGGTGTGTTAAGTTACCATTCCGAGTTTAGTTACCTATTGTTGAAAATCGCTTACATTCGCAGTGTGTATATTTCGATGGATCTGTGGGTCTTTCATCAATTTATACAACAAAGAAATGAGCCATTGGAGAAGCCCAATGAAGCGAGGCACTCATGGATGTCCCCTCTGCATGGCAGTGGCCACACATCGACACCATCCAGCACTGCTGCACCATCGGTTTTCTTTGTGCTCAAGTACAATCTGTTTAGTAAATATACGTGAATTTAATGGTCAACATGGAAGTTGTAATTAAAGCCCTTTTGACAGTGTGTGTGTGTGTGTATGCCACAGTCGCAAGCCCATTGGTGTCCCTTTGGGTTGCCTTGGCCAAAGATTGACATTGGCCATGGTTGCCCATGCCTTGTGCCAAGAGGCCCTGAGTGAGGCAAGCCACTCTGCAGCTATTGGGACTTGGCGATGGTGGCATCAACAATCCTCCTGGCCGCGGCAGCAGAGTAAATACAGGTACCGCAGATGCAACGGGCAGTTCCCGGCGACGGGGAAAAGAAAAACGGTTTCCCTGGGTTGTTTTTTTTATTAAGCCACTATTTAAAAAAAAAAATAAACAGAACAAGGGCCTCACCAAGTGTACGGTTTAAAGACGTCACACAGAGCGAAATGTGCGTCAGGGTAGAAGGACAAAACATGTCAAACAACCGCAAACAATGTCACGTCATGAATGACATTACCAATGTTTTAAACATGCTATGCTACCCCCAAACTAAAGCTGAGATAAAATATGCCCCACATGTTATATATATATCGTGGTATCATGACACCCAGCGCTGCCAATTAAATAATTGAAAATAATTACGTAAAAAAAAACAAAAAACCATGCTGTTGGTGCATTAAAGCGCATGGACAGTAATTGATTTCAGTTGTACCGTGCCAGGCTGAGCGAATGCGTTTCCAACCCTATGCTCAGGTTGGCATGGAGGCCGAGCCAGCATCAGGTTGGCATGCGGAGGCACAGGGGCTGCATTTGATTTCCGGACGGGTGAAATGGGTCAGTGTAGGCCTGGTGCCCGTCACTGTTTTTGCTGCACCCCACAGCATAGAGTGGAGAAGCCAATAGCCCCGGCTAATCACTCACCTCACCCGGAGGCCCGCTCGCCTGCCCGCCGTCCCAGCACCCCTCCTCACCGCCACACAGCTCCCTCGCCCCCTTCGCAACGACGATGACACACTCGCTCGCTCGCTCGCACGTGCATTTCTGGGAGAATATAAATATCGAATTTTTTTTTTCTTTAACGGCTCAAGCCATTGGCATTTGTAGAACTTTCATCTCAAGGTCATCCCAAAACTTGGCACGAGCTGCAAAATGTATCCCCCCCCACCTCTGCCTCTCCTGCTCTTTCTCTCTCTCACAGTAATTTGTTTATGCCGCGAACAGAAGTTTGCGCCCCCCTCGGACGCAGCAATATTCCGTCTGCTGCCGACCCTCACCGCACATTACCATGCAAATGAGATGGCGTTTTCCGCGGTAATGCATATGGAGGGTGACGGAAAGCCAGGCTGAGCAGAGCTCTGATTTGCGGCGCGGATGACGGGCTGGGAGACATCAACTCTGCGCTCTCTTGGTCGCCCGCGAGGAGTGTTAAACCACCAAAGAGCGTTTAAAACCCCCGCGAATGTTAAACAATGGAGCCACCTCCGACTCACGCGCCGCGGTCAGGCAAGCCAAACGGTGTCTGCGGCCGAGCCTGGAACGCGTCCAAATGAATCCTTGCATCCATTTTCCGCGTTTTTGTATCAAATCCTTTTTTTTCCAATTGCGTATGAAGTTGAAAACGCATTGAACATTTTCAATCGTGTGAATATGAGTTACAAAAAAATGTTTTGAGATATACGTGCTGGCATCCTAAGTTTACTTTGAATGAATGGGGTATATCTCCTGGAGCTCTTTTGAAACAGAGATTGACTCGATGCAGGATGCATTGTGTTCTCGGTAGATGCAAACAATCTTACGCATGCATCATTCCTTACCTTGTGAGCGGCCTAGGAAATGAAGACGCATGACTTTAATGGGGCAGCTTCATCGGGCTCCCTGACACCACGTCACGGATAATCTGCAAGCTAACAAACCCTGCCTGTAACTCATGTTGAGCTCCTAATGAAAATGATCCGTGAAGGCTGCATCAGTGCATTCTCCAAATGCCTAAAATCTCAGGCTTGATCATTCAGAGTATTGCATATACAAACTAGGCAGACAAGGAGCATGTCGGTAATTTCTTTGCATGCAGTGTCACATCAGTCGTGGGTTTTTTTTGTGTCCTTTCTTAGAAACCGGCGTGCGTCAAGACACCACTGAGGGCACAATCGCAGTAATGCTTCATGTCACCTGCTTAGGCATTTTAATCAATAAATACATCATTACCATAAGCATGCTGTTGGTCATTTAGATGTGTAGGAGGCAAAATGCATTGAACAAAAAATAGTGTGGCTACCTCGTGTTTCCAAGCCACCGATATATTTATGAGCGTGTATAAAGAGAACTGAAACGATTCCCACTTACATTTTGAGCACCTGTGAGGTATGAATAGCTTCTTTTCTACGCAACACGAAAAAAGTACAAGCATTGTGATTAAAACCACACTTTTTATTAGGGCAATCTCAACCGTAATTGTTATATTTCCAATCAAGTATTTCTCATGAAATATAATTGAGATACGTTTTTTTCAGTGTGATAATTTTTTTCCCTTTGGATATTTCATGGGACCTCATTTGCCAGTACCAAAAATATGAGAAGAGGGTTTCCCCTTTTTTATGGCAACAAAACAGGTGTTAAGATGTTAAAACACCAAACTGTTCTAACACAGTTTTGAGACTCGGCTCAAAAGAAAACTGTCTCTGGTGTGGACCAATCAGTTTCAAAGACAATGCATATATTATCAGAGTATGTTTTTTGTTTGCATTCTTACCACAAGTATTGTGGTTAATGCAGACATGATTCCTTGTAAAAGGTTTCAGTTTGGTGTTTTAACATCTTAACACCTGTTTGTTGCCAGAAAAAAGTGGAAAACCTATTCTCACTTTAGATATTATATATATTTAAAAAACGTAAACTCCAGGGACCAAACTACTGCAATGCTCGATGTGTTGCCGAGGTTTAACTTGAAACTCTCCGGTATGAAAAAAAAACCGAAGGCGAGCATGTAAAAAACAAAGATGAATAAAAAAGGGCTTGCCTAATCTCTTTAGCGTGCGAGGGAACAGATGCGGCGACATTTGAAGCCATCAGTGCAGAAATTGACGGCACGCGGTCCCTCGCAGCCGCACGACCCCACAGCGGATCCAATGTAAATTAATGGAGTTGATAAACCACTTAGCGTTTATGGCGGCCAACTGCTCTGAATCTGCCCAGCCCCTGGGCTCCGCCGCGATTAGCCCCTGCGTAACGATCTCGCTGGCTCCTGCAGTCTGTCGCACACGGCCGCGTGCGCAGGAATTTAACATCTTTGCCCTTTGCTGCCGCGAGCCAGGGCTCATAAAGTGGCCAAAACAAATAATCTCCCTACCAGCCACTCGCGTCGTTTCAAAATGCCAATGCAACTTTCGGGCGTGCTCGTGGGTTATCAATCCGAGGTTTTCTACGCGTCTTCCGGTCGATTGGAATACTTGGCATGCAACTGATAGCCGCACCCATAGTCCGAGGTATTCTGGATGTGGTGCGCTGGGTGTGAAAATGCCCACAAACACCCAGCGGAAATTAAGCCCTCGGTCGTTATTGTTGCAAATATATATTTTTTAAATCACGTTAATAGATTTAGAGAAAAAAATTGTCACAAATGAAATGTCATTTTCATGGAAAAGAGGCCAACAACCACGGGCTATACAACTATGTATTAAAAAAAACTTCGTATGCACGTATTTATTTCATATAATTCCTTAATAATTAACTTAATGCACGTGCACAGAATCTAGATGGGGAGAAACGTTGATGGCAGTCGAAAACTTAAAAAGTGGGAAATGCTGTCGACATCTCTCGTACCAATTTGGGATGTTAGTGATGAAGTGGAAAGGGATCGAGGTGTCAGACGGCGGAAGATAAGAGACAGAGAAAGCATTGCACACCGGGCGCAGTAACAAACGGCGTTCTTCGCGGCTTGGACACCGCATCGATCGCCCCAACTTACTTATAAATGACTGGAGCCAACGAAATACAGGAATTTAAAGGGTTTAATCTTAGTGCGGGGTAGAGTGGTGGCACAGCGGTCAGGTGCGGTGATGCACTATGAACCTGGCGCCCTGCGTTTGATTCCCAGCCGCGGCCAACAGCAGCAACGAAGTGTTATCGAAATTGGTCCTGGGTATCTCCCATCTTCACCACACATGCGCTAACCGGCGTGGTGAAGTGTGGATAAACAATCCCCCACAATGTGGGGGAGGCCTTCATCCAAAGTGAGTTGGCTGTAAACTACAATCGAGGAATTATTCAATAAGATTCACAATAATGCACCGAAAACATTCTGCTTCTCACCAGCAGTGTTGCGACATAAATGCTGATTTCAGATATTGTTTTCAAAAACAAAAATGCCTTTATGGTATCTCATGCTCCCTGTAATTTGGTTTAAAGGCAGCAGTGGGCGGGAGTGACATGACACATCTTTAAATTATTTGGAAGTGAAGGGATTGATACGTTTCATTGGCCACTTTTTTTGGAGAAATACTTTAAATGATTACCAAGAGCACCCTATCGAAATTAACGTCCTACCAGATGCCAGTTTTAATGGTTTGGCAAGGTATCTGTCAATCCGCGATTAGTATTCATGGATTTGCACTGCGGAGTACGCTGGGAAGAGTCGCTTGAGCTCTTGTACTTGGCATGGAACAGAGCAGCGATGGACCTTTTGTGTCACTGCTGAAGCGTGAAAAAATGAAGAGCATCAACTCGGTGCTCCAAATGAGGAAATAAAACTTTAATCTCTGAGCCTTGCAGGTAGCAGATGGTCTCGGCTGGCAATGAGTGCCCCATTTTTTTCCCCCAACCCTCTCCGCTCTCTGAACTCCTCCGATCGAAGCATCTGCTGCGTCTCTTCATTACTCATGGCAGTGAGGCGGATCAGTATCATTGCTTACCAAAGATATGACATTCCGAGAAATTTGTGGCATTCGAAAACGCTCTCTGCTTAAAGAATGACGCCGAGATTATTTAATGTATCATTATTAAAAGTTAATAAGAGAAATGAAAAGAGGAAACCGACCGCAAATAGCGCGTGTTAAGTTACCCAGTGCTCGTGCCTCGTAGAGATGTGAGGTGTAGTTTTTTTTTATCCGCAACTTTAAAAATGTTTTCGTGTGATTCCGCTTGCCAGCGTGAAGAGGCAATGAAATGTGCAAGCCGCAACAATCCCCAATCTCTGAATGTCCAATAATCGCATTAGTAAGACGTATGCCCTGGGCTGAATAGTTGCTTATGAAAGTGGATAATATTCCACTTCTCTCGTCTCGCCAGCCAAGAAACTCTGATAGAGGCAAAAATAAATGCATATTTGCACTGCTTACTTATGCTGAATGCATTATGATTGTTATATTTGGAGAGAGGCCACTGCGACACAGTTGATAAACTGAAAATGTGCAATAACAGCAACAATGGTATACGGAACAACAAAAATAAAAGGAGAGGGGGGGGGAGATGATGAAAAATAAAAAGAGGCTGCCACACTCGGTAGGAATACTATTACGGGCGGACGTTCCACCAGACGACAACCCTGCGTTGGTTACCATTTCGTGGGCACTTACAGAATGACTTCTGCCGTTGTGCACGCACCCCCGTGTCAGAGTGAGGGTTGACCCATTTCAACTCGCCCCCCCCCCCGCCTCCCCCACCCCCCCCCCTCAAATTCACAAAGAATTAGCTTCACTCGACCCCCGGTCCCATAGCCCTACGTGCATTGTTGGTAGTGAATGCCCAGTGGTGTGCAAAAAAAGAAAAAAAATGAACGTCACACAAACACACAACTGGGTACCTCTCCTGCACGAGTTTGGCCAACTGGCAAACAGAGTGTCTCTCTAAAAAGGCATTGTCTGCTTCGTCTTAATGCCTATTAAAAATACGTTAACACCAAGCGGTGAGCAGATGCTCTATAGTAGGTTTCTAAATTACCCTTCATTACCCCTGCTAACTTTTACCCCGAGCCTATGTACCGCTGCTGCCTCTTGCCGCATCTAACACATGCTGTCACTATTGGCCATAACGGTTTGATAAACACGTTTCATATTTTGTTAAAGTATTTTTCCTGCCGGCATCTGATGATATGACCTGCACCGCCATGTGAACCCAACTCCTAATGCATGCATGCAATTACGGCGACCCTTTAATAAATGCCACGGCCGTTTAAAGTTGATGCCTGGATACAAATGCACTTACATTTAATACATCAAGGAAGCATCCAGCACTACACAGAGCTTCTGGCAGCCACTGCCAATTTACAGAAAGAACGCGTCTGCCCTTACAACCAATGCATTCGGCCCACTTTCAATAATGCAAAATGACATCACATACAACCTTACGCTAATCCACATGCAAATGTGACCAATGTATAGCATCCAAGGGCAGTGTCATGCAAATGCACGATAAGATTTGCATAACTTGTGCCTTATTGATAAAGAGGGCGTTCACGTCCGAAACAAGAGTCTGGATATTTTTTTGTCAATTATACCGTTTCCAATCGCAAAAACACAGGTCTCTAAAGAGGTCAGCGCATGTTTTGTAAAGACACTAACAATGTTTTCATTTGAAGCCAATCAGGTGTATGGGTGAGGTTTTTTTTTGCTTAATGTATAATTGGGGACACAGATTTTATTCAGATATATTACACGGGTCTACCTTTAGGACACACAGGCATTTAAAGTAATGCGGGGTCCTTGATTTTGAAACAAGTCAGTCGTGACAGTGTGCTCTTGCGACTTGCGGGCGTTGGGGGGAGGGGGGGCATGTAACCGGGTTAATTCTGTGTCCCCTTGTCCTGCAATAGATGCTTCAGGCATCTCAACCTCCGCTCCCCTTGCCCCCCCCCACCACACGCCCCCCCCCCCCGCTCACTCCGCTGAAAAAAAAACCAGCTCGATCAACAACAAAAAAGTTTACATCACAAATTTTAAAGCAAGACACAAATGTCTATTGAAATTATTTGGCTCCTGTAAATGTCCACATGATAAGCCACTTCGTTGAGCTATCATTTGTGCTGGCCAGGTCGCTTCTGAAAAATAAGCTAATAGCTCAGTGGGCATCACCTGGTAAAATGAAAAAAATGGGTTCGTTTTAGTTATTTGATTACCTCCTATACGTTGCACTCATATCGTGTTTCCGTGTTGTTTGTTCATGTGACTTTCTGACCGGCCCCTACTAGACACCTGTGAAAAAAAATCTTCATAGCTCATTAGATTCCTCCAGTATAAACAAAGATTCTGATTCTGATATTGACACATTTTGTCTCTTTCCAATGCATTGTTATGAAGCCCGTGACCACATCACTCCATCTCCGCGTTAGATCTCAATAGCAATGCAGTTGAGTAGCACTTGGGAAGGTGACCACCAAATCGATACAGCAGGTGTTGTCGCCTCTATTGGGGCGCCACGCTGTTACCAGAGGGCAGTGCCCAAATATCGTATCACAATGATAGTGCAAAACCGGCGTGGTGAAGTATGGTTAGAAAAAATCTCCCACGATGTGAGGAAGACCTCATCCAGTCGTGGATTGACAAAAGGCGGTGAACACGTCCGCACGGCATTGTGGCATTCCTCATCAACAGCAGCAGCAGCCATGGTCAACCCAACTGCTGGTTGAAGTCCTCCCCAAACTGCCACAACCTGTCACGAATTAACCATTCATGGGAGGGGGGGGGAGGGCTCTCAGTGTGTGTGTATTTCTTCTTGCTTTCAGTAACTAAAACTAGACTATTTTTTATTTTACTAGGTCAAGGTCCACTATACAGTGTATAGCTCTTTTTCAGAAGCGACCTGGCCACAAATGATGTATAGCAGCGAAATACGCTAAAAGCACGTTGACACTAAATGTGGAGGGAAAAACCAGAGGACCCGTTGACAAATCCACGCGACCACAGGGAGAGCATGCACACTTCAAATATACAGCAGGTGTCAGGGTCGGGATCGAACCCACGACCGCCTGTATAACAGGCGAGGTAGTTAACACATCGCCAGTCTAGTTCTCATCAAAAGTGCGTGCATTCAATCCAATATGTTGTTCATTCGCTTTGGACATTAAATGCACCACCATTCACTCTATGTGTTTGACTGCGGCGTGATGTTCATGCGTGCTTCCTCGGCTGTCTTATTCGTGTTTGTTGACTTTGTATAAATGCGTTTGACCTTGTATTAACGTATCCGGCATATGTTGTAGATGTAAAATGTTTGTTTGTATGCGTGGTCATTGCGTGTTTACTACGTTTTCACTTGACATTGTGCTGGACGGCCCCTTTGCAAACGAAATGTTCCGAACCCCGAGGGATTTTTGCAAGTAAAAAAAAATGTAGTAAATAAATAACATATATTTTAAACAAAGAAATCACGAGTCCTCTATTGCTTTGGGTTTGGGTCAACTTCGTAAGTGTGTTTACTTCTCGCTTTCAACAGTCGCGACTCTCCAACTGCGAATGGAATTTTTGCATGGTGCACGCGTTCGCGAGTGTGACCTGCCAATTCGTATAAACGCGCTAAAGCCACTGCTACAGCCCAAGCGAGTGCCGTAAACAGCACATATTTTTTGGCAAGGGCCCGATTTAATCAGGACAGCGGCCGCGATAGCAGAGGCATTTCATTTCGCTTTTTTCCTCTCCTCCTCCGCCCGGCTTTACGGGTTTTTAAATCTTGTACTAATTGCCGGCGCTAGGCTCGCCCCGTCTGCCGCCCAGATGCGCGCTCCCGCGACACCAAGGCCTGCATCGCAAACACGCGCGCGCACGCACGCGCACACACACGCATGCATACATACCCACCTACACACAGGCACATACATACACACCTACATACACGTGCACGCACATACATACACACCTACATACACGTGCACGCACATACATACACACCTACATACACGTGCACGCACATACATACACACCTACATACACGTGCACGCACATACATACACACCTACATACACGTGCACGCACATACATACACACCTACATACACGTGCACGCACATACATACACACCTACATACACGTGCACGCACATACATACACACCTACATACACGTGCACGCACATACATACACACCTACATACACGTGCACGCACATACATACACACCTACATACACGTGCACGCACATACATACACACCTACATACACGTGCACGCACATACATACACACCTACACACATGTGCACGCACATATATACACCTACATACGCGTGCACATACACATACACACATACACACCTGCACACACGTACAAAAGACAAACACACATACACCCCTACACACACGTGCACGCACACACACACACCAATCCCAATACCCGTCATTCGCACCTAAGTGACGGTGACGTCACCACGGCGCCCGTGCCATGCTAAGTGCACTTTCATGGCACGTGAAAGTGTCGAAGGCCTGCTGGCAGGAGGTCATGGAATCGACCAAGGTACCATCAGTTGACTGACTGAGATGACTGGCAGATGCACCAACTGTACTCCGCACTGTGCCAACTCTCTGCAGTTTTAGCCGCTCGGCGCTCCGCTCGTTGTGAGCGTCGCTCCTCGGCCCTTCGTTGTTGCTGGTGGACGACTGCCTACAATCTCCCAGCAGGGTCCTTCACGAGCCTCCTCCACAGAGGCCGATCTTGACACTGCTAGTACCAGCCAGCCTTCGGCAATTCCACTCATATCCACATTCTCTTGTACCGCATCATTCCATCTCTTCTTTAGCCCGCGTACGGCCCGTTTAGCCCTCTCTATCCGGCCAAACAGAAGCTGCTTGGGCATGCGGTAGCTGAGCATTCGGGCTACATGACCCAGCCAACGCAACCTTGTCTGCCAGAGGAGCTCACCGATCGGACTGTTTTTGAAGGGTCTGTGAGCTCCTCACACTCCAGCCTAGTTAAACCCAGGATGGATCGTTGGCAAGCCATCTCCGAATGTGTCAAACCGACGCACATTCGAGGAGTCCACATTTCGCAATTATTGAGAAGAGAAGGCATGACTGTGGCCGAGGAGACCCGAAGCTTCGTATGGAGCGACATGTCAGGTAGCTTCCAGACAGCGTATCGCTGCTGATGTATGTATGTATGTAGAACTTATTTCGCACCGTACGTAGCCAGCCGTCAAGGCACTACTATTTGAAGCTAAGTTGACTGGTGAATCAGTTTCACATGCAAGCATGTAACATACAAACACGTTTCACATATGGAACAAAAGTTCAAAAGCACACAAAGATTCATGGACAGATGCAGAGTTGGAATTACACCGAGAGGCAGAAAGAGGAACACACGGATTAGAGAAGTATGCACTTCGGGGACATCATAATGACTGATGAGAAAAGAAAGTGGGCATGGTCAGGACATGTCGCGAGAAGATTTGTTAACTAGATCTCCTGGTTGACAGTAAGTGGTGGGTTCGATCCCGACGCCTGTATATTTGGAGTTCTGCATGTTCTACCCGTGGTCGCATGGAATTTTCTCCGGATCCTCCGGCATTTCCCTCCACATTTAGAATTATGTCGCTCGACTAATTTAGAGTGAGGCCTGCTGACAAACTAGAGCTGGTCATAATCACACTGCTCAGGTGCAGAAAATTATTCACTATCTCCACAACTGCCCCATAATTAATGGCGAGTTGAGGGGAGGGAGTGTTTGATGACAACATACCCATGCAGGTGCTTAGTTTTGGTGAGGCTGAAGGTAAGACCCCCACCTCAGTGAGGCACGCTCCAGCTTCAGCAGCAGAGCCTCCGACTCCTCAGATGGAGCAGAAATTAACAGATCATCAGCATACATAACATGGTTGACCAATAGGGAGCATCACTTGACTGCACCCGGGCATCGGTCAGCCTCCCATTGTATCTGTACCATATGTCAATTCCTCTGGTACAGCCATAGAAAGCTGCTCGAACTCCGTGGTCGAAAAATACGTGAAATAATGTCGGAGCCAGAGGACATCCCTGTTGCACCTAAAGGTGAACATGGAATGGTGCTGACTCCCGACCACCAAACCGTACCCGGTCCTGCCCATCGTCGTGAAGGTCCGTAATGGTTGCGAGCAGAGAGTTCACGACCTCGAAAGCACGAAAAATAACCCAGAGCCCTGGCCTATTGGTATCATAGGCTTTGACCAGATCAATAAAGCAGAGATGTAGGTCCTGTTGAAAGTCCTTACACCTCTGCTGTAGCAGACGTCTGTGCAGGACCGCCACTTAAACACAACAACAACAACAACCGCCATTCGCCACTAAGTGGCGGTGACGTCACCACGACGCTTGTGCCAGGCCATGTGCACCTTGAGGCCACGTGAAGTGTCGAACGCCCGCTGGCAGGAGGTCACGGGGCAGACCCAGGTGCCACGGGTCGACTGACCGAGATGACCGAGATGACTGGCTGATGCACCACCTGTGCCCCCTACTGTGCCAACTTGCTGTGCTTTAGCCACCCGGCGCTCCGCTCGTTGTTGTGAGCGTCGCTCCTCCGCCCTCCGTTGTTGTTGGAGGGCGACTGCCTCCAACTGCCCAGTAGCGTCCTTCACGAGCCTCCTCCACTGAGGCCGATCTTGACACCGCTGGTACCAGTCATCGGCAAGTCCACTCAGCTCCACGTCCTCCTGTACCACATCACTCCATCTCTTCTCTAGCCCGTGCCGCGCCCGTTTAGCCCCCTCGATCCGGCCGAACAAAAGCTGTTTAGGCATGCGGTGGCTGGGCATGCGGGCTACATGACCCAGCCAACGCAGCCTTGCCTGCCGGAGGAGCTCACTGATGGGACTTTGCCTAGATCTTTCAAGGACTTGTGAGCTCCTCACACAATCCAGCCTGGTCAAACCCAGGATGGATCGTAGGCAGGCCAGCCTAAATGTTTCCAACCGGCGAAGATGCTCCACTAGGGGGGTCCACGTTTCGCAAGCGTAGAGAAGGGAGGGAATGACCGTGGCCGAGAAGACCTGAAGCTTCGTGCGGAGCGACAGACCAGGTAGCTTCCACACAGCGTTACGCAACCGATGAAAAGATATTGCCGCTCGACTGATTCGGAGTGAGACCTCTGCTGATAAACTGGAGCTGGTCATGAGCACACTGCCCAGGTATGGGAAACTCTCTACTCTCTCCACAACTGCCCCATCACCGATTGGGAGTTGTGGGGGCGGAGTGCCCGATGGTACAAAATACCCAGGCAGGTGCTTAGTTTTGGTGGGGCTGATGGTAAGGCCCCACCTCTTAGTGGCACACTCCAGCCTCAGCAGCAGCGTCTCCAACTCCTCTTCTGAATGAGCAGCTATTACCAAATCATCGGCATACATAACGTGGTTGACCAATAGGGAGCCATCCCTTGATCGCACCCGGGCGTCGATCACTTAAACACAGACACACACACACCCACATACGGGCACACACACGCGCCACGGGCGCATTCGCATGCAGGGTCTGGCACGCACGGTTCAGAGGACAGATCTCAGATTGTGTGGCCACGATGCGCATTCGCGTGCATCGCAGCAGCATAAGCTGCCGATCTGCTGCGCACACACTCGAGTCATCATCAGCTATGCTCAATCTACTGCTGGATGAAGCCTCCCCACGCCGTGTCGGTAGTGGGAGTTGTGTGTGCGCGCGCATGCGTGATGTTTATGATACAACTCGAGTTTTTTGTTGAAACATGTGGGCCAATTTGTAAGACTATATGAATATGAACGTTGTGAGCAGGCGTGGGGAGTGGTGGTGTAACGATTCGCTCGATGCACTATGAACCCCACGACCCTAAACCACGACGAGTTTTCATGTTTATAAAGAAGACGGACGCTTTACATTATTGTATGAAAGAACGTACGCGCGATAGAGACATCATGTTGACTGTTCGTAACATTCAGTGGGTTTGGGTACGATATGGCACGAGAGGGGACGATGGCAAGGTGGTCGACCGAGTGGCAGGTAAGCTAGGGAAACACGGCCCAATAGGCCGTTCACTGGGATGACGGGGCAGTGGCATCAGTTAACGTGTAGGAAGGAGCTGGCGAGGTGGACTGGTGCATCAAAGAGAGCGTGGCTTGGTGGGTCTTTACGCAGCGGTGATGATGATGATGATGCCAATCTAAAGAGGAGCCGAGCGCCTTCGCGATTAACTCGTTTTTATTTGCGGGTAATTTTTCGCTTTGAGATGTTAGCTATGAGGCCCGCACGCAACGGCTACACTCTTGCGAGTGGTGCCACGGGGGTGTTTCCTTTTTTAAACGTCCGCTAACTACTAATTACGCCAAATAAGTTTGTAACGTATTAAGTTGGTAACTTATTTGGCGCCGTGTTTATTAACCAACCGTGCTAATTGAAGGTGCAGTAATTTCCTGCAAGATAATTTCGGATGGCGTTATGGGGAATCGAACCATGAGCACCGTTCTACGTAACACAAATGCGAGCGTGTCGACAACATTTCGACTGTTCGTCCGGACCAAAAACAGAGTCAGCAGGTGTCACTCGCACCCTTCAATCCACTGTCAGAAAATCCCTCTCATCCTTGATGGACCACGGTCATCTCTGCCGCGTGGTGCAGAGAAATTCGCTTGGATGCTCGGCGAACGCGCGATCATAGGGGGGATCACCTCCACGTGCGTGCAATCATCAAATAATAATTTTACTCTCATCGGTATCCAGCCTGCACTCAATCCTCCGTCTGATGAGTTCCTCGTGTTCACTGACAGAGGGAGTGGTAGAATTGGCGCGGGTCTCCAGAAACCTCGCACCCCGAGACGACGCTGATTTTGAGGCTATTTGAGCTGATTTATTTATTCCATTTGCCACTGTTGCTGTTGTGGGTTGCATCCCCGTACCCCCCCCCCCCCCACTTCCCACCGCATGCCAAACGCCTTCTTGCGCTGGAAGCTCGCCGCGTCTTAAGCGCTCAATTAGCGACGAGGCGTGCGGGACCCGCACGGAGGCGCCGCCGTGATTAAGCCGCGCTCACGGCTCCGCATGTGAAGTTCACGCGACGTGCAGACACCGGTCTGTGTCGCGAGGCTTCAAACTAAATGCGCCCCGAAGAAGTTCACTCCCACGTTATCACCGCGGGACTTTGTTCCCAGAGTGTGGAACGCTGCTGAGAGGATGTCGACCGGTACTAGTCATCTCGTCTGCAGGTGACAGGTGAATTATTACATCGTAAGATCGAGAGAGATGGCGACTGCTAGGGGAGGCTTTCACACAGCAAGTGAATTGATCGTGGCTGATTATGGCTCTGCTCCCTCCACCGACTGTCAATCCAATCACGGTTCATTTTCAATATCGCACTCGCATCGTCGTGATCCCCAAACATGGCCTAGTCGCTACTAACTTCGCCCATCTCATCTCACTCTTCTCCCCTCCACGCACTCTCCTACCTCTAACATTTCATCTCACTCTCCACCCCTCCACGCACTTGCCTACCTCTCCCGTCTCATCTCACTCTACTCCCCTCCACGCACTCTCCTACCTCTCCCGTCTTATATCACTCTATTCCCTCCACGCACTCTCCTACCTCTCCCCTCTCATCTCACTCTACTCCCTTCCTCGCACTCTCCTACCTCTCCCCTCTCATCTCACTCTACTCCCTTCCACGCACTCTCCTACCTCTCCCATCTCATCTCAGTCTGCTCTCCTCCACGCACTCTCCTACCTCTCCCATCTCATCTCACTCTAATCCCCTCCACGCACTCTCCTACCTCTCCCCTCTCATCTCACTCTACTCCCCTCCACGCACTCTCCCACCTCTCCCCTCTCATCTCAGTCTACTCCCCTCCACGCACTCTCCCACCTCTCCCCTCTCATCTCACTCTACTCACCTCCACGCACTCTCCTACTTCTCCCATCTCATCTCACCCGACTCCCCACCACGCAGTCTCCTACTTCCCCCCTCTCATCTCACTCTACTCCCCTCCACGCGCTCTGCTACCTCTCCCCTCGCATCTCACTCTACTCCCCTCCACGCAATCTCCTACCTCTCATCTCACTCTACTCCCCTCCACAAACTCTCCTACCTCTCCCCTCTCATCTCATTCTACTCCCCTCCACGCACTCTCCTACCTCTCCATCTCAGCTCACTCTAATCCCCTCCACACACTCCCCTACCTCTCCCCTCTCAACTCACTCTACTCTCCTCCACGCACTCTCCTACCTCTCCCATCTCACCTCACTCTACTCCCCTCCACGCACTCTCCTACCTCTCCCATCTCAGCTCACTCTACTCCCCTCCACGCACTCTCCTACCTCTCCCCGCTCATCTCACTCTACTCCCCTCCACACACTCCCCTACCTCTCCCCTCTCAACTCACTCTACTCTCCTCCACGCACTCTCCTACCTCTCCCCTCTCATATCACTCTACGCCCCACCACTCACTCTCCTACCTCTCCCGTCTCATCTCACTCTACTCCCCTCCACGCACGCTCCTACCTCTCCCGTCTTATATCACTCTACTCCCCTCCACGCACTCTCCTACCTCTCCCCTCTCATCTCACTCTACTCCCTTCCACGCACTCTCCTACCTCTCCCCTCTCATCTCACTCTACTCCCTTCCACGCACTCTCCTACCTCTCCCCTCTCATCTCACTCTACTCCCTTCCACGCACTCTCCTACCTCTCCCATCTCATCTCACTCTACTCCCTTCCACGCACTCTCCTACCTTTCCCCTCTCATCTCACTTTACTCGCCTCCACGCACTCTCCTACCTCTCCCCTCTCATCTCGCTCTACTCCCTTCCACGCACTCTCCTACCTCTCTCATCTCACTCTACTCTCCTCCACGCACTCTCCTACCTCTCCCCTCTCATCTCACTCTACCCCCCTCCACGCACTCTCCCACCTCTCCCGTCTCATCTCAGTCTGCTCTCCTCCACGCACTCTCCTACCTCTCCCATCTCATCTCACTCTTATCCCCTCCACGCACTCTCCTACCTCTCCCCTCTCATCTCACTCTACTCCCCTCCACGCACTCTCCCACCTCTCCCCTCTCATCTCAGTCTACTCCCCTCCACGCACTCTCCCACCTCTCCCCTCTCATCTCACTCTACTCACCTCCACGCACTCTCCTACCTCTCCCATCTCATCTCACCCCACTCCCCACCACGCAGTCTCCTACTTCCCCCCTCTCATCTCACTCTACTCCCCTCCACGCGCTCTGCTACCTCTCCCCTCGCATTTCACTCTACTCCCCTACACGCACTCTCCTACCTCTCATCTCACTCTACTCCCTTCCACGCACTCTCCTACCTCACCCATCTCATCTCACTCTACTCCCTTCCACGAACTCTCCTACCTCTCCCCTCTCATCTCGCTCTACTCCCTTCCACGCACTCTCCTACCTTTCCCCTCTCATCTCACTCTACTCCCTTCCACGCACACTCCTACCTCTCCCCTCTCAGCTCACTCTACTCCCCTACACGCACTCTCTTACCTCTCCCTCTCAGTTCACTCTACTCCCCTCCATGCACTGTCCTACCTCGCCCCTCTCATCTCACTCTACTCCCCTCCACGCACTCTCCTACCTCTCCCTCTCAGCTCACTCTACTACCCTCCACGTACTCTCCTACCTCGCCCCTCTCATCTCACTCTACTCCCCTCCACGCACTCTCCTACCTCTCCCATCTCATCTCACCCCACTCCCCACCACGCAGTCTCCTAATTCCCCCGTCTCGTCTCACTCTACTCCCCTCCACGCGCTCTGCTACCTCTCCCCTCTCATCTCACTCTACTCCCCTCCACGCACTCTCCTACCTCTCATCTCACTCTACTCCCTTCCACGCACTCTCCTACCTCTCCCCTCTCATCTCACTCTACTCCCCTCCATGCACTCTCCTACCTCTCCCGTCTTATCTCACTCTACTCCCCTCCACGCACTCTCCTGCCTCTCCCCTCTCATCTCACTCTACTCCCCTCCACGCACTCTCCTACCTCTCCCCTCTCAGCTCAATTTACTCCCCTCCACACATTCTCCTACCTCTCCCATCTCATCTCACTCGACTCCCCTCCACGCATACTCCTACCTCTCCCCTCTCATCTCACTCTTCTCCCCTCCACGCACTCTCCTACCTCTCTCATCTCACTCTACTCTCCTCCACGCACTCTCCTACCTCTCCCCTCTCATCTCACTCTTCTCCCCTCCACGCACTCTCCTACCTATCTCATCTCACTCTACCCCCCTCCACGCACTCTCCTACCTCTCCCGTCTTATCTCACTCTACTCCGCTACACTCACTCTCCTGCCTCTCCCCTCTCATCTCACTCTACTCCCCTCCACGCACTCTCCTACCTCTCCCCTCTCATCTCACTCTACTCCCCTCCACGCTCTCTCCTACCTCTCCCCTCTCATCTCGCTCTACTCCCCTCCACGCACTCTCCTACCTCTCCCCTCTCATCTCATTCTACTCCCATCAATGCTCTCTCCTACCTCTCCCCTCTCATCTCACTCTACTCCCCTCCATGCACTCTCCCACCTCTCCCGTCTTATCTCACTCTACTCCCCTCCACGCACTCTTCTGCCTCTCCCCTCTCATCTCACTCTACTCCCCTCCACGCATTCACCTACCTCTCCCCTCTCATCTCACTCTACTCCCCTCCACGCACTCTCCTACCTCTCCCCTCTCATCTCACTCTACTCCCCTCCACGCACTCTCCTACCTCTCCCCTCTCATCTCACTCTACTCCCCTCCACGCTCTCTCCTACCTCTCCCCTCTCATCTCGCTCTACTCCCCTCCACGCACTCTCCTACCTCTCCCCTCTCATCTCATTCTACTCCCATCAATGCTCTCTCCTACCTCTCCCCTCTCATCTCACTCTACTCCCCTCCATGCACTCTCCTACCTCTCCCGTCTTATCTCACTCTACTCCCCTCCACGCTCTCTCCTACCTCTCCCCTCTCATCTCGCTCTACTCCCCTCCACGCACTCTCCTACCTCTCCCCTCTCATCTCATTCTACTCCCATCAATGCTCTCTCCTACCTCTCCCCTCTCATCTCACTCTACTCCCCTCCATGCACTCTCCTACCTCTCCCGTCTTATCTCACTCTACTCCCCTCCACGCACTCTTCTGCCTCTCCCCTCTCATCTCACTCTGCTCTCCTCCACGCACTCTCCTACCTCTCCCCTTTCATCTCATTCTACTCCCCTCCACGCACTCTCCTACCTCTGCCCTCTCATCTCACTCTACTCCCCTCCACGCACTCTCCTACCTCTCCCTCTCATCTCACTCTACTCCCTTCCACGCACTCTCTTACCTCTCCCATCTCATATCACTCTACTCCCCTCCACGCACTCTCTTACCTCTCCCATCTCATCTCACTCTACTCCCCTCCACGCACTCTCCTACCTCTCCCTCTCATCTCACTCTACTCCCCTCCACGCACTCTCCTACTTCTCCCCTCTCATCTCATTCTACTCCCCTCCACGCACTCTCTTACCTCTCCCATCTCATCTCACTCTACTTCCCTCCACGCACTCTCCTATCTCTCCCCTCTCATCTCACTCTACTCCCCTCCACGCACTCTCCTACCTCTCCCCTCTCATCTCACTCTACTCCCCTCCACGCACTCTCCTACCTCTCCTCTCCCCTCTCATCTCACTCTACTCCCCTCCACACACTCTCCTACCTCTCCCCTCTCATCTCACTCTACTCCCCTCCACGCACTCTCCTACCTGTCCCGTCTTATCTCACTCTACTCCGCTCCACGCACTCTCCTGCCTCTCCCCTCTCATCTCACTCTACTCCCCTCCACGCACTCTCCTACCTCTCCCCTCTCATCTCACTCTACTCCCCTCCACACTCTCTCCTACCTCTCCCCTCTCATCTCGCTCTACTCCCCTCCACGCACTCTCCTACCTATCGCCTCTCATCTCACTCTACTCCCCTCCATGCACTCTCCTACCTCTCCCGTATTATCTCACTCTACTCCCCTCCACGCACTCTCCTGCCTCTCCCCTCTCATCTCACTCTACTCCCCTCCACGCACTCTCTTACCTCTCCCCTCTCATCTCATTCTACTCCCCTCCACACACTCTCCTACCTCTCCCCTTTCATCTCACTCTACTCCCCTCCACGCACTCTCCTACCTCTGCCCTCTCATCTCACTCTACTCCCCTCCACGCATTCTCCTACCTCTCCCTCTCATCTCACTCTACTCCCTTCCACGCACTCTCTTACCTCTCCCATCTCATCTCACTCTACTTCCCTCCACGCACTCTCCTACCTCTCCCGTCTCATCTCACTCTACTCCCCTCCACGCACTCTCCTACCTCTCCCCTCTCATCTCACTCTACTTCCCTCCACGCACTCTCTTACCTCTCCCCTCTCATCTCACTCTACTCCCCTCAACGCACTCTCCTACCTCTCCCGTCTCATCTCACTCTACTCCCCTCCACGCACTCTCCTACCTCTCCCCTCTCATCTCATCTCATTCTACTCCCCTCCACGCACTCTCCTACCTCTCCCCTCTCATCTCACTCTACTCCCCTCCACGCCCTCTCCTGCCTCTCCCTCTCATCTCACTCTACTCCCCTCCACGCACTCTCCTACCTATCCCCTCTCATCTCACTCTACTCCTCTCCACACACTCTCCTACCTCTCCCGTCTCACCTCACTCTACTGCCCTCTATTCACTCTCCAGCAAACAAGGATGTTTGTCGAAACCCTCAAACAACTTTTGCTCAATGGGAGGTCACTCATTCTTCTCTGTTGTCCGGGTAGTTTGGAACTCCATCCACCTGTGCTGTCGACCCCTTGCACCTGTTTAATATCTTCCTTTTCTCATGTGCCCTTATAAATCCACATCACATTGTACCACAATTGTCTGGAAAATATCAAATATCGCCATGTTCCAATCAATATTTACACAAACTCACAATAATCGTCATCGAACATATCACTCGATATCGTCTTCCACAGGTAGCAAAGCGTTAGTGCTGCCGATTTCTCATTTTTTCTGCTAACAATAGCGAAATATATGAAAATAGACTCAGTTAACAGGGGTTTATCAAGTAATTAACTGTTGTTGGTTACATTAATACGCAGAAACTGGTAAGGTTATTCCAACTCAGGTGGTACCGACAAAGTAAAAATATATGCTTTTGGCACATGGACTACTAAGTGCCACGGTGGTGAGATGTTAACTACCTCGCCCTGATGTCTGTATATTTGAAGTTTGCATGTTCTACCCGTGTTCGCGTTAGTTTTTCTCCGGGTCCTTCGGTTTTTCCCTCCAAATTTAAAAACATGCGTTTCGAGTATTTGGCTGAAATACATTTCCACACGATAAGCCACTTCGTTGAGCTATCTTTTGTAGCCAAGCCGCTTTGGAAAAAGAGCTATACAGCTCAATGGGCCTTACCTGGTTAAATGAAATAATAAAGTTGTAAAAGTTAAGTTATCTGCCCATTATGGGCATAAAACTTTTCATTTCTATCACAACGGTAAAATCCTACGGCATTGCTGTCAATTTTTAATAAGCGACTCTTTTACGCACACTTTATAGAGATGTGCCCAATGTACACAGCGCACGCGAACATCTCGTGCGCAGTTGGTGTAATGAGCAGAAGAACAAGCCGATAGTCACGCGCTGTGCCGGAGCGCAATTACCCACAATCTAGCAAACAGCACTCTCAATCTGTTATCCTCATCACTGGAGTTTACAAATTAAAACGAGTGGTCTTTACTGCTCCATCGACGCCTTGCCACGGGCAAGTCCCAGGATATTTGAATTTTCAGACTAGTTTTATTTTCATATTATTGCTTTCACGTATAGTGCTACTTGTATATCATTTTGCAGAATGCTGGAGTTAAAAAACACATAGTTACGTTGCCAACTTGGACATGAAAGGTTCACAAAGCCACACACATTTTTCAAACGCCAGCTCAGTTAAATCAAATTTTGATGTTGAAAAAAAAGCGTGACCTGGGGGCATTTTCTCACAAATTCCACAGACAAAAAAATATGTATCGCTATTCCAGAACCCCATCTGGAAATGTATAGCGAGTCGAGGCCGCAGAACAACTCGGCCCTGGGCTGACTTTCCCGAGTCTCCCCCGGCGTCCTTGCGCCGATGACAGCTCCACTCCCCGGCTTCAAACGGGACCACATGCGGGGGTCGGCGATGCGAGCCCCAAGCACAGAGCCATCCCCATGCGCCGGGCATTATGATTTACGTAGGGGCCCCCGGATCGCCGCTGTAACCGCTGCTGTTGCTTTTGCCGCTGTTGCTGCTGCTGCTACATGGTGTGGCAAGAAAACCGATCCACGCAGCCAGAAACCCTTGGGCGCACTCAACAGAGGCGCTCAGAGCCAGCCAACCCATCCCCAGTGCCCGCTTCCATCCAAGCGCACTCAATCCGCGCACTGCGCACAATGCCGACTTTGTATGGCGCACGCGTTCGAAATGCTAGCTGTGTTGCGCCTTCTCTTCTTTTGTTTTGTTTGGGCCCTTTTTAACGTTTTTTCTTACACACACACACAACACACCCTTGGCACCAAGCAATATTATTTTTGCCCGACTGCTCGAGTAAATTAGTATTGCGCAACCTGGAACTTAGAAGCACACTGTGGATGTGTGCGTGAACGTGGAGGTGTATGCACATCATTCAGTACACACACCACACAATGATGCATACACACCTCAACAATAACGAGTTCGAGGTCCGAGCACGGCTGACATCAGTGGCGAGCGTCATTTGAACTGGTTCGGGACGTAGCGTTGACCACACCATCCACTGGTGCAACAAAGACAAATATCCATGTATCGTCTTAACAGACTGTTTGGGGGAAGTGATGTCAGCGAGCACCTATGGAGGCCTACACGGCACACGAGGAGGTGGGTGGTCAGCACCTCGCATGTGTATGTGTGCGTGTGTGTGTACCATTATGGAGGTATGTGCGCATCATCATCATCCAGGCATCCAGTAAGGGCCTGACCTTGGAGGGAAATGGGGTCGTTTGCTCTCCGTCCCTGGCTATCCCCCCCCCTCGCCTCGCATTTCGCTCGCCTGCACGAGTTTGATTCACCCACCGGCAAAGCGAACGAAGGCGGCAGGGGGAGGGGACGCATCTGTTGATTATAAATTATAATCAGATGCATGAAGTGACACGCGCCAAGCGGCAGGGTCTGACGCCCAATCCTAGCTGCACCCGAGCGCTACTGCTTGGGCTGGCGCTGCCTAATTAGCTGGGAGGCTTTCCTCCGTGCCAAAAGACACCGAAAAATCTGCCAACACGTCCGCGCGTATGCATTTCCCCCGCGTGAACGCGAGCTGCAGGGCAATTGCCAAAATGCGCACTGTTACCTCGCAGTGCCATCTAGCGGGACGGGTCGATAGGTTACCCAGAGAGTGAGAGAGGGGTGCGTAAGTGTGGTTTTGTCCCGTGGGGAGCTGTAGTGTAGCGATACGCGCAATGCGCTACGAACCCGGCCACCCGAGTTCGATTCCACGCTCAACGACAACACCAGTGACGATTATTTTAACCGATCCTGGGCCTCACCTAAGTCGACTCAGCCTCAAATGAGTACCTCTCATGGTGTATAAACATCGCCACTAGGGTGACAAAGGCGGCCTGGTGTGGTACTGGGCCACCCACTCCCTCGTGTTGCCGTGCCGGCCCTTCATAGGTGCTCGCTAACGACACTTGCTCCAACAGTCTGTTAAGGCTATACGGGTGATCTTTGTCTTTGCATATCCTTTGACCTGCCAGCGGCGGGCCTTCGACACTGAGCTCTGAATTAGATTCGCCTCATTTCTATACTTTATTTGTCTTGCTTGTGGTGACTCAGATGAGTCTTGCAAATGAGACTATTATCCCGATCTCTTTTAGTTCTCATCCTGGCTAATAAACAAAACGAAAACTTCAAACTTAAACGTGCACCTAGCCAGGCACACGTGCTGTAGTGACGTCGTCTTCGGTGCTGTTGTTGTGGTTGTTGTGAGTGTTGTGGGGAGTGTCGGTGTGGTGATTATGGTGGTCACATATACGGAGACATAAGTTCCATACCCAGTCACGGCTTATATCTTCACTGGTGCTCGTTTATCACTTGCCTCAAAAGGGACCCTTTATAGCTGACAATCCGCCAAGTAACCCCACTATTAAAACAACAACAACAACTATTAAACACAAATGGGTTCTGTAAAAACCGTACCGATGGAAATATGGTGGCATTTAATAGCTTAAAGTTGACAAGAGGCATTGATGAGATCAGCAGTTCTCAACCTGCTGCAGCAGTCGTAGTATTCTCAAGGCCGTGGGAAGTGGTCCGCAGAACTGTCGTCGATACGATTTTATCAGCAAAACACGATATTTTTACGACATAATGGTCTACTAAAACTTGTAGGAGGTTGATAGGTCACCGCGGGACAAGAAATGTTGGAAACGACTGGTGTAGATATTTCATCAGAATGCGAATGTTGATACCGAACCGAATTATTTTCTTGGTAAAGGATCACTCGCAATGGTGTCCGGTGGGTCGTGGGAGTTGTTTGACCATACTTCATCACGCTGGGTTAGTGCAGCCTGGTGAATAGGAGAGGGCCGCAGGACCGGTTCAGATATCGCTCACCACGCATTATGTTCACCGCGGCCCAGTATCAAACTCTGGTCTCCATGTTCAAAATAGTGCAGGGCGCCAACTCACCCGCAACTGTTCTCTCCCGCGAGTCGATTTCATCATGAATTAATTGAATTGAATATATTATTATATGAAGTGCAACTTAGAGCATTAAGTACCCATAGAATATTTTCCGGCACCCTCTCACCCTCCTTCAATATCCCACCTCCACCCCTCCCAGGATGGTTCCGGCTGAATGAAGCCCTGCCCCCATCAAAATGTTGGTACCGGTCAATATCGGTTTTCGTGCAACATAGGATTCTTGAAACGACTCAATAAACGGAAGAGCACTGGGTGGGATAAACACGCTTTTATTTATCTTAACATGTCCCTTTTTATAACAGTGCACAGCTCAGGAACTGATTTGGGGTCTCGTATTATCGCGTCGATCCGCACATAGTCGATGATCCTCTCCGCAAGACCCTTGTTGATTGCATAGCCATGGGTACAGATAGAATGTCACATGGCGTGTACAATCCTTCGTGGCACTGTAACATCATACAAAGCGTCACTCTTCGTTACCTGTAATAATAGTCGTGTCTAGTTAACATACACCTGCTTATACACGCGTTGGTGCATTGGTTACATTGCAGTGATGCGCGCACTGCAATGTGAATCCGTTCGATTACAGGTCACGGCTAACATCAGTGACGAGTGAAATCTGAACTGGTCCGTTGCCCGTCTTCATCAACACGCACTGACACAGCACAGTGAAGTATGGTCAAACAACTCCCACGATCGACATGGGCAAGCCTTCGTCCTCTTTGTAGGTTGTACATCTCGGGGTCCCCAGATGACTGGTGTGGGTGGATGTGTCTCGCTGGTCGAACGTTGTTCCAACGTTGTTCCAACGTTCGACCAGCGTTAGTCCAACGTCCACTTTCCAATGTTGGCCCAACGTTACACGTTTACTGGGTAAAGGTTTCTTGCTGAAGTACGTGGAAGTGCAAATGTCAATCCACTGCTGGATGAGGGGGTTTTTTTCTCGCCGTGTCGACCATGGGACTTGTTTGACCATACTTCACCACGCTGGTCAGTACCGAGTTGGTGAATAAAGAATGGGAATTAACGATTCAGATATAATCCCTCTGATGTTAACCGCGGCCTGGAATCGAACCCAATCGAACAACAGGTCGCCACGTGCAGAGTGTAGAGCGTTAACCGCTGCGTCACCGCTACCCCCAGTCGCAGGTGTAGCTATACTGCCTAGATATATACACTGCTGCGATCTCTTAGAAACGTACAATTTAAACTACTGTCGTTGTTTTCCGTGTAATAAAAAAAACGCTTCTCGTAAAATATTACAAAATACATAACATTGATTGTACACATTCCACTTTTAACAACACGAATCTATTGCGAGGAAAAACTGGAAACAACCGTGCAAATGTTGATCTTGACGAATAGTATATCGGCTTGTTTAGCGAAGCATACCTTTCAGACTCACCACCGGAACACAATGGCTTACACTTTAGTATAACGCCACGGGGCCTTTCACATCAGACACTGATTCGAGCAAGTGTCCAATCTCGCTTTGCTGATCACAGCAATAGTCCACATAGTCAGGAATAGTAAGAGTCAGGAATACGACTAATCAGTAGTAGTCCAACATCGTTCATCGAGCGCAGGAGTTGCAAATCAACCGCGTCCCGTTGCGCGTAATCCGTCGCATGATTTTGGAACGCTTGACGAGGGATGTTCTGATGATGGTCGCGACTAATGATGAAGCAGCAGCCAAGGGAAGTATAGCGCCAGAGAAGACACACACATACACCGAGCGGAGCAATCAAAATCAGTTCGTGTATGTACACACTGTTGGTGCAGTGGGAGTGGTGGCGCGGTGGTTAGCGCACCGCAGCTTTCAAGCCAATGAACCTGGCGGCCGGATTTTTTTTTAAACCCCACCCTCATGCTCACCAACCTGCACCGACCAGCGTGGTGAAGTATGGTCAAACAACCGCCGTATCCGACTGCTCAGAGAAGCGTTTTGTCAGCAGTTGATTAACAGAGGGCTGTGAATTACTTACAATTGTTATATATGCAACATTTACATTTAACTTCATGTCCTGATGTAAATCGGTGCGAGGTAATTGTGTGCAACTCATTAAGCTCACGTACTGCACTCGATATGAATAGCCGTATGCCACTTTGATGGATAGAACACGGTGGCGCTTAATATATCACTGCGAATTGGATTACCAATGTGATCTGATTTTTTTGTAATAATCGTTCACTGATAAAGCTTGTTCATGATAATCGTAATTATTATATATAGTAAATTTATATATTCTGGAAGAGGCTCTTCATCCTAAATATCGAGCGCTTTCTTTCCTATTAGCGACAGTGGGGACATTTTTATTATTATTGGTAATTATCTTGTTACGTTGTAATTAGTATCATTGTGAATATTGTTATCGTTTGCACTTTTCAACGTACAAATATAACATGCTCACGCATGGTCGCTAAATTCGATATTGTTATATGAGCACTGACGTCACCCTTATAAGTACGTAAACAAATACTGGCTGATGCTGCGTTGGCAGTGGTGCACAAGCACAATCAACAACAACAAAAACTCTACACGCTCGTTTATAACTGCCTTAGAATAAAAATAAGGCCCATTGCCTGAAACGTCGCCGATTATATCCATTTAAGGCAGCGTTATCCACGAGCGTCTTTGGGGTTTAATGTTCACAGGAGTTCGGCGTAACGAAAACAAGAGGGTCGTCGGGCGATGCCGATGACACTTCGAGCGCTATAAACAGTGAAGGCGAGCTGCGTCGACTGCGCTCCGACTCACTCGGCGTTCACACTCCGAGCGTTCAATTTTCGTTATCGCGTGGCGATCCATTCATAGACACCCCATTAAACTCAACAGGGACACGCGATGTGCAGATGACACGGCTTATTTCAAAGGCTCTCGACACGTGTCCCCCCTATCCATCTCGACGTCGCTTACCGAAGTGTTCATTGACGCTCTCCTGTGCAGGATGTAAAATCATCGCTTTTGACAATATTCAAGCACCTGTTAATGGGAATGTACAGAGGGTCAATAGCAACCCGCGGGGTATCTATAACTGGATCACCTATTATTGTTATTAAACTCGTTCAATCGCATATCCGACGCTGACCGTTAATAGAAAATGCCACGCGTCCGATTGTGCTTTTGTTAGGAACTGGACTGATAAACTTTGCTCAGTGAAGACTGTCTATGTATGTACGTATATGTGTTGCGAAATTGTGTACAATATATGTAATCTGTACGCGAACAACAATACTTACGGGGGGGGGGGGATAAACCAGTGCACACAAATCGTAGATGTATTTTGTTTGCTCTAAAGTGAATGCATTGAGAGGGAATGTATTTCTTTGTCAAATAAAAATGTTTATTTAGAAGTCGGCGACAGCCCGCTGGGAACGCGTTCGTCTCCTCTGCCGCAACAAGCGATCTCCATCCATGAAAGCAAACGGCACGAAACATTGCAACGCCCTTGGAATAAAAATAGTAAACGTTATCCTGCAGTGGACTGACAAAACAAAAAGAAACACAATTTGATTTAATCAAAGTAATGACCGTGACGTTAATCTAACCACGACGTCCTGCGCGCATAGCCCTACGGGTACTGCGCGCGTGTCCTAGCAGGAGTGCTGTACGCGCTCTCCCGCGTGTGTTTTCGTGTTGCGCCGCGTGTCGTTCGGCATGATGTCCGACGTTTCGCTCCACCTTGCTGGGTGCTTCTTCAGGAACTGGATTTCTTCGCTTGTTTCCCCCCTTCTTTAGGCACGTGCGGCGAAACGTAGGAACATAATGCCGTCTCACGCGCGGTAAACAACCAGAAAAAAAACACATCGGAGACTAAAAAAACCTGCATTGCATTCCAATGCAAACGTCTCGCACGTCTCACAAAACAAACTCTACAATTACAATTATTTATTTTGTTCCCATTGTTTGAAATGCGCGCCCACACGCGTGCCGCGAGCGTCTGCTAAGGAGGTCTAACGAGCGGCACAGATTTCTCTCTGTCTCTCTCTCCGTCTTCCCTGGGAAGATTCTATCCCGTTCTCTCGCGCGCACGTGCGTCGGAAAGGATTCCGCGTGCTTGCGCATCGCACGCGAGTGACGGCGCGGGGGTGAGAAGGGGGGTAGGTCCCACTCAAAGGCCACTGAGGGCCCACTAAAGAGGTCGCTAAAAGAGGCCACTTTGACCATTGGCCTCCCCGCAGGGCCTTCAAGCTGACCCACGGTTAGCTCTGCGACGGGATGGTGCCGGCGGGACAGCGGTGCGAGTGGTGGGAGTCAGATCTATACTCAGCCCTGAGGCGCAATCCGCCACCACGCGCGCAGCGCTGATTCACAAATAATAGCCACGGGCGCTCGTGAGCGTGGGGGACCCCCATCGTTATGAGCTATTTCTCGGTACGGAGGGTGGGAGTTGGATATCTGAAGGTCGATTTTTGAACATGATACAATTAGACTTTCCCTTTCCCCTACGTAGGAGCCGTACCTGTTTGCGTGCCCTCGCTTGTAAAGCCAATACCGGAGCAATATGGATCCTTTCACCACTGCGCAACGATCGTCGTGGTGAAGTATGGGCAAACAAGCCCCACGACCGACTCGGCGAAGGGAGACATTCATCCAGCAGTGTCCTCCTAGAATGACTGTAAATTGTTGTTATTGTCATTAATGCGATACTAATGCGTAGGAGGTGTTCGCGGTTGCGCTATATTTTATCAGATGTGTTCTCTGAATGTAGCGTGTGTTGGTTGTTCAGGATGCGTCGACGATTTGCTCCACGTTCAGGGATTTTTTCAGAAACTGGATTCAGAATAAATGCCGAACAACATCGTGGTACAACCCGAAAATAACACCGGAAAGATTATTATATAAATTATTTGTGTTTATGCCCGATATTCGCCATGGACACCTTCACTAAGCATGTGAATAATCTCTCTATATATTGTTTTGCAGGTCCCCGTTCTTTCCCTCGACCGCTCAAGCCACGCAACGGGCTTTGCGCCGAGCGCAATTCACACCATCGATGGAAAACCCATTAGCGTGTGGAGGGCAGACAGACACACGGAGACGTGGAGAGAGAAAGACGCAAAGGGCACACGAGTTGGCGCGCGCGCCGCCGCCGCGGAGATCAGCTCGCCGTCCCAGCACTCGGCGTGTTTTGGAAACGCAGCTGCGCTCGGACGGGGCGTGTGTCCACTCATTCGCACCGGCACGGAGTCTCGTGATGTCGCGATGATGGTTGTGGTGCCTGTCGGGTGCTGCTGCTGCTGGAGGTGAGAGCAGGGATGGAAGAGTCGCCCCCCCCCACCCGTCTCGTCTTTAAATTAAGTGAACGAGCGACGGAATTAACTTTTAAACCAAAATATTATTCATCGTAAGCAACAATTTTTTATGATGATTTATCAGCCCGTGATCTGTCCTGCAATATGAGTTGATCACGAGATGAAGCAAAACCTTTATATCCATTAAAGAACATTGGCCAAAACATGCAATTCCAGGACTCTCCTGAAAAAGAGTCTTGAGACTCATGACTGATGCTGTCCTAAGTAAATAAACGAAGGTATCGCCTCGTTTCGAGTTACACTTAGAACGCACACTCGCTCGCCACCCCCGGCCGCCTCTGCGTGAGCGCCGAGGCTCAATCTTTGCCTCTTCTGCCGCCACTCAGCGTTGAACGGATCCGGATCAAATCATTCGATACCATTCGTGACTCGTTGTCTGAAAGCAAATTAATGAACACGTGCTTCACGCTTTAGGTGAGTCTGCATTGGTTCACGCATGGCGCGGTGGTGCAGTGGGGAGCGGTGGCGCAGTGGTTAGCGCGCTGCGCAACGAATCCGTCGTCCCGAGTTTGATTCCCGCTCACGGCCAACACCGGTGAAGATTATCTGAACCGATCACGGGCCTCCCCTAGATCGACTCAGCCTCAAATGAAAACGTGCGGTGTGTAAACATCGCCACTCGGGAGACAAAGACGGTCGGGTGTGGTGTTGGCCACCCACTCCCTCATGTGCCGTGCCAGCCTTCATAAGTGTTCGCTAACAGCACTTGACCCAACAGTCTATTAAGGCTATACGGGGGGTCTTTGTCTTGTTTGCAGGGCACCAATGCGGCGTCCGTAACAAAGGAGGCTCAGCGCACACGTGCAGGCGATTATATCGATACGTGATTAGAGCAGGGACTATAACATTTCAGCCGGGTCTGTGTCCGGATCGGCGACCGCGGAAAATATCTCCGCAATACTTTAATTATACCTCTCATTATGGCTGTGACTACTCGCAACGTATCACCGACTCCAATATATTCAGTATTAAATTAAGCCTCGGGGTATGAGCAATACATGCGGACCAATCGTGTTTATTAATTACACGGCCGTGGACAACAATGAAACCTATCTACGTGACTTTACCGAAAGACCCAAGGAATATGAATTCCCGCAGTCACGAAAGCTTTAAATCAAGATTTAATGAACGGCATGTACAATTCTAGAATCGTGCTCAAAACGCGCCGATAAACTTGTAGCGTTTAGAACGCGATTCTATAATAATAAATATACACATATTCACATACAGAATCTACTTTCACTTGACAATAGAATGCGCGTTGTTAAAATAACGTAATTTATCCGCGCCCACACCGGCTGCTATGGAAAGTGATCCATTGCGCCCCGAACAGTTGGAGTTCGCTGCACCTCCACGCCTGCACCGCGCCAGAAATTGCGCGGGTCCCGGCAAAGGTTTTCGGGAAGGCGACGACTTTGCGAGCGCTCGCGTCGATGTCAACGAACCATAGCCAATCGCAATCATCAACCGTGAACTATCCACTGCTGGATGACGACCTCCCCAAGCCCCGTTTAGAAATTATTCACGGTTAACGCGATGCCACAACGCGCGTGTCACGATCTCATCGCTTCACGTCCGCGGTGGACGTCTTCTCCTCGTGCGTATGCCGCTCAGTGCGGTTACATTCGCACGCCGGTCATCGTCCCATCTAAAGCGACGTGCCCTGCCCGAGCGTGAGCGGTCACAAGTACGCATTGAGCCGCTGTTAGGACGTTCTCTAATCGTAGCGTAACAGTAGTGTAGAGAATTGTAAGCACTGATTCGTATGTTTCAATTGGTGCTCCGGTCGCTCGTGCCGTCAACAATGTATCTTTACGTTGTCATTGTCATTATTGTCGTGGTTTTTTGTTTATCGTTCACGTAATCTATTCCAATTGTGCTACTGACATTATATGAATCAATTCGGAAATGTATCAGCGCAGTGCGCCCCGTGTTCATCAAAATAACGGATGATAAAAATCGATTACGCACAATACAACATTCCCACAGCTACAATGTATCAAAGTTAGGCGCAAAGCCAAATTTTATGCGATGGGGTTTTATGCGTTAATGACCTGGCTACACTTAAACTCAATGTAATCACGGGTGGCTGAAACCTGGTTTCTAACCCAGTATTTGTGCGGTGCTGGCCCAGGGCTCTAACCATTGAGAGTAAGCGACCATCTGATCGTAATGTTTAGTTTAGTGTTACAAAGATAGCGTCGTCGTTTCATGCAAATTACATATCACACTCGCTGAGGAACCACAGACAATTGGGAAGGCGTCCAGTCAGTGAACCGAAGCTCCCAACAATTGTCTAAGCCCTACCGATCTTGTTTATATTAAATTAATATTTCAACCAATTAAAGAGTGCGAATACATGTGGGAGGAATCCGGATCGCCTGGAGAAAACCTGCGTGTGCGAGGGAGCAACACTCGATTCCACACAGAAGGGATAGATGGAGATAAGTCCGCCTTTTAATGTAATGCCTTCTCCTGGCAAGTTGGGGTATGGCACCTCAACGCCGACGGTAAGAGGAGTTCACAACATTTGTGCGATCAACCAACAACCCTCGTTGCCTCCATCACGCTGGATCAGAGGGGTGCATAGCCACCACTGTTTACCGTCGTGTTATATTCACATTAAATCCGGGATTATTATATAGATATCAGTGCATGTGGAGTGGCGACGCAGTGGCTAGCACACTGCGAGTGATATCTAAACCAGAGTTGGGTTCACCTCCCCTCCTCCACCAACAAACGAACGCGGTGATTTTTTGTCAAACAACTCCAGCGTGATCGGTGTCCAGCACTGATTTGATTGACAAACGACCGCACGTTGCCCATTAACTGCTGTCTCCCATCCGCACGCTACCTATGCGCATCGCCCGATTCTCGCACGCGACCAGAAAAAAAACATTCCGAAACAAAGCACCGAGGGCACCCTAATTGGACCGGCTGGCCGTGGTCACTCTCAATCAAAAGGTGACGCCTTCAAAGTCCATAATACATTTTCTGAGAGCTGGTAACGATGCCGCCGCCTCTGCTAAAGACTGGAAGAGCTTTAATTATCAGCGCTGATTGGGGGTGCGCCGGACGTAACGTGAGATTAAAGGCAAGTCTTGCTCGGCTCCAGTTTCTTAAACCTGTTGCCGGGGGTCAGATTATTTGACCGGCTTGGAAACCCACAGGGAGCCGTGTCTGGCCGGGCTACCCCTCTTTCCGGCCACACATCCGCCATGCTGTTTACATTTTTGAGTGACAGCCGCCTGGCTTTAGAACCTTCCTCGCACTTTCCCAATAATGGTAAACATTCCTACGAAGAGTAAAAGCAAGAATCTTAGCGACAAGTAAACACAGCCACAAATGCACTTTGCTTACGCCGTTAAAGTGCGATAATAGAGCAGAACGCAAAGCAACTGATGTTGCTAATGTGACAGGCTTGGCGTGCGCTTGTGAAATATGAATGAAAATATTCTTGGTTCTTTCAGTAAAGTCACGGAGAACAATAACCACAATTTTCTTGCTGTGGTTATCACACCTGATGATGATTGCTTGTGTTGCAATCGAAACGTCGTGATAATTTTATTGTTTTATTTGTCTTATTTTATTATTTTCCTTCTACGTGACTTTACCGAAATAACCAAGAATATGAATCCCTGCAGTCACGAAAGCTTTAAATCTAAATATGAATGAAAAGGTAAAGGTGTGGACCTGAAATAGCTTGCTAACGCCACTGTCGGCGGAATGCCCTCCATTAGAGCGACATCTGAAGAGCTCATTAGATGGGTTTTTGGCCTCCTCTTCCACGCTGGCCAAACGTCTTGGATGAAGTGGCAGTCCCCAAACTTGACCCCACTACTGGTGACCTACCGATCAGCTGACTGTGGTGTACCTGTTTATACAGCCGAATGGACAGAGGTGGTGGGTGGGGTGGGAATATGGATGTGGTGTGTAAACATCACCACTGGTGAGACAAAAGGCGGCCGGGTGTGGTGTTGGCCACGCACTCCCTCATGTGCCGTGCCAGCCTTCATAGGTCCTCGCTAGCAGCACTTGGCCCAACAGTATGTTGAGGCTATACGGGGATCTTGGTATTGGGCTCTGGGGGTGGGACAATAACAAACTTGCCTAGGATTTCAACTGCCATGATGGAGAATGGAATCGGTGACGTCTGGATTGCAAGGCCACTGTGATAACCTTTACATTGTTATATTAAATAGCGTTACATTTAATTAGTAATACAGCTTACGTGAGTGCAGACATGTATGAATGTTTAATCCATTCGTCTATGAGCGTACATCCACTTATTTGTAATAAGTCTAACATTTTGCTGTTATTACTCTGTATTATTATATATGTATTCCCATAAAGTCATCGTAATTTGATCATTTTTTTCAGCACCTATAATATATTCACCAGGCACATCTCAAAGCGCTCCATGGATTCACTTACCAGTTACATTTAATTACATGATTTACAAACTCAATACCAAGAACTGGATCATTAATTTGGAACTGGTTGGTGAGCGTATAAATTAATATTTCTACATTAACGTGGATTAAATATTAACAGCTATTTCCTCATTCCTCGTTACAGATTATTTTAAATATTGGCCATATGAATTTGAAAAATAGACAAAGAGAAAAGTACCAAAATCTTAATTGTATACGTAGGCTTTCACGACCAATGATTCATAGTTTATTTTGGGTTAGATTGTGAAAAGTATAATGTTCAATCTTTTAAAGAATGTAAAACCCTCCACCACCCGGCAACTTGATTTGATCGGCTCCGTCGGGTAGTGGAGGGGTTCTTGGTAAAAATTGGCATTATACCTACACGATCTAACCCAAAATAAACTAATTATGGACCAAACGTTTATAAGTGCACAAACAATAACAGAGTTGCATGCCTGGAATTAGAGACAGAAAGGGGAAAGCGTGGAATGGGAAACACAAATGTGACACCATATCGGCTGTTAAGCAAAGTGGACTTGGACCAGAGACATCATGGCTACGGGGGATGACGGTTGTGGTCATGGTTGGGGATGAAATAGCAGCTAAAGGGGAGAATTCGCCTAAGACAGCCACTGCGGAGATGCATCGAACATGGGGGATGAGAACGGTGTGGGGAGATCTTTAAGACGATCTGTTGGGAAATGAATATATGTAAGGGAAGTAGAGTAAATCGATGTAAGACCTGGAGCGATTTAGTTCAACCCAGCTTATAGGTGTGTTCTCTGCACATTCATATTTCAGTTTAACACGTAGGCTTTCGCGACCAATATTATTCATAATAAACGTTTTTGGGTTAGATCTCGTTATTCATAAATGTGTCGTAACCCTCCCACCACCCGACACGGCCAATCAGTAAAAAAGTGTCACGTTCATATTTCCTCCACTTTGAAAAAAATATCCCAACATGTTTTGCAAGTCTTTGATTGAAAACTACTGATACTTAAGAATACGTATGATTTATATATGTATACATCTATGCAACTCAATCTTAATTCTACCCCACTCTGCGATATTTAAGACGTCTTTGGGATGAGCTGTTGCGGCTCATGTTGGTGTGTTTGTTGATTTAGATTGACCAATTGCCCTACGACCAAATCACTCCAATCACTCGGAATGCATCCCGATTTCTTCAGATCTCGGAAGCTAAGCAAAGTCGAGCCCAGTTAGTACTTGGATCGGAGCACACCAGGGAATGAGCGTTGCTGGCTGGGGCCAGATGGTAGTCCAGAAATGGACTTAATCCAATTGTGGAGCTTTGAGTGATATCCCCTTGTACTCATTGCTCTTCTCCATCTACTCCAGTTTCTTCTCATATGACAAACACGCCTTCATGGAATTGGAGAAACATTACCAATGCAGAGCCCTGCTGTAAAACATAATCTGAAGATTTAGTGAAGCGTTTTGAATGCTGACTGAATAAAAGCATTAACATTCATAGTATAGTGGCAGTTGGGATTATTTGATAATTGTTCACCACAACTAGTCACTGTGGTTCAACACACCGAGCCCAAACACGTTTCGTGGCTGTGCTCTACACATATGCTGCGTGTGCATAAAAATGGCTCAGGGCTCGTGTCAATGTGAGGCTGTCTCGTGTCCCGCTGCGTTCCCAAAGATCCAGTAGTGGAGACGGCGGCGGAGGCTCGGGCACAAGGCAGACGCCTGGCGCTGTTTGTGCTCTGTTTTGTCTGCTTTAGGTCGACGTCTCTCAACAAGACCGCCTTAATTGCGTCCAAGCCTGCAGGGTTAAGCGCGCAGTCGTCGGTTATCAACTTGTCAGCCCAACAAGCGAGACATATGACTTACCTTCACAGACACTGCTTACACTTAACACTCTGCTAGGGTTGTTGAATGTTAACACTGGGATTAGTTGTAAGCACTAAATGTGCTCGATGTAGGAGAATATAACAAAGTGAGATTAAGGATGTCTGAAAAGTGAAAAATGTGGCCACTTGCAAAAAACATCTAGAAGACAAAATTCCTTGGTGGAGTGGTGGTGCAGTGGCTAGCATACCGTGCCAAGAACACGGCTACTCAATTTAAATTTCCAACTGCGGGAACATCAAAGGTGATCAATATCTTCATCGGTCCCTCTTCATCAACTGGCGTGAAGTATGGTCAAACAAGCCGGACAACTAACACGGTGGGGGAACCCCTTCACCAGCGGTGTATCAACAAAGGCTTGTAAAATGGTCGGAAGGGCAAATTTTAAATCATCACAATGGATCTGGCCCGGCGTTAGACTCCTACTAGTGACGTGGGGAAAAAATTGTTTTTGAAAGAGCGGTCCATTTTAACATAGCCATGGAACTCGATTTTTGCATCACAAATGACCCACGTCATGACCACAAGCAGCCAAGACACACATTAGCTCTAATGTGTGTTTTGGCTACAGCGAATATGGGGACATGCGCAGAGACTCCAGTTACTCGTGTATGTTTTCCACAACCTTTTTAGATGTGGTCACTTGGAAGTTGTGTCATTTCAATACGAAACGGGCGTTTTGTGTTCCACCTCAATACACAGGCATTACAAGTAAAACACCAGGCAAACAAATGCACTAAAATATCAAGAAACCCATCCCTTAAGCTCAATGCAGTTTGCTCATGAAAATGCAATGTTTATTACACGCCTAAGATTTAACTGGCATGTAAGTATGCAGGTAGTGCCACCTAGCGGCTACTGGTTAAAACAAACCCAGTGGATGAACACAAAACTACACAGTAGTCAACTGTACAGTGCACGTAAACACAAATAACTGTACACATTCAGAGTCCGCAAACGTGTAAAACAAAACACTATTTTCAATTGTAAACATTCCAAAAAAATAAAAAAAAGATGCCACTATAACGAAAATGCATATCTATTATTGAAGCGTACTACTGCTCCCACGTCTACGCTCTCCACGTTCACCAACCCGCACTGATCAGCGTGAAGTATGGTCAAATACCCCCACGGCCCGCACAGCATGGAGAGGTGCCCATCTCGGAGTGTATCGACAATGAGCCGTTCGCGTACACACACGCAACAATCACACGTGTATCAACAGTCACCAAAACAAATGTAAATATTTACAAATGTATGAATTCATTACTTGCCAAAAACTAAAATGACTTTACTCGTACTCTTTTGGTCTTTCGGTAAAGTCACGTAAATAGAAAAATAATAAAACAATATTTTATACATTTACTCTTTTAGGCCGACGCCAAAACACACGGCTGTGTTATCACGTGCCGTGCACCACTACCAGGATGACGCTGTCGCCTCGGATGAAGAGTTGATTGATGTGGCGCCGGTAAACGCGGTCCATTTCCTCCCGGCGACCGGGCCTCTTTTGCCGTTTCTTTCTCTCATCACTCTCGGCTGACAGCGCCGCTGCCCCGGATTCTTCTTTGGCTCCGCGGCAACGCCTGGCGCTATCGAGCGAGCGAGAGCGTTTGCATTCGCGGTCCGCGGCATCGGACCTACAACCCGTTAGCGCGCCCGGCTTTGAAGTGGATCTGCTGCCAGGGCGGTCTGCGGCGGAATCGGTGGCATAACCCCCGCGCGCGTCGCTCGCTGTGCAGCCGGGGTCACGATCGTCCTGCTGTCGTTGCCTTTGTTCGGTTTTCAGGCTGCTGGAGTCACAGTCCTGCCCAGCAGCCGCCACCGCTTCTCTTGCCTTGCTCTGAAGACTCAAATTCTTAAACAGCTGCAAGCAAAATAACGCAATTAAAGAGGTGCACTGCGAGACATGTGCCCTGTGCGTCTGTTGTGCAAGTGAGTGCACGCACCTCGTTCACGGTGAGTCTCGGCTCACTGTAGAAAGCTTGGCCCAGCAATGGCTTTCGGTATACCTCGTCCACGTCGGCTAGTGCCTTTTAGGAAGAGAAATGTTCATGTACGAATGTTATATAAGAATAGGCCATTTCACTCCGGAGCCTATTTAAAATAATTTACGTAAACACAAGTAAAAAAAAGTTAATCTTATTCCCATCATTATTGAATGTAGTAATTATTTCCTTACACTGGAGTTTAGAAAAGCATCGCATTTGAATGACAAAACTTTTCTTTTATTCTTGATTTGAAGCTTTCGTGACTGCAGGAATCCATACCCTTTGGTTCTTTCGGTAAAGTCACGGAGGTATAAAAAATAATATATCACGACGTTTCGATCGCAACACAAGCAACCGTTATCAGGTGTTCATTCATACGTGTGTTGAAAGCATTTTAACAAAAAAATCTGCTAAACACAATTATCTATGTGTACTAAATAACTTAAGAAGTTGTGCCTGTTTGGAATGTCGTACTCCCGTTGAATATTGAATACAATTTTACTTTAATTGCACCCATGTGCTACCTCTCCACGTTACATTGTTGGCTAAAGCTAATTGATAAACCCTATCAACTCCCTGTGGGGCTAGGGCAGGTTAGAGCCAGGGGTGTGATTGTTACATGTGCAAATCACATCATGCTTTTGAGCAAATCAACCACAATGCGCCTGATCGTCAGATCTCGACAGCAAAGCAGATTTGATCCTGGATAGTGGTTAGATATATGCCCACCATGCATCAATCGATTTGAGCACACTGCAGCCAAAATCAATCGTTTCACCGCACTTCCACGCTGCTAAGTCCACACTACCCACCTTCACTAACCCACGCACAGCGTGGTGTACGAATTAAAGTGGAATCGATCTGACCGGTGTCATGCGAAGAAGCGTGCAAGCACGCACCATGTTCCAGAATTTGTCAAAGGCCAGCAGGTAGCCCTTGCAAACGCCGCGGAGGCCCCGGAAGGTGCGGACGTGCACGGATATGGGCAGTCGGTTCTTCACGCAGCGGTAGAGGCCGCCGAGGGGACCGTGCTCCAGCTCTGCCAGGGAGAGGAAGGGTGGTCAGCATTTGAACATCATCGACGTTGCCGTCGTCGTCTGCTTTAACCTTTGTCGAGCCAAGATTCGAAGTGGGTAGTTCCTGGGTGCGTGTTTAAAGGGCAGTGCCAGAAGCAATTGTTACACCGTATTTCTATGCCCCCACGTCAAAGCACCACGCCTTCGACAATGCCACAATTGATCAGCGTGGTGAAATATGATTAAATAACCACATTATGGTGGTGACGCCGAGCATATCATGCATGAGCTAGACACACTGGTCACCCATGAGAGTATCTTTCTGCGCCAAATTCCACAATCCCATGACAAGAGGGGAGTTCATCCTTACAACCACCACCATTCTACAATTTTCCCAGAGCGATAACCATGCCCGTGTGCCACCCAAATCGTAGCGTGATTCGGATGTGACCTGGGGTCACCCCCCGGCTGAATTGCCCCTCCTTCCATCTGAGACACACGGTGCATGAGTCTCCTCCTTCCTCCCCGTGAGCACGGTGCAGGTGCACCGCCTGCACACTCGGTAGCCACGCCACGACTACCACCACCGCCACTAAACCCACGTACTCGACATCCAGGTGAGCACATTTCTGAGTTTCTTGCCCCGTCCGGGACCCTTCTCCGCATCCTCCTCATCCTCCTCATCATCGTCTTCGTCATTCTTCTTCTTTTTCCTCCTCCCATCGTTCACCATCAGCTTCTTCAGCCTCTCCACGCGCTCGGGGTCCGGGGCGGGACGACTTCGCCGCCCGGCCCTGCCCTTGCCCTTGCCCGTGGTCGCCGCCGCCGCCTGCCCCCCCGACTGCCCCGGCGTGTCCCCGCGCCCCCGACCGCGGCCACGGCCCATCGTGAAGGAGGCGAACTCGGCGATGTTGTGGAAGCAACGCACGTTGGGGTAAGGCAGCGTCACGTCGCGGGAGTAGAGCGCGGCTTGAGGGTCGAAGTTTGGCGAGATCAGGTCCACGTCAATAACTTTAACGCCGTCGCCGTCGTCACCGCCACCAACAACAACACCACCATCGTCGTCGCCGCCGCCGCGTTCCGCCATGTCGGCCCGAGTCCGGCACTCGCCCGAGTGCGGTGGCCACCCCCTTTGCGCCACGGCCACCTATCAATGGCCTCTCGTTTACGTCACGAGGGGTCCTCGCTCTGCTTATCAGTGGATGGTGGTGGTGTCGACGAGTGACTGGTGACGTCATCGGCATGTGACGTGGGGGGGAGGTCTCTCGAAGGACCCTGCCGAGACCACGTGCGTTTCCCCCCCCCCCCACGTAACATGGCCGACGAGTTGGCGCCGCGCACGTGGCCGTTCCCCGCACCTCTTGATGAGGGTACGGTCGGCTACGTACGGCGCTAAAGAGGTTCAACGCACACGTACGCAATTCGTGTATAGAAGACCATGGCCGTAGCCATGGAGTCAACATCGGGGGGGACCAAATCTTCCAGGGGGTTTGGGGGTCCCCCCCCAGAAAAAAAAATCTGAATTTGAAAACGAATTTCCTGCCTAAAATATTTTTAAAAATCACTAACACGTAGGATGGACTTTTTTTTACAAGAATGTCTAATAGTGTATTGTATTACATTTCTCAGTTTTTTCTTTTTTTTACCTTTTCTTGTTTCATTGTATGTAATGGCAGAGATTAGGGATTAATAAAGGACAACCATAACCGCAATCATATAAACAGAAATCTATTTTATAACACTATATTGGGGGGAGGGGGGACATTTTGAGCATATTTGAAAATTGGGGGGGGGGGGGTGTCCCCCCCCCCCAGTATATGTCATTACGGCCTTGATATAGACCCTGGGCTCATGTAACAAATGCCACGTTCCTCTAACGAGGGATATATACTCTTCGGTTTTTTTCGGTAAAGTCACGTAGGAAAAAAAGGGAAAATAAATAATAAATGCAGATACATCTATTAAATCACAATTCATTTTTTCCCATTTATTATTTTCTTATTTTTTTCCTACGTGACTTTACCGAAAAAAACCTAAGAGTATGAATCCTTGCAGTCACGAAAGCTTTAAATCTAGAGGGATATATAGTTTGACACGTAGGCTCTCGCGAACTGTGTTATTCATAATATATATTTTTTGGGTTAGATCGCGTGAATATTAATGTGTCGTTAAACCCACTACCACCCGACAGCCAATTAGTAAGGTTTGTCACGTAAACAAAACATGCCAAATCGTCACTAGTACAGCACACCGGTGTGTTGGAGAGTAAACCCACAACATGTAGGATTCGAGTACGACGTTTCGGCAGTAATTACAACAAGCATCATCAGGCGACAGCGAAATTTGGGGATAAATCATGTTTCGTTCTTAAATAGAGGGATACATGTGATGTCATTTGTGAGCCAGCCCGTTGCAAAGGCCAGAGGGGTGGGGGGGGGCACCTCCGATTGGCTTCGTACAGTGCGAAAGAAGTTTAACATACAGGACATATTACTGGCAGGAACCTCCTGGTTACACCAGCCCACAGGGGATTATTGTGTCTGTCGTGCAGGGAGGGGCTGGGTGGGGAGGGTGGGGGAGGGGCTGGGTGGGGAGGGGTGGGGCTGGGTGGGGAGGGGCTGGTCACCCCGTGGTGCCCTTATCAAACTCAACGTTTAACCTACTCACGCCGGCTTGTGCCCGCCCTCACAGTCGGGCATATTTGCGGAATACACCACGCCGCCGTTGATCCTGGCCATTGACCGAGCAACCCAACGTTCCTACCAGCTCCCTCCGCAGGAATGTTTATACTCTTTGGTTCTTTCGGTAAAGTCACGAAGGTATAAAATAAATTAAATCACATACATTGCTCCATACGTCGCGTATTGTACTTTACCTTTGAAGGCCATAGTGTTATTGATGAACGTATTGATTTTTTTTGTTAAGTGTTTTTTTAGTCTATGAGCCTAGACCATATATTTCACTTGTAGTACCTGATGTGGCATAATTTTAGTGGTTACAATTTGCATGACCAACAATACTGAATTATGCGATAACCAGTTGAAATTAGTGGGATATCAAAGAATGAACTGTCATAAAGCAGATACATCTGTACTACTGTACTAAAGTTTTTTTACTTTAGGTGGTACCAATTTCTGTTGTGGGGCGATGGGACTTTTTTTGCAATTGCAAAACAAACGAAGGGCCATTTTCCGAAACGTCGCCTGTTACATACCCCTCATCAGTGCCTACCTTATTTCAGACTAATTCAGACCTCATTGGTCACCCCGTGCCCCTTATAAATCTGAACTTTCGTCCTACAAAGTCCCATCACAAGGGAGAGACGCAAATAGACAATTTTTTCTTTGTCCTTCTTGAAACGGCTGTACGCCGTATGTACCTGAAAACCCAATTTCTCAGTACAAGAATACGGGTAAACCGTACGGGTTTTACAGGTATGCTGTTACACACATTTGTAACCCTTTCAAAGTCTCACACACACACGGTCTCAACGCTGAAGAATAGGCTTTACCCTTTCTGGCAATAAAACAGGTGATAAGATGTTAACCAAACTGAAATCATTTTGCAAGGAATCATGTCTGGTTAAGATGCAAACATCTTGCATGTACTTCTGGTGAACATGCAACCAAAACACATGCTCTGGTAGTACTGTATATTCTAGATTTGAAGTTTTCGTGACTGCAAGGGTCCATACTCTTTGATTTTTTCAGTAAAGTTACAAGTATATGTGTTTAATGCAGACTTGATTCCTTGCAAAAGGTTTCAGTTTGGTGTTTTAACACCTATTTTATTGTCAGAGGGTAAAACCTTCTTATGTTTTGCTACTGGCAAGGGAGATCCCATGATGGTCTCAACATAGATTATTTTTTTACATACTCTTAGGTTTTTTCGGTAAAGTCACGTAGGTAAAAATAAATAATAAATAATAAAAATACAATAAATAATAGAAATAAAATCATAACTCACGACGTTTCGAAGGGAACACAAGCTTCCTTCATCAGGTGTAAAAAGGCACAGCAAAATAATTGTAGTGGGAGTTATTTGTGATGGGGCATTAATATATTGGGTAAGAGGAGGGGGGATGAGCCAAAGGGGACGGGTGCAGGATGGGGGGGGGTTTGGGGTGGAGGAAGCAGAATAATTAAATTACAAATTAATTCAACCGGAAATGACGTCATATTCAAATGAGGGGAGGAGTCAATGAGAGGGCGCGCGTCGTGAGCTCCGCGTCTCCTTTCCACTCGCGCCGCCATGGTGAGTAGCGCGATTCGCTCGCCCTCCTAACGGGAGGCATCGCTTGCGAGTAAATTTACGGCCACTCGGCCTGCAGGGTGGCGAGCGAAAGCCTAGAAACGCGATGATCTCCCCCCAAAGAAAAATAACCGAGAGTTTAATTTTATTTGGGGTCGAGAGTTTGGGAGTCGCGTCTCGATGCTTCGCCCACGAGGCGGAGAGGCCTGCGGCCTAGTTTGGGCCCTGCGCGCCGAGTCGCTACACGTGCAGCAATTAATACTGCTGCTGAACCCTCTTGCTAATTAAGACTTTAAACTGCTTGAGGGCTAATTTACGCGTTTATTAATTTGGTATGTGTTTAGTTAGATCGTTATTCGTCTGCGTGCGTGCGCGCGCTAAGGCGCCAAAGCACGCACGTGGAAAATAATTTTACTGTAGTAAATTACTAATTTAACAGTTGCGTTAGGTCATTGTGAATGGTATGCATATGTTTGAGTTGGGTAATGTTTATAATTGCAATGCTGTGTAGTCACCCTGCCGAGTTCAGAATATAAAATTATAAATATCACTGAGCAACACGTGGTTCATGCAGCACACGTGGCCATATGCGTGTCGTTCAGCGCGTGTGTGAATTGCAGTCGTGTAGATCTGAAACATTTGCGGAAAAAAACGTATTGTATATATGCTATAAATATATCGGTAAAAACATCCGTTATGATTTATTGGGATTAATATGTTGTGGGTTTTCTGTGGTTCTCGGGTTTCTTCCCACGTGTAACACCATTCGTGGGCTTGAACAAATGCCCGTAAAGGCACGCACGTGCAAAGGCAGAGCTTGAAATTTAGACTTGTGAAGGAAAACAATAAATCTATTAAGCATATACATGAATTAGATATAGCAAAATTATTGCAGGACACAATTTATTAAGGTTCTTGAGACTGGGGTTTGCTTGGAACCATATCTTTTAACCAAAATAATGTTTCGTCTCGTTATCTTTCGTATTTTGTCGGGACAGTCTTGAGTATTGGTTATACGGTAACATAATTACAGCGTGGGCCACAGCCTGATAGAAAATTTAACTAAAGCTTCATTTTGGCGATTTCAGTATATTGTTATACATGATGGGAGATATAAAATAACCAAATTCATAGTATTCATTTACAATTTGTGTAATTACATCAACGTTTAATCGATCATGCATTGAACTTGTATCTCCGAAGCTAAGCAGCATAGAGCCTGGTTGGTCCTTGGATAAGCGACCGCATTGCACAGAATAGGTATCGGACAACTATTTGTAAGGAAAGGAGATGACTGCAAAAACAATTGAAAGCAGTGCAGAACATTCTACCTGCGATAACCAGCGTGAAATATGGTTAAATCCCCACCACCCACACTGCATAATCAATCGGCTCTCATCCAGCAGTGGATTGACTAAAGGGTTGCTTCTTTACTAAACCAATGTATATCGATAGTGGTTCTCTGAAGCTGTGTGTGTGGTCTCGTCTGCCCAGGTGTTGCTCTACGTGCTTTTCGAGCATGCGGCTGGGTACGCCCTCTTCTCCGTCAAGGAGGCAGAGGAAATCGGGATGTTGCTGCCACAGGTGAGGTCATCCCATTCCCACCCACTCCCGAGATGAATTTATCTACAGAATAACTCGATGCACGTTGCAGTATGACTTAATGAATTCATGTGTTGTTTACGCCACTTTTCGCTGCCTCAACTGTGGAGTGCATAAAATGAGTGGCCGAAAATGGCGTAGCATTCCGCTATTCTGTGACTGATAAAATATGCAGATGTGCAACAAATTGTAATGCATATATTGGGACTTGTGAACCGTGTATTGTCGCGCTGGAATGCGGAGGTTGAGTCGGAATCTTAAGACAACTGGGCTTATTGGAGTTAATGCCACTGGTACCAAAGTGTTTGACCATTACCTTGGTTTGTATTATAATTGTCGGACAGTCATGGACACATTGAATTGGGTAGTGTTTTGTCGCTGTGAGTCATGACCATAATGCTTTTTTTTTAAATACATGTGTTTTTTACTTGTTAATACATTTCATTAAAGCAACAGTTATCTTGAGTGTAATGAAATTCCTTTGATAGCATTTCATACAGCTAATTTATTAATTTTTGTACTGCAGGTGGAGGCGAGCATTTTGGACAGATCAAAGTTCAACACCATGGTCAAGTTGACTGCATTTTATCCCTTCAAGTCGGCTCAGGCTGCCCTTGAAAACATCAATGCCATTTCTGAAGGTATGCACGGTTGACTGTTTGAAATGTAGTTCTGAATGACATTTCAGTGCAATGATGCCTATTATAAGCTGTTAATTCACTGACTTTGATGACGTTACATCCTTGAGTTTCGGAGCACTTGTGATAGGATTAAAAATAACAGGCTTTGAATACTATGAAAACATGTTTAAATATTTGGATTGTTCTTGTGTCCTGTTTAAGGGATATTGCATGAGGACCTGAGGCTGCTCTTGGAGACTAACATGCCAGCACCAAGCAAAAAAAATAAAGTGATCCTGGGAGTGGCCGATGCCAAGATTGGGGCAGCCATCCAGGAAGAGCTGGGAATTCAAGGGCAAACTGGGGGTGTGATCAACGAGATCGTCCGTGGTGAGTGCTTGTCACGTGACTTTAGGGACATGTTCTCCCCACTAAAATAATAACTCTTGCATGTATCTGGATTAATAGCAACTCTAACGAGTCTCCAGATTGGCTAACTGAAAAATGGCTTCAGTTGTGTGGTCGATTGCTTCGATGCCGTCATTTAATTTTAGTTCATTGGTTCACTACTGTGAGATGAATGGTCTGGTCTGTGTTTTTGTAATCACAGGGCTTTCTTTCAATTGCCACTTGTGAAGGGGTAGTGGTTAGTTCTGAGGTAGCTTAAACGTTCTTCAGCAGGGTGGGCAGAGCCAGGTGCTTAATTGGGATATTGGTGATGGAACCAAATCTCTCACCAATGATTTGAATGCTTTTGAAAGAAGACTGATGAATTCTTTATATTTTACAGGAATTCGCCTGCATTTCCACGCCCTTGTCAAGGGACTGACAGTCCAGTCAGCTGCCAAGGCGCAGCTGGGTCTTGGGCACAGTTATTCCCGTGCAAAGGTCAAGTTCAACGTCAACCGTGCTGACAACATGATCATCCAGTCAATCAGCCTGCTTGACCAACTCGACAAAGATATCAATACCTTTTCCATGCGTGTGCGGTAAGAGGGGTTTTATGTGCACATTTTTAAATTGTCGTACTTGTATTTTGTTTTGTGATCTACAAAAGGAAGTTGCAACCTCTCAACGCTTACCACCGCTAGAAGGCAACCAGCTCTAGCTGTACAGAAACGGGAGGAATAAAAACAACCACTGTGTAATGCTATGGGTCTGGTCCATTTCATCCAGACCTGTATTTGCAGAGTGGTGACATGACAAGTGGATGACGATAAAAGATTTTCATTTTCGGATTTGATGATGCTAACAATTTTTGTAAATGTCTCGTTTCACAACAGCGAGTGGTACGGTTACCACTTTCCGGAGCTGATTAGGATTGTGCCCGACAACTACACATACTGCCGCCTCACCAAGCTCATCGCCAACCGCAAGGACCTGTCGGAGGAAAATCTGGAGGCGTTGGAGGAGTTAACCATGGACAGCGCAAAAGCTCAAGCCATTCTTGATGCCTCCCGCTCCTCTATGGGTAAAGTCATTCATCTTCCACAGCTCAGCTGCTGTATGCAGGCAGGCAGCCAGTCGTTTGGAGTTTCATAGTTGGCACATTAAAGGTGACAATGATGTTAAACAAAATCTGTCAATCCTCTGAATATTTTTGAATGAAAACCTCTTTTCAGACTGAGTCACCAAATGCACTTTTTGTAACCTTTTGTTTTAAATCTCGTTTTTAACGCTATTTAAAGAGTGTCAGGCAAACGTCAGGAGACCTATATCTGTGCAGTAAGTAGTGAAATGCTCAAACTGGACACCATTTGCTTTACCAAACATCACAGTACGTTTCTCATAGCATACTTGAGCATTCAATCCTCAATGTGTCTACATTGATCTTTTGAAAACTCGTTTTTATAACACAGCATAGTGCTGAAATTGCTATGGATATTGACTTTTGGTGCACCCTGTAACAATATAGCAGTCAAAACGCTCGTGGAATTAAGGATGTAACTCAAATTTGTTTTATTTCTTCCAGGGATGGACATTTCTCCCATTGATCTGATCAACATCGAGAGCTTCTGTACACGTGTCATCTCCCTCGCCGAGTACCGCAAAGGCCTGCAGGAGTATCTCCGTTCCAAGATGAGCATGGTGGCCCCTAATCTTGGTACTCTCATTGGCGAAGTGGTAAGAAGTACGACTGGTGCACGTGGACTATGCTGGGCAGTTATTTTAGTTTTTACCCGGTGCCAGTGATGCAAAATCTAACAATCTGTCAATCCTCTGATTTACAGTGAAGAGAAAATGAGTTTGACTGAGGCATCCGTAATGCAACTACTTACACATTACTGTTATGATGTATCGTAATTAAGGCTATGAGTTTGACATGATGATTAGGGAAATCGTGAATTTGAATCGTCTGAAATATGGAAAATGACTGTAAAAACCATGAAATTTGGTACTTATAAAAATTCTGTGCTACGTATATTTTGCAAAAAAAATAAGTGTCCAAAAATCATTGCCTTAAATGTAAACGATTACCACAGTTAACACTGCTTTTTTGTAATGTAAGTGTGAACCTCAAGTTGTGTTCTCATCCCCTCTACAGGTTGGTGCACGGTTGATTTCACAAGCAGGCAGCTTGACAAACCTGGCAAAGTACCCTGCAAGCACAGTACAGATCCTGGGTGCTGAGAAGGCACTGTTCAGGTACCACAACGTCACCTGTATGGGGTGGGCAGCAGTGATGGTAACATCCCTGGGATTGTCGCTCTTGATTTGCCAATCGATCCCACTCGCCTCCCCTCCTGCTCGCTATGTGGGTATGGTGGTGGTTTGGTGGGTGTGGGGAGATTGTACTGATGGTTTAATGCCCAGGGTATGAACGCTGAGCTGCCCACCTCCAGTATGCACTGATGAAAAATATTTGCTTCTCAGTGCATAAAAGTCACATTTTCAGGTATGCTTTGAGATGCACATTATACATTCAACGTCGGTTTAGCTTATGTGCCATGTGTAAAGTTTGCAAACTTAACTCGGCATTTGAAATTCACCTTCCTAAACTACATTAAGATTTGGTTTTGCCAGTAATTGTCCTTTAACCATGTTGAATAGTATGTTGCATCGCATCGGCATATGATCACCTGTTGAATTTGCACGTATCCAACATTGAATGGCTTGCGGCCGATTCATTACTGCTTTCTGAAAGGTATTGTAAGTTAAGTGTGGTAACCTTGTATGACAGAGCTCTGAAGACTCGTGGGAACACACCAAAGTATGGACTCATCTTTCACTCCACCTTCATTGGACGGGCAGCAGCCAAGAACAAGGGACGCATCTCGCGCTATCTCGCCAACAAGTGCTCCATCGCTTCCCGCCTTGACTGCTTCTCTGGTAAGGCTGGGCAGCATTCTACTTTGTCAGTACACTTGTAGATGTAGACTTTGCTATGATGGTACTATTTTTCGTCAACAGACTTTCACCTCCTGAATGTTGAAAGCATTTTTGTCTGAGCATGCAAAGTCTTCTGAGCGATAAACACTCAAAAAAATAATTGGGCAGTATTTTTAACAAATCGTTTTTATTCCTTCAGAGATCCCAACGACAGTGTTTGGTGAGAAGTTGAGGGATCAGGTGGAGGAGCGATTGTCATTTTATGAGACGGGCACTGCTCCTAGGAAAAACATTGACGTCATGAAGGAAGCTGCTGCAGAGGTGAGCACAGTTAATCACACACCCTGCCTTGTGGGCAACCTATGTTAGCAGTCTTAGATAAAAGCCATGCAATTTTCTCTGAACTTAAAATGCTGTCTTCTGGCAGGCATTGGTGATAACCGATAAGGTTAAGCGGAAGATGGCGAAAAAGGAAAAGAAGAAGAAAAAGAAAGACAAGCAGGATGCGGATGATGCTGCCGAGAAGGCTGAGGTGAGTGTGATTGGCTGTGAATAATTATCAGCACTTCGCATTCATTGATTTTTCAAATGTTGGTGTTTCATGTTGCATTATCGCTTCACTTTTCTTACAGGAGTCTGTAAACGGGGACACTCCAAAGAAAAAGGAACCCAAAGTGGTAAGCAATTGCAATACAAAAAAAACTAAATATATTTCACGAGCTTTACTACCCAGCTTTGCCCGGGACTTGGATTCTTGTCTAGGATTCATTTCATATTCCCTGATATTTAACTGAAAAACCCTAAAAAAATTGCAAGAAAGAAAAAAGCCGAAACAAATCAATTTAACTAAATCTGATGTTTTTCACTCAAGGAAATTCAACCTTAACCCATACTCTTTGGTTTTTTTGGTAAAGTCACGTAGGTAAAAAATTAAAATAAATTAAATCACGACGTTTCGGGTGCAACACAAGCGTCCTTCAGGTGGGGACAACTTAGCGAAGGCGCAACCGCTTAAGTGCGTCTCAGAGGTGGCTGTGACGAGTAATTATATAGACACACTTAAGCGGTGTGCTTTCGCGAAGTTGTCCCCACCTGAAGGACGCTTGTATTGCGCCTGAAACGTCGTGATTTTATGTTTTACCTACGTGACTTTACCAAAAAAAACCAGAGTACGAATCCTTGCAGTCAAGAAAACTTCAAATCTAGAACCTTAACCCACTTATACATAAGGTCGATATAGGCAACTCGGGAAGGGAATGACGAAGTTTGTTGCATGGTCTGGAAGAATGCTAAACATTTCGAACAGACACACATTCACAAATTTCCCTTTTAGATATAAAGTAATTTTATGTGCTTCAACTGTATATTGAACATTGTGATTGCAGACTCCCATAGAGGACAAGGAAACTAAGAAAAAGCACAAGGCAGCAAAGGAAGAGACTGACAGCTCTCAAGATAATGGCTCTGAAGAGCCGGTGACACCCGTTTCTGACAAAAAGAAAAAGCGAAAACAGGACAATTTCACTGAGCCTGAAGAAGCTGTGAGTGAAAAGAAGAAAAAGAGGAAGAGCACTGCCAAGTGATTTCATGGGCTCCCCAATGCCCATCACACTGTTGATTTATATGCCTGGCATTGTTGGATTATTTTCCACAAGTCTGCCAGACCAATAACTCCAAAAATAAAAAGTTTAGCATTTTTTTTTACTGACAAATGATGTGCTAATTTTCTGGTCTGCTGAATTAAAATGTATACTGTAAATAATGTACCAATCCTTGATAGACCATTGCTATTCTACACAATGTAGTCTGGTTCTTTGCTGTGGGTCACCATGTAAAGGGTTGCATATTCCCAAAGGGGGGGATACATTAAGCATCTCTAAAATGGCTTTGTCCTGCTCCCTTGAAACCTGTAATGCAGTTAAGTGGTCATGTGTAGCTTCAGATGCCTTTTGTGAAGTTGAATAAAAACGCATTGCATAGCTTGTAAAATTTTGTTTTATTTTCACAGGTGTTTGCCAAACATTTTCATAAATAAAATATATTGTTTCAAGCACGTAATTTAAAACTGCATTTAAAGTTTGATTTTATAACTGAATTAACACTTTTGTATGTTTGCAGAGAGTACAGGTTGTCAAATTGCAGAATAGTTTAATTCAACCCATATCAATTAAGTTAACCTCTACCCATGTCCTCCGCAGAAAAATCTTGTCTGATAAAAGTTACTTTGGATTAGGCATTGCAACTTTTATGGCCTTTAAAATTGTCAGTATACATTTTTCCAGTTTTAAGCTTGACCCAAGTTTAAAATTGTTTTGAGGTAGCTGCTACAGTAGCCCAAATTGGCATCCTATGATCAGTTAATTGGCACTGGCTATGTAGTGTCACTGTAATCTCCACTTGGAATTTTAAAAAATATGGTATAAATGTACAGAAACAAAGTTGGTCCTTGCTCATACAGACTTTACCCCACCCATCCATGATGAATTAACCCTGCGTTCCTTGACCCTGTGCAGCACCTTCCCATGTAGTCTAAACTGATACCAGAAGAGGATCTGCACAATGCCACACACCACAGGCACACACACCAGCAACACGAAGCAGCCCTGGCGCAAAGCCTCCCCAGATACAGTGGGGCTTTGTAGGGGTGGCAGGGGCTGCCCAGGTGCAGATGATGTCACTACGGCCAGTAAGGAGCTGCTTTGGAAGATGTCAAAGCCTGCATGCCACATTAAAATAAAATTTAGTTAGAATTCACAGGTTAAAGTCATCTGGCATCAAGTCGTGGCACAAGGTATTAAGTTTGGTTTGAATTAAACGGGGATGGACGCCCACAAGCATTTGTAGGAGACCAAATTTGTGAAGGCTAAATCTCATGCACTTGCATTCCATGGATGTCAATGTGATGAAGTTGGTCTTCCTGCTGTGCCGGTTAGGGTCGCACTATCTCAGGACAAACTTCCATTTTGAAAAGTTAAAAATGTATTGCTCACGCTACTTTCGTTTCTTTGTTAGAATCAGCATTAAACGAAAGTCAAGTTCAAGCATAACAACAAATGTGCACATTACCCTCAAAAGGTGAAATAGTAAAAACAAGTTAGAAAAATGCATATGCATGGATTCTATGCTTTCCAATATGCATTAGTCGTTGTATTTGATAGGTTTCAAACAACAATGGTTCTCCACGTTTTGGACAACCCATTAATCAATTTGGCCAGTTTTCTATAGGGTGTCTAACCACATCTTAAAAGTACAATGTTGCTATTGGATCATTTTTAAAATCCTGTAGTTATATCCAGCCTCAAGCAATGCATTCATAGCTGGAGCTTTTGTTGTAATGCATTGGAAAAAGCATTGGCGACTTTACCTGTGAAGGAAGCGAGCATCCATGTGCCAATAAGTGGAGCAAACGTCTGCCCAGGCTTGGTCACCAGAGCCACCATGCCAAAGAGCAAGGCAGAAGCAGCTTGCCGGCGCTCGTTGAGAACGAAATCCTCGTCCACCAAGTCACTTATGACCATCGACAGGAGCCGGCATGTTCCTTCCGTGAACACACGGTTGCTAAAGAGCACAACGCAAAATACCCATTGAGTAGAGAAAGTTCAGAGTAAACGGTAAGTGGTACAAGATGCGATGGGGGGAAAAAAATGGTGAACAATTTCAAACCATGTGTTTATATGCTAACGATAAAAGAAAACAGCTGTAGCCTAATACATTACTGCATTTATGACTACGAAAAAGATGGGATCAGCACCAAAAATCAGATTCAAATTACATGATACAGGCTTACAGTATTGGCATGTGTGCCAATACACTGCCTGCTTAATTCCTAAAGATGACTTTCAATTCTATATGTGGCACTAATTACATACCTTGCACTGAAAAAAGATGCAAAGGTCACAATAAAATTGGTCACACCTACACAAATAATGTTTAACTGCAGGCAATTTGGCTTCTATTAAAAGGTTATGCGTTCATAATGTTGCATGAGCTTTTACTATAATTAAGTTAACGGCAAAATACAACTGATTTTACAAAGAATGCCTATGTGTAACATACCTAGCAATAAAGAAGCATAGCAATGTACTATGATCAGGTCCAGCCATCAGCATGACCAGGCTGAGCACCAACTTCAGGTAGAAGAGCCCCATGACCACCTTGTAAACACCGTGCTTCTTGCACAGCGACAGGAAGTAAAGATTGTTCAGGTGTGGCGCGATGTACGAAATTCCTGCAACAGTGGAGAGGGCATAATTACAATTCAACAGCATCAAATGTAGAATATCTTTTGGTCAAGACTAGTGGAAAGAAAAGCACTAAGTACTGCCATCCCCAATCCTAAGCCCCAACCTTCAATTGAAACCATAACACTAAATCCTAACCTCAAAACCCAAACTCCTAAAACCTAATACTAAACTGCTAACACCTTGCCTTAACCGTTCAACCCCGACTATATCCCTAACCTCTCACCTGAACCCCATTAACCCAACACCTATGCAACTAAATAAACAGCTCCCTTTAAAATTGCATCAAATGAATCACAAGGTGTGCGACTGGATACATTTCTGGTTTACAATTGGACGAAGGTGCAAGGATAATAGTGCAAGAGACTGGGGAGGTGGGGGGGGTGTTCCTTGTATCAGTGGGAACCAGTAGTGACTTGCATACATTTCACATCCTACTCTTTAATTTTTTCGGTAAAGTCACGTAGGTAAAAACTTAAATAAATGAACAACTATATTAAATCACGACGTTTCGGGCGCAACACAAGCATCCTTCAGGTTGGGACAACGTAGCAAAAGCACAACCGCTTAAGTGTGTCTCAAGAGATGCCATCTCTGAGACACATCTCTGAGATACATTTAAGCGGTTGTGCTTGCAGTCACAAAAACTTCAAAATTAGAATTTCACATCCTGTTTAATGTATTCACATTACCCAATAGGAGAGAGCCAGTGGAGAGGGAGATGCGGTCTGCCAAAAGGTGCTCCAGAAACAAGGGGAAAAAGTTGCTGTTGAAGTGGCAGTGAAACACCTGTCGGCGAAAACACAACCACCAGAACATTTTATCATGCCTGTATGCGGGCTTCCTGATAACACCGACTATTGTACCAGGGCTCATACCACATGACGGAAACATCGAATTATGGAGCAAGCAGCTGCTGGAAGACACAATGCTTGTGACGTACGTGCTGCCCGATAAAGCATTTTCATTCACCTGAACAAGGTTCATGAGAACAAACCAGCGCAGATTGCGATGTTGTGACAGCTGACGTACATAATCCCGCAAAGAGAGGCGTGGTTCATCTGCCTTGCCTTCTTGCTTCTCCATGTACAGTCTAAACAAACAATACAAAACAAATTACGTTATTACTGCCACATTGTGGCCTTTAAAATGTACAGCTTATCGTAGAGTCTTAACACACAATACAAATTTACGTCATGAGGGAAACGGTGGCAGAGTGGTCCGTGCACCGAGCTATGAAGCCAGCCACCCGAGTGTGATTCCCAGCAATGGTTAGCAGCTGTAGAAAGTGCAATCTGAACCAGTCGGTCCTGGGCACCCAATTTCACCAATGGGCACTGACCACCTTGTTGAAGAATGGTCAAACAAGGCCTATGGGCGATACGTCGGGGGGATGGGGGGCATCCTCCAGCAGCAGATTTACAAACAGCCGTAAAGCAATATTGATTACATTGTAGGGAAACTTCGGCAGAACATTTTTTTAAACGATTAATGCCAATACACTATGCTCAAGTCATTTTCCTCTTTAAGTGAGATTCTTACTTGTCCATCAGCTCGGCATCCTCGTGCTTCCTCTTCCCACTGGCCACGTAGGAGTTGCGGAGGAGGCGTGAGCACACGGCAAAGCCCAGGGCAGAAACAAGTGCAAGCGCGACGCAGTACCAGCGGAATGGCACCATGTTCTCTCGGCTCCAGGCCACGTACGACGCAAACACAGAGGCTGAGCCCAAGGCGGCAAATGCCGAGCTGTGGGTGTTGAGCCGAGCGCGGTCGTTGGCCGAAACAGCCAGGTCGGCCAGCAAGGCAGAGTGCTGCAGGCCTACCGCAGTCAAAAACCCATCATATAGGCAGAGGCACAGGACAAACTGGAGGCCTGCCGGCGCCCATGCTACCCAAAATGTGAGAAAGGACAACGCGAGCAGAGGGCCCGTCTGGCTGAGCAGATGCAGTCGTCCTAACACCACCGAAGGGGATGAGAGGCCTCCAGAGGAGCTGCTGCTGTTGCTACTCCACCTGACGGCACATCAGAGAAGCAGTTGTTTTGTGAAAGTTAGGAACATTTCAGATGTATGCATTGATGATGTATAATGCTTTCCAACATGAGTTTGTATTTAGAAGTATTTAAATATTAGTGTGGAGCTGACAGGTAGCAGCCAGGGTAAACATTTTAAGTTTAGCTCACATTGGATAATTTTGAGGAGAGCTAATGCGTAAAACGCTTTCAACCTTAATTGTAAAGTGTTAAAATTAAAACGAGTAGAGAAAATAGATGCAAGATTGAACGTGTGTTTTATGTTACTTCAAAATGGAGGCAATGTGTTGACGTATAAATAGAATGTCAGTTCCTGATTCAACAATGTGTTGAAAATTATTAATTTCCTCAAAACTTACTCTTGGGAAGTGAGGAGTTTTCTGTCACTAATCCAGCCAAACAGAGGATCATTTATGCTGTTCCACACCAGGAATATCGTCTGAGGAGTACAACACGTACAATGTAAAACACAATTGCTTCGTGAAAAAGTAATGCGTTGTTGTGCGCTGTGGAAACATTAAAAAATGCATCAAGTACTTTGACTTGGCAAGCTATTCAAACTGTAAAAGTAATCATGGCTTGTAATTCTCCCATTGCGAGATGAGCAAACATAAAAAGCACACATTCCTTTTGGTTCTCACTGTACCGTTTTAAAATGTTACCGTTCAAACTATCAATAGCTTCAGTTCATCAACGTCTCTTTCCATTTCAAATTCTCACCTCGCCAACCCAGAAAGAAAGCTTGTCAATCTTGTAGACGGACACAAACATTTCCACGTAGTACAAGAGGAACACATTTTGCAGGATGGCCTGGAAAAGGGCCAGGGATCCGTACAGAGCAGCAGTGGAAAATGAGACTGCCATGACGTTCAAAACTAAAAATCCTCTTTACCAACTTATTTCAAACCCACAAGTGGCTAAAAATACCGGTCCCAACATCCGCATATGAAAATATTGCCATTTTCCGTTGATTTCTGTACGCAATCTTCAGGGATTTTCTGAAAGCAAAGTGGGGGGGAGGCAATTTTAAATTCACGACAGGGAGTTGAAGCAATGTACAAGTGTTTAACATCTATTATCAATTTAAATTGCTATCAGAATCTTTTACGTAATTAGTGACAACCAATTACAAAATGCTGTCATAACCTCAAGCATACCACATACAATGTACACATACTGTATTGTTATTTCAATATATTTATTAGTGTTATTACTGCTTCTGCTAATAAGTGGTCACCACTACACTATTCGAGCTTCAAATTCAACACGTCCCAAACACAGTTGTGCAATTTCTCCTCCGCAAAAGCAATTCAAATTGGCAACATGACGAACTTATGTGAATGTACCACTAACAATGGATTGTCAAAGGGATTAAGATAATGTCCACGTACAGCCCCTAGTGTTAATCCATCGACGGGCCTTCCCACGATGTGTGGGGCCGTGGGTGCTACTTAACCATACTTCACCACGCTGGTCAGCGAGAATTGGTGAAGGAGCGTATACCATACCTGTCAACCCCATACCAATCGCCTATACTATTACAGATCAATTGAGACCTTAGTGGTCATCCCATGCCTACAAAGTCCCATTACACGGGAAAAACACAAATTGACCAACATTTTTTTTTATTGTTGCCCGTAATGAAACGGCTGTACGCCATATAGACCTGAAAACTCAATTTACCTGTACAAGAACACGGGGTTAACCTGTATGGGTTGAGAGGTATGGATTATACTGTCCACGTGGAATTGTACAAGGGGGTTCCCGTACAGTCCTCTGCAACCCAAAGCGTAGCCCACGTGTATGGTGTGTTAAACAATGGAAATACCAATTGTAAGACTGTGTCACCAAATACGATTACATAAACATCAGTAACCCGGCGAGGAGACGTTATAAAATCATAAATTATTATCTTGTGGCGAGCTATAACAACGACATTGCATCTAGTGCGAATAGCATCGTAGAGGAATACCATTTTGGCTAGGCGCGTGTAACAAATGCATCGGTGTGCGTTCACCTTTGACTTGCACACCAAGAGCAAAGCAACGCGTATCACTTGTCGAGTTAAAACAACAACACGTGTGTAAATTAAAACGATGATAAAATACCATCAAATTAAAAACAGCCGGCGAGCCGCTGTGCGTCCGCCACGCGCACGACCGCGAGTTAATGAGTGAGCGGTGGGTGTTAAAGAGTGCGCGTCCCACAAGAAGCGTCTCGCGGCGGCAACCCCGAGGAAGGCGATTTAACCAGGAGAAAGAAAAAAAACCGGTCCTCTTACACGAATATAAACCGAAAGATTGTGCGAGCAATTCATTAATTAAGCCAAACTAATTAAGAAAAAGACTCGCGGCCTCGACGACGTCACCGCCTTTCCGCGAACCGCGAATGCCATGGCCACGCCTCCCCGTGAGCAACGGCCACGCCCCCATGCTCGCCCCCGGTCCAATCAGATCGCTCGGAAGCCCCTAAGCCACGCCCACAGTTAACGCCCTAGACCACGCCTCCAGATGTAAACTAGCCAATAGGGTTTAAGGCGAATTAGCCAGGGCTTTGGCGACCAACGTGTTCAAAAATACTAAGACCAGGTCTGTCTCCCCGACAGACCTGGTCTTCACCTGAGAACGGCTGCTTGCGTTGTGGCCGAAACGTCGTGAGAATTATTTTAGAATGTTTTATTTGTATTATTTTATTATTTCCCTTCTACGTGACTTTACCGAAAGAACCAAGAAGATGAATCCCTGCAGTCACGAAAGCTTTAAATCGAAATACTAAAGGGTTTTTAGGGGGGGGGGTTGATAGCGTTAAGTATAAATGTGTCGTAATCCTCCACCATTGGACACATCCAGCAAGGGATACCTGTTAACCCATACTGTTTGCTTCTATTCTTGTACAGGGAAATGTAGTTTTCAGGCCCAATAAAAAAAAATCAACATGTGTGCATCCACATATCAAGCAGGCAACATCAGCATGCAATATCACAGACGGTATTGCATGATAAGTAACACCAATTGTCTAAATTAATACATAAAACAGGTTTTGTTTAGTAACACAACTCCCTTGTGATGGGACTTTGTCGGTGGGTGAACGCTGAGATTTATAAGGGCACTGGGTGACCAAGGACACTGATATGGGGGGCGGGCGGTGGTGGTGACAGATATGGTAAAGGTTGTCTCGTAAACAAAACGCGTCAATTAGTTACTACTTCATCCCACCGGTGTGTTGGAGAGTAAATCCACAGGTGGATTGCTTCACTATCTTCGTCACAGCCATCCCTTCGGCATACTCCAGCAATTGTTTCTTGCTGTGGTTGTCCCCACCTGATGACGGACGCTTGTGTTGCGCCCGAAACGTCGTGATTTTATTTTGTTATTTTCATTTTAAATTTTATTTTTATTATTATTTTTATTTTCACCTACGTGACTTTACCGAAAGAACCAAAGAATACTTCACTATCCTGGCAAATCGCCCGATTATGCTGGTTGGTATAATTACCAGCGAAACGTCGTACTCAAATTGAAAAATGTTATGGATTTAGTCTCCAACACACAACCGGTGGGCTGAAGGAGTAACTAATTGGCGCGTTTGTTTACATGGCAAACCTTACTGGCTCTGTCGGGTGGTGGAGGGTTACACGACACATTTATACATACACGATCTAACCCAAACACCTTTATTATGAATAAGCCAATGGTTTTTTTTGTTCACGTTTGTGTCAGTGACGTTGCCTGCAACAAGAAGAGCCCTTTTTGGGAGCTTCGTGGTGGGTCTCTTGCGTTGAAGAGTGCGAGATTGGATGTTGCTGTCAGCTAGAAGTGGTTATCATCGGGTCAATACAGCACGCATGAGATCATGGTCTACCCTAAACCGCATCCGCACAAACCAAGTCAGATGCGGATACCTGATGCCCAAATGGAAACTTAAAAACTATCCAATGTGTGACTGTGGCCACCCAGAACAGAGTCATACAATGTATAACAACGCAATGCCCGATTCACAAATATGAAGGAGACATCACAGCAATGAACTCCGCTGCTGCTCCTAACGAGGTTATCTGGCTTGACCACCTACCTGGATGTGAATTTGTAGTTATTGCTCTGCATCTACATCAACAAGCGTTGCCTTAAAATGTTTATACACTCGAAGCTACATTGTGAAGGTTAAATACAATGTGGCAATTCCCCTTTGCAACATAGCACATTTTCCGTCGTAATTTCTTGCGCTCATTCAATATAAAAACAGCACTGCAAGCGTATTTGAGGCACATTTGGCAACAATGTGGCAGATTAATGATACTGTATATCCAAATAATAAATCAGATTTTCCCCAAGGATGCACATGAGGTATTGCAATATCTATGCATTCGTGACCAATAGCAATTGCATGAATGAAGGGTAATGTAATGACTTATGCAGTAACATCCTGTTGTTATTAGCGCACTGCTCTACGAACCAGGCTTATACTGGTAGGAACCTCCTGGTTACACCAGCCCACAAGGGATTATTGTGTACGTCCGTCCGTCGTGCAGGGAGGGGCTGGGTGGGGAGGGGCTAGGTGGGGAGGGGCTGGGTGGGGAGGGCTGGGTGGGGAGGAGCTGGGTGGGGAGGGGCTGGGTGGGGAGGGGCTGGGTGGGGAGTGGCTGGTCACCCCGTGGTGCCCTTATAAAACTCAACGTTTAACCTACTCACGCCGGCTTGTGCCCGCCCTCACAGTCGGGCATAATTGCGGAATACACCACGCCGCCGTTGACCCTGGCCATTGACCGAGCAACCCAACGTTCCTACCAGCTCCCTCCGCAGGAATGTGTTTATATCAACGGCGTATAACTGAACCAGTCCTCGTTGATCATGGGAGTTGGTTTGGAGTGGTCTTCTTAACCAACTCTCATAACCAGCGAGGACTGGGAGCCCTTCATTCAGCAACGGATTGAAAGGGGTGGACATTAAAAAAACATTTACATCAATGTTGTACGTTATGCACGTGTGTATGAATGCTGGTAAAAACGTACACAACACAATACATTGTTGTATGTACGTTACATCTTTAATCATTTCTCATAACAGTACAATATATCAGTCGAGCAGTAATTCGATTCAAACGACGTAAAAAAACAAACGTTTCCTTACACGCGAATGATGCAATTTCACATACACGGGCTTGACACCTTAAATGCGCCAGAAGGCACGTAGGAAAGGATACAGTATAGGATCTCAGTCACTTAAGGTCCTAAGGGAACTCGCTCATTGCAGGAACGTGGAGGTAATGGATACTACCATTCGGCTTCATATACTCTCCACCACACAGTGATCGATGCAGCTTGCACTCCCTGACGTCCCATTAGGAGAGATTTATATTGATGGGAGTCTTATCCAGTTGTCTTAGCCCAACACCATATCCAGTATGCGTTGAACAATTCTCAATTATATTTTGGCCAAATGTCTAGTTGCTGTAAGGTTAGCACTAAACAAAGCCACGTGAATGACTAAATACACGACTGATAAACTTAAAAAAACAAATGTTACGTTTTAAATTATTGAACGACGATCACATTAGACAGTATGGGGTACTATAATCTTAAATATACCGTGCCTAGAAATTAATTTTAAAAGTCCGATCATTTAAAGTTACCTTACCAAGCTTAAATTATACGGCATTTATTTTGCATGGACAAGTCATTAAAAATAGCACACTCTACAAAACAGCATTTGAATTTGCTTCCAATGATCCCTTCTTGAACTCTTTTATACGCCTTCACTTACATACCCAACACACGAAGGTACTCCAATACAAAACACAACGCACATACTTGTGATGTTCAAGACAGCAAAAGTTTTTTTTAAAGTTGGGAGTTGTAATAAGATTCGATTAACTTACAGCACTAGAAATTTTATTACACAGTTCAGCGATTTAAAAAGTTAATGTGCAAGTGGTGGTGGCAGCAGCTGAGGCTATCTCGTAAGTGGATTGATCATGGCTATAATTATGGTCAACCTTGAAAAGTAGAAAATTCTGGTATTGAGTTACCTGATTAAACAAACTTGATGTCGAGACAGTTGTCCTTACAGGCAATGTTTACTTTATCCAGCCTATCGATGGGAATTATTTGTGCCGTCAGTTTAATACACGAGTTTAATTATTGAAATTGCACAACCACCCATGGGGAAACTCATCAACTGAGACACCAGAATTTAAACCACTTGCTATGTTTGTACCTCCCCTGCAGTGCGCGTTTCAGGTGCGGAATCATTTGTGGTACCAATGTTTTTTTTATATTTGGAGATGCAACCATATCAAGTACACATAAGTTTAGGATAGTAAGTAATCTGTGGCTTAGCTGGGGCAAAGCAGGTCAATGCATGGTAATAGGTTTCATCACAAAAATCATCACTTGGAAGGTACATAACCACATGGCTTTACAAAAAAAGATTAGAATTGTACATTTGTCAAATACGGTATACATACAAGTGAATTAGATCGAAAGATTTTTTTTTATGCGACCATTTCAGCTTCAGAATGTTGGGGAGTTTGAGGAGACGCAGGCATTCAATGAATCATTCAAGGTCTCAATTTCTATATTCACATGATTCTGTCCACTCGAGATTTTCTCATACTTCATAGATTTTACTGCTGTTTTTCCTCGTGTTACTTGCATACTATCAATCTTCTGATTCTGTGTTTTGGACCGGCACCTCTTCGTTGGGCCAAATTTAGCGGTGGCCACACTTTGGCTCGGTCGCCGGTCGCCGAGTGACACCGAGGCGATTGTTAATGTTTCTCTAGCTATATTTTCTCGTTGGGTAGCACCTCCGCTGCTTTGAGCTTTTTTTGAACAGCTTCTTGTTGATAACCGCGTTCCAACATGACTAGTTGAAGGCGATTGCTCTGTTTTGTCATTTTTCCTCAGCTCTTCAGCTTCCGATGAACTAGTTATGTTTATGCACTCTGTATGGTCATTGGAAAGCTCAGTCTTTAATTCTTCAGTTTCCTCCAAAATCTTCTTTTCAGACAAGCTCAAGTCCATACTTACTTTAACACCTGTCTGTTTGCTTGACAACTTTGAATGAGTACATTTTAAATTCTTGACATTTGTTGCTTTAGGATTTAGGCTAGATCCTTGGTTAATCTGGGATGTAGCTACAGTTGGAAATACATGGGATGACGAGTTGCTGGCAATCGATCTTTTCAATTTGACACTTTTACTCAAGGAAACTTCTGATTTTTTCACAAGTTCCGACTTTGATGATGTGGGCATATGGTTTGTTTTATGATCCCTTTGTAAAGGTTTTGGACTATTTGGAGATGTTCTACTACCTCTCAACCTGCCTCTTTGCTGAACGTCTGCATTTATGTCAGACAGCACAACCGTGCAGTTCATATTCACACGTGTGCTTCGAATCTCCACAGAGTTTGGGAACTCCCGCATCAGTGCAGCTTCCAAATCGTGGTTCTCTCTGAAGCTGTTCTCTCCCTGAAGGTTCGTTGCTGCTGCAAACACACATTACAATTATTGCAACTACATAAATAATAGAACGCTCACCTAATATCGCATTGAACAAATACAACAAATATTATCAAATGCGTGGATTATTGAATGCTTTTCCAAAATGTTGTTTGTTCTTGGAAGTATATTGGTTATGACACTACGTTTCAAGCTACGCAAGATGGAAGTCACAAAGGTGCATGACGTGATGTTACAAGATGTCACGTGTAATTCAATCATGGGAAGTTCCAAATGTTAAGTTAATTTTGTGTAACCAGGTGAGAACTCAAGAGACCAGGATAGTCTCATTTGGAAGAGTGACCTGGTATAGGTAATTTTCAAATTTGGAGCCTGATGCCGACACACAATAGCCTACTCTTACGCTATTGTGAATGACATCACAGGGATCATTAACGTCTACTGAAGCAGATAGCGCATATTATTACGGTTACTACACCCATAGATCAAAATCTAGGTTGGCCACTGATATAAACGTCAAGCTTCAAGCATGCTACCGCTAGTCCCGGTCAATGCCCTAGAGGGAAGACAGGGGCTCATGGGCCATTATCCTGCAAGCGCCAATGAAAACAATTTTGCGCTGGTTTTGTCAATTTTTTTGCAATCCTGTAAGAAATTTGGCCGTTTTCTCTACGGCACACCCTAATAGTAGCACAACCTGCGAATAAACTTTTGTTCATATTGAGAGCAACCATACCCCCCCCCCCCCCCCATTCTAGACAGGGGTAATGCATACATGCTTTTAACCTTATTTGGAAAGCATCAAAAGTAGATAATTTCGAACCAAGGGTTAAGTATTAGATCGAATGTGTATGAGATCTTGTAAATATTACATTTCAACAATGCATCTTTCTTCTTTTCTTCGATGGCTTGCTTTAGGCTGCTAATCTCAGCAAAAAGAACTTCCACAGAGCGCTCACCATCTAAAACATCACTGCATGCATGCTGGGGGCAAAATATAGGCATCAAAATTATACGAAATACACACACACACAACATTTCCCCTCATCAAATATCATAAATTACACGAAAAATTATTTCTAAAATAATGTAAATGTTTTAATGTAATAATTTTACAAGATTCACCTCCAGCTTGTTTTGCAGTTCTGTGTTCAGTTGAAGGATGTTGTTTACATCTCGCATCTCACCATTGTTGGTCACAAATTTGGATCTAAAATGTAAAGACAAAATCATTGATAGTTTATATAGAACTGTGAAAGGTTTTTTTGGATTATACTAAGTGTTGTTTGGCATGATGTCAAACGTTTTGCTCCATATGCTGAAGAAGCTCCTAGCACATAGACCCAAAAGTCAGACAAGGAAAATAGGCGGTAAACCCGAAAACATTTAAACAAATAAAATAAACAGCATTTCATGACTGCACTTTCGTGAATATATGCAAGCCCAAACCTGGACAGAAGATTCCTGCAAGTGGTAGAATGGCAGGGAGGAGGAATATCCCAATAGGATTCCAACCCACTTTGTCCCAAATTACTGATGGTCATGGGAATACGCTCATAAAACCTTAAAGACAAGTCAGAATAAGGGTGTTAATGAAGTACATATTAAACATGTATTGGACAGTATAAAATCAAGCGTGTAATTTATATTGAGTGCCATACATTTTCTATGAATGTTATTGCTCTTAAACTTTAATAATATATAAAAGAACACTATAAAAAATATTGTCAAAACTGCATATCTAGAATTACTTCAGGTTTGTATGAGACTTTTATGAAAACCATATTTTTATTCTATATATTGACAGTAATAAATACATTTCGATGATCAAATAAGTCATTGACAATATTTTCTACTAGTAACAGCCAGAGCTCTAAAAGATGGCAGTGCACTTGTACGTCATCAAAAAATAAGGTTGTTCTGTAAACATATGGCTGATGTCATCGCAAAGGGTTCCATAAAGGGGTGAGTGCTGCAGATGCGCGAGTGATATTGATATTTCCAACACATACTCGGCTGTTTTTTTTTAACACACTTGCCTGCCATATGTCAGAGCCTTCACCCGACAATCTCAATGTACACCCAACAATAGTATTTTTTCTCCCCATACTAATTTATTTTAATATAAAACTACAAAAGCCAAAAAAGTGTTTGTAAATTATAAATCAGACTAAAGACATTTTGCAGCAAGTAATAAAATTAAGTTAATATCCACCACCTGCTCTTGTACTATTAACTACTACTGTAATTAGAGATGTAAAACTAATGCAGACGAAAAGTAAAATGTCCAATATTTAGCACCTGCACATCTACCTTCCATTAGGCTTAAAGAGTGTGTATTCCATGGTGTAAGTGGCACGGTTTGAGGATGACGCCATGGTGAAGAGCAGGAAGACGAGGTCAGGCACTTGTAGTGTGTCCCGTAGTCTCTGTAGCAGCAACTGTTCCCGGAAGGAAATCTTCTGGTCACTCTCCCAGCGAAATTTATAAAATCCGATAACTTCCTGGAAACGGATAAGTCAATGTTACATTAGACCTTAATCATTTTAGGAATCTTCCAAAATAACATGTGCACTAAGTACCTATGTTTAAGATTTAGTAAAACACTGTAGTGTTTATTTTATGCTCACGTTTTCAACTCACCTTCTCTTTGCTCTTAATAATGTTACCAAGAGTATCTTCATTAATGATAGCAACGCTGTTGTAAAAACTGTTTAAACAAAAGAAGCAAAAGTATTACACAAGTGGTATTTGTAAAAGCTTTGCATTGGCAGTCATACAAATCTTGATATCCAAAAACAACTCAATTGCAGTCATATTATTAAGGAACTCACTCACCTGGCCAATCTAGTGCATGGGATATGACTGTAAATACCTGTGAAAACAAAATAAAAACGTACAATTTCAATATTACTGTAATTACATTTTCCTCAGTGAATATTGCATGTTTATTTGGTGCACTTACTTAACACTTGCTTGCTTTCTACATTGCTAATGTTCGAATCACTGATGCTTCTGACCTCATCTTCTCTCACATCACCGAGCAAAAATCCTTCCTGAAAAAAATGTTATGGAGACACACAATATAGATTACAATTAATAGTGACATCTGTACACTCTGGTGTCTCATAACACCACATCACATTGGAAAATTATCCTTACTAAAGCATCTTAGAATTTCAAGAAATGTTTTTTACATGCAAACTATTTTAAAGAGATTTTACTTCAAACAGTAAAGTGAATGTTAGATAACCGATGACACTCAACGGCAACATAACACATTGTTATATAATGGTGGAACAGCTCTCAGTTCTAACACAATCCTGATGCAGCATCTGTTAACAAGAAGTATCGGCCTCATGCAAGAGAGCTAAAACACTTTAAAAAAACTCTACTATTTAGTGATGCTGCGTTGACAGGGTGAATTTTGTTAATTTAACTTACCAGAACATGTTTTATAAATCCATGTTACAAACACAATTGAAAAACTCACCACCTTCGTCATTTAACAGAACATTATACAGTAGTAGGCTGCACTTCTGAGAAAGGATACATCTTGTGTTTCCATCTTTTTCCGAGTTTCGGTTTAAAAAAAAACCCACTCGACCCGATTACAAATGTTTCATACTGTGGAGCGGTGGCGCAGCGCTTAGCGCACTGAGCTATGAACAAGGCCACCTTTTAATTCTTGACCAAGGACATCATTAGCGAGTGATGCGAGTATGTCCATCTCCTAAGTCGCAGAGCCCAAACCAAATGTCCATCTGAGCCTCATCGAGAGCTAAATAGGCCGATCAAATGCCTTAGGGAAGCCACCACACATGAGCATACACACCTTGACGTCATCCAACTCGAGCAAATGATTAGGGCTCACCTTTACAGGTGACTGGGCGGTTAACAACTTAGAAGCACGTTTGACAGGTGAAACATACTGCCCTCCTCTTCCACGCTGATCGGTAGGTCAACAGTAGTGGGGTCAAGTTTGGGGACTGCCACTTCATCCAAGACGTTTGGCAAGCGTGGAAAAGGAGGCCAAAAACGCATCTATAAGGAGCTCTTCAGATGTCGCTCTAATGGAGGGCATTCCGCCGACAGTGGCGTTAGCAAGCTATTTCAGGTCCACACCTTTACCTTTTCATTCATATTTAGATTTAAAGCTTTCGTGACTGCAGGGATTCATATTCTTGGTTATTTCGGTAAAGTCACGTAGAAGGTAGATTTTTATTGTTTTATATTTGTATTATTTTATTATTTCCCTTCTACGTGACTTTACCGAAAGAACCAAGAATATACTGCCCTCTAGTAACCCCGATTGGTGCTGCTAAAAATGATTGTTACACAATGACCGACAGATATGGTTTTGAGGCCTGTTTCACAGCGGCATCACATGTGCCCAGAGAGGAAATGAAGTAGCGGGTCGGATAGTGAGTTGGTCACCCTGGGTGCGAGGTAGATTCATCCAGCAGTGGATTGATCACGGCTAGTGATGCTGATGATGATGAAGGAGATGAAAGCCGGCGGTGGCAGTGCTGATGAGAGCCCGGCACTGGGCCTCAACCAGAGAATCGCGCCCCCGACTTTACTCGTTGAATCCCCGGCACAAATGAATTGTGGTTGCCATAGACTATAGCGAGCATCCTTTCGGCAAATAAATCATTTACCTGCGATTAAATAAACGGAGACTGTTCACGATGCGGTAATTACGAAGGTGGGTAGCACACCAAGTCTAGGTTAGTACAGCATCCGCCTTTTGTCTTAAGGTCTCCGTGTTAATGTCTCTGTGTGTGTGAGTGATCAATGTTGTGGTTACAATTCACAGTGTGCACGCGTGCGTTGTGTTTCTTCCTCACGATAAGAAGGCATCGACTTACGTGGTCCGAGGCACTGCTGAGCTGGGCGAGCTGCAGTTGACCCAGAGTCCAGCCCGACAGCCGCGCCATGACGGCCAAGGGAGTCGGGGTGGGGGCGGGATGGAGGGGGTGGGGGGGTGTATGGGTGGGGTAGTTTGGATGGGTGGGGGTGGCTAGGGGGGTTGGAGGTGGGGGGGGTTGGGGAGGTTGGATAGGGGTGGGTTGATAAGGATGGATGGGGGGGGTGGAGGAGGTTGGGGGGGGTGGAGGTTGGGGGGGTGGGTGGAGGAGGTTGGGGGGTGGAGGGGAGGTTGGGGGGGGTGGGGGAGGTTGGGGGGTGGGGGAGGTTGGGGGGTGGGGGGGGAGGTTGGGGGGGTGGAGGTTTAGGGGGTGGGGGGGGGGTGGAGGAGGTTTGGGGGGTGGGTGATGGAGGGGTGGGGGGTTTGGGGGGGTTGGATGGGGGTGGGTTGATAAGGATGGGTGGGGGGGGTGGAGGAGGTTGGGGGGTGGGGGGGTGGAGGAGGTTGGGGGGGGTGGAGGAGGTTGGGGGGGGTGGAGGTTTAGGGGGTGGGTGGAGGAGGTTGGGGGGTGGGGGGGAGGTTGGGGGGGTGGGGGAGGTTGGGGGGTGGGGGAGGTTGGGGGGTGGGGGGGGTTGGGGGGGTGGAGGTTTAGGGGGTGGGGGGGGGGTGGAGGAGGTTTGGGGGGTGGGTGATGGAGGGGTGGGGGGTTTGGGGGGGTTGGATGGGGGTGGGTTGATAAGGATGGGTGGGGGGGTGGAGGAGGTTGGGGGGGTGGGTGGAGGAGGTTGGGGGGGGTGGAGGTTTAGGGGGTGGGGGGGGGGTGGAGGAGGTTTGGGGGGTGGGTGATGGAGGGGTGGGGGGTTTGGGGGGGTTGGATGGGGGTGGGTTGATAAGGATGGGTGGGGGGGTGGAGGAGGTTGGGGGGGTGGGTGGAGGAGGTTGGGGGGTGGGGGGTGGAGGAGGTTTGGGGGGTGGGTGATGGAGGGGTGGGGGGTTTGGGGGGGTTGGATGGGGGTGGGTTGATAAGGGTGGGGGGGGGGTGTGGAGGTTGGGGGGTGGGGGGGTGGCGGAGGTTGGGGGGGTGGGGGGGTTTGGAGGGGTTTGGGGGTTGGATGGGTGGGGAGGTTGGGGGGGGTTTGGGTCTTTCGGTAAAGTCACGTAGATAGAAAAAGTAGTAACAATAAAATAATAAAAAATGAAAATAAAGTAAATAAAAATAATAAAAATATCACGACGGTTCGATCGCAACACAAGCAATCGTCATCATGAGAAAAAAAGAGGCGGAAAACTGCTGAGGCAGGCTGCTTTTAAGGTTTGAAATGGGTGTAGCCCAAGGGGTCATTAACGAAGTGGGCGGGGCTAGTGGTGTTAAAGTGAGAAATTTGCATGTCAATGTAAGATCGGTGAGCTTCCGCCACGTGGCCATTGTATTGTGAGAGATTAGCATGTCAATGTAAGATCGCAGAGCCGCCGCCACATCGAGGACAAGAGCAACGGCGGTGTTAGTGTGTGAGACATTTAACCTGTTAATGTAAATTCAGAGATTAGCATGTTAAATTTCACACTTTAACATCACTAGCCCCGCCCACTTCGTTCATGGCTCCCGGGTTACACCCATTTCAAACCTTTAAAACAGCCTGCCTCATCAGCTTTTCCTCTCTTTTTTTCTCCTGATGACGATGGCTTGTGTTGCGATCGAAACGTCGTGATATTTTTATTATTTTTATTCACTTTAGAAAATGTTTATTATTTAATTATTATAATTTTCCTATCTACGTGACTTTACCGAAAGACCCAAAGAATATGAATTCCTGCAGTCACGAAAGCTTTAAGTCAATATTCAAGGACACATGTGAGCCTCACGCTCTCACGCATCAAGGCGTGAGACTCGGGGTCACACGACGCCACTAATCAATCTCACGCCACCCACTGGCAGCTCGCATGCATTACACACTTCCCAATTTGAGAGATAACATGTTTGACTGCATACCAGAGGTCGCAACCGGGTACCCGATACCCGTACCCTACCCGATACCCGGCTACCCGTACCCGGCCGGGTACGGGTACGGGTAGCCATTTGCGACCCTGGTGCGGCCGGGTACGGGTACGGGTAGGCAGTGAGTCACTGGTGAGTCACCGTTTGTCACTCATTTTGGGTAGGGTACGGGTACGGGTATGGAACGGACACCCGTACCCGGCCCTGGTGCGGCCGGATACGGGTACGGGTAAGGAATCAAAACCCGTTTGCGACCTCTGCTGCATACGACGCCTCAAGTTTGTTTGATTTTGTTTTCGCTTTATATGCTAAACTAGAGAATTGTTTTTCACCTAAGGTTCGGAATTTCAATATGCAAACTGGCCACTCGGATCATAACCCTAGATATTTCAGATTTCTGGCAACGGCCTGATGATGCTGGTTGTAAATACCAGCGAAATGTCGTATCAATTAGTTAAATGTTGCGGATTGCTCACCAACACACCGGTGTGCGGAAGCAGTAATACATTGGTACGTTTGTTCACGGTGACACGTTTATTAATTGGCCGTGTCGGGTGGAGATGGAGTTACGACACATTTTACTTACGCGACCCAAAAATCAATGATTAATTATATTGGTTCCGGAAAGCCTACGCATTAAACTTAATACAGCACTTATTTTATCCAGCACAGATGCAAGGAACATTGAATTGGAATACATTAAAATGTCTTTGCAGACGTAACCATACTTGTATCCTAGAGGGGGTTGCGACGCCTAGGCTAGGGGGGGGGGTTATATTCAAAGTAACTCGAATATCTGGGAGGGTCATATACAACTGGTGTTGTGACACGTGGGAGCTCACACACATGTGAAATCGTGACAGATGGAGGGATTCGCATCCAGTGGTGTTCATATCCTTGTTGGGGGTGGCTCTTTTCCTCATATGGATTCAAATGGGTTGGTCTGGATTAAATCAAGTGGCATTCATGGCCACTTGCTGGGTTCAATTGCATAGCAGGTAATGACAACTTGATGGTCATCACGTTCAACGGGCTTACCAAAACCAGACGTAATTAATTATGGTTATTATTCATAAACAATGTGAAAATATGGACTTTCCCATTTTCTTTAGTCACCCAATTGTCACTGAAGAAGCAACACATTCCTGACTGGAGTGCACTTTTAACATCAGGCATAAGACAAAGTAAACAATAAAACCCATCTCATTGTGGACCATACATACATATTCAATTCTGCACCTTCACGATCTACTTGTTGAGAGCACCGAGGTTGTAAACATGTTACCATGGTGCTGCCCTTTTGGGGATGGCTGCTCAAAGGGACCCAGTTGGGGAGGTCTCTGGTCTGCTGCCATTTGTTACTGCAGTGCCGCCAAAAGGGGTTGGGCAACACGTGTGACACTCTTCATTTGCAGCGTGAGACCCTTTCCGAAGCGTGTCAGGGCGTGGAGGCAGCAAGCTGAATGAGATGATTGCGTCTGGATGTCCTTAGTCACGAAAGTTACCTGATTGAAATATCTTGTTTTCTTTTTTATATCGGAAACCACCATCATTATAGAAGCATTTCAATGGAGCAAGAGGCGGAGGTGAGATTCTGTCTGTGAATTTGTGCAAAGTAATCTAATATGCTACGGTAATTTTTCAGTGTTACATCTTTCGCATTTAGAGAACTTTGGAAGGACATGTGTAGAATATATGACAACCACAACATTAATATTGAAACAGGAAGGTACGTTTAATACAATGTCAGCAAGGATTTAAGCTAAATATTTTCACAGGAATGAAATCCAGATACACTTAAGGATGAAAATGTTTGTTGTTTTGTACAGGCAATGTTGGAATCAATCAAAAGCAAATAATGTGCGCCTTCATATAATATTTTAGAGTGAGTTCGATCATAGATGCAATACCTGTGCATGCGTTTTATTTGAAAATAATCCTATATGTTTATTGTTACCTTTGCACTCTGAGGCGTTACAACATATTTTACAATCACTGCAAGGTGATAAAAAGTTTACGCCTAGGGTTTAACACAAAATATAAGCAACCATATATGGAAACTTGTAGGCAGATTTGCTTAGACTTTTGCATTTGCCAAGCTTGTTATATTATAGTTTGTACATAGTTCGTACTTGAAATATATACGGTACATTGTTCATGAATATTAATACAACTGGATAATGGACAATTTAGATGCCAACCCACCAAGAGAACAAGCTGTATTTATGACGTTTTTTGAGAGTTGACAAATACACAAGATGAATCAGGCCCTGGAAAAAACTAACGAACATCAAATAACATGCCTTCTTTAGGCTATACAAGTGCATACCATTAAATGAAAACTAAGCTCTCACAAGCCTTAATTAAATATAAAAATTTACACTGATGTGAAAGAGGCACATCACCATATATTGCATAAAGTAGCAGCGTATAAATCGGACAAGGAAATAACACTATTCATGGCTATTTACATCAACTGTAGAAGATATTTAAATAAAATTGTATGGAAGAAATTAGGGGCAAAAACAAGTGGAGAAAGGATGCACCATTACAGAATTGCTGATGATGTAGTTAATTACAAATAACCAATGAAGAAGGATACAGAGATTGGCACAATATACACACGATAAGCTTGCAGCAGGATATGCATATCTATGGTAAGTATCTAAGGCAGATCCAAGTAAAAAATTAGATTAAGGTGTGAATGAGAGTAGGATGTAGTACTTTTGGAAAGCTTAATTTGATAATAAATGGCATCATACTAGTGCACTCCAAGAAATTATGAGCAATCAGTATACATTACATGCTTATGACATTTGGGTTAGAAACATGAATGACAAATAAAATAGGGAAAGAAGCTTTAAACTGCACAGATAAGTATGGAGAGTTGTGTGTTTGGATTTACACTGATGCAGAAAGAGGAATATATGGATCATGGAACAAACACGAACGGTAAACTTCACATTGAAAAATAAGGAAAGTAAGTAGCTTAGGCAGTATACATCATGAGTCGCGATGATGGCTAATGGACGAAGCTGGTGATAGAATTACATCCAAAGGAGAAAAGATGCCTGAGAGGTCAGCCACCATGCAGATGAAGCATTGAGACGGGCTTCTGCACAGGAGAGATATTGGTTGTCGCATCGTGAGACTGTGTTGTATGGCAATGGTAGAGCGAGGCCTTTATCCAGCAGCACATGTATCTTCAACGAATCTTCAGATCTTTCTTTGTTAAGTTCATCCGAGATGGTTAATGCTTTGCACATTCATGGTGATACCTTTATGTTTATGAATACATTGGGATCAAGGATATTCAAAGGAACATTAGAAGTTATATTTGTTTAAATACATTGGATGGTAACTTATGCCTTCAAAATGTAACACGAAAAAATAATGGAAATTAGTCAACGGAAACATCTTCAGCTCCTGTCCTATTTCTGATAACTTTTTGGGAGGTTCTTGACCTTTGAAAAAAAACATTTTGCTTGTTTATATCGTACAATTCAAATACTTCATATATAATTTAAGTGCAATTGAATCTCAATACACGGTACAGAGACAATGCGCAAATCTATAATAAGGGGAATGAGGCAGTCAGTCATAGGAAGAGTAACAACAGGAAGATCTTCAGTCTGAATTTGAACGAGGGCAGGAAGTCAAGAGCACAGATAACTTTCCAATCGGGCCCAGCTGGGGAGAAAGAGCGACCTCATACTCAGCGTAGATTGACGGGGGAGTTTCGCTCGAAAGCAATGGTCGCTGGATGGTGCCATGAATGGGATTCAATGCATGAGCATAAACAGGCGCAGGGAGTCAACAGCACATGGATGTTCTTCTTGGTTCTTTCGGTAAAGTCACGTAGAAGGGAAATAATAAAATAATAAAAATAAAACATAATAAAATACAATTCTCACGACGTTTCGGCCACAACGCAAGCAGCCGTCCTCAGGTGAAGAACAGGTCTGTCGGAAAGACAGCGTCTGAATGAACACCACCAAGCTTGGCAGCGTATATTTAAGCTGGGTTAGGGGAGGAAGGGCGCCTTGACAAAGGAATTTGCATATCAACAGAGGAATTTTGCATATTTATGGGATTAGTCACTACTTGTGGAATGCGTAGGAGGGGGGTGGGTCTCAAAGTCATATTATGCCCGTGCATTATGTAGGTTAGCAGTAATAAAGGGAAGGAATTTTAAGAGTAAGGAGCTACACGGATGTTGCTGAAGTGGATTGCGAATGCTGCAACGGTGTGTGTGTGTATGTCTGTTGTCTGGGCGTGCGGGGCTGCAGGTGGAGCAGCTGCTGCTGGAGTTTGTGCTGGACCAACAGGAGCTGGAGGAGGTGATGCACAGGATGCGCAGGGAGATGGAGCGAGGGCTTCGGCTGGAGACCCACCAGGAAGCCAGTGTGAAAATGCTGCCCACCTACGTCCGCTCCACCCCTGACGGCTCTGGTGAGCTCTGGAAATTATTTGTTTTAAGCCTTTGCAGTTGAGGTTTAATGTTGATTGAACACATTCGGTCTGTTCGTATGTCGATCTATAATGGGGGTACACGATAACTTTCATAAAGAAGATCCAGTGTAAACGAAGGGTTCCGAATAAATTTGCGTTGCTATTAGACATTTTCGCTAGAGAAATCCAGCCACAATGATCAAAATATGGAGATAAATTCGTGCACGTGGAGGATAAGCCTTACCGGCCAAGGCAAGGATGTCATGTCACCTACCCCCTCCCGATGACGTCATCACACATGACACCTTCGCATCATGCGCCAAGTGACAATGTCGTTGTGCAACTTTGAAGGTAATGCGATCATTGCTGATGAATTACTTCCGAAGGACAAACGCACGTTAAAAAATGTTTTAGAATCCGTGCGTTCGGATGCTTTTTATTCCCTCATAATAAGGTGTGTATCGGATCAATTGCTTATGCGGTAAATTATATATTGGACAGACGGGACGTAACATTAGCGTAAGACTAAAAGAACACCAAAGGAACATTAAATTCTCTGTCAGCAGTGGCAGAGCATGCTTGCCAACAAGGACACTCAATTGATTTTGATAACGTTGAAGTGTTATGCAAAACTAATTATAACTGGCCAATACTAATTAGAGAATCCATCGAAATCGAGAGAAATACCAATAATTTTAACCGCTCTGATAGCTACAGACTTAGCGCAGCCTGGAAGCATATTATAATTAATTAATACATATTACATTTCCTTATAGAGGAATCACATACTAATTAACTGATTACAATACCCCTCCACATCCGCCTTGTGATCCTGAACTATTTAAGACCGGAAGCAGGTGGATGGCTTCACGATTCTGGCAAATCGCCCGAAGATGCTGTATGCAATTACCAGAGAAACATCGTACTAAAATTCTAAATGTTGTGGATTCACTCTTCAAATACACTGGTGGGCTGAAGGAGTAACTAATTGGCGTTTTGTTAACGTGACACATTTTTCACTGATTGGCCGTGTCGGGTGGTGGAGGGTTGCGACGCATTTATACTTACGCGATCTAACCCAAAAGCCTTTATTATGAATAATACTGGTCGCGAACGCCTACGGGTTCAACTTTTTATTCCCTTTTTCAATTAACAGTATCTGTACTGTACCTGCTGTGTCTATGGATATGGCTCATACCGGGCCCTGGTGTGAACCTCCTTTGCAGAGGTGGGTGACTTCTTAGCGCTGGACCTGGGTGGAACAAACTTCCGAGTTATCCTCGTGAAAGTGGGACAGAACGAGGAGGGCGAGTGGAGGGTGGAGACCAAGAATGAGCTCTACTGCATCCCCGAGGACGTCATGACGGGCACTGCAGAGATGGTCAGTAGTGAATGTGCCATAACGGATTTGTGTAAAGTATTGCTTTTCGATGTTTGCCCTGAATGGAGTCCCATAATTTATATGCCAAAAACATCAGTAAATCCAACAGCATTTGCCAGATTCTATTAAACCACAATAAAAACAAATTACCAGTTAGAGCCCACTGAGCGATTAGGTATTTGTCAGAAGCGACCTGGTCACAAATGATATAGCTCTATGAGGTGGCTTATCAGGTGGACAATTATAGCAGACAAATACTCTAAATGCATGTTTCTAAATGTGGAGGGGAAAACTGGAGGGCTGTGAGAAACATCCACGTGACTATGGGGAGAATATGCAATATCAAAATATACAGGCGTCAGGGTCGGGATCGAACCCATGACCTCCATACCAGGCGAGGGAGATAAAATCTCGACACCGTGGCACCCCTAATTCTTGCTGACGAGACCCAGAAGATCATACCCATCCAGAGTTTTTAAGGAACGAAGCAGTTAGACTTCTCCACAAATCTGGCTGTCGCCTGATGAAACTTTGTTGTAATTACTGGCGAAACGTCGTAAATAGATTGTAAATGTTGTGGCTTGACTCTCCAACACACCGGTGTGCTGTAGTAGTGTAGTGAGCGACTTCCGAGACACATCGAGAAGAAGGCTTCTTATTTATTAAGAGCACACTGGGCAATACATTACGTAACGCAGCTACACATAGGCGATCCTAACACGTAGCCCCATCTCCGGCTTTGCTACGCAAGCTGTTTGACGAGTGTGGCGACGGCGACGGAGGGAGTCTTCCAGAAGATCAGCCACGTGGTCGGAGACGAAGAGATGACGACGAGTAGCGATGCAGCTAGGACCCAGGACCCGCAACAGCCACGAACCTCTGGTTCGGGCCCTCTTATATCTGCCCCAGCGCGGCCAAACTCCACCTCTGGCCACGCCCCTTTTCCAAAACCTTCGAGCTGGTTCCCGGAGCTTCTCGACTGACTCCGCCTTTTACCTTTATCCCAGATATGCCCCCCATATAATAAGCCATTATGTAACGCAGCCATGACCGTAATTACCACTCCCGGCCGACAGGTGTCACCCTGTCATTACATCACACCCCCCCTCCTCCCCACCGTGGTTAAAAGATAGCCGTCCTGGCTAACAATAATAACCAAACACACGTGAGGCAGAAAAAGTTCCGCCATAACTGGAACAATATAACAAAAACAATTCTGAATAGGGCAGACCGATCTGCAATAAAAGGGAAGGATTCAACCAGCAATCCAGAGAGGTAAGAGAACAACAATAGGAACAGAGAGGGGAAGAAGAGAAGAAACAAAAAAATCCTTCTATAAAACACGTGAGTGTAACCTCCTCAATCTCCACATACACACGCAACCAACGGTGTTATCTAAATTTGAAACATTTGGACCGAGTCCTCGACGCCGGTCCGTCCATGGGGACAGTCTTCGCATCTTTGACAGAAGACGTGGGCTCAGCCTAGAACCCCAAAGAAGGTGGTTTCACTGCCGGCTTCGCAGGTGTCATGGCTTCCGTCTCAGTCAGCGACTCCGCGCGTTCGACGAGATCACGGGCCACGTCGGTTAGGGGTTCTGAAACTGTGGGCGGCACAATACAGTCCTCCTGGCGCACACTCTCCATTGGCATCTCCCCCGGCTCGTCGGACACAACGTTAAGCTGTTCGATCAGCGTGGCGACGGCGACGGAGAGTCTTCCAGAAGATCAGCCACGTGGTTGGAGATGGAGAGATGATGACGAGCAGCGACGCAGCCAGGACCCAGGACCCGCAACAGCCACGAAGTTCCACCTCTGGCCACGCCCCCTTTCCAGAACCTTCGAGCTTGTTCCCGGAGCTTCTCGACTGAATCACCTTTACCTCAGATACGCCCCCCTTATAATAAGGCATTATGTCATGCAGCCATGACCGTAATTACCACTCCCGGCCGACAGTAGTAACGAATTGGCATGTTCTGTTTACCTGACAAACCTTACTAATTGGCTGTGTCGGGCGGTGGCGGGTTTAACGACACATTTCTATATTTATGGGATCTAACCCAACAAAAAACTGTATTATGCATTGAGAGTTTGCTTGTGGAAACAAATGCCACTTGATAAAATAGTTCTGCAAAGGAGTTCCGTTTATGTATTTATTTATACAACTAGAGAAGCCATTGCTGTGCATTGTAAAATAAAAGACATCTGTCATTTGCACAATCTTCTCAAAATCAATGTACTTGAAACACTAAAAGTAATCTGCGTTGTTATGTAATAATAAAATGGCAATAAAGTACGTATTGAACTTTTTGTTTTATATTCTACAGCTTTAAAAGAATATTCTGGAAAAAGAGTTGCATTAATAGGAGCGCAAATTGAAGAGTGAGATCAATTTTAAATTAACCGTGTCAGTCTTCTGTATTCGTTACTCTCACCTCTTCAGTGTCGCCATCTATTATTACGACTTTAGAACTGCTTACACCCTTCCAATGCAATACTTATTTATTACATGGAAAATTGTATTTAACCAGTTACCCAGCTAGTTTCGGTGGCAACGGCCCGCAGCCACTAACAAGATAATTATTGTTAGGGTGGAGATGAGCCGACTCAGCAGCCAGCCCGGAAACTCAAAGCATATAAATTTGTTTTATAGTAGCATGATGTGAAGACAGAATGGGGTTCTGCTCATGTATGCTTTTAGTCCTTTAAAAAATATTTCCACTCATAACCCAGCACATGCACCACACACTCTCCATCTCCACAGGCAAGCTTTGTTTTGCCTAATGTCGCGTGAGCAGTTCAGTTAAGGGAACAGAAGTCTCACGAGCCAAATGCGCTTGTTCCGATGTCAACATATTAAATGATGCGTGAAATGGTTCGTGCAGTTTACACAGAGAGATCGACCTACAGGGAAAACGGACAGCACATAGCTGACAAAACCCCGTTGTCTTTTCCTGAATCGCACGTAAACAATACTATAAGTGATGACATAATGATGGAGTCAAGATAATACCACGGTTAACATTATCACAATGCCAATTTTACCTCTGAAGAACAAGCATCAGTTTTCACATTAAACATTATGGAGATATACTGAGGTTACCTGGCTGGCTGGGTGGCATTGCTAATGCAAGACAAAGATCCCCCGTATAGCCTTTAACAGACTGTTGGATAAAGTGCTGTTAGCGAGGACTTGTGTGAGCAAGCACGGCACAGGAGGGGGTGGTGTGGCCACCACCATGCTCAGCCGCCTTTGTCTCCCCAGTGCTGATGTTTTATACACTGCACCAGCTACTCATTTGAAGCTGATTCGACCTGGAGGAGACCCAGGACCGGGTCAGGTATTTGCCACTGTTAGTGCTCATGATAACCCATACAATAACCCACTGACACACCCATACTGGAAACAAACACAACAAACATGTGCTGGATACTGACACACTGGAAACACAACAACAAAACAGTCGTCATTCACCATTTAGTGATAATTAGAACATATTCTTTGGGTCTTTCGGTAAAGCCACGTAGATAGAACAAATAAAAAAAAATAACAATAACAAAATAATAACAATATCACAAATAGATCAACCAAAGCGTTTGTGCCAGGCGAGGTGCACTTTGAGACCTGGTGAGGTGTTAAAAGTGTTTTGGGTTAACTGACTGAGATGGCTGGCAGATGTACCATCTGTCCTCCCCACGCTTTTGTAAGCGTCGCACCTCCATCCCTCAATTGTGTGAATAGTCACACAACATAACCAATCCGGAAGTACGGTAAGGTACCGTGGGTGTTCACGAGCTGTCCACTGCTATGCCCTGTGGAAGACAATGCGTTTGTGTTACTCGCTTTGATATTCCACAGTTGTTTGACTACATAGCAGAGTGCATTGCCAACTACCTGGACAAACTCAACATGAAGCACAAGAAACTACCTCTGGGCTTCACCTTCTCCTTCCCAGTTAAACACGTGGATCTGGACAAGGTGAGCCTACCACAGGCAAAAACTGCCATGCACCTCCGATTAGCACGGTTGCCTACGTACGGTGCGAAAGGATTTCAACGTACGTACGTACAACTGCAACTTGCAATACTCAAAGGGACCGTGTTGGACATAAGTTGAAGATGCTGTTGTTTTTGTTGTTGCAGGGAATCCTTATAAACTGGACAAAAGGGTTTACGGCAACAGGAGCGGAGGGAAACAACGTGGTGGAACTGCTTCGAGAGGCAATCAAGCGACGAGGGGTAAAAGTCTGCACAGATAAACAACGGCGCATTGAATTGCTCCATGCACCTGCACCGTTCCCGTTCCGCTGCGATGTGCACAGATGACGGCTTTATTGAGGGCAATATTGGCACGAAAAAATCGATTAGATTGATTGAGCCCAGCCCTGAGGAGTGACTTTACCTCTGGCCTGTCTTTGTGCTGTAAAGAAGGCCCAGTGCCCGAAACGTCACCTATTATATCCTTTTTTTGTCAAGGCAGTGTTGCGAACGAACGTGTTGAGATATTTGTTGTGCTTGTGCACCACTGCCAACACGGTATCATCTATACAAAAAAATTAGTTAATTATTCTCTTCACCATTTAATATTCGTTTAAAGTGAATTTAACATTGACTGCATTGTAACCCCCCTGAGTTATTGTATACACCCCCTCCCCCTTAATTTAAAATGAGGTCACGATGCAGGCTTGAGGAGGGCCAATGTGAATAAATGTGAAAAACCTAAGAAGATGATTCCTTGCAGTCACGAAAGCTTCAAATCTAGAAATGTGAATAATTTTACTCCTGGCCAGGACTTTGATATGGACGTGGTGGCCATGGTGAATGACACGGTCGCGACCATGATCTCGTGCTACTATGAGGATCACAACACGGAGATTGGAATGATTGTGGGTAAGATGAGCATGACCCCTGCACCTTTTACAAATGTACGTGATTAAGCAGTTAATAACAATTCAAGTACCGAGGTAGATGTTATCGGGTCATCTTTATTATCAGTTAGTATCTTTCCAAAGCAATTTTTTTTAAAATGGGTTATACGTATTTGTACTAACATTCACATTTACTCGTGTCACATTAATCACCGAGTAACTACAGTCCAAAGTTGCTGCCTCACTTCTGTCAACCCAGCATTAAAAATGACTAAACTACTGTTAGTCAAGGAGCATGACGAGCTTGTTAGCGTAAAGTGTGGGGACTCCTGCCTATTGCAAGACGTCTGACCAGCGTGGAAGAGTATGCCAAAATACGCTCGAGAAGGGCTCCCACTGGAGCTAACTCTAGAGCTAACTCGAGTGGAAGCCCTTCTGGCAGCAGTGACGTGAGCGGAAAAATTGCTCGGCTGCATCTTCACCCGCGACCCTTCTGAATGTAAAACCGACAGCAATTCAAACACTCCACCTGCACTCGTGCCAGTGACAATGAACCAGAGCCTACGTAGGGCCATTATTACCACGCAGCCTTGCTGCTCTCGGTTGACGGTGTCCATGTGCGTGCGTGCACGCATGGGCTTTATGGGCCACAGCTGAGGGCCCCATATTTCATATATGCAGCTTTATGATTGAAATGCAATACGGTAGCAGTAATTTGATCATGAGAGCCATACGCTCACCGTATGTTATGTGCCAATAACACGGTTATAAAATAAAATATCTATATAACAGGCGGCACTTAAGGCAATATGCCTTCTTCGCAAAAACAGAGGCTGAGAGTGGTAGAATCAAATTTTTTATAATTTTGTTTGTTTTAAACTGTGATTTAGCTTCATAATTGTATACCACCAACCAATATTTGTTTGTTGTACAGGGGCATATCACGTTTTAAAAAGCAGATCTGAAATAACCATGGTTAGTCACCAAAGAATGTTTGTCACGTGGCATAGGTGGCGGTAAAAACAGCAAACGGAAGGAATTGAATTCACAGCAAGGGGTCCCTGAAACTATCCAAGGCCCCCCCCCACCCCCATAAAACTTACCGCGGCGGCGCGTGCCTGCATGCATGCGCGTGCAGGCACGGGGTGCAACACATGCTACATGGAGGAGATGCGCAACGTGGATCTGGTGGAGGGGGACGAGGGCCGCATGTGCATCAACATGGAGTGGGGGGCCTTCGGGGACAGCGGCGAACTCGAGGACCTGCGCCTGGAGTACGACCGCAAGGTGGACGAGACCTCAAACAACCCCGGCCAGCAGCTGTGAGAGCCTAGCACCACCGACCCGCCAGTAACTGACGAGGGTTTGGGAGAGTTAGGGCAATGGAGAAGCTGCTGCTCGTAACCACAAATGCCGAAACATTCAAGACCTGTGGACTTCGGGTGTGGTTAATTGGAGGGCCGTGGCTTTTTTGGTGCTTCACGCGCCCCCCCCCCCCCCCCCCAATGATCCGATCGAAATCCCTCATTTCGATCGGATCATTGGGGTTTATTAGTAATAAATCGGCATTTTGCGACCCCCACTGCCACTGTGTAGCATATTATTATGTGCCAGGGACTCTATGAGATGATAGGAGAATAGTCTGAGTCCATAATTGGCAATAAATAACGGCAAAGCAGTTATAAGTGACTCAGAATTGTGCGCAGTTGCGTATACAGTACACGACTTCCCTGAAGGCAAACACCTTCAGCGAGCGCGATGCCGATCACATAACGCGGTTCTAATTCGACCCTCGATCGATGGCTATGCCATCGCCGCACACGCGTCGAATAAAAAGCAAGGGACAAGTCCTTACTTACTAACAACTCCTCTATCATTTTTCATTGCTGGAGGGGTTGCCCCCCTAACTGAAAATCCTGGCTCCGCCATTGGTTTCTGGGGTGTGTTGAAGCTATCAAAACAAAAAGTGTAACATGCAGTAACTTTAGGTTACTTGATCCTGAAATTAAGGTGATTATCAGATTGGCATTAACGGTGACATAATATAAAAATACTGCAATCTGCTGCTGGATGAAAGTCTCCCCATACCATGCGGTCATGGGGTTTATTTGACCATACTTCACCACACTTGCCAGTGCAGGTTGAAGGAAGCATCCCAATACCAGTTGAGTTATCACATACCACTGATGTTAACCGTGGCCGGGAATTGAGCTCAGGTTGCTAAGTTCATTGCTGAGTGCGCTAATCACCAGAGGTGGGACAAAGTCATTGTTATGCAAGTCCAAGTCGAGTCGCAAGTCATCAAATTCATGACTCGAGTCTGACTCGAGTCCAAGTCACATGACTCGAGTCCACATCTCAGAGGTGGGACAAAGTCATTGTTATGCAAGTCCAAGTCGAGTCGCAAGTCATCAAATTCATGACTCGAGTCTGACTCGAGTCCAAGTCACATGACTCGAGTCCACACCTCTGCTAATCACTGAAACGCAGCCCCATATAAACGTCAATGCGTTTGACCTGCTTTTGTACAACAACAAATATTCTTGCACATTTCCACAACAAAAACAAATATTAATCTAAACTTCACTTAAAACGCTAACATATTCAAAACCCACCACAAAAAAGTTATCGACTGGACTTTACATTTGGCAGAAAGTTAAATACCATCACCCAGAGATATGAACATATTGCAACATAAAGCATAAAACGTGTATCTAAAATCATCATCAGCCACCGTACAGAAGATTGATTGCCGTCTCAGCAAGGAATTGCGTTGTTTATTTAGCTTTTTTGCCAATCACCTGCACTTACAGGCCGGTATATATAGCGGCTGAAAAACAGCAGCAGATGGTTCACAGAACTGAATTTCGAGCGACCATCAAATGCAGCTGCTCGGTCCTAACAAGTAGAGTGCTTTGTCCACTACAAATGGAAGCTTCTTGCAATATTTTGCCATCTGGTAAATTTAGTGTATAACTTCAATTTCGTGAAGTTACATTCACAAAGTATCTTCAATGGTATTATTGTGAACATTTTAGAGTTGCGTTCGATATAATTCAGCTTATAAAAGTGCTGCAACTTAAAGAGAAAAGGTGATAGAGTGATTGCCTGCAACATGTGTCATCGCGATCACACCAACCACCTATTTATATTTAAAACTAAACAATGTTTTATTTGACCACGTAAGGCCCACTGAGATATAGAGCTTTTTTTCATAAGCGACCTGGCCACAAATGATAGCTCAACGAAGTGGCTGATCATATGAAAATGTATAGCAGCCAAATACTCTCAACAGATGTTTGTAAATGTGGAGGGAAATATCAAAGGACCCGGAGAAAAATCCACGCGACTACAGAGAGAACACGCAAACTCCAAATATACAGGCGTTAGGGTCGGGATCGAACCTTCCAGGCGAGGGAGTTAACATTTCCACCGCAGCACTCTATTATATAAATTTGTCTGCAGAACATTACATCTATCGTTTCTATTAAAATCATTAAAATCGAATCTTGCAATCAAGACACACGCATCTAATCGAGCGTGAAATAAATTACTAATGAGAGTTTAAATGTATTGTTTGTAAATGTTTTTTCATGACCCTGGCAGCTATAAACGGGTGCTACATTCACCACAATGGCAAACAAATAGATTGTTGAATAAAACCGTGACACCAATTTGCGACAAGTCATTGAATCACAAAGTAGATTTTTTTTTCTTTTATGTTGAATGAGTTATCTCTTTATGGTATAATAATAATGTTTATAAGTGGCGATTGTAAATGAGATTAGGTCTGATCAGCATAGTACATGGCCTGAAGCTCACATGGCATAATGGATCAATATGTACGTAATGGTTAAACCTCTTCTAGGATGCAGCTCTTGCAAGCAATGGCGAACTATTGAGAATAAAAAAAAATTGCAATGGGAATGTACAAACCTCAGAGCCACTCACAAACACACATATCCATGCTCAATAAGATTGGTGCAAATAACAAATGTACTCAATTATTTTCATAACAGTGAAATACATTGGGTGACAAGTGGTTAAATATTCGTGTAGAATGTATATCACTGAATTATTGTTAAAAACCTGTGCTTATTGATTGTCTTTTGACTATTTTTGGAGCAATCAAGATTGACTGTAAGCAACTAACATTGTCTACTTAAGGTAGTCAAAGTTCAGAGTTTAAAAGTCTCCTTTCGATTTATGATGACATCAGTATTGCAAAACACGATCAGTATAACATCCACTAACGATGATTCAAGAAAATAATTAAGAAAACATGCTGGATCCAAAGCGTAAAATGCACTCAGTTAACATAATTTCTTAATGACATGGAATTTATCACACTTATGCAATGTTAACACATGTTAAAACATGATATTGTGTGACAGCAGTGTCCCACCTATACTTTGTACCCTGCGTTTATGAGAGCTTCTCAACTATTTAATGAGCTTTGCCTTTCAATATTCCCAGGTTTGAAAAGCTAATATCTGGAAAGTACATGGGCGAGTTGGTGAGGCTGCTGGTCATGAAGCTCACCAACCAGGGGCTGCTCTTCGGAGGAAAGGCCTCGGAGAAGCTGCAGACGCACTTCAAGTTTGAAACCAAATATGTGTCCCAAATCGAGAGGTGAGTAATGGCATTTCAATGAGCTCTACCACCATCACCTCACAGCATTCTTGCTAGGCTAATTTATCTCAATTGTGTCATCGGTGTAAAGCCAAAGTATCAATTCGGCACAATCGGAGAACAATACAACCCTTTGTGTAGAGAATGGCCCACAAAAGTGCATATTTCAGAACTACTTCTGAAATGTTTTTATGAGACCTGTTCAGCCAAGTAGAGGGCAGCATGTTTCCAATCGCTTTGCCATTAGAGTAATGCCCATCACAATGAGATTAAACGTCTATATTTCATGATAATTGGTTTTTTACCCTTCTATCTGGCAACAAAACTGACACCTTTTTACAAGGAGTCATGTTTGCATAAACCGCAATACTTGCAGTCATAATACAAACAAAAGAACATAAACTCTGATAATGTCCTTAGAGCCTAGTCTCACATGTGAGACTAGGCTCTAAGGAAAACTGTCTCGGGTGTGGACCAATCAACTTCAAGGACAGTGCACATTATCAAAGTTATGTTCTTTTGTTTGTATTATGACTGCAAGTATTGCGGTTTATTCAAACATGACTCCTTGTAAAAAGGTGTCAATTTTGTTGCCAGATAGAAGGGTAAAAAACCAATTATCATATTTTTACTGGTAAATGAGGTTCCCATAGTGTCTATATTTCATTCTCAGACCTGGCTTTAGCCACATTAAGTACAGAATCAAATGTAATGTGATCGGTTTTTTGTAGTCACCGGTGAGTGGGCTGAGACCATCAACTTAGGATACGATAGAACTTGGTAATCACAGGTGGCTGGCTGCCTGAATTTAAATCCAGGTTATCAACAGTGGCAGCTCAGCGCTCTGACCTCCAATTCACCCGGCCACTGCCCCAGATAGTATACCGTAGTGCCTAAAATAGCCTCAAATCAGGTTGCTGCCATGATGCAACCGTCAACTCACTGGACTTGCAAACCGCAGGTTTGCTGGTCCACCTTCACGGTAGTTGTAACAATGAGAAAGTTTCTTAAATCCCCAATCGGCAATATAAATTGATGCAACGCAGTTGATTGGCGGTGCATGTCTGGTGGGTACAGTGCATAAGACTTGGTCACATTCCCATACGGAAGGGATTATTTACGCCTCCCTCGAGTGGGGAAATGCTTCCACGAACGGTGGAGTTGGCAATCAACGTCAGGGCTGCAACTTCATCTTCATAAAATCACCTTGAGCAGGTGTAAAAGAGCAAACAACTGTCCACCGACGAAGCAGGCCATCCCAACGACGGCCGTGCCAGTGCCGACACCTTTACCCTTCACCTCGACCCTCAAATCGTGTTGTGTGGTGCGTTTAATGATTTCGCCAGCAGCGATGACGGCGCGGAGATGAAGCAAACGCTGAACGTGCTGCTGGGGCTGGGTCTGCAGCCCACGGAGGCAGAATGCCGGCTGGTACGGCGCTCCTGCCAGGCGGTGTCGCGACGCGCGGCCTCCCTCTGCGCAGCGGGCATGGCAGCGGTCGTCAACAAGATTCGTGAGAACGGCAGCCTGGAGCAGCTCGAGATCACCGTAGGAGTGGACGGCTCCGTGTACAAGCTGCACCCACAGTGAGAATGAGAGCAGCTCGCTCGCTCGCACACCGGCCCTCGCTCTTGTGATTTCAGGCGCGCTCATTTCCACGAAGCAGTCGACTTCTGCCACACGTACGTCTATTTCAATGGCACTTTTTTTTTTACAAGTGTCGTTATTTTATAATCTGCAGCTTAAACGTCGATCATCACTTCTATGGACCTGCCCACTTCTCCTCTATACTCTCTGGTCACGTAGATAGAAAAATGTATAAAATAAAATACGACGTTTCGGTCGCAACACAAGCGGCCGTCTTCAGGTGAGAAAAAAATACCTGCTGTTTCTATCTACCCCCCTTCACGTACTCTTCGATTCAGCAGCAACCAAGGCACTCTTTAACACGTAGGCTTTCGCGACCAATATTAATCATAATCAACGTTTTTGGCATTTGTGAATGTTGTGGTTTCACGCTTCAACACACCGGTGGGCTAAAGCAGTCAAATATTTGTCTTTTGTCAACGTGACACTTTTTTACTGATTGGCCGTGTCGGGTGGCGGAGGGTTACGACACATTTATAAATAACGCGATCTAACCCAAAAACGTTGATTATGAACAAGGCACTCTTGTCAGAAGCCCCCAGTCAACTTCGCCTCAGTGAGAGGTCACTCATTCTTCTCTGCTGCCCCAGTTGTCTGGAAATACTTGACCCCATGCTATCCGTGATGTTGACTAAAAAAAACAGAGAAAAAAGACTCCCTGTCCATGCTCAAGAACCGTCTTACTTCTGTTGTGTGCATCACTGGACAGGGTAGTTTCACAATGTCATCATCATAATCAGCGCGCCACTCACAAGCGTGGCCCGAGTAAACCACCGCAAAAAAAAAGTAGTCTGTCGACTATAACGTTCAGCCGAGTCGATTAATCGACTTCATACTCTCAGCTTTAATTTCATCCAACTGCTGCGGGTGTGTTCACGGTGCAGGTTCAAGCATCAAATTGCGACGACGATGAAGCAGCTGGCGCCCAAGTGCGATGTCACCTTCCTGCAGTCGGAGGAAGGCAACGGACGTGGGGCTGCACTCATCTCTGCCGTGGCGTGCAAGCTGGCCATGAGGATACAGCGCTGAGGCACGTGTACAAGCCCAGGACAGCGGACTGCGGGTCAAGCTGTCAGGCACTTTCCCAGAAATGCCGGACAAGTTATCACACGGAATGTAGAATGTGGAGGTCTCCTGCGAGAGCCCTCACTGCAAGAGCCGTACAACTCCGCTGTAAGAAAGCGAGCCGTGACGTAAACTTAAATATACACAAAATGGTAGCGTCATCGGATGGGTTTTGAACAGGTTTTCCACTTTAAGGTCATTCGTAATGTTTGTTCGCGAAAGCATTTTGACCTTTTAGAATACATTTAAGTTTATTTCGCCACTCTTCCAGTGGTGTTGTAATCTCTTGCTCCAACGGATAACTTGATCGGCATTTCGGAGGTGTCTGTTATCTTGAGCGCAGTGGACAGCAGGCACCAACTACAGACCTCACTGAGACACCATGTTCACAAACTGGGCTCACTTTGCTGACAAGCGCTAAGCCAACCTCACACGCTTGAGAATATTTTGGGGGCGGGCGGATGGGAAGGTCGATTGGTTTTGTATTTGTACTCATTAGGTGTATGTTTAGCTGTTTAGCCAAATGTTTAAAGCAAAAAGACTACTTTGTAGAACAAGTAGCTATCACTTATTGATTGGCGGCCGGTTGCGTCAAATTTACATTTGCCCTTGGTTTGTGACGTGAATCAGTGTGAGCTATGGGGAGATTTCACTTGAGGAATTTGATGCAACTGCCTACAATCGGGCTTAATTTCAGCCGGAGCTATCTGGGGTTGAGCTCCAAAAAATGTTTCCTCTTCAATCAAGTGGAGGGGGGGTATTATAATTCAGGGGGTTGGGGGGGGCAAAATACAGTCCTCAAAAGAAGATTAAGCCCTCTTGGTGCCGATGTGCATATGATTTGTGTATGGAATATACATCCGTAGACTTTGGTTATGTTAATCGACGTGTTTATTAAATTACATTACTACCGAAACATTGTAGATTGAGCTGCTTCCGGTGCATTTACATAAATTGCGTTTTTCATTAAAAAATAAATAAACGGCAACATCATGTTACTAAACACTTCTCTCATAGTGTACATACAATATTGACGTGCTGTCCCTTGAGAAATGCGTTTCAATGTGTATGGGTTTAAAATAACACTGGACTGTTCTTTTCCTTCTTGTGTATGGCATTTGAAAAAGAGCAACAGGCGACAGTTGGATGTTCAATGTTGTCAGCCATTCTACAGCATCTAGAGTAGCTAAGCAGGGTCCGCTTGTTAGACCAGGACATGCGTGTTGTATTGGGGTAGCTGAGGGGAGTAATACACTTGTTCCACCAGGACATGCGTGTTGTATTGGGGTAGCTGAGGGGAGTAGTACAGTTGTTCCACCAGGACATGCGTGTTGTATTGGGGTAGCTGAGGGGAGTAGTACACTTGTTCCACCAGGACATGCGTGTTGTATTGGGGTAGCTGAGGGGAGTAGTACACTTGTTCCACCAGGACATGCGTGTTGTATTGGGGTAGCTGAGGGGAGTAGTACACTTGTTCCACCAGGACATGCGTGTTGTATTGGGGTAGCTGAGGGGAGTAGTACACTTGTTCCACCAGGACATGCGTGTTGTATTGGGGTAGCTGAGGGGAGTAGTACACTTGTTCTACCAGGACATGCGTGTTGTATTGGGGTAGCTGAGGGGAGTAGTACACTTGTTCCACCAGGACATGCGTGTTGTATTGGGGTAGCTGAGGGGAGTAGTACACTTGTTCCACCAGGACATGCGTGTTGTATTGTGGTAGCTGAGGGGAGTAGTACACTTGTTCTACCAGGACATGCGTGTTGTATTGGGGTAGCTGAGGGGAGTAGTACACTTGTTCCACCAGGACATGCGTGTTGTATTGGGGTAGCTGAGGGGAGTAATACACTTGTTCCACCAGGACATGCGTGTTGTATTGGGGTAGCTGAGGGGAGTAGTACACTTGTTCCACCAGGACATGCGTGTTGTATTGGGGTAGCTGAGGGGAGTAGTACACTTGTTCCACCAGGACATGCGTGTTGTATTGGGGTAGCTGAGGGGAGTAATACACTTGTTCCACCAGGACATGCGTGTTGTATTGATATTCATAATCAACGTTTTTGGGTTTAGATCGCGTTATTTATAAATGTGTCGTAACCCTCCACCACCCGACACGGCCAATCAGCCAAAAAGTGTCACGTTGACAAAAGACAAATAGTTCACTGCTTTAGCCCACCGGTGTGTTGATTATGAATAACATTGGTCGCGAAAGCCTACGTGTTAAATTGTATTGATATGCCTGAGGGGTGGCACCTGACTGCATTTGCAGTTTGGCCAGTCCCTGATCTTCCATTTATAGAGGAAAAGTCCACACCGTCCATGCGTTGTTCGGACATGGTTGAAAGTGGTCCAATAAGGTTCTTAATACTTTACTATCATAACTTTACAAAACATAAAATTGAATAAAACAACTGCACAATTACATTCTAATTTCGTACAGACTATTGTGGCATTGTGGATTGAAAACAATGTAAACAATTTTCTACTATCCCTATAAATCAATTACAGGGATATTAGAGGAATTATTTTTACAGATGATGCTGAATATTTTTTTATCAGGATGGGACTCATTAAGTTTGCGAACGGTCCTTATAATAAACAGGAAGAGAGAATGTTCCAGGACGACTCCAGTAATCAACAGCACGGACTCTGTAGAATCCCGTCACAGATCCACCTGGCAGAGAGACACAAAGATATCGAACACTTGGACCATCGTTTTAAAATTCATCATAATCAGCCTTTCTTAACGACGTTTAAACCAGGTGTGCTAGTGCACACCTCTGATCCAGCGCTTTAGAGGAAAGGGTTTGTGGATCACAAAGATTGAGAAACCTCCACGCCTGCAGGGCTGTGAGGTGGCCATGAGATGGCTGCAAAGCAAATGGATTCCTGACATTTTTCTGTGGACTTTTTAGTGTTTTCCCCTCATATGCGCATTCTAATTTCCAATAATGTGAAAAATATTCTACACGAGAATCAGGCAAACAACCCAATTCAGGAGGACCATTGTGAAAGCCAGTTTTGAAACTCAATAAGGCTTTCTTGGATAAATAAACATGACATGACATTTACAGCTGTTATCTAACTCCCATATGTGCTCCGACTTCAAGTGTCTGTCTCGAGTTTGGTAAACATCCGGGTCATTGTGTTTCTGAAGTCAGCTGGTCATAAACGACCACAACCCTATAAATGTGAATATAGCATTAAAAATTGATAGGTACCACAATGATTTCTAATGACCCACTTACCTTTGTGGATTGAGATGTATAATTTGGTTCTTTCGGTAAAGTTACAAAGATAGAAAAAATAAAAACCACGACGTTTCGATCCCCAGTGGGCTACGATCGTTTTGATCGTTTCGATCGCAGCCCACTTGGGCTACACCCATTTTAAACCTTTATAAATAGTTTGCCTTTAGAGGCTAACCCCCTTTTCCTGATGACGACCGCTTGTGTTGCGATCAAAACGTCGTGGTTTTTATTTTTATTTTAAAAAATTCTACGTGACTTTACCGAAAGAACCAAATAATATGAATTCCTGCCGTTACGAAAGCTTTAAGTCAAAATATATTGAGACGGATGAGAGTTATGGGGTGGAGGCTTTGAAAACACAATATTGTTTTCGACATTTATTTCACCCTATTATTTTATTGTGTGTTGTCTATAAATGTGTTCACACTGTGTAATTAGGACATACCTCCAGGATCACTGAGAGTTGGGGAGTGGACGGCGAGGGTGAAAATGCCGTCCTTCACGTGGATCCTCGCGTAGCGTTCCCCCGTCGGTGAAAACTCCACCTCAAACGTTTTCAAGCACCTACCGGATACAGCCGGGGATTAATAAACACCATACGAGCACGTGGCTGGAAAGCATTCAAGTTCATACGTGCGTGAAAGCAGCTTCAACAAAGCGTGTACTCTCACCGGGAACACGCACCACCGTCGTCCCACACGACGAGGGCCTGACCTTTGGTGAGAGGCATCACGCGGAGTCCAGCGACCTGTTAAAACGCACGTAGCGACCACATCAAATGTGCAATGAATTATAGAAATGTTAAAAAAATGCAGCGCTGTGAAAAAAGTGAAATCATGGTGATTTTTGCCAGCAATGTGGATGAACCCAGGACTTAGTTTTAGCAGGATCTGTCCGTATCAGCGATTTTTTAAATATTTCTGCATACCCGGCACATCACTTTCAGTATATTTCTCACTATGATTGTGGCTACTGAGTCATGATCAGATAACCAGCGATCCGAAAATTCCCAATGAGAAATTAAGCCCTGGATATATCACCTAAAATCTTGAGAATGCTTCATTTATGACTAATAAAGTAAGTTGGGTTTACAAAAAAACATTGCTGAAGGCTCACCTGACATGGCACACCTTGTGGCTTAGCACACACATGCAGCAGATACACCGACGGCTGAGGCAGGGCCAGTGTGAGTCGCAACGGGCCAACACCCAACACAGGCAGCGGACTGGTAACCACCGGATCCTAACGGAAAAGAGCGACACCAACAGCACAGCATCTGTCAACCGCCAGGAGCAAATTTTATTCATTTGTACGACTAGGAGCTGTAATGAAACAGTCGATCGGCAGGTTGTGTGTGGTGGGGCACAGTGTGGGTACTTCCACCTCTTATAAGATGTCTGGCTATTGTGAAGGAGTAGGCCAAAATACCCTCTAAGAGGGGCTTCCTAGAACTCTCTAAGTGAAGGCCCTTCCGACAGAAGTCGCGTGAGCAAGATATTGCAAGCCTGCACCTTTAACTTTAACTATTGCGCCATGACATGTAGCCTAATATTTTACTTTTGTGAAAATGCAGATGTCAGTATCAATGTACCCACAATCATGCCAGTCTCCATGTGTTGTGTTCCGAATAGTAGCACTTCCGGCAGCAGTGACATAACCAATCAAATTGCAGGTCTAAACTTTTACAGTTACCGAAGGGGCTGTGATTACCTCCAGTTCACGCAGGAGTCGAAACTGCTTGGGAGATGGAAAGGGCGGGCTGCCCATGGCTTTCCACAGTGCGTAGGGATTTGTTTTCTTATTGTCCAACTGATATCCGACGTACACCAGTTCTGGAAAGGAAGATCCATATACAACCTTGGCATCTCCCACCGAGTACTCTAATCCTGCATGACACAAACTCCAGTCCTGGTGACCCACGATCGTCGGCCTTCCAATGTTTACCAATCTTTATTCTTCACATGTACAGGCAATGTGTGCGTCATCATGATCCTAATTCGCCCATTTAAAATATTACTTGCAAATGACTTAATTGGTAAACACGTAGCGATTGCCGCCCCCAACTGTGAAAACTTAGCAGGACCTCCTGAAAGTTATTGAGACTCAGCAAAGATTTCGTGGGTAAACAAATATAAATTAAAATTATATGAAATTTACGCCACTAAGTGTTGCAGGCACAGCATGGTTGGTAATCGGGGGAAACTGCACAGTAGGAGGGCAAGAGGATTGGAATTGAAGAAACACTGCTCTATGCACTGGCATTTAAAGTAAAATGATACAGCAATAAGACAAAATTTGTAGATGTGGTTTATGAGCTCATGCGTGGATTCGTTGAATAAAATATATTTTTACACTGATTATATTCTAAACCAATTACTTCCAATTTATGCACATTATATGAAAATGCTAAGCTCATATTACATTCATAAAGCAAACAAAACAGACAGATTAAAACCGCAAGGACAATTGAGATAACACTAAAACAAAATATAAATTATCGAACCAAATTGCAACCACATATCATGACACTTCATGGAAGCGCCAAAAGAGTGAAGCACTCCATATATATTCAACATTCTCTGCAATGGAGCGGTGCCACGCTATGACCCCTAGGACCTGCCACGGCTAATATCAGTGGTCATGTGTGCTCTCTTAACCCACCCGCACTGACCGGCATGGTGAAAATTGGCCAAACATCTCCCATGACTCACAGCATGTAGGGAAACCATCATCCAGCAGCGGATTGACAAAAGGTTGCTGTTATTATTGTTGTTCATTTATTAATAGAAGCAAAGAAGGCAGCGGAGAATATGGTTTGTTGACATCAATGAATCCGGAGGCTGCTACTGGAAAAGAACAACACTGCCCAGCAGCGAGAATTTACAGGCTGACAAGCACAGCAAGGTTATTAAACACCCTCCAGCAGGTGTAAAAGCACAAGCTGCTCTGTCAATTGATGAAGCAACACATTCGGACTAATGTGCCGCGCAATCACCGCCCGGCCTCTTAGTCGGAAACCTTTGTCAGACGGGAGGTTGCTAACGACGACGGTGACTGGGCTGACGCAGGTAGACGTCCTCACGTCGTCGCTGTTGTAGAGGAGCAGGGAGCATTGCCAGCTGTCGGTAGCCGAGAGGCAGGGGCTCACGGCTGGCTCGTGAGTGCTCGCCAGGACTCCGAATGTCCCATTGGCCCCTTCCTTGTGCCCGTCGGGAAGATAAGCGTTCGCCAGTACTTGCCGTTCTCCTGCAGGGGGCATATTAAATACGCAAGAAAACGGCCAGGGCACAGCCAACGTCGGCAGTTCCAATGCAAGATGAAGCACTCTTGGTTAGCAGGCATGTAATGATGCGTAGAGTCATTGGTTAAATCTGGTTATGCTCCAGACATTAAATTAATTACCTTCATGCTGCACGCCACGCTCCAGTAACTGAGATTTTCCGTCAAAACCCCAAGTGAACCCGGGTTCAGACGAAGTCCACTGTTTAAAGTGAAGGTCATCTAAATGCCATGTGAGATTTCGTAACTTTCAATTGTTTATTCGCATTCGATTGATCACTTAGTTGTGCTTTAAATGCTGTCCTGTTGTTACATTCGATATGGAAATGGGGCATTAATGCCGAAAAAGTATGCAAATGTGAGCATTGCATTACAATGCAGGGTGTGGGGTAGCCGCATTTACACCAGGGGGTTGTGGCACTGCTAGCAAGAGAAAACAGCCCTCGCAGCAAGCCCTGGCAGCAAGCCCTCTTATGTGCAACGAGATTTGTTTATAACAAGTGTGGAGAAAAAGTCTTGAAGAGCCAAGTTCTACCTCTCAGCCACAGTGATTATGGTATTACGACAAATAAGGTGATTACGATTAGCGTTCAGTGTGAACTGCACGAGCTTGAGAGCAAAGCGAAGTCAGCGTGATAGGCCCGTGGCGTGGAAAACAACACGCGGCTGGTGGTGTTTGTGAGGTTTTGCGCAGGAGACCGCCGCACAAACCGTGGGGATATTTTTAGTGCCATTCATATTCTGGAAAGCCTCTCTCCCACACGTCTCTCACATAGCCTCTCTCTGGAGAGTGATGGGAAAGCCGTCAATGTCTACGAGGCGAGTTTATTTTTTTGCCCCCCCCCTTCCTCAGGTCATACGAGGTCATCCAGAGAGCAACTAAGCTCAGGATGTTTTCACCACGAAGAAAAAAACCACAGGTTCCTAAAAAATGTTTAAGTAAAATTTTTAATTTAAAAGCATTGTGTAATGGTTAGGACACTGGACCTGTGATCCAGAAGTCCACCGGCTTATCCCACAGCGGCAGTTATAACAACGATTAAAGTTTGTCCCTGCCACCGCCACCGCCCCACCTCCGTCCACCCAGCAGAATAATTGGGTCCACCACAGACAGTCCATTGGCTGGTCGCGTTTGGTGGGGTCGAGTGTGGGTCCTCCAACATTTTCCAAGACATTCTCGACAGTGAGGAAGACTCGGTCAAATACCATCTCGTGGGGCTCCTCTATAACTCCCTCTGTAGGTTGAGGCCCTTCCGCCAGCCGTGGCGTGAGCAAGCAGTTGCAGGGCCGCACCTTTACCTTTTAGTGACGCCATACCCTTAATATGACCTTCTGCAGTGGCATGTTAGACTTTGATATTTCTGTGGGAAAAATACTTTTCACATTATTTTTTTAAACGAAAGCTCTCAAATATTTACCCCGAGTTAAACCTTCATAGTTATTTCAACAGATAACTTTATCTACGATCATTGAACTGTAGGAGTCAATAGCTGAAAGCAAAAAAACAGAATGTACCGACATGTTATTAAATACATATTCAAGGTACGTGTACCCCCATGCTGAAACCTTTGGTATTTGTCTATAACGCAATGTCTATATGAATGTACAGTCCCTATTATTAATCCACTGTTTGATGACGGCATTTATATACCATGTAGATCGTGGGGGTAATAGACGTTGGGACATAATATAGTACAATGGATTTTGCTACACTGCTTTCTGCTGACAATTGTAGCCCTATAGCTGTATTATTTGGCAGATCATTTTCATATTTTTTTGGAGCGGCATATTACAGCCCTTTGCTTTGTGTTGAAATATGTACACGCATACTCAGACATGTTTATTATTATCAGTTTGCAAGTAGGGGCCGATGTCACTCTTTGGTTTTTCCCAATTAAGTAATTTCCAAGTATTTTTAAAACTCAAATTGAGTCAAATTTGCACCATGTACGTCGGTACACATGGCCCACTATTTTTCTAATAACGTCACGGGATATTTTAACGTCCATGAGTAGCGGAGCTATTTAAGTAATTTAACGGGGGTTATCAGCCACCCCAAAAGGCTTTTGCATCACTGACCGAGGAGAGCCAGCAATCCCATGGCGGACAGCACGGGCTTGCGGATCATCTGCACGTGCGGCGGCCTCGTGTCGTTGACCTGGAAGCGTGCGGCCAGCGTGCGCTGTGTGAAGACGTGCGGCGAGTAGCTCAGGAAGGCGTTGTCGTTGCTGAGCAGCGTGTACTTGATCGTGCTGTTGGGCTCGGCCATGAGCAGACGCTGGTGTTGAACGATCACCTGGGTAGACATGCGCCATCGTGCAGAGGACATCAGCAGGCTGCGGAGATCCCTGATGCAAGCGTTTATAGTATAACAAAGAAGAAAAGTGATGCATACGCATGGTTTCTGTAATGTTTTACAACTTGCGCGTGTCCTCGGAAGTGTTTATTCACGGTACAGAAGCTGACGGGTAGCTGTCAGGGTAAATAAGTGTTACTTCCAAATAGCGTGTGTTTGTCTGCATGTTTTGGGCAACTCTTTGATCAATTTGGCGAGTTTTCTTCATGGTAAGTCCGAAACAGCAACACAACTTTAAACTAATATTGAATCTATTTTGGATCATCTTCACGAGTTACCGTGACCCCACGTTACACATGTACAGATGGACACTCACATCGTGTTAAAAATCCACCCTCTGATTAGCACGGTTGGCTACCTATGGTGCGACATAAGTTCTGCCTATAACTTTCATGACGAATCAATCTATTGAAGGTTCAGAAAAAAAACAAGCCCTAAACTAAATAGTCATCGATAATATTCAATGTTTGACTGCTTCCCAGAGAAAATGTTGCCAATAGTTTTGCAGTATAATAACTCCCATTGTTACTTTGAATTCTTAATAAATGTAATTTTTTATTTAATTTTATTTTAATTTTATTTTCTATCTACGTGACTTTACCGTAAGAACCAAGAATATGTAGTACTGTACTTCATTTGTAATGAATGCGAAATTTATCCTGAGATTTACATGACAATGTGGAGAAGGTAGCTAAATATGAGCAATGTAGCTAATTCACAAGCCTATTCTAACAATTATCTTAATCCTTTACATCATATAAACATATATAATACAGTTTCTTATGGTTATATATAGAATAGGCCAGTATTTTAATTCTCGTCATTAATCATTTAATTTTTTCAATAAAGATCCAATTTCCTGAAATATATATTTTGCCAGTGCTATTCTTCTGTTTATCTCTGTGATGCATCTTCCACTTACTCTCATCACGCTACCTAAATAGTTAAAGTGTTAGACATTTTACGTCCTATGCTAATGAAATCGACACCATTTCTAAATTTGTATGCATTATTCAGTGTTACCGTATGATACGCAATTTCATTTCTTAATAGCCTTGCGTGCAAGGCCAGTGGCATAGAGTGGTTGGCATGGGTTGTGATGCAAGGAATAAAATGCACCCCCCACCCCGTCCGCATTCTCCTTTCTTCGTTGACCAGCTCCCCGGCTCGCGCAGTTGCACCACCTGCGCCCACGCGATAGCTACCCCCACACTTTGCAACGCATACTGCCACCCGGCCTCTAAGTGAACAGCATCCTTTCCATCATGTCCCATCATGTCCTTTCCATCATGTTTAGAGTATTTCGCAGCTATACATTTCCACATAAGCCCACTTCGTTGAGCTATCATGTGATCAGTTTTAAGTTTAGGCTCCCTAATCTATTCATCATGTCAAGGGTGGCTTGATTTACCGTGCCGGAATAGCTCTGCAACTCCCCTCCCCTACCGCTAATAAAAACACATTTACTTCGTGAAAGCAAATAAACACAGTTGAAAAGTTTGAGGCGTGTGAATATCGCGATAGCGCGCTGCCCCATGGCGGTGCGTGTCAGCAGTCCACAGCAGCTGCCAAAAAACACGGTGACTTCTTCACACTTCAGTGAAATAAAATAAAAAACGCACCAACTACATGCGGGCACGGCGGAGTTACGCACCTGCGAGACCGCACAATGCAGAGGCCATGCGCCTTCACGGCGCGTCCTGCTGATGAGCAGTCTCTGCAAGCAACGTTTCTCCTTCGTCGTGGTTTCCCTACGACTGTGTCAGTGGTGAGTAAGTTGTAAATAATGGGACCGCTTACTTCAACACACGACTGCCTCTCCCCTAACCCTAGCCTGCGTGGAGAGCATTGGTTCGCAAAACGGTATGCAGAAAATGCCTTTCCATCGCAATACAAATCACTGTGTGTTTGTATCTTTTTTAACCCTGGCAAGCCTAACTTGATCGTTCATATATCCATTTGACAAACAACAAACACGCAAATATAAATAATTAAATTGCTCGCCAGTTAAAAAGAGAACATCACAAAACAGTGCATATTGTTTCAAATGTTTGTTGTTTGGCCCTCAAATGTGACTAATGTTGAAGACGCTCTGACAATTAAAAAAAAGAACCCACCGCCTGCCTTATATTCATCAGCACTAAAAACCATTTCAGTATTTTTGGCTAACTTTACAATTTCTTCTCGATAAATGGCAAAATGCTTTTACCCCTGGAAAAGGGCAGCGACAAGCGTAGAAAATGTCACTTAGAACATCAACGCCCTGAAGCAAAAAAACAGAACATTATTTATTAGTAATTGAATATACGGCTACTAATATTCGTGATAAAGGACGTGCTACTTGTAGAGTGCTTACACAACTGCCAACCATGTCGATAATGTAAGCAAACAAATGCTATCGATACTCGTAAAAACGCAAATGGTTCGAGTTGGCAAAGACAAGCACGGCAATATTTATCTTTATAGTCAAATAACGATGGTAATGGTTGTAAAAACAATCACAAAATTAACACAACGCCTCTACTTCGACCTCCAAAACAAATACAGTAAGCAAATGTGATTTTCTATTGCAACATATACATGTACATCACGATGCCAATCCACTGTTGGATGATACGCCGTGCAGGCTCCAGAGATTATTTTACCTCAATTCACCATGTTGGTCAGTGCGGGTTTGTAAAGGCCAGGCAGCATAGAAACATTTAAAGCACAGTACAACAAATTATCGTATTGCTGTCCTCTGCTGACCAGCACATACATTAACAAAAGTGCAATGCGTTGTGCATTTTCGGCTGTGGTTAAGGGGAGGTATGTGCAGTCGACAAAGGAATGCAACGGACTATTCACGATGAGTCAAACATCGCGACTGCTACTCAGTGACCCTAAGCAGACGCTAAACTTGTGTCTAATAATGACTGATGTGTGCCGAGCATTTTCCTCGCAGTTTATTAACAAGAAGCCGATTTGCCATTTTTCAGACGTGGTAAGGAGGTACATGCAAGTCATGCTTAGTAGACTTATTTACCGTACATAGTGCAAGTAGCACTCGTGCTAGTCAGAATAATAATAAATTATACATCGTAATTTTTCTGGCGCTAAAGCAACATTATGCAGTGTCACACACCACTCACGAAAGCATCACCACCACCATTCAACATCAGCCTTGCTCAATCCGCTGCAGGATGAAGGCCTCCCCAAGACGCCGCCATCTCTCATGATCCTGCGATATAATGATCCAGCCAGCACCTCCACACGAGCCGAGTTCATCACCCCATCATCTCCTCAGTAGACAACCTTGCGGGTGCATCACATCCATCGGTTGCCACGTCCATTATTATTCTTTGACCATCAGCCATCAATCCTTTCTAGGGAAGTGTCCCTACCAAAGCCCACGTTTACATTTCTTAACACTCATTACGATGCCTCCGATTTGCATTTGTTCCCACGATTCGTGCTTTGCTCTTTTGCCTCTCACTGAAATAAAAATGATCTCTCTTCAGTTTGCTCCATTTTATTAAACTGGTGTAAATATGTCTGATCCTTATGTCATAGCAGCAGTAGCCATTTATTATAAAGCATCTCTTTCTGGAACACTGCTATGTTGATTGAAAGAGATGCTATGATCAAGTTTAGCTTTTCCAAAAGCACTCTAACCCACTCCCTTCCCCCTCCTTAGTACATACTTTTTTATTGTGCTCCACTTTCAATATCTGTTGTAGGTACAAATACTCCTCTGCGTGTTCCCATTGTGGCCCTCCGACAGATATCTTCGATTGTTTGCCAACCTTCTTGTAGGTGGCATTGGCTTCGCTCATATAGTCGTACTTCCCGAATCCAATTTTGCAGCCTTCTTTCTTTAAGTTCCGCGAACATTTCTTGCAGCTCATTCCCCATCAACGTCATGGGGATCAGAACGCGTTTCTTTTTGAACACCGTGATGGTAAACCACTCTACCTTGGCCACCATGGCTGCGTAGGTGACGTCGGCCCTCCACTCTGTCGGCGTGGACCACCCGACGAGCGGGTCTGCCTCGTCGTTGTAGATGGGAGTGGCTTGGAAACGTGGGAAGAGGCGCTGGATCAAGTCCACGGCCTCGAGCTCCTGCTCCAGAATGTGCATGGAGCTGCCGTTGCCCTGCGTGACGATAAAACGCTTTGGTGATCAATGCGTGCAATGTCGAAAATGCAACGCGGCACACTTGTCTATGGGTTCGCAGGTTTAGCAAAAACGTAGAAAACACATTCCTGCGGAGGGAGCTAGTAGGAACGTTGGGTTGCTCGGTCAATGGCCAGGGTCAACGGCGGCATGGTGTATTCCGCAAATATGCCCGACTGTGAGGGCGGGCACAAGCCGGCGTGAGTAAGTTAAACGTTGAGTTTTATAAGGGCACCACGGGGTGACCAGCCCCTCCCCACCCAGCCCCACCCCTCCCACCCCCCACCCAGCCCCACCCTCCCCACCCAGCCCCTCCCCACCCTCTCCACCCAGCCCCTCCCCACCCAGCCCCACCCAGCCCCTCCCTCCCCTCCCCACCCAGCCCCTCCCTCCCTACCCAGCCCCTCCCTGCACGACGGACGGACACAATAATCCCCTGTGGGCTGGTGTAACCAGGAGGTTCCTACCAGTAAAAATCAGCATAGCTCTACAAAGTGGTGGGAACTTCTTCAGTGTGCTGAGAGTGAAACGTCGGACATCATGCCGAACAACACGTGGTACAACCCGAAGCTGCATTGGAGAACCGTACAGCACAACCACAAAAAAACTACGCAGGAATAACATTTCGTGATTTCAGAATATCTGAAAGGTAGCAAGAATTTCTGAAATGGTGTCCAAAAACACTCCATTGACAACATCACCTGAAATGCACCTGATCCTGTCAGATCTCGGATACTAAGCAGAGTTGATCCTGGAAAGGGCTTGGGTGGGCGTCCACCATGCACAACAGGTTGTTATAGGCTGTGGATCTAATGTAATGGGCAGCAGAGGCCAATGCGGCATACTCCATTGTTGAATTGTACTTCTTAGTTTTCACTTCTATACTCCCCTCCTTGACAAACCCCTACTGACCAGAACACAGTGAAGTATGGTCAAATAACCCCCACGACCCGAACGGGTGTGGGGAGGCCCTCGCCCAGCAGTGATGCGACAAAATGGCTGTACGTATTTAAAAAAACACACCATCAGCAGACATTCTTTTTCTTGTTCCCATTATGACTCCACCCAATCCGAGGAATCTCATATTTAGGCTTGCTGAGCTTGCTAAACCTGAGCGTGCCTTACATAATATGACACAAAGTGTGTGCACTGTGTGAACAGCTGCAGGCAATGCTGCTGTCAATGGGGGAAACAATCTACGCATTTGACAGTTTCTCAGCACAGAGCATTTGCTCATCTCCAATGTGTTTTCTGATTTTACCGCATGTTATTCGCCATATCTGATATTTTGCTAAAAAATTCTGGGAACTTGCTCGGCTTTCGGGAGGAACTTCCAATTGAGTTCCAGAAGAAGCTCACAGGGTGGTACAACCTGAACACACATCAAAGAGCTACGCAGCACAGCCGAGAAAACCCACGCAAGCGGCAATGTCATTCAAACACTTTGAAGTGTCAGCTGTGACGCACGTAATTTTACTGGGAGAGAAATCGATAACGGCGTCACCTTCTTGTGCATGGCGATGTAGTCGAGGCGCACCCCACGCTCCCCTGTGAAGTAGTTCGCTCCATTGTGGCAGTGCTGGAGGAGGGCCCAACACATGGGAGAGCGTGGTGGAGGCCGGAATGAGTCCCCGGGTCCCCCGAACCTCAGCCGCAGACTCGCTTGTCGCAGCCCCTCCGAGCATGCGTCATAATAATTTAGAAAACCTGACCCATGGAACAACACGAAAAGATATTTTTTTTAAACACTAAAGTCATCACCTGCACTCATGAACATTAACCGGGGGGGCTTAATTTGAGCCAGGCCTATCTGGGTCGGCGACGCGAGAAAATATACCCGCACCCGGCATGACACATCCAGTATAACTCTGGCTGTGGCTACTTGGGTCACGTGCCACCTAATCTACTCTACCAGCAACCCGGAAAATATTCAGTGATAATTTAAGCCATATATACTGAGCATTACTTTGCACTTTGTGCTTATTGATTGCATTGTGGTGCACGCAGTTACACTTGATTATATAATCACATTCATTCTATTTGTATATCCAGTGCTTAATTTCAGTTGGAATGGTCCCAAAATGCTGTTCTGGGCATTATTTTCGCACTCCATATCCGTCTCATCTTATTTTGAGCTAAATGTTTATACACCTGTTCGTAGGATTAGCTTAGCCCCGAACACAACTACAGAATGGAGCGCACGTAAAACAAGTTCTGTATTTATATTCGATGTGAACACCTCGTTCTAATAACAAAAATTACGTGCACGTTTATGCTAATTTGAAAAAAGGGACATATTTTAAGTGTATGGTATGCAGGAGTACAAAGGTCAACTTATTTTTGACATTGGATTTTAAAAGCTATGCGAGCTGCACACATGGATACGCACTGATCGCCCTTCAGAGATTCCCTGCGTTACCTTGCACCGTCATGCTGATGTTGTCGAAGTCGCCGTGATCTGGTTCATTCCAAGTCTCGAAGTTCCACTGCAGGACTTCACGCAGCCCATACATATCTGCCACGAGATGACATGCCCCCATTTCTTTCGGCACTCGGTGAATTTTCACTTTTGAAATTGTGCATCACGAAGGCGTGATTTAACTCCATTGCTTATTTTAAGTCGGTAAACAATTCAGTGTTGCTGGCGCACAGGTATCCCACAGACAGGCCGTTACAGAACATTCACTGCTTGGGCGTGCTTAGCTGTTTCCACCACAACCTGTGGATATTCTGTAATAGTCATACACTGTTGTCTTGCATGCAGTGAAGTAGCATCTTATATTCAGGCAGATTGGGGTAATTGAGTCATTAGCTAAATTAGTTCCGGCCGGATATTTCAGTGGTTTGCGAATGCAGTTCCCCAATGAGAAGATTGCAAATTCAAATCCTGGTTGGGGGTCAACTCAGTCCTTCGTTCTGCCAGGTCAATAAAGTGAGTACCACCGTTTAGTAGGCAGCCAAGAGTGGTTGCCCTATGAGTGAACTCACTCCTGCCATATCGAATGTAGAATTACAATCGCTGCCTTATGGACTGTATAAACAGGGATTGAGCACTCGCATGTGAAACCTCTGTGGCATTTTTTGTTGTTAACTTTAAGATAAGTTAGATATCAGGGCCGGCCTTACCACCACGCAAGTAAATTTGAATGACTTGCCGGTCAGATAAGGGCACGGAGTCAAGCGCATTCCGAATCACACGCCGACATTACCCCGCGTGTGGCCACACGCGGGGCAATAATTGGCGTGGAGCGTTTACCGATGTAGCGCTTTGCCAGCTCCGAGACCAGGCTCCTCCACGCCACCAGCTGCGTTTTGTTTTCGAAGTCGGTGAAGAAGCCAGACGGGCTGCCCATGAGCTCGAATCCTGCCAGGAACACGAGACACTAACTGCTCTGTGCGGCGCTAGTCTTGCACACGTGTGCGGTACACCGACTCGGACCGCGTCAAAATATGATCACTTGCACGATCGTGTAGGAGGGAGTATTTTTGTTGTATGTGTACGCACCCCTGTCACGTCATTTTAATCAAGAGAGGCTTCATTGGACACATTTTTTTGGTGAAAAAGCAAATTCACTTACGACGTTTGCAATTTCCGAAACAAAGCAAAGAAATGTTTGCAGTGCTTCGGTTACTTGTGGTGTGTTTAATAAACAGTGCAGCCAGTGTTACATTTGATGTTTTCAAACATCAGCCCTACTCACCAGGTCTAAGACCGTTTTGTATGAGAAGCTCAATCATCGAGTCCAGCTGGGTGAAGTTATAATGCAACCTTCCATTCTCCTCCCTGCCAGTTTAGAGATTTACATCACAATTAGAAATGCATTGAGCCACGAGGAGAGCATACATAATCCATTACTGACGTGGCTAATATTCTGCGAGTACTCAAATAAATAATACATTAAGAGAGAGAGAGAGAGGGGTTAATTCAGTGCCGGCCCGAGCCTCTTGGGGGCCCTAAGCAGAATTTGATTTGGGGGCCCCCCTCCCACCATCATTTATTCATTCATTCATTAATTCATTTATATCACTTGTTTAAGTTATTTAATTGTAAAAAAAAACGATTCGGGGGCCCCCTGGTGGCCAGGGGGCCCCAAGCAGCCGCTTAGTTCGCTTATGCCTCGGGCCGGCCCTGGGTTAATTGGTGATAAATATTTTTGGATGAGAGAACGAATCCCCCTTGCTGAGTCACCGTGTGTATGACGATTTTTTAGAATCGCCCCGCGCAGCCTTCAACGTTGCAAAACCCAGTCTATCCGGTTTGCCTACCGGAGGTTCCTCGCAACACAAAGGGCTGCGGACAACTACGTTTAAAGGGCAAATTAAAGAAACAATCCGTTAAACAATGTGAACCGCAAACCGCACAATAGAGCAACGCATGTGAATTGTGCGTTTGGTTCTTAATTACTATTCGTGTGCACCCCCCCCCCCCAATCTCGTCGCATCTGGGAAGACAAGGCAGGCGTTTGTGCCCGGAGAGAGGGATGGTTGATGGGTTTCACCAACACGCATCAACAACAACAACGCAGGGCTCCGCAGTGGGCAGCAAAACGCATTGTTGTACTACACTTCTATACGTCCAGCATCTATATCTCCCCACCTCCACCAACACGCAATGCTCAGTGTGAATGTGAAGTATGATCAAATATCACCCATCCAGCAGTGGCTTGACACAGGGCTGCACAGAATACTTAGACGTGAACAATGACATTATTTGCGTGGATAAGCAACAAGTGGCACTTTTGAATAGCTGACCAAGTAATTGTGACTCAGGTGGGTGTGAAGAAGCACTTTTCACTTGAGTAGTCTTACCTGCTCCGCAACTACTTTGGGGCACTTATGCACGCTCTCAAGCATGCTTGGCAGTGAACGTTTACAAGCATTCGCTGGCAAAGTCAAATAAATGGTCTGGTTCTGTATTTAACACGAGTCTCCCTCGTAATGAAAGACCTGTTATGTCTACGGGCTCTAAGAATCCTCATCGTCCGTGGTTTAATCACAATCATCAGCATACAGTACCTCGAGTTCCTACAATTCCACTGCATCTCACTGACACATGAGTTGGTCCCATCGCTCCTTAACGGGCTTTTCAGCTTGACGTATAAATATTAAATCAGGATTATGATGGCATTGGGGTGTCAGTAAATTTTTCAAACCAATGCTCGCAAAAAAGCAGATCCCAGGCATATGAAGTGCATGTGATTGTCTGTTTTTAAGGGGATATTACGTTTGTGATTTGAAACAGACGACTCGTAATGCGGGCGACCTGACAAGAGTTACGACTACCACGTCTACCTCGATAGCCTTTCGCTTCCAAGTTAGCCTACACAACAACACTTACCACGGTTAACCTCACCGAACGACAATACTTAACGAACGCGCCAAACTTAGTGCAGTAAAGCAACAACAACAACAAAACCGCGCAGTAACTGCCTAAAACTCCCTTTAAAAAACAAAAAGTAACACAAAATTGTCAATTCGGCAAACTTTGCTCCTCTCGTCGTCGTTAGAATTCACAACTCATTGCCAGTTGTTTAGCTTGAGTACGGTAAATGAATGACGTGGGGTATCCGCCCCTCTTGTGTGGTATTTCGCCTCTCCCTAAATACTGTATGTGCTCAACTTGCCCCTGCCATGCTGGAGGCTGGGCTATTGCTGTGTGCACCGCCACCGCAGCCGCACGTGGCACACGCGAGTCGCTGTCACATCACTCTGGTGCTGCTGCTGCGTCCAACACCGCCGCCGTCGCCAACGAAGCTCACTCATGGACGAGCAGGAGAACGAGGACTCGGGTATCAACAAGCACCTGCTCGGTCCTGCCGCGGAGGAGACGGTGAGCAATGCACGCAAATGCAATCCAGTGGTTTAACTTGAGTTTTTGTCGTTGTTGATTCGTTTTCGGTGAAAGGCAACAAAAGTTGAGTTGTTGAGAGAGTCGAAAAGAGGGTCAATTACAAATATTGCGGTGCACGTGGGTAGACCAATAATTATTCTTCGTGGGATATCGCCACGGGATTTGTGTTGCTGTAATTCCTTTAGGAGATTGAAATTGGTTGTCATCCCAGATCTGACTTGCTGAGTTGTGGGTCCTTTGTGGTGTTTTGGTAATGAGAGAAGATGAATCTCAGTTGATGCAAATACGGATGTATAAAAAAATTGTTACAAAAATTTCGTTGACAACAATATAAACATAATTAATGTGCTTCTTGTTATTTGTAAATGGGAAAGCATGTGAAACACGCTTACTAATATATAGTATTCATAAATATGACAGTATTGCTTTATGAACCATTAGTTGGTGTGTTTTGTAAGATAATATCACAAAGTAAATTATACGGAACTTATAAAGACCACAATTAAAATGAAGCAGCATCCCCCCCAAAAATAGCATAAATTAAAGGGACTTTTGTTCATTTGTATTCGACTATCCATTCATTCTCTCACCACTCTGTGTTGATCATGGACAACACTTATTTGTGTAAGCTATGGATTATTGGACTTTCTTTCCTGGTAATCTATGTATATAATTTGTTTTACAGTCTTTTGGAAATCGACTACTGGAAACGGGCAATCCCCATGCATTTCAGTCATTGGGGTTATTTGGCCTTATTCCACCACACTGGTTAGTGCAATTTGGGGAATAGGGATAATCAGGACTGCTTCAGATAACTCACCACCGATATTAGCCGTAGCTGGCAATCGAACTCCGTTCGTCGCGTTTGTAGTGCAGTGTACTAACCGTGGCATCACCACACCACGAAATCTATCCTTCCATTAAACATAATCTATGCCTCGAGTTTTCGGGCTGGCTGCTGGCTGGCCTCCTCTGCACCACAACAGTAACTCTGTTAGTAGCTTCGGGAGGTTGCTACCAAAACTAGCTAGGTAACTGGCTAAACAGAATTTCCCGTGTAACAAATAAACATTTATTTGAATTGAAGTGACGGAGCAATTTTGGAATACGTAATATATAGCAATACCGAAGAGGTGGGAGTAACGAACACAGAAAACTGCTATGGTTCATTTAAAATTGTTCTAACATCTAAATGTTAATTGGGATGTACCGGATTAACAGCAAACAGATTGAAACAAAGTTATTCGAAGTTGCGTATTATGATACAGCGATCACGATTGCTATGTAAGCGACATGAATGATGAACTTAAAATACTGACTGAGCGCTATGCACAATTTTCATGGCTTCAGTCATAAATATTGATAAAGCATTTTATGTGAAGGCGTTGCAGTTTCGAGTCAAGGTTGAAATATGTCTGATAAAGTATGACGCGAGATAATACGATTGTAATATTTTCCGCACGTCCGATCAGCACGGTTGGCTAAGTACAATGCGAAAGAAGCTTGTTTATTCATCGTGACCCTAAAACTGAACAAAAGAAGTTTCATTGTGTAAAATGACCACCTGTTTGCGTCATCGTTACAGTAAACGTACTGCATGTCATTGTGCACGTACGAGAATGACGTTAAGAAAAATGTTGTTCTGCTGCTCGTCGTCATCATTAGCTATGTATGTATGTATGTTGAACTTCTTTCGCATCGTACTTAGCCAACTGTGCTGATCAGCGGACGTACTGGGAAAGATCAAACTAAACACAAAAAGTAGTTATAAAATAATCGGTTTTCAATTTAGAATGGATAGATCCATCCATCAGTGGACAGATCAATTGAGCTATGATCTATCCACTAATGGATAAAGGCCTCCCTCAAAATGTTTCCATCTCTCACGGTCTTGCAAAGCAACAATCCAGCATGCTGCTGCTGTATTGTTGTTGAGCTGTCTCTATCGTTCTGTTGGATATCCACTCCTTTGCCTGTCACCCCTGTCGTTTTGACCCGACCACTGCTGGCCGGCACCTAAATTTGTACAACGTGTCCTTCCCAGGCCCACTTGCTTTTCATCATAGTAAAAGATATGACGTCTCTAACGTGTGTAAGTTCTCCAATTTCTTTTCCTCTTCCCATCTCTTAAGTGTAATTCCAAGAATGTACCTATGCATGCATCTTTACCTACATTTATTTCTGCCACTACCGAGAACACAAGCTATATATATATCAATCCTGCTATCCAAGGTACATTTGTCTTTAATCTAACACAACTTACTGGCTATTAACAGACATAAGCTTTAATTAAATAGGTGAAACCGCCACAATTTCCAACTCATTTTGCAACATTGGACCTGATGTAGTATCCCACAGAAGCAATTAAACACTCGTTCGTAATAACACGGGGAGCCAAGGTTGTTCAGCCTGGCGTGGGCAAACAAGGTTACGTTGATAGCTTGTCTACGCAGATAAACAAGGCTGACAACAACTAAACTTTGTACGTGACATTCCAATAGAGGCTTGCGCTCAAAAAAATTATCGCAGTCGTATTGATGAACGGCCATAATTGTAACGCACTCCAAGAAATTCCTTATTATGGCGAAACACCCATTCGTTAAACATGTTGGTTGGGCAAAGCAAAATATCTTGAAAGAGGCAATGAAATGCAGGTAACATCTTAATAGTCAAGTGTCCATGTTTCTGATCTATATTTTTCGCCTGATGACGGACGCTTGTGTTGCGTCCGAAACGTCGTGATCGATTATTTTTCTACCTACGTGACTTTACCGAAAGACCCAAAGAGTATGGATTCCTGCAGTAACGAAAGCTTCAAATCAAGGTTTCACCTGTTTAGTTCATTAGTTTGATCCCAATGCATCTTCAATTATTTTCCGAGGGAATACACACTCTGCTGTATTTTCTAGTTATCCCCCAGAGAACAACTACGTATTTTATTGGCTCACAGTGACGACATCATATTTACCCCCCTATATTTATGACTGAAACAGGATAATTTATCCACAATTATGGCTGTCGCCTAATGATGCTGGTTGTTCTAATTACCGGTGAAACGTCGTACTCGAATTGTAAATGTTGTGGGTTTACTCTCCAACGCACCGGTGTGCTGAACGAGTATTTGCATGTTTGTTTACGTAACAAACCTTACTCATTGGCTGTGTTTGGTGATGGTGTGTTTAACGACAAATTTATTTTTATGCTATTTAACCCAAAAAACCTCAGTAGATATTGGTTGTGAAGCTGACATTAAACTAATTAATTTTGTTGAGAAACTTGCTTCATGTTATCTTTTATTTGTTCGTATTCATTCCAACTTAGCAGTTTTATTTCTTAATTTCTTCATATATTGTGCATTAAAAAAATAAAAAAAACATAATTGTTTTAACAATGCAGATTACATTCCTACTCGGTATACTATGATAAATGATCATAAATATTAAGAACCCTTTTGGCAATCCAGTGCTGGATGAAATCCTGTACATACTGTGTTAATAGTGTGCAGGTTGTATGTATGTTGAACTTCATTTGCACCGTACAAAGCCAACTGTGCTAATCAGTGGTGCCGGTTGGTTTGGCGTGGGAAGCGGACTGTTCATGTAACCCTCATCACTGATTTCAGCCGTGGAGTTATAGTGCAGTGCATTCACCGCCGCACCACCACTCCACCCCAGTGATGTATACGCATTTTATTAAATAACAGAGCTCTAATTAAGGCACCCTTGGTAAAAAAAATATACATCCATCAGACAATCACTCAAACGTGGGTGATTGTGCAGGGCCTGACCATGTCGAATTTGGAACAAAATACACGTGCAACCAATTTTTTTACTGTTTGGCAATGTTTAGAAATTAACTTTGTGATGTCAAAAAAATGGCTAAACATTCAACGAGGGTTTTTTTCCAGTTTTCTTTTTTTCCACAGTTTTCTTTTCCCCCCCACGGTTCTTTTGCATCAGAAGCTCGAACAAGTAGGCGCCCTGACCGATTTCGCATGACTAAGAAGACCACAACGTTTATTAACTCGCTGGTCAATGAACGCTCGCTCATGAAACTTAATTATCCCAGCAAAGTTCACTTGGCATGCCGTTCCGTATATTGCACAACTAAAACCAGTATTTTTCCAAACTATTTAGAAAAATGCACCATCGATTGCATATGTGGGAAACCTATCTTGATTCCAATGCACTTGTACGAATGCCCAATGAAGAATAACCGTTAAGCACAAACAAAAAGCTCACCACCATCGTCAATAGCACCGCCTTGCAACAGACAGACCGTATTCTCCAGTTTGTAACACGTCCTGGAAAGTAAGACACAAAACCTTTACCCAGCGTCAATAAATGTATACAAATCTGGTTATGCACATGCACCTACCGGATTATGAGATGCATCCAACTTAAAAACAAATACGTACAAGTAAAATAAGTGCATATTATAATCCAGAGAATACGGTAATCGGCTGAAGCTTCAGTCAATGGCACTTCTTCAAGGATCTCTTGCCCTCAATATCCATTCATAAGCATCAGCTGATGTATTATGTATATTCTGTATTCAATGTTTTCTGTTGTAAGACGATGCTATTGATGAATGTGGTATTTTAGGGTTTTTTTCCTTTTGCACCACTGCCAATGCAATCCACTCAACTGTAAAAAATTAGTGCTACAGACCAATATGCTCTTTAGCCTCATTATGCATGTGAAATGTTTACATAGCTGCATACAGTATGATAAACGGAGCAGTGGTTAGTGCATCGGACTATCAACCAGGTAACCCGAGTTTAATTCCAGGCCACGGCTGACATAGGTAGCAAGTGACATCTGGACTGGTCCTTAGCCACCCTTTACCGGCCCACACTGACCAGCACGGTGAAGTATGCTCCAACCATCACCTTCACCAACAATGGCGTGGGGAGGCTATTAATCAGCAGTTCGATTGTCAAAGCGCTCTAGTATAGTGGAAGCATCTTTTTTAAAATCATAAATTAATTATTTAAGTGATATCTCAACTTGTCCTGACAGACTGAACTCAAGAACTCAAGCGTGCAGCGAAGTTGCCTTCATCCAGCTGTGAATTGGCAAAGGGCTCAACATTATTATTATTATTACAGAGCATTAAAAACATAATTCTTACGAAACATTCAGCTACATACATGACCATTTTGTACCTACAAAGTTAACCTTCACTTACAGAGCTAACCTTCACTTGCAGAGTTAACCTTGGACCCTTTCAACATCATAGGATACAGACCAGTGTAATCTACATTAAATTATTAAAACCGGGGCCAGAAGATCATGTTTACGATGTCCCCTCAGACGCTCTGAGGCACAATAATGAGCAACATGTGGCTGCATTCCTACGTGATTTGAATTTAACTCTGTTTTATGTAAATATACCTGTACCAGGCATTTTCTTACCTATAACCTCGTGAGATTTTGGAAGCTAAGCAAGATGTTTTGAGCCTGGATAGAGCTTGAATGGGTGACCACCATGTACAGTATAAAGAAGATGATGTTGGCTGCTGCAGAGCTAAATTGTCAACCGGGGGGCAGTGCAGACAAATCCATTGTTGTACTGACTGTACTATGTTGCAACGTTTGTTTTCCCTGCTTTCGCCAAACCCTTGCCAACCAGCCTGGCGAAGTAAGGTCAACTCATGGCGTGGTGAGACCCAAACTGTGGACTCACAAAAGAGCTCTAGATGTACATGTCCCAGTCCTCTTATCTCATTCTATTTAAGCATTCTAAACTATGCATGAACAACGCACAGTAGGGTATAACAAAGAGCATCACATCACTATTCACTGCCATGGAAACCCACACATGGTTAGTGTGGTGGTCCTGTTGAAGGCTCTATTGACAGTCACAAACAAGAAGAGCCTTGATAATGGACCCCTCTCAGCACGTTTTAACCGTGGGCTGAAACGAGTACACAAGCGGGTGAACCTTGGACTTGGAAATCATTACGCTGAACATCCAACCATGCCAACATCACATGCACCATCATGGCCTGCCTGATCAAATCTAAAGTTCAATTCTCTCGCCCCTTTGACGCACTAATAAATATTTAACGGTGACTTGATTAGTGAAGTTATTATGGCAATTCATGCCAACGCTAACCACAATGATCCGATTGCCATGGTTCTCTGTTCCAAATAGGCTCAGAGGGTGCGGTTGGTAAACGGCAAAATAATAATAAACCCGCATTGCTCTGTGGTCCAATAAGTTCGAGTCGGAGACCACCCAGACGTTTATGTTGCAAAATGAAATAAAATCACTTGCATTTTTGATGTTACATAATGTATTGGTATAATTGTCTCATTGGACTTATAGAGGTGACAGTTTGGTTTGAAGATACCTGTTAGACCAAAACATCACAACGTCGTTTGCAGTGAGCAAATAGCACTTATTTAAAAAGTAACATGAACAACAACAAAATCTATGTATAGTTTGAGAAAATTATTAATACAGCGCATACTCTGTGATTAATAGAGTTTACATCTATGGTGTGTGTTAAGTTTGACTCCTGGCCATGCCTAACATCAGAGGCAAGTCATAACTGAACTCGTACAAGGTCTCCCCTTTTCCAATGTGCGCTTTCCAGTTTGGTAAAATAAGCCTTCATGGACCAGCACAGTGGTGGAGGCTTTCGTCTTGTTATGCATTAATAAAAAGGCTAAAATGTATTTCATTTTATGTTAATAAAATATGACGAAGATATGCACGCGCACATTACTAAATGTCAAAAAGACTGCTCTCCGAATGCAAGTTGCATATTATTAAAAAGTAGGATTATATATCATGGGACCTCCTTTGCCAGTACCAAAATATGAGAATAGGTTTTCCCATTTTTTCTGGCAACAAAACAGGTGTTAAGATATTCTTGGTTCTTTCGGTAAAGTCACGTAGAAGGGAAATAATAAAATAATAAAAATATTAAACAATACAAATTATCACGAAGTTTCGACTGCAACACAAGCAATCATCATCAGGTGATGATTGCTTATTATTGTTTCCCTTGTACGTGACTTTACCGAAAGAACCAAGAATATGAATCCCTGCAGTCACGAAAGCTTTAAATCACAATTTAGGTGTTAAGATGTTAAAACCCCAAACTGAAACCTTGATTCCTTGTAAAAGGTTTCAGTTGTCTTTGTGCTGTATGCCTTTTGGCGTCCTCTGGTCTAACACCGTTTTGAGAATAGGCTCAAAAGAAAGCTGTCTCTGGTGTGGACCAATCAGTTTCAAAGACAATGCATATATTATCAGAGTATGTTTTTTGGTTGCATTCTGACCATAGGTATTGTGGTTAATGCAGACATGATTCCTTGTAAAAGGTTTCAGTTTGGTGTTTTAACATCTCAACACCTGTTTTGTTGCCAGAAAAAAGTGGAAACCAATTCTCATGGGATTATATACACAGTAATGACATTGTATAATTAAGTCCGCACCAAGCTCTGTTAAGCATATTGTTTGGATGCCAAGGAAACTGTATTCCAGTGGGATTGGTGGCTCATTCTTGTCAACATTCTATTAATGTGCATCACATTAGTCAAAGCACACCATCTTAACGCGTTTCCAACATCATTTCCTCGTGCGGAAAAAAATTGCTTACATTGTGGTTTTGATATACACGACTACTTAAGTTGATCTAAAAAGGTATGTGACGTCTAGTTCTCATTTTTTTTCATTACAACGCACACACACACACGTGCACGCACTGAACGTATTTTGACACACTCGTTCTGTCACAACCGATGTGGGATGATTGCTGATGTGGCGCCTTTTGGAGAAGGAACCAATCCACTCTTAGCTGCCGGTGGTGAAAGGTCACCAGGAAGACATTAGCATAAAAAGTGGACATTGAGCACGGGCTGCTGCAGTTTGGGACGAGCTTCTTTGGGCATGGCAGGGTTGGTGCTGCCCTACATGCGACTGAGAAGGCATGGTGAGTGAGTGGGAGGGCAACGCCTTCACATCGCCACGACCGGCGATGTACATTATAAAGCGCTGGTTTGTAAAAAAGAAAAAAAACACGCGCTGGTATTGCCACTTGTGTTGGTCAACTTCCTTTTCATTTTTTTTTACTTCTGAGCAGCTGCAGTACTTGTACACGTGACTTCATGTAAAACAGCCGGTTGGCTCTTTTCGGAGGTCAACTGTACTGCAGTTAAAGTACGTTGTGTTTTCACACTTTGCCAAAATGGGGTTGTAAAACACTATAAATGTGCGAGCACATTTGGTACCAGTGATCACAGGGGGGGGGGGGGACAACGTTAAAAGTTGAACGTCTTTTTTTGTCCAATCTCGAAAAACTGGTTATACATGGTAAAAAAAAGGAAGGAACAGTGACCTAATGATGACCATTACAAGATCATGGTCATCACAAGCTTGACCTATACTTCGAGCAGAAGGGTTCAGCTGCACCTGGAGAAAACCGGTACTATTTATTGCCAGTCGCAATTGGATTTTCTACCTGCCTGCAGTATACAACAACAATGTTTGCTGACAAGTTGCTGTTTGTAGATACAATAAAACTCAAGGTGGATAGCTCACAGGAAAGTAGTTTTTTTCACTGCATATTTATTATTGATAACAGCCATGATCAATCCACAACTGGATGAGGGCCTCCCCGTGTTGTGATCTGCTCACAGTCATGCGATGGACTTGCACATGAGCTAATCTCATCGCTCCATCTCCATGGGGGTCTTTCTCAGGCGATTTCCATCATGTCACCACTCTTCCATTGGTCGTCATCCCTTCTACTTGGCAGATCATTGTATGAATGTATGTAGAACTTCTTTCGCACCTTATGGAGCCAACCGTGATAATTGAAGATGCGGGGAAAGGACAACAAACTTAAGACAAAAACGTTTCTCAAGAAATGAGTTTTGAATCTCGATTTAAAAGTGCATAGCTCCAGTGGCTTCCGAATATCGGAAGGAAGATCATTCTAGATGACCACAGAAGCGCATGTGAAAGCGCACGATGCAGTGAACGTCTTTGTTCGATGGATAGCCAAAAGCCGCTGCGAGGATGACCGGAGTTTGCTTGATGGTTTTATGCTCCTTGACGAGAGCATAAACTGTCACTATGATGTCACTAAATTGAGTTGATTTTTTGATCCATGTGTTCCACTTCCCGTCCCATCTCTTGGTGCAACTCCAAGCATGTTTTGCATACTTTTCAGCTTATGTTCTATTATATTCGTGAGGAAAACGTGTAAATACAGTATCGACAAACATACTGTACACTCATTGAAATATATCGTTTACATTTTTTATGTGAAATTTGTTACAAAGTTTATTCTTGTTAAGTATAACAAGAAAGATAGGAATTATAATCTTAAGTATTTTTCCAAATGTATACATCTACTGTAAGAAATGCATTGGCACGGTAACGAATCATGTAAATGACACAATGACGAAAAATAAATGGATTTTAAAAATGTACTATTTTAAATAAAAAAATGTTCCTATGACATACATCTGTGATACCATCACAATCGGTATGAACCAGAGGTGTGGACTCGAGTCATGTGACTTGGACTCGAGTCAGACTCGAGTCATGAATTTGATGACTTGCGACTCGACTTGGACTTGCATAACAATGACTTTGTCCCACCTATGAGATGTGGACTCGAGTCATGTGACTTGGACTCGAGTCAGACTCGAGTCATGAATTTGATGACTTGCGACTCGACTTGGACTTGCATAACAATGACTTTGTCCCACCTCTGGTATGAACTCAAAGTCAACAGGTCATCACAGGTAATATTGATTCTTACACACGTTGGCACCACTTCTGCTAGATGACTGTAGTTGTTGTAAGGTCAACGCCCATCATACAAAGGTCTCCTCTTACAGAATGCCCCCCCCCCCCAGTTGGCTTGAAGATTTTGGATGCCAGCTAGGGTTGCCACCGATTCTGGTATTCCCAGGATCATGCTCTTTTTGAGGCAGCTGTTTGGGAATTCTGTAAATCTTACCGGGGCATTCCAAGTCCCAGTTTTCGTTATCTGCATAATAATACAGCACTCAAGAAAATTCATTTAAATGCAGTTCTCTGCTGGTATTGTGCGATATTCTTCCCATGATCTAGATTTTTGTACCTTCAGAGGTGGCAATTTGTTTCATTGCTAAACTCTGGGTGTTCACTCTAATATATTATTCAGGAACCTGCCATGTACAGGTGCCCCAACCATCACAACATCCTCTTCCTACTTACTGGTACAGCTAACGAGTGGATTATCCATGTTGTGGATTAATCATGTTTGCAAAGAAAATAAATAGGTTAAATCTTGACTTAAAGCTTTCGTGACTGCAGGAAATAGGTTAGCTTTACATTCTCACTCTTTATGTTATTAGCCGCTTCTTACTTTTCAAAGATCATTTACCCCAGTGTACACAGGACCACAAACATGTCAGCAAGTAAAGTGATCACTTGCAGAAATAAACGAATTGTGTGTTCTCTGCCTTCACTCTCATTGTAAACATGTAACCAACAAATGTTTAAAAGTCTAATATATGTGCTGTTGTTTTGTCTTAGCCACATGCACACGCCTCCAAAGACCCTTGATAATTCAGCGAAATATTTGGTAATGCTGCGTTGACAGTTATGGATGAGGAAAACTCAACACATTCGTCAATAACACTGACTCTAAAAGGAAAAATACATAATAGGTGACATTTTGGGCATGACCCTTCTTCATAGTTCACTGAGAGTTAGCTGTGCAGATAATACTTTCTTATTACATATTGTGAACTTTCAAAATGCTTTCCTTATCTTGTCATGAAATTCTAAAATCCTCTGCATGCACCTACGAAGAAATGCTCATGTAAATTAAAGATTTAGTTACTGATGTTGATATTACAGAATAAACTGCACCGTGTACGTACTGCATACAGATTATGGCAGGTTCTAGAGACAAAGTAAGAAATCTATAACAGATCTCCTTGAAGAAAACGAACACAAGGAAAGGCTTGGTATTTTTAAGCCCTTCTACTTAAATATACACAATGTTTCTCTTCCTCCTCTGAATACCTCCGTCATTACAACAAGGACACTCACAACACGCCCACAAAAGCCCGGTCTGTAATGAATGGAAGGTTAGTCTAAGAGGGCACACAACTTGATTTTATAGCCCTGGCCAGTGTAATGCTTTACTTCACTGAAAGTCATCCTTGTGTGTTCAAACCGCAACTGAATCGAAGTCATTCATTCACCGGCGATGGAAGCGCCAAGCTTGTGCTTGGCGCTAATGCGGACTTTGTCAACTCTTTCACGTTGTTTGAACAGCATTACGTTTCTAAATTCGTGCCAGTCATAGTTATTTACGGTATATCTCGGAAACCACGCAGGAGAATCAGTTTAAGTTAATGCAAGCCAGCTAACCTGATTTCACACGCAAGATAAAGTCCGTTTGTGTTGAGTTTATGAAGCTAGAGTAATACTCTATAAGCAAATAGGTCAGCCCTGTCGTGGGGGGCTGGAGGGGGCTGACCCCCTCACTCCCCCCCCCTCCTCGCCATTCTAAAGGGTCATCCACTCATCTAAATTCTCATGGTCAAGTAAACAAAAATGCTGGTAGAATATTTAACACCAGTTGTGTTTTTTGTTCAAAGTTCACCAAAATCTGATTAAAAATGTGCAAGCTTCATATGATTCATTTGATATCCCAAATGTCTGCAAGAGTTGGCTGAATTAAATTACCAATGCAGAATGACAGCAAAAGCAGAATGTATCCTTATTATGTTTAGCGTTAAACATTTGTTTACGGTTTGTTTGATATGGATAGTATCGTGCCCGCAATCGTTTGCAATCCCCGTAACCTTGAAACAAGGTTATGCTTCGGGGCTGAAACACTGTCAGCCTGATGGTAAAATTATCCACTTAATATGCAACAATAACCAGATGGTATAGGAACCTTGCATGACACGAGGTAGTAAACCTGATAAAATCTTTCACGGCTAATTTATCTGAAATAGCATTTACTATTTACTCTATTCTGAAACAAACCTTCTCAACACTGGTAGCGAGATTAAATTGTAAATACATTTGCTAAACATAAGCCAGATAATTTGGGGGAAAAAAACCCACAGTATAGTACTTGGCCTCCAATACATTTTTAAAAAGTTTGGTCTCTTACAAAATACACATCAGCGATTGAGTGGGGCAGTGGCCGATAATCTATGAACCCAGAAAACGGAGTTCAATGTCCAGCCATGGCTAACATCAGTGGTGAGTGAATCTGAATGAATCCCGGATGCACGCACCATTCAACTTGCACTGACCAGCGTAGCGAAATATGGTCATAGAACCCCCACCCCCCAACAAGACACTAATTTGCTCTTTAACACTTTCCAACCGAGGTGTAAAGCATTAATGCACCAGCTCCATCTGTCTATCAGGAGCAGAGGGTTCACAATAATGCTAATAAATGATCCAATATACACAAAACCTTCGTATAAAGTTGCATTGCTATTAGGGACACATCCTGAAGAAAACCAGCCACAGTGATTGCAAACTTTCCCGCAACTTAAATCCAGAGCTTAAAGGATAAGCCTCGTCGACCAAGGTCATTGTGTGACACCACCTCGTTGTGAGGAGTTAAACGCATAGTTATTATCGCAATGTAAATACTGTTGAGGACTAACATATTTTGGGAAGCGTTACAGAAGCCATGCATAGCGTTATTTTTCTTCCTTGTTTACTGTCCCTTCAGGAGATGGTGGCCGTCGGGAATGGCTGCACGGAGCCGCCTCGTGGGGATGGAGGCACGTGCGTGCGCATACGTCTGCATGTACGGGAGCAGGCCCCCTTCAATGCAAAGGTGGCGCTGGCCAAGACGGTGGCCAACAACTGCTGCTGCTCCCCCCATGAACTCAAATCCTTCTTCCTGAACCTGTTTCCCGTACTGCGCTGGCTGCCAAAGTACAAGGTACGCGAATGGATACTGGGCGACTTCATGTCGGGGCTCATCGTGGGCATCCTGCTGGTGCCCCAATGCATCGCGTACTCGCTGCTGGCTGGACAAGATCCCATCTATGGACTCTACACGTCCTTCTTCGCCTGCATCATCTACTTCCTCATGGGCACCTCCAAACACATATCCGTGGGCATCTTTGGGGTGCTGTGTCTCATGATTGGCCAGGTGTGTGGAATATTTATACTACTATAATACAAATGTATATAAATGTACACCCCCTTTGTCCCATCCAGACCCTATACGGAGGCTGCTGGGTCCAACCAATTTTTTGCAGCAGTCTCCACTGTTGGCAATTATCAAATGCCATGTGTTACTGATGCTTCCATATCATTCTTCTCTGTTCTAGTGCCTGTTCCACCATATTTTTTTCGGCTTGTCTTTTGCCTTGGTTTCCTTCTACGAGCGTTACTCTTGCTTTGCTGGATTCCTGTTTGGTGGCATTTTTCTGTAACCATAACATAGCAGCTTAAAATACATTTGCAGGATTTTGGTCTTCCTACGCCATACCTGTCATGGGGAGTAATTTGTCTGGACTTCACCATGCTGGTCAATGCGAGTTAGTGAAGGTCAGCCGTGGAACTGGTTCAGAGATATCACTCGCAAAATAAATTGGCAAAATGAAAAAAAAAATCTTCAGAAATCATGCAAAGCGAATAAAAAAGAGAGTAACATTTTAAATTCTGAACGTGCCCTATGCATGCGACCAACTGCAGTTTGTTTACCGTACATTATTAGTAGCCAATCAGTGAAGAGCTTTGTGAGTCTCCCTCACTTGGCCCAATCAGTGGCACTCTTCGCCAGTCTTCCCTCTCCCACCTGCTCAAGCTCCTCGTGTTCATAACATTGTATCATGTGCAGTAATAAAGTGATCATCATCTTCATCATCCAAACGACCATCTAGTGCGAGTGGCCTTATTCGGCGAGAAGTGCGGCTTAAATCCATCTCTTCGGAAACGAAAAGGCAGATCATTAAGAGGGTAGAGGCGGGAAAGATGAAAAGTGAAGTGGCGTGCCCGTTAGGATTTGCGCAGTTCACCTTCAATAGCACGTTAAACCAAGCAGACAAAGTAAAGGCTTCTCTGCAGCAATCTAGTGACCTAACTGCCACTAAACTAACACGCACACGAAGCAGTGTTACTGAGAAAATGGAGAAAATGTTAAATGTTTGGTTGGACAGTACGACACAGCGTGACATTCCACTCGACCAGGTGCTGATAATACAGAAGGCACTGAGCCTAGTTGATGTTTTCCCCTTTTCTTCCCAGGAAATGCATCCCCCCTATACCTCTTCTGTTATAGCTACCTCTGGTAATGAAGTTTCCAACAGCGAAGAGAAAACATGGAACAGATCTATTTCGTAAACCGAATATTACTGTAGTGTTTTCATTCCATGGGTTTGATGTGATGCGGATCAAATGTTTGTACGTTTTTGCAGTCTCCCCAGAATGCAATGAGGTTTCTCATGTTGAGTTGTTCGCATTGAATCCCGTTTCAGGTGGTGGACAGAGAGCTGCAGGTGGCTGGTTTTGCCGAAGAGGGCATTAAAGGGCACGATCACGTCGCCAACAACAGCATGAATTTCTCCATCAGCGATGAAGAAAATGGCTTCACAGTGATGATCGGGGGGCTCCCCTGTGGCCGGAGCTGCTTTGCGATTGCTGTTGGCACCACGGTCACGTTCATGGCCGGAGTTTACCAGGTTCATAGCCATTGTTACCAGCATCACTTTTGCACTTAGAAAGTTCAACCCAATGATACAAATATTATAAACGGTCATTCATATGAAACTCGATCTAGTAATGGTTTATGCAACTGTTAAATGAGCATTGGTATAGAATCTGAGAGATAAAGGGTTTAAGAAAAATGTAATATCGATGTAAACCATTTTGAGAAGTTGATACATTACTCCAAGAAAATGTTTTACTTCATTCAAGTTCCTATCTTTGTTAATGTATGATATCAATAGCATACCATCAGGAGTAAATATGCCTGAAAAATAAATAATACAGTGAATCTTATTCTCAAAATGTACCGAATGCCAATTTTATATTTGATATAAAATGTGGGAGTAAAAAGTTGATCCAACAGGTTTCCAAAATTTGTCAACCCCCCCCCCCAATTTTTTTTCATTTGGGCATATATGCCTACACATCCTACATACAATAGAGTCAGTAGTATCTACACACATTGGGGGGTAGGGGGGGAGGGCATCAGTTGGGATGACGAGCAAGGAGCGTAGCGCCGAGAAGCCCTTCGCAGGAGCTAGAACAAGGCGGCAGCAGGCCGCTCACTATACATACATTAAAATGTGCTTGTAGTGTTGTGAGAAGCGATTCCTTACAATTAATTTAAATTATATGTAAACTATATGCAAATGTCACATTCAGGCACGTGGATCCAAAACAAATTGTATGAGCCAGTAAAATGAGACAAAAAAACATTTGAGCCTCGAGTCAAAATCTCAACTCTAAATCGTGACAATTCGCCAAATATCCTGAGGAGTGAATCATTACATACCTCGTATGAGCTAGGTTATGGAGCGCAAAACAAACCCTTGCACTGGTGTCTTTCTCTCCACCCATGTCGCCCTGCTCAGGTCGTCATGGGAATTTTCCAGATGGGGTTCGTCTCAATTTACCTGTCGGAGCCCATGCTGAGTGGGTTCGTCACCGGCTCGTCCTTAACTGTCCTCACGTCGCAAATGAAGTACCTGCTGGGCATCCACATCCCGCGCACCAGCGGCGCCGGCTCCCTTCTCAAGACCTGGTACCACATTTTCAGCCAGCTCGGCAACACCAACGTGTGCGACGTGGTCACCAGCATCATCTGCATCCTGGTGCTCGTGCCCGCCAAGGAGCTCAATGAACACTTCAAGGCACGCCTGAAGGCCCCCTTCCCCATCGAGCTGGTGGTGGTGGTCGCAGCCACGCTGGCGTCGCACTTTGGCGGCTTCAAGGAAAAGTAAGTCGTCGTTTGTTGTGTCGCGTTGTGCGCGATGTTCCAACATAGCCTCCTCTTCCTCTTTCGTTGCTGAAACGGAAGTCTTTAAAGTTGTTTACTTGGAGATGTGGCAACTTGTCATTAGATAAATAATACATGCTGACATAATGACCAAATCACCCGAGAAAGCACCCAATCCTGTTAGATTTTGGAAGCTAAGCTGGCTTGAGCCTGCATGATGCTTGGATGGGTGACCACCACGCAGGTATTGTCGGCTACTGTTATGTTGTCAACTATTTACTATATTATATTTTACCATGTAAGGCCCACTGAGCTATATTGCTCCTTTTCAGCAGAGACCTGGCCACAAATGATAGCTCAATTAAGTGGCTTATCACGTGGAAATTTATAGCAGCCAAATACTCGAATCGCATGTTTCTAAATGTGGAGGGGAAAACCGGAGGACCCGGAGAAAAATACAAACAACTACGGGGAGAACGTGCAAACTCCAAATATACAGGAGTCAGGGTCAGGATCAAACCCACGACCAGTATACCAAGCCCCTCAAAAGAGGGTCAGTTCAACAAAATCCACTAATACTGTACTATGCTACACCGTTTATACTCCACACTTTGGCCAATCAGCACTGGCCAATGTGGTGAAATATGGTCAAGTAACCCCCAATAACCCGCACTTGTAAAAATCAAACATTAATTACTCGTGGATTTGCTGTGCTGCAGTTACAGTTCGAGCATCGCGGGCCACATCCCCACCGGGTTCTTGCCTCCTCGTGCACCCGAGTGGACACTGATCCCGCGCATCGCCGCCGACGCCGTCCCCATCGCCATCATCGGCTTCGCCATCACCGTCTCGCTGTCCGAGATGTTCGCCAAGAAACACGGCTACGCCGTCCGTGCCAACCAGGTCCGCCTCGGCACTCTTGCAGAAGCGAAGGATATGGGGACTAATGCAGATTTTTAAAAAATATTTTAACAAATGCCTGTTTAAAGTTGAGTGATAATATTGCTTTAAAGCTTACGTGACTGGAGGGATTCATCTTCTTGGTTCTTTCGGTAAAGTCACGTAGAAGGGAAATAATAAAAATAAAACATAATAAAATAAAAATAAAAAATAAACAATATTTCCCTTCTACGTGACTTTACCGAAAGAACCAAGAAGATAATATTGCTTTTGAAATACCTCTTAAATATTAAACAGCATTTTTCTTTCTCTACACAAGTTTGTTATGTATTTCCAAAAATAGAGTTAAAATTCAAATGTATTTTTACTTTTCAGGAAACAATAGAGCAAAATAAGCTTTTGTAAAACAAAGCTGTTTGAGATTTGACAACTATATCTGAGCTACACATCAAAGAGGACATCTGCTGCAGTGATTAAGCAATTAAATCAGCTCCTGTGCAGGAGTGAGATCAACAGCATCAACACTGGACTGAGAGGAAAGATGAAGGCGTGGGGAGGCCTTCAACCAGCAGTGGATAGACAATGTCTGATGATGTCAAACTCATGACTATCTTCTCCTCAGCTCCCCTTTGCCCCAGGATCAAACCCAGCTTATGAACCTGTTTGCTATGCCTGTGTTTCAGGAGATGATCGCAATCGGATTCTGCAACATCGTGCCCGCCTTCTTCTACAGCTTCACCACGAGTGCCGCCCTGGCCAAGACCCTGGTCAAGGAGGCCACGGGTTGCCAGACACAGATGTCTGCCGTCGTCACGGCCGGTGTCCTCCTCCTCGTGCTTCTCCTCATTGCCCCGCTCTTCTACTCGTTGCAAAAGTGCGTGCTCGGTGTCATCACCATCGTCAACCTCCGCGGGGCGTTCCGTAAGTTCCTGGATATACCGCGGATGTGGCGGGAGAGCAAGGTGGACACGTCCATTTGGTTCGTGACAATGATCGCGTCGGCGCTGATCAGCACGGAGATCGGGCTGCTGGTGGGCGTCTGCGTGTCGCTGCTCGTGTTCATCGTGCGCACGCAGAGGCCGCGAGCGGCGCTGTACGGGTGCGTGCACGACACCAACAATTTTTACGCCGACCTAGAGGCGTACAGCAATGTGGCGGAGGTTCCCGGCGTGCGCGTGTTTCACTTTGACGCGCCGCTTTATTACGCCAATAAGGAATATTTCAAGTCGCAGCTCTCTCTCAAGACCCAAGTCAATCCCGCGCTGGTGTTGACAGCGCAGAAAAAACGACAGGAAAAGCTGCAAAAGCGGAAGAAGCTTTCGGGCAGCGACAACGGAGAGATCGTGAACAAGCAAGCAATGTTAGAGTTAAATAATATTCTGCCGACATTTGACTTTCACACAATAGTCATTGATTGCTCAGCAATGCAGTTCATGGACTCGGTGGGTGTAGGAGCAGTTAAGTCCATTATGAAGGACTATCAGAGTATTGGCATCAGGGTTATCCTGGCATGCTGCAACCCATCGGTTATGGACTCCCTCCATCGGGGAAAGTGCATTTCCACCATCGAAGACAACCTGACCTTCTGCTTAATCCACGATGCGGTGTTGTACGCAGAGGCTGAAGAAAGGAAAAGTCACCACGACAACAACGTAGCGATCGATGGGTTGGAAGTCAATCGGGAGGTGGGAGCCTCTGAAGTTTAGGAGGCAATCAAACGAGACGTTTTTAAATGATTGCTGACTGGCACATGCACAGCCTTATATGATTGGCTACATTTACTGCATTTTTGAGTTCTTCAAAACATGCGTTAACAATACCATACGAGGTATATGAATGCAATGTACAGTAAATGTAGAGTGCCATAGATGATGCCAGTTTATGACTAACTTCACAAACACAGAAACTACAAACTTAGCATTTGATTGAAATGAAAACCAATCAACTGCACTAATATTCTGATCAAACACAAGCACTTGGAAGTGAAATCTATTTTTGAAAAGAAAAAAATGTTGCACAGCTTAATGTACTGTAAATACTCGGCTTTATAAGAGTATTGTCTTCTTGAGATGGGAGGAAAGATGCTTTCCTCATGAAAAACCAAAGCACTTCTATCCATGAGCATTTGACTATATATATAAGTCAAGGTTAGGCTTCGTCTTAAGTGAATTCAACTGTTTGTAGCAAATATGGTAACAAATGCAAATTTTAGTCTCCATTTTTATATATATATACACACAGAAATATATTTTTAAAAGAGTACAAAAAAAATACTTTGAAGCACAGTAGTTGCGTATATTCTAGCTCGGAGCTAGTTTTGAGTAGCCTTAACAGTCGTCAGTGTACAAGTACAGTCAATGGTTTGCTTGACCGGGTTAAATCTAACATTACCACGTGAAGGAAACACCAACAAGTCTAAACCTTCCACATAGACATATCAGGTACTAATTACCTTACGGTTTATGCAAATAGCATGAAATAATGAAGCAAATATTACTTTACTGCAGTTGTTGATGCAGTGCATATCTGTTTTGGGCCCAATAAACTCTTGGGAGATTTTTTTTTTTAAATACCAAGCTGTCTAAAGTTTGTCATACACATACAGTAGTTACTTGCTACGTTAAACTACTGCTTTTATTGAGACTGTCTAAAAAAACATTAAAGAGTGGACTGTTAGTCCTTCACATACTGTGCCTTAAACCGCTGCTAGAAATGAAACACTCGCGTGCCACAACATTAACCGTGTTTCCAGGCCAAGATCTCATTGTCATATCTGGTTATGGTCCATGAGCAGATATCGTGATACAGCAAGATACCTCTTGAGCAGTTCACCCTAAACATGGACCAGTTGAAGTCTGAGAGCAACTGAGGTGATCGTCTATTTGCCCATCATAAATCACGGTGTTACCCATCATAAATCACGGTGTTACCTGATAGAATGGACGGGGGATTTTTTTTTTACATTCAACTCGGGTCACGCGAGGATTGTGTCCTCACGGCTATTTGAAAGGTGACCGATCAGTACGGCTAAGAAGCTTGCAATAACAGATAAATATTGTCTGTAGGTTGTTGCGAAGTGGTAGGGCCTCGTCTGTTCAAGGGCTTTATGCAATGAAGTCCTGGGCCGTATGTTCCCCACCCCTGTGGTGTATATACCTACACCAAGCCTTACATGTGCGAAGCGACATTACATGTAATATTTCTGTTATTTTATTTCATTGTTTTCTATTTAAGCTAATATATATGCAGAACTGTACTGTAATGCTGTGCAGTGGCTGGGTGGTCTATGTGTTTGAGTGCGTTATGGGAAAAGTATTCATGAGATTTTTGATGTTTTATAGTGGATATATCTCAAAAAGGAGATATAGCTCAAAAGGATATATCTCAAAAAGGAGATATGTTGGTGTCACGGCCAAATAAATCGTCCGCAATGAAAATTAGGCATGTGAATAAACATGCTAGAGGGCCTCATTTTTAATCAAATGTATGCACTTTTAAGCTTGAGATTTCGCACGTGATGATGTAATGTTTTTAATGAATAAAAACGTAGAAAAGTACCATTGCACAAAATGCACGTATTTTACATGTGAAGCCCATTTGTCAATACACTGCTGGATGAGGACCTCCCCATGCCATGTCAGTCATGGGAGAGATTTGACCAGACTTTGCAACGTTGGTCAGTGTGGGTTTCTGATGGCAGGGAGCATAGACAAACAGTACAACAAGGGATTGTGTGAAAATTACTCTGTGTCGACCACAACATAGCCCCGCAAGCCTGTGAACATCTGTTTTATGTACGGTGGTTGCCCAAGAATTATTCAGGCTCAATCCTGCTTAGATTTGCAGATCCAATGATAGCAGGCACATTCTGGGGGGTGTGGTCATAGGAACTTTGCACAATATATATGCAGTAGTTTACTCTAGGGGGAATTTTTAATAATGTATTGATCTTTAATGATTATACATTTTAAATTGTATGTATGACTAAACCAGCAGAGATGGCAATGCAGGTGTGTTTTATTAATTCACATACTAAAAGCATACCATGTCAGGTACTATCCCCTTATACTGTGCCTTTTATTGATGCTACTGTGACGTAATGGTGAGCAGATTGGACTTGCAAGCTCGAGTTCGCCTGGTTGAATATCTTGGCGTGGCAGCTAAAACAATGGGCACCTCTGTCCACCCAGCAGTATAAATGGGTACACCACAGTTCGTCAATAGGCAGATAGTATGTGGTGGGGTAAAGTGTGGGAAACCCACCTCTTGCAAGATGTTTGGCCATCATGGCAGAGTAAACCCAAATGCCTTCCAGAGGGCTCCCTCTCATGAAAGCCCTTCTGCCACCAGTGGGGTGAGCAAGACATTGCAGAGCTGCACCTTTACCTTTTTTAGCCCCTTTTACTCAGCAGGATGATACACTTTTGCAATACACTTGCATTATATACATTATATACTGTAAAGTGGACAATATGTTGAATGTTTATGTGTGCTTTCACTCAGTTTTCTGGGTTTAATGTATCTTGCAGTGTCTCTGTGGAATTATCAGGTGAAAGTATATGCCTCAATACCCTGCCAAATTAGGGTAATTACTAACTTGATTTAATGGTGATTATGGATGGCGTTGGTTTGTGTAAACTGGGAAGTTTCATTCTATTATTCACCTACGTTGAAAATGGTAAAATTAACTTATACATTTTGCGTATGTTAAATTATTCAGCATAGGTAGAAATAAATGAAGACATGTTTCAGGGTTGGTAACAATTGTGCCCTCTCTATATTCTGTGAAACATATATATTCCGATTAAAAAATATATATATATATCTGCCTGTATTTGCAGTGTCCAATTTCCATGCAGTATTTTTGCACTCGTATAATATTAATAATTTAAATTACTGTTAACTAATATGTTTCATGTAATGTCCTTTATTTTTAAGTTCTCACAGCATTAAGCAAAACATTATATTCTGCACACATGAAAATAAACACTATACTGTAAAATCAGAACCCGCATATGACAATTATTCGAACACGAAACTTTCATTCACATTCTGTAGTTCCGTCAACTACAAAATGCAATTACATCAAACACAAAGCATGCAAAAATAAATACCAATCGGCTGTTTTAGCTCTAATGTGTTTTCGGATTATACCACGTGTTGTTAGGCATATAGCCATAGGCTTTATCCCATATTCTGTGATAACCTTTAGAAACTGAATATTGAATTCCTGAAAAAGCACGCAGCAAATAACAACATCAAGTTCCTGCATATGCGGAACTGAAACTGGATATTGGTATTCTTTGGTTATTTCGGTAAAGTCAAGTTGATGGATATTGGTGGTAATTGCTGGGTACTTTTCAGTAACTGGATATCCAGTTTATGACGAAGATCCCCTATAAGGGATTAAACGTATGGCTAAAATGCCAAACAACACGAGGTATAGTACAACCCAAAAACACATCAGAGAGCTCTGCAGACACAACCATGAACCCCTGCTCGGCCATCGCGTGTTCTGTATTCATGAATAACAACAGCAGTGTTGCAGAAAAACAAGCTCCGTCATTTAAATGAATGGCATGTCAAGGGCAAATGTGTTTGTGCGCAGGAAAAACACGAACTATGCATAAGCAAAACAAGGTGCTGAGTGACGGGTACAGACCAGTTGGTCACTTGTGCGTCTCACCGCGCGGTAACGAGCTCCAACAGCCAGTGGATGCGCACCTGCCGGATCCCGCCGTGCGGCACAGCGCCCACGTAAGCCATGTTGAGCCGCTCATCGGGACTCAGCATAAACTTGTCGGCCTGATTGTGGGGCAAAGGGGGGCTGAAAAGGAGAAGACAAACCCGAATCTAACATGTTCAACATCTTGATTTAAAGCTTTCGTGACTGCAGGGATTCATATTCTTGGTTCTTGCGGTAAAGTCACGTAGAAGGGAAATAATAAAATATTATAAATATAAAACAACATTCTCACGACGTTTTGACTGCAACACAAGCAATCATCATCACCTGATGCAAATTCTCACGACGTTTCGACTGCAACACAAGCAATCATCATCATTACCTGATCATCATCACCTGATGATGATTGCTTGTGTTGCAGTAGAAACGTCGTGAGAATTTTGTATTGTTTTATATTAGTATTATTTTATTATTTCCCTTCTACGTGACTTTACCGAAAGAACCACGAATATGTTCAACATCGGTGAAGATCAATCCACTGCTGCCAAGTCGTCGCCATCTCTTAAGTCGTGTATTGTGACAATCCCCCTATCACCTGAACACCAGCTGCGACTGTTCCAGGGTGTACTTCTACTGGGGGAACGATATGTGAATGTACTTCACGCTGGCTAGGATGTATTGGTGAAGATACCCATGCCTTCTTTCTACACAGTAGCCACGACGAAGCGTGTTATCCAATGATTTATCATCCAAATTGTTGTTGGAAGGTTCAACGATGATTTAATGTAACAATAATTTACAATCGTTTATCAATTCACTGCTGGATGAAGGTTTACCAATGCTGTGTCAGTCCTGGGGGGTTGTTTGACCATCCTTCACCAGACTGGACAGTGCGGTTCGTTGAAAGGTGATGCATGGGGAGTGAGATACGATTCTGATAGCAGTCGCCACTAATGTTAGCCGTGGAGGAAATCCAACTGACGAGACAGTTTTAGTGTAGTTTGACTAACACTGCACCACCACTGGTATTCATTTTCATTTGTTCAACTTGCAAGACTTTGATACTAGTCTTTTTCGGGGTCTTTTTATAGCATCATCAATCATGATCTTGACGAAGGCCTTCCCAAGCCTTTTCCATTTCTCATGACGCTGCGATGTAATTCATATTCCACTTAACACCTGCACACCAGCTAAATCCATCACTTTATCTCAACAGTGTACGTCATCTGAGTTCTAATATCACTTGTTGTACATGTTAACGGTGATCGGGAATATAACTCAAGAGCCAGGTTCACAGTGTATTGAGTTGTTTTTAAAATAAGCTTTTGTTTTTGGGCACAAGCAGCGATGGAAAACGCATTAATGCCTTGACAGCCAACATTATACTCATCAAGTCAAATGGTTGAGAACACTGCAACAAACTTGGCAGCTATAGTCCATTTAACTTGAGTAAACAACAGGGTACTCTGTATGGTGCCTGCCTTTTGTTTTCATGCGGTGATGAGATTTTCACAAAACCAACCACGTACAGTGCAATGGATAAATTATAAATCTTCCAAAAAGTCATAATTTTTCAATAATAATAAATCGCACCACCTTTCCTCTGCAAGATTTTTTTTCGAGAATGCAGTTCCAAAAATTGGAATATATTCTCATTCCCAAGTGAATTATCACATTGGAGACATTGCCGCAGACGGTCACTGTGGCCGCATGGCTTTCCTACGCACAAAGGATCAACACAATACTGTACTGTAATTGTATGAACTTGAGCATGTCAGCAGGCAAGCCACGTGCAAACCATTACTTTTAGGACTCTTGGTCATAATGCATTGTCAGTGTGGGCAGGAAATGAGTTTGCAAGAATCTGAACAATGAAAACACGCTTCTGAGCACTGCAGAGTGTGCGCAGTGCGCCCTCTACCGCATCTACTTACGAAATGTAACCTGCAATCACGGAATTGCATTAATGTATAATTCCCAGGTCTATCATGTAACACGAAATAGCGACCGATTCTCCCTTGGTTAAACAAAAACCATCAACCCCTAGATTACGGGGCTGTAGTTAAAAATTATTTATCTTATACTTATGCACTGTTATTTTAAACTCTTAGATACTTACACATGACAATATCCTAATATCGAAAATGGAACACGTTTACAGTACTATTATCCTACACCTTTTAAAGAGAATAGGATGAATATTGCAATAGTCAAATAAAATGAAATACATTAATTGGAAACCAAAAATGTACATCCCTTTGTTAATCCACTCGTGGATGATTGCCTCCCCATGCCTTGTAGGTCAAAATGAAATTCTTTTACACGTTGTATACACTACGATCAAACTTATGGAGCCTCTGTCTCAAAGGCTTCCCAAAATCCCCATCTCCACACTCAATATTAACCAAAATGCCATTGCAAGACTTCTCACCCATACTGTCAACGAGACCACATCAGCCTCCACTGGTTTCAAATCCAATCCCGGATCAACGTTAACATCCCAGTCACCATCGATCAAGAGTTTCCATTGACTCGCCTCTCCTTGTCTTATTCGATATTTACAAGAGCGCCTTTTCGTAAGGCGCGTAATATATTTAAAGGGTCGCTATAATACAATAATGATACTGGTAGGAACCCACTGGTTCCACCAGCCCGCAGGGGATTATTGTGTCCGTCCGTCCGTCGTGCAAGGAGGGGCTGGGTGGGGAGGGGCTGGGTGGGGAGGGGCTGGTCACCCCGTGGTGCCCTTATACAACTCAACGTTTAACCTACTCACGCCGGCTTGTGCCCGCCCTCACAGTCGGGCGTATTTGCGGAATACACCACGCCGCCGTTGACCCTGGCCATTGACTGAGCAACCCAACGTTACTACCAGCTCCCTCCGCAGGAATGTGTTTTGGATTGCCGTGGTGTGCAAGGGAATGAGGAATTGTGACTGCGATCGAGGAGGCCTACTTCGGTTTACGAAAGGGTAGGGAAAGGTCGGGATGAAGTGTCGGGGCGAGGAAGAGACTGGGCAATGTAGAAAAGGAACGCCGGTTTTTTTCTCTCGTCTGCATATGACTGTCAAAATAAAACGTGACAACTCTTTATGCACAGCGTCTTGAGATACGGTCGCAATTTGGACGCGATATCTAACCACATTGTGTTGTAATTGCAGTACAATTCAGGATATTGTATGCGACCCCTGTATTTCATCAGCACGCGTCAACATAACCATGAAGACAATCGAGACAACAACGTCTGACACTTTCTAACGTTTAACCAACTCCCAAAGGTCACGAGAAAACAGCTGGAGCAATCTCGGGTAGGACAATGTCCGCGTTCTCAGCAGAGGGCAGTATAGCAACATAGTTACGGGTACTTTGGTTTAAAGCGTCGGCTTTCGCGACCAATATCGTCCATGATATGTTTTTTTTTGGGTTAGATCGGTACTTTGTCAGTTTCAGTTTCATTTATTTGGTATAGCCTTGTGAGCCATTCGGCTCTTGAATCGGGTGCAACCGCAACAAACAAAAAACAAAAAAATGAACAAGAAAACATCTTAAAGTGACTAAGCCCAAACAGAAACATCCAGGAAAAAACTGCAAAGTCTTCCAGAAAAAAAGCACCGTACACCAACGCTGTGCAAAAATCCCAGTGGGATACAAGTCAAACAACAACAACCACAAGACAACTTAGATTAAAGCCATCATTCTAACTCCGTACTACAACAAACATGGCCAAACCAAAAAACTTTTCGAAATCACCAAAATAAAGCCATAAGCAATGTAACAGTGATCATAGGAACTGTGACCGAAATTTCACGGTTGGCTCAGAGTCTACGGCTCCTCTCCGCCTTCACCAAAGCACACTCAACCCTGACGAGCGCGGTGAAGTTTTAGTAAAGCACGGGTCAAGTAACTCCCACGGCGTGCGAGGGGAGGAAGCACTTATTCTAATAGTGGGATGACAAACGGGGCTCTACATTTACGCCGTACATTCAATACAATAGGTATAACGTGTGTGTGTGCGGGGCTGTCAGACACGTGCACAGTGCACTAATTGCGAATACTGCAGGGGGTTGGACATCGTGTGAAGAGAGACAACTTTTTGTTAGCAAATGTAGAGGCGAAATTCACGAACTGCCTTGCAGCAGTGGCAGCGATAAGTGCGTTTCATTTACAGTTATCCCACTAAAATAAGGAGGCATTTTGAAGAAGCGACGCTTTTAGTTAAACGTCTCTGCATACATCATTGGACCTCCTTAGCTAGTACCAAAATATGATAATAGGTTTTCCCCTTTTTTTCTGACAACAAAACAGGTGTTAAGATGTTAAAACACCAAACTGAAACCTTTTACAAGGACTCATGTCTGCATTCACAACAATATTTGTGGTCAGAATGAAAACAAAAAACGCCTTTTGGCGTCCTCTGGTCTACCACCGTTTGAGACGAGGCTTCAAAGAAAGCTGTCTGGTGTGGACCAGTTTCAAAGACAATGCATATATTATCAGAGTATAATCTTTATTTGAAGCTTTCGTGACTGCAGGAATCCATACTCTTTGGTTCTTTCGGTGAAGTCAATATTTTATACCTACGTGACTTTACCGAAAGAACCAAAGAGTATTATCCGATAATCAGAGTATGATTTTTGTTTGCATTCTGACCACAAATATTGTGGTTAATGTAGGCATTATTTCTTGTAAAAGGTTTCAGTTTGGTGTTTTAACATCTTAACACCTGTTTTGTTGCCAGAAAAAAAGGGAAAACCTATTCTCACGTCTCTGCGTACACTTGCACGGTGTCCCACAAATCTCAATACACTTCAACGCTTTCCTCTGTAACGCATGGGAGTCACCAATTTCACAATACACGTAAATATCACCCCCTGTTGAGAAATAATGAAGAGCACCGTTACCATCAGTGCGGTAAAGTGTTTATAAATCGATCACCCTGGGAAAGAAAGGCTCAACACAATTTCTTGCACGCCTGCCACCGCTGTTGGAATCGCCTTCACGAGAGGGAGCTCCAAACATCTTCCAGCGGGTATTTGGCCTACTCTTCCACGCTGGTCAGACATCTCGGAAGAGGTGGGTGTACCCACACTTTAACCCGACCACACTCGACCCACCGATGGACGATCGACTAAACTTGTGGTGTGTATACTCATTTATGATGCTGGGTGGGGGCACGTGAATGGCGAGGCATTCGTGAGACTTTCGAGGAAACAACGATTTCAATTGCCGCACCGGGAAATCAAACCACTCCACCCCCCCACCCCCTACCAAAACGGGTCGACCTCCGCATTTGCAACATTTGCTAATTTGTGCGGTTGTTACAACATCGTTTCGAGTGACGAAGACAATGATGATTCTATATCTTCTTAGGTTTTTTCGGTAAAGTCACGTAGGACGGTCCCACCTGATGACGGAGACTTGTGTTGCCTCCGAAACGTCGTGATTTTTGTTTTTTATTTTATTTTATTTTCATTAATTTTGACCTACGTGACTTTACCGAAAAAACCTAAGAAGATGATTCCTTGCAGTCACGAAAGCTTCAAATCTAGAATGATTCTATATTTGAAGCTTTCGTGACTGCAAGGGTCCATACATAGTCTTTGGGTTTTTTTTGTACCGAAAAAGCCAAAGAGTAAAGACAACGATGGTAGCGGATGGATGGTGGAGGCGGTGTGTGTGGTTTGTGGTGGCGTTGTGGGTGAAACCACCAACCAGAATCCCGTGCTCGTCCAGAAGTGATGGAGGTGACCCGTGGTATTGGAGACGTCCACGGTCACGGACCGAGGTTGGCACGCGGTGGCGGCCGAGACGAGGCAGAGGGCGACGCACGCGAGTTGGCACCCACGGGCGTTCATTACGATCCCGATTGTGGCTCGTCACGTCCACGTCGACTGGGGAAACTCGTGGCCGTCAGCTGTGCGTTTTTAAATCACGGTTGCAGTGCAGATGTTCCAGAGGTATCCCCACCCCTCCTCCTCCTTCAAACGCCAAGCGGCCAGCAACACGCAGCACTATCCATATACATATCCGATATGGGTTTTTTTAAACAATAAAAACGGCAGTGTGTGCGTGAAACGGTCTGAAATGCGCCTTACGAATGACGGGAAGTCTGTGTTACTTACACTTTATATATATATGTCTAAATATACTTGACCGTAGTATTTGCCAGCTTAAAGGCAAATGTCGTCCAGGGGCGAAAGAATCCCATGAAATGACTGCATCACCACCGTGGTGCCACATTTATACCGGCATGGCTACATTCCATCCCTGGCAATCTCTAGACTTCAAGGCTTTTGAACTTGATATCCTACGGAGACAAGCGGCGAGTTTTATCCCCCCCCCCCAAAAAAAATGTTTGTTTTGATTTTAACCGTGCAATCACTGAACGTCGATCTTTAAAAAGCGCCCGCGGCGACACTGAGCGGACGTAAAAAAAAACACCCCGAGATTAAACAACAAACCCCTATAGACTGCACCAGGGCACGTTACGGTACGATAGTGGTTGATGGTGGTGGTGGTGCGGTGTTGTGGGCAGTCCGGGATATTCACGAAGTCAACTCTCCTCTCTTTTGAAGCTACCCCTTGAACCCCGACTTGAACCGGACAGGATCTGGCTAAGGCTACTCCTGTATCCGGCGTGGTGGTGGGAGGAGAAATGCGTAAAATTAGTGTGACTAACAAGTAACATTGCGCTTAAGACTCGATAAATTTGGGGATGGCGCTTTTTGTGGTCACAAAAACTGAGCAAGGGAACGAAAAATGAAAATCTGCTGCCGGTGATGACTCGGATGTGGGGTCGGGGAGATTGAGATCGTGTCACTTTAGATGTATTATTACTCGTGGGTAGTTGTGGGTATGTGGTCAGGATTAGCTTTAGGGTTCGTGTTAGGACAGTACTTATACTGTTAGGAAACACCTGGTTCCACCAGCCCACAGGAGAATATTGTGTCCGTCCGTCGTGCATCCAAAAATGGGAGGGGTGGGGAGGGGCTAGGTGGGGAGGGTGGGGAGGGTGTTGAGGGGCTGGGTGAGGAGGGTGGGGAGGGGCTGGGTGGGGAGGATGGGGCTGGGTGGGGGGTGGGAGGGGTGAGGCTGGGTGGGGAGGATGGGGGTGGGAGGGGTGGGGCTGGGTGGGGAGGATGGGGGTGGGAGGGGTGGGGCTGGGTGGGGAGGGGCTGGGTGATGCTGGGTGTGGAGGGGCTGGTCACCCGGTGGTGCCCTTATAAAACTCAACGTTTAATAATCGTCGTTGGTTTAGGGGTAATGCAAGCGCAGTGGCTGGTTGACTATTTGGTAAAGTTAGTCGCTGGTTAGCTAGTTGGGTTAGTGGGGGTTGGTTTGCCCCCAAAAATGTTTGGCCCATCTTGCAATGTGCGCGAACTTGCGGCTATAATGAAGTATGTAAGTTCAGGGTATCAAGTGACTGGTGAGCGACTATTGAGCTATACCTCAATTTTATAAAATTACCTCTTAAGTCAGCCTTAGGTTAACGACTACTCCAACCCTTACACGAATGAACACTAAGTGTATCAGTTTCGGAGAGACAACCCATGCACATCCCCCCATGCATTTGTAAACAAAACAACGATCCATAACAACAGTATACACTTCGTCCCGCCATAGGAACGTGGGATTTTCAATGAAATTCTGACAAACTAATAAGAAGCAACCCACCCCAAAACCATCACTGGACTAACTTAATTTGACTCGGGTAGCGCCAAGGTTTAATTTCATGGCAACTCCAACGCGGCCACATTGAGTGAGGATAGACTTTTAAATTAAAGGGGTGATGGTGGGGTGGTGGTGGGGGGTGGTGAGAGGGTGGTGGTGATGTGGTGGTGGGGGGGGTGGTGAGAGGTTGGTGGTGGTGATGTGGTGGTGGGTGGTGGTGGGGGATGGTGGTTGGGTGGTGGTGGTAGGGGGGTGGTGGGGGGGTGGAGAGAGGGTGGTGGGGGGGTGGGGGGTGGTGGGCGGGTCGTAGTGGGGGGGGGTCGTAGTGGGGGGGAGCGGTGGTGCAGCGGTTAGCGCCGCTGCGCTACAAACCCGGCGTCCCGAGTTCGATTCCCGCTCACGGCCACCAACACCGGTGACGATTATCTGAACCGGTCCTGGGCCTCCCCTAGGTCGACTCGGCCTCAAATGAGCACCTGGTGCGGTGTGTTAAACATCGCCACTGGGAGAGACAAAGTCGTGGTTGCTGGCCATCCCACCCCCTCGTGTTCCGTGCCAGCCTTCATAGGTGCGACTCGTTAACAGCACTTGCCCCAACAGTTTGTTAAGACTACACGGGGGTTCTTTGTCTTTTTTTGGTGGGGGGGGGGTGAGTAACAGCGGCATGACGTCATTGCGCGTGACGTCATATCGGCAGAATAAGGTTCCGCGTTCGAACTAATGACGTCACGGCGTCGCGATCCAATTGGGGGAGGCGATGCGCGGACTTTGAATATTTTAAAAAAATTCGTTGAGCGTGGAAGGTTGGAGTCGCGTTGGGAGTCCGTGGTATTTTCTTATCATCATCAAAAACATCAGCAGCAGTAGTAGTAGCAACAACTCCCGGACTTAACAATGAGCACCAACGACAGGTAAACTCACACATGAGACCACCATGGCCCCAAATGTTATTTTATCTGTTCCCTGCCGCGCCCGCTGTGCTTAATTATTTTTAGATTTAAAAAAATGTCAGTTCTCAACCGACTGCTCAACTGTCGCGTTTCATTTAGACATCGTTTTTATTGAGGTTATCTACTTTCATGGGGTGTATCTTGCTCGTGTTCAATTTGAAATGTGGAACAAGGTGAGGTGGCACGAAACTCCACGGAAGGGGCCTTAACATCTCCAATTCAAGACGCTGAGACTTGGAAAAGCGTTCCCTTGACGAAATACAACAAGTTGTTATTCTCGCGTGAATCCCACATGCTTCGAAAGTCACGTTGTTAATGTGTACAACTAAAATAAAGTAGATATCTAAGGAAGTTGTAACCGCGAATAAGATAGTAAAAGTAACCACCATCACTCCCAGCGATTTTAGTTAAATTAATGGCCAAGGACTGCATTGTTCTTACCATGTGGTGAAGTACGGTCAATCAGAACCAGAATGTTTATTACTACAGAATGTTTAAACCAAGCCCATGAACGACATGGCGTGGGGGAGGCTTTCGTTCTCTTATGGGTACATTTACACATTTTTATGTCTGTAAATTGTGATTACCACTACTATCGTGAAATATGCCCTTAGTTTGTTTACTTTTCTGTTGGGCTTTATAAAAAAAGGACATTGAAGAATTATTGCTTTTTAGTTAACATTACGTGAAAAAATGCGAGCATCGTCTTGCCACTGTTTCAATTTAAGAAGCAGGATAAACAATTGGAACCGAATCTTGTTTTTATTTGAATAAGATGAGTTTACGTTTTCCATAACAGATTTGTTAATGTTAAACGACCGCTACTGGAATCGTGTAGCCCATTCAATTATTACTGTGCTGCCACCAAAGATATTGGTTTTAAATCCAGTAAAAATAAGTTGTAGTCTTCACATTGGTGCACAAACACATACATTAATTTCACGAGAAATGCACATCGAACCATGCATGTAAAAATAAATTGCAGTTTTATAATTTATGGAAATTATGTGAAAGTATATGCTAATGCTACATTTAAGTTGATCCGTGAACAGAAACAATACAAACGAATATTTAACAATTATATAAAACACATAATTCGTATTTCATTAAATTCCATTGCAACCCTCAATTATTACGATTCATCAGTTGGCTGTGGAGATACATTACGATACATGGCTTTATTTTGTGTGTGTGGCAGATGTGGAAGGGGTGGCTCAGTGGCTAGTGACTGGGCTGGGGCCACCAGAGTTTAATTCCCGGCTAACAACTGTGACATATCTGAACCAATTCCGGGCCTCCCCCAAGCTAACACATCCCAAATTGAGTGATGCAGTGCGTAAGCATCATCACCGAGGAGACAACGGCAGCTGGATTTGGTGCTGGACACACCACCCCCTCGTTGGCCTAGCTGGCTTTCATAGGCACTCACTAACAGCCTGTTAAGGGTATACTTGAAAGGATCTTTCTTTGTCTTTATGTAGTGATATCGCAGGATGTCACTGGGTAATAATGCCGGCCCTAGAGGGGCTCTGTGAGCGCTGAGTGAGAGCGCTGGATGGCATCTCGCTTGGCGTGCAGTGCCAGCCCTACAGGATAGGGTGTGGGAGTGCCGGCCAGAGGAACGGGCTTACTCTAGGCCATGGCACTCCGGTTGACCCGAGAGGACACGTGACCGGTTAAGTCTACAAAGGTCCCCGATTGGGGGCTTAGGGGTGGTCACGTTGTCTGGGTGGAGATCCTGCTCGTGGCCAGGGACAGAGCCAGCCACGCCGCAGAGGATATAAGCCGGGTCCCCCAGAGGGACCGGCGCTGTTGTTCATCCTGAAGAAACCTTCGTCTACGTTCTACGTCCTACAGAGTCTCCAACACGTGGACCCGGACCCAAGCTGGGGTCCGGTCCGTAGTAGCTAGTTATGGTGTGATTAGCGTAGTTAGCCTGGTGGTCACCACCATAGGTTGTTATTCTGTAAAGGGGTAGTTACCCCGTATGTTGTGTGTTGGTGTTAATAAATGTGTTGCCTCCGAAGAGTACGTCTTCAACTCAGTTGAACTCATTACATTTGTGTGTAGCAGTAACATGCTGAAGCAAGGCTTACAAGAGTATGTGATGAATGCCCTGAACCGGCTGCAAACCGTGTGGGAGGACCTCGGCATCGTAGAGGTCCAGCGGGAGGAGCGAATAAAGAAGGCCAAGGACCTAGTGGAGGTGAGGACCCTCAACAAGTCATGACAATGAAAGCATTTTTTAAATAGTACCTAGATGGTATGGGATTGTGGTGTATGTTAAATCATATTTTTGTCTGCCAAATTTAATTCAAGACAACTAACTTCCCACTGCCATAGCCAAATCACCCTAAGTGAATCCAACCTCATATTTCCGAAGCTATGCAGAGGTGGACTATGTTTTAAATAAGTTCTACATACATACATTAGTTCTCATGCTTGACCATGAGGGTTTTGTCAGGTATTTTAGGCACGATGCTGTAAGGTGGCCAGGATATGGAAGTTTTGAGTGTTATCCCAATGAGCCTGGGTTTTCACCAGTTACTCCAGTTTCCTCCCACGTTATAAACAATTATGGTCGTGGCTAAATTCCAAATTCAGGGCCCTCATGAAAAAGTATTGAGACTCGGCGTGGCATTCGTGGCTAAACAATTCATTTTTGTGACATTTGGCAAACATTTGATATACAAGCAAAACTTAAAAGTACTCGAATAACAAACATTGAATTTGCATTAATTTTACGTTTGTGCTGCACAGCAATTGATGGAGCAAATGATTGCAGAAGAAGAGGACTTAAGGGAAAGTGTAGAGGAGAGGATTCATGAGCATATGAGCAACATTCAAGAACTCTGCAAAGAGCTGACTTTGCCAGCATATGAGGTATGCTGGGAGCACGTATTATGAATTCTAAACTAACAGCAAAGGTTTTAAAGTCATGTTAAATGGGAATTGATTGTCATGTCTGCAAAATAACAATGCAAGTAAGCCCATATCGGTGCATTTGTTTTATTTCTGTTGAAATGTGCTTTTACACTTACATTGGCTAAACAATCACTCAGATGTGTGTGATTTAGTGATGATGGAATAAAAAAAAAATCATAGTTAAATGCTACTAATTGGAAAACGCAGCATTTGAACCTTACGGCAATACCCTCGCAAAATGTCTGTGACGCAGTCATTTTTAGTCTGTTGATGGTCGGCGATGCGGCAATCGACTCATCTCGACGAGCTGTACATAATGCACTACGGTGCATACGAGCATTCAGGGTTTCAGCGCAATCGTCCTTGCTGCGTTTCGACATGGCGGAGTAGCACTGATTTCGGATTGATTGGTACCCCAGTCTGGAGTTAAGTACACCCCTGCAAAAAATAGTGTCCCAGAAATCAAATATGTAATTGCCTTGGCAATTAAAGTGACCAGTTTCTCTGAGTGAAATTCAACTAGAGTATAGATTATATTTAATTATGTGCTCTGCAAAGCCATTGCCAAGACTGGTATGTACAACTGTTTTCTATATTGTGCTTTATTCAATATTGAGTTAATTTTTAAGAAGCGTTTTAATATGCATTCGCATAAATGTTTAATTGTGTTTATTAAATGCTGTAACATACTTGGTTTAATTTCAGTGCAAATATCAATTATATGCAGGCATGGATTATGGCAATGACTTAGTATTCATGGTGGAATGCAAATTTAATTCATGCTTTGTAAGGTCTGATGGATAAATAGAAAACAATGCATACATTAAACCTAACACTCATGAATGCAACATGTTATCCATGGGTTTTGTATTCTGCTGATTTAAAAATATCAATCCAAACAATACAGAATAATGTCGCATATTCAACTCGCTGGGAACTGATTTATGTGAAAAAGTCATATGTGAATATCTATAGACAATGACATTACTCCATGCACACCCACAGGTTAGTGGAATAAAGTAAAGTGCAAACTGTTTTAAACACGGGAAAATGTTTGACTTTACTTGAGGTGTAAGAAATAATTTCCGAAGATGAGGAACACATTACTACTATATGAAAATGTATTCATGAGCACATGTGGAAAATAACAGCACCATGCACAAACAATGTTCTGGGTCTGGGCAGTCATTTGGCCAGAATGAATATGTGATGTGCTGTATTTCAATCTTTTAGTCAACCACTTACAGCAGTGGCTTGCATGATTATGGTCTTGTAAGTAGAATAATGTGCTACGTTCTCGTGAGCATTTTTTTATGAATTCATTTCAGCTGATGGAGGAGTACCTTGTGCTGCAGCTTGAGAGCCACTTGCGGCAGAAATTGCAGCAGCTGAGAGCGAAGAAGGCGGAACGGCTTTCTGTGCTGCAGGAGCTTGAGCATCAGCAGGCTATGCTGACCAAGGCCCTGTGCGTATCCTCTCACCCCAAGCCAGCCGGGTCTGTGCCCACGGAAGACGAACTCAATACTCTACGTCATTACGTTGATGGCCTGGAGCTGCAAAAGGTCACTTGTTTTCCAGGCCAGGTTTTCACGGGTTTATTACTTTGCATTGAAATGAATGTGTATTCATGCCAGGCTGATGTAGTATTAGATGTGTCATTTACTTTGTGTTCAATGTTGTTTTTGGATTTGTTTTCCTACAGAACAGTAACTTCAAGGTGTTTGTGGCCTACAAGGAGCAGATTGAAGCGTATTTTCAAATTCTAGGTGTTGGCCCTGAAACGGAGTTTGAGAGGGAGGTGATTTTCAACAATGAGAAGTTGTGTCTCTCAGATGACAGACTTTTGAAAGTTGAAGAGCTTCTCAAAGAGGTGGTGGTCAGGCCTGAGCATTTTTGTTGTTGTCATTTTTTGTTTTGTTTGTAGTATGGAATAGAAAATATTAAAAAAACATCAACATTTTTCCATAAAAGGTTTTTTGGGTTATAACATGTAAATATACGTCGTTAAAACCCGCCACCACCCGACAGCCAACTAGTAAGGGTTGTCACGTAAACAGAACATGCCAATTCGTCACTAGTACAGCACGCCGGTGTGTTGGAGAGCCAAGCCACAACATTTACAATCTGAGTACGACATTTCGCCAGTACTTACAACTAGCTTCATCAGGCGACAGCCAGATTTGTGGAGAAGTATAACTTTCGTTCCTTATATGGAGGCGTAGATGTGACCATGCTTCCGCGTTCTAGTTTTGCACATAACTTCAACATTATCAAAATAAATTGAGTGTCCTTGTTGGCACGCGTGTTCTGCTACTGCTGACAGATTATTTGGGAGAATTTCATATTTCTCTGATGTTATTTTAGTCTCGTGCTGATCATTTGTCCTGTTTGCCCAACATAACGTTTACAACACGTGCAGTTAATCCTGTACACACCTTCTGTTGATAGCCAACAAGGACACTCAATTGATTTAGATAATGTTGAAGTTCTGTGCAAAACTAGTTACTACTGGCCAGGACTAATTATAGAATATCGAAATTGAAAAAAAATAACTTTAACCGTTCGGATAGCTACCGCCTTAGTGCTGCGTGGAAGCGAATAATCAAATAATACATTATTTAAATGCATGCCCACAAAGGGCAGCATACTTCAATAGCGATTACCGTTGGTATGGCTACTTTAATTCACAATCGAGGGGAAGGACAAGTTCAAAGGGCTCGCATAATGCATAATGTACATTGCCCCAGTAGTCCCCCCTCACGTGGCGCAAGAGCGCAGAAGCGTGGTCACCACATCTACGCCTCTATATAAGGAACGAAAGTTAGACTTCTCCACAAATCTGGCTGTCGCCTGATGAAGCTAGTTGTAATTACTGGCGAAACGTCGTACTTAGATTGTAAATGTTGTGGCTTGGCTGTACTAGTGACGAATTGGCACGTTCTGTTTACGTGACAACTCTTACTAGTTGGCTGTGCCGGGTGGTGACGGGTTTTAACGACAAATTTATATATTTACGCGATCTAACCCAAAAAACCTCTTATGGATGATATTGGTCGCGAAAGCCCACGTGTTAAACCAACTAACATCCTAATTTTTTGGTTCCTTTTTCAGGTGCAGTTTAAAAAAGAAAAAGCTGAGGCAACGTGCCAAAGGCTACGCTCGGAATTGGAAGCAATGTGGAATCTTTTGCAGGTGCCTGAAAATGAGCGAAACGAGTTTGCTGCAAAAACGCAGAGCTACCAAAAATCAGTGGAGGAAGCTGTAAGCAGTGTGCGAACGAATCACATTTTTTTCTGCCATGTGTTAATTGATACATATTTTTCACAATTAACTGTTTCTAACTACACTTTTTTTGTTTTACTAGCTGACTTCCGAATTGAAGAGACTAGCACAGGTGAGGAAAGACAACATAAAGTGGCTAATTATACCTGTCCGGAATGAAATTGAGGACTACTGGGGAAAGTCCTACTATGGGCAAGAGCAGAGGAGGGCATTTTCCCCATTCTATAATGGTAAGCATACACTCACTGCTTATTTTACAATATGGAAATCTCTGGTCCGGTAATTTCTTATTACCCTTATTCTGTTAAATGTCATATTTCAATTTTCTTTCTCCTAAACTTCTTTTCCACAGATGAATACACTGAAGACTTACTTGTTGAGCACGAGAGAGAGTTGGAGCGCATGAAGGGCTATTATGATCAGTACTGCAAACTTTTCTCCCACGTTGCAAAATGGCAACAAAGCTGGAAGATGTTTCTAGAGTTTGAGGTGACATTTTATGATATGCGACATTTTCAATATGCTTTTAAATTTTTTCCAACTAGGGTCGAAAGGATTAATGCATTATCTCTGTCTGTCTAACACGGGATCATGATAACTTTCGTGAATATGATCTAATGAACACAACTTTCTTGTGTTGCTATGAGGGATGTGCTATATAGAGAACTAGACAAATTGATCAAAGGGTTGCTTAAGACTTGGCGATGAAAACCAACGCTAAAAGGATAAACTTTGGCCAAGTCGATAACATCATGCACTTAACCGCCCCTCAATGACATTATGATGTGTGACTTCATCTCCTACAGTCCCACATGTGCCATGTGATGTCATTATTGTACAGCTTAGAATATCTTTACTTAAAGTTTTCGTGACTGCAGGAATCCATATTCTTTGGGTCTTTCGGTAAAGTCACGTAGATAGGTTCAAATAACATAACAAACCCACTGGCTATCAACAAAGATTCGTTCATGAAGCCATCCATATATATAGACAGACACAATTTCAATCGAGAAGATGGGTATAACCTGAGAAATCATTAGAAGGACGTTATCAACTAGTTTAAGTCATAACTAGCTGTGATATTCCCATCCTACCACCTTCCGTTGTTAGTTATTTTCGGCTCTCTGATTTTACATTAACAGGTAAAATTTCTCACCCGAACACAGCCACCTTGCTCACTGAGCTCGAGATTTTTGCTTTGCGATGTGCCATTAACATGCTAATCTCTCACATTAACATGCTAATCTCTCACATTAACATAACCACCTCAGGGTGCCCGCCGTGGAGGCCTCTCAACGATCTCAAATTATCATGATAATGTTTACTGGGCAGCCCTTTGATTGGTGGGAAAACCCACCACCGTTACGGTCGCTGCCCACCACTTACATTAACATTGGCTGCTGACATTTGGGCTACGCCCATTTCAAACCTTTATGCACAGTTTACCTTTAGAAGCTAACCCCCTCTTCCTGATGACGAACGCTTGTGTTGCGATCGAAACGTCGTAGTTTTTTTGTTTTGTTATTTCCTTTGAACCTATCTTCGTGACTTTACCGAAAAACCCAAAGAATATAGCTTAAAATATATCACTAGTATTACTAATTACTGAGAACAAATGCATATTCTGAAGTGTTACAGAAACCATGAATATGCATAACTGTTCGTCCTTGTTTCAAATACAAACCTACTAACAATACTTATACATCTTAAGCTTAAGTGTCTTCTCTTGTTGAACAGCGAAAAGCGGCAGATCCAAATCGATTTGCTAACCGTGGAGGGAATCTACTTAAAGAAGAGAAGGAAAGAGCTAAACTGCAGAAAATGCTTCCCAAGGTACAGTTCCAAAAATGCACAATAGTCATGTGCCGCATGAGCGTGGCATTGTGTGAGGAGCGCTTGTTGAGTGTGCTGTGGTACATTTACAGCTGGAGGAGGAGCTGGCAATGCAAATTGGGGAATGGGAGGAAGCCCAGGGCTGCAAGTTTTTCGTTGACGGATGCAACTTTCTGGCATACATCTCCATGCAGCATGAGAGAAACAGAGAGCGAGAGAAGCAGGAGAGGGTACGTGATTAAAAGTAGTTTGAGCATTGTTTATGCTTGTGCAAGGGCATACTTTAAACATGATTCACTCTTTAATTAACCAATGAGGTCAGTTTTATTTTGTATCTGTCCACTGACACTGGCAATGCTGTTCCTTTCAGCAATTGAGGAAAGACAAATCGGAAGATGTAAACAACACGACAAGAACTGCACAGAAACGACCATTTATTGGCACCCCTCTTGTCAGCAAAATCAGAAAGGTAATCTGTAGCCTGTGCACTCGGATATACATCAAAATATGATCAGCTTGTATGTGCTGATATTTTGTTGAATGTAATAAACGTGTCACTTGGTCAACAAAGCAAAGGTATGCGTAAGGAAGAATGTCTCCTTAAATCTAAAATGTTGACATGATTCCACCTAAAAATAAGCCTTTTTTTTTCTTCCAGTTGAACCCAACTCCAACTGGAACAACACCAACCCTTGCTGACCCCACTGCTCGCAAGCCTCATTTGTCTGCCACAAGGGTCCGTAAAATACATCTGCCGTGTGTTGTCATATTTAGAGAAGACAATATAAATATATTCAAGTTACTGTATTTTAATGCAATGTCCTGTTTAGTTTACATGCTATATCATACAATTGTCATTCATTGCCAATGCTTTTATCTTTTCACGTGTTTTCTTGTATTGATTGCTAACACTTAAACTGTTCAATTTATTTCCAGCTAGGGTGTGAATATTTCACAATTTTTCTAACATTTTTCATTGCACTGCCGGATGACAGTTTACCCAGCTGTGTCAATCATGGGAGTTTTTGACTATACTTCACCACACTAGTCAATAGGGGTTAGTGAAAGGAAGATGTGGGGGTCTTGCAGGAGCCGGTTGAGAACTTAAGGATTCATAGCAGAGTGAGCTAACCACTCTTTCCTTTGTGAGTGTACATCATTTTCACTTCATGGTGTGCATTTAATAGGCTGTTTTACTTAAAAGTTCCTCAGGTTCCTGATAAAATAGGTTGAACCTAATTTATTAATTTTACTTTGATTACGGTGTGCAGCATGAGCAAGTGCAGCCAAATCCATTACTGTACTGCACTTCTATGCCTCTATGGTCCATCCCTCATTATCTGCAGAGTGTGATAAGACCCTTATCCGGTAGTGGATTCACATGTAATTTATTTATGTTGCGTGTTGATTTAGGCCCAAGCCAGACCACGGCTTGGATCGCAGTCTCAACGTCCCTTGCAGAAAGATCAAAATAAAGAGAACGCCATCGCACCATGATGGTCACCAGAGTCCCACCTGGACTTTGCCTCCAGTGTCACCCTGGATGCTCTTGGCGACAGGTCCAGCCAGCTGTGCCTGCTGTTGTGACGTTTTTTATATGGCTTTTTACACTTCAAAAATGATTACTTACCATATTCCATACCACAAACTTGCATAGTAAAGGAGCACTTATTTACAATTCTGCTCCTTGCATTTTTATACAATAATAAAATACACGTGTAGATTAGTAAATGTGTAATGTTTGACTATTATTGGGAAAGAGGAGTTTGCTAACCACCTATTTGTAATGGTTTATCAACGTGTTACAAATCAACCTCCGGTTCGGTACTATTTTTGGACTTGACATCTTCAAACATGTATTATGAACAGTTTATATATGATTTTAAAATGTATGAAAAAGTACGCCATTTCTACATAGTTATTTTTTTTCATGTTTAAAATGAATTGTTCTGCCATTATGCAATTAAAGGGGCTGTATGTTTGTAGTGTGCGTTTTTACTTGTATTTAGTGGTTTCAAACACCAGAGGGACCCCTCGCACAAGTGTCTCTGATGTACTGTAAAGCAAAAATGAATGTACGTCATTCTTGCAAAGCTTTTTTTTTACTTAAAATTAAACATTCTCATCAAGTACAATCTACCACATCGCTGTATTTATAATGTTACACATTGTTACGGTAAACAAAGTTATTTTTTTTATATTGGAGTGTGAACCTAGGCTTTGTGAAACTAACAGGACATGCCAAAACTTAAAATACTGTTACCTGCTGTTGTATAGTCTTTAAATATGTATATCACTGCACATTAAATGTTGGCTTGTATCATTTCTAAGTCTCATGCAATAACTCTTAAGTGCATTATGCAGTAATTAAACATTTATGCATTAATTTGACATCACAAGGTGATGTATGTGCAGTTAAAATTTAATTGGAATTGGCTGCCATTTAATATATGTTGGTAAAAAAAATTCTACAGCATCACTTAACTTGATTAGGGAGCATCCTGGTTGAAATTCGAGTAACGCAGTACTGCACATGAGATAAATTATTCAATTAAGCCCATGCGCTGGTGTACTTAATGATACAATGACCATTGAGCAGCGTTGGCAAAGAAAAGTAGAATTGTTTTTAAAACGAATATGCAACTTATCAACAATTAGTTTGGGAATGAGTGCTTTTTAGCTGGTTAATAATAAAAAATCTTCATACCGTAAATGTTACATGAGCAAACAGGATTTTGTTTTATTTTTGAGTAAACATACTTTTGCAAGTGCCCTCTTTACTAGCACGTCTTGCATTGTCTTCAGCGTTACGGTTTGCAGCTCCGCGCGCGTTCATTTTAACTTAATATCACTGAATACTTCGTATCCATGGTGCAGATTATTCTGTGGGTGAAAATAAAGTTTGAAGCTGTGGAATGTGGTGGCGTCATTGTTCGTTTCATCAGCCTTCCTGCTGGTCCTGTGGCGCAGCGATGTGGATATAAATCACTTTTACATTGCTGTGCCGCTTTATCTTCCTGTTTCGTATGTAAGGCATAATTGTCCTGCTTTTGACGAGCAGTGGCCAAATAAATGAACCTGCATTCAGAACGTTGTACATGTGCTTTCTATAGCCAATGGTTATAATTGTAAACGCTGTTCAACCCGTGGAAGGCAAGTCTGGACAGCATAATTGGATGTTTTCATGAAGCATTCTTAACATTCCTTTATGTACCCAGAGTTCAAATTTGAACGCCCCATGTTCAGTTTAATCACAAATTGTGTTTTAAATATATCACAAGTGGTGTGATAATAAAACACTTGAGGTGTATTTTTGTTGTTGAATTTGTTTTATTTAACAGACTGCTTGTCAATCCTCTAATGAATGCAGGGACTACCCATGCCATCTCGGCCATGGAGGTTGTATATACGTTACTGGATTTCTCGCTGGTCAGTGTTGAGGGGCCCAGGTCACGCTTCAGAGGGCACTCCAAAATTGAAACAACAAAGACGAAATGACGCGTGCACTGTGATCGGAGTTGCTACATATTGTCATTGGGACACTTGTGTTTGTGGACCGAGGGAATGTTTTCCCCACGCATTTTTGTACAGTACTTGTGTCTGCATATGTGTAGTAAGTCCAATTGAGTCGCAGACGATGTTTTTTTAGAGGCAACACTTTCATTGTAACATCAACTCGCTAACAAAGGGGTAACTGCCCCTTCACAAGATACAACCTAGGGTGGTGATCACCCAGCTAACTACTCTATACGTAGGAGTTACAGCTACGGTCCCCGACCACGTGTTGATGCCTCGTAGGACGTAGAGCTTCCAGCATGTAGACGTGGAGCTTCCAGCTTTTAGACGTGGAGCTTCCAGCTTGTAGACGTAGAGCTTCCAGCTTGTAGACGTGGAGCTTCCAGCTTGTAGACGTGGAGCTTCCAGCTTGTAGACGTAGAGCTTCCAGCTTGTAGACGTAGAGCTTCCAGCTTGTAGACGTAGAGCTTCCAGCTTGTAGACGTAGAGCTTCCAGCTTGTAGACGTAGAGCTTCCAGCTTGTAGACGTGGAGCTTCTAGCTTGTAGACGTGGAGCTTCAGCTTGTAGAATGGCAGCGACCCTGGTCCCTCTCAGGGACCCACCTTATATCCTCCCTGGTCGGGGCCGCTCCGCCCTTGGCCCCGCCCACCTTCTCGAGCGTTCTCGCTCCCTCTCGATCCCTCTTCCCGGACACGTGTTCACCCCCCTAGCCCCCCCCACTTGGGGGCCTCTCTGTGGGCACTCCGGATCACGTGTCTACGGGGTCAACCAGAGTGCCATGGCCCGGGGCAACCCTGCCCATGGGCTGACACTCTCCCACTCCCCCTTGTGGGAGCCCGCACTACACACAGCGCTCACCAAGCTCCGCTAGGGCTGGTACTACACCCACCTACTGGGTGTACGTGATGATGGTGCATCGCACGCCGTGCTGTGCTAGAGCCGGCCTCACACAGCAACCCACCCGGTGCTGTCCGCGATGTAGGGACATCGCACACCACGGCCCTCTCAGGCCGGCACCACACAGTGACATCCCCGATGTCACTACATATGCATGGACTGCCAAGGGAACTGCTTGGGTATGGGGTTATATTTACGTTCATGCTGCAAGAAAGCCCACAGCCAGCTATGACGGCTTTTAGCGAGACTTATTGATCTCACGTATCTTTTTTAAAATGGTATAAAGTATCACATTTTGATAGTGTACCATATCTAGCGAGATAAAAGCAACCGATGGACGATTTAATGGATATCTGTTAACAACCAGGAATTGAACAGCTTGATGTGAATTGCGATGCCAATCGTTAATCTGTAAGGGTGGTTGAGAGTAACGGGCCCTCTCGGGAACTTTTCATGTCTATAGTTTCACCTGATGACCTTAATGCATTGCTAAAGCCGCAAAAGCAATGTGATCTCGTATTGAACCTCCGTTTAAAAAAAAACACACAAAGCAAGACCTAAGCCTTTAGAGGTTATAAAACGCTTGAATTGATTCAGCTGGGTTATGCACTTTCAAATAGTTTATACTTAAGCAAGAGCAAACACTAAACTTGGCAGCAGGCATGTAACAACCCAGCCCTGGTGATTAGATGAATGTTCATGGCTTGGGGTCACGATTTGATTCATGAGGTAATTATTATTTTTGTATTTCATTTGTGTTGTTAGAACTGTGTGTCTCATAGCATGTTGTTTTTACTGTCTTTGGTACGCATACGCATTGTGTGTTTGCCTGTCCGTATATTCTGCACACTGCCTTTCTCTCGAATTTCTGTTTCATTTGTATTTTATCGTTTTGTTTTTACTATGTTATTGTCTGCTTTATATGCTCTGGGCTCATGTGCCATTTTGTAGTCAATAAAATACTGCCTTATGCACTCAGTTGTACTATGTATTGTGTCTAATGTCCGATTTCGTCCATTAACCCTAGAATACACACGCATAACTTTTGCACGAATCAAAAATAATCATGAGCATCAGAATCTTAATTTGAACGATACATCGTTACACTGCGTTGGGAAGTATGTCATTACGCTGAGAGAATTGGGATAATATTCATATTTAATATTTTACTTGGGTGCGATTGGGCGTGTGACTTCTCCGTCGACTACAAAGGCAAAACAAAGATCTAGGAATGAGAAAGTAACAAGATAGTGAAGTTAGCAGTGAGTACAGATATAATCCTCACCGATTGTCTCTCTGAACAAACCAATTCCTCTAGAATGGGTGTTCTCTCCTAGATAAATAAGCATATGCCAATTGTATACATTGTTAATCAGGAAACATTTTTTTCATTTCTCCTTATTGGGCCCCATGGTGTAAATTGTATTTCCCTTGAAGGAAACAGTGTTGGTGAAAAATGTGTCGATTTTTTTTGCTGTACATTGGTGGTTTGTAGAGCAGCAAAAGTATACAGCATCAGTCCAGTTATTGGAACCTTAATGCTGTCTGAGCCTTGCAACTGTACTCACTGGTAAACTAAACTAATATCTTTTTTTAAATCCTTTATATTAAGTTCGCTTGCTTGCGTGCTTGCTTGCTTGCTTACGACCGTGCAAATCTTTCTGTCGTTTTTTAACCCACTTCCCGTGATCCAATCGAGCTGACATTTTCCACACAGACTCGTTGTGCGAGACAATTAATGTTCGTGAAAAAAAATTCCCAAAATTTTACACTTTTTAGGCAAAAATTTTTTATTTTACATATATTCAAATAGAACTCATTCATGGCTTTGGCTGAACGTCACAGTGTAAGAGCCCAGAGCGTAACCCCTCCACAGGCCGTGGCGGAGTAGCGCAGTTGATAGCGCCCTCGCTTCCCATGCCAAAGGTCGCGGGATCGATCCCCGCGTCCTCCACAGGCGAATATATTTTAAAATTCTTTATATTAAGTTCGCTTGCTTGCTTAGGACCGTGCAAATCTTTCGCTCGTTTTTTATCCCACTTCCCGTGATCCAATCAAGCTGACATTTTCCACACAGACTCGTTGTGTGTGACAATTAATTTTCGTGAAAAAAAAATTCCAAAATTTTACACTGGTTAGGGAAAACTAATTAAATATTTAATTACCAATTGCTTAATGGTGGCAGACAATCATCTGACCCATAGGTGGCAGCCATCTCAAGCCAGAGGACGAGAGGACTCTAGCCGCCACGCATATAAAAGATTTATAGTGAAAAACTTTGTTTTTACGGGTTTACTTGTAATTAGGTAAGGCTCGCTGAGCTATAAAGCTCTTTTTCAAAAGCAACTTGGCCACAAATAGCTCAACGAATTAGCTTCTCAGCTGGAATTTTACAGTAGCCAAATACTCTAAACGCGTGTTTCTCAATGTGAAGGGAAAAACCGGAGGACCAGATCAAAATCCACGTGACCACGGGAATAACATGCAAACTCCAAATATACAGGCGTGTGGGTCGGGATCGAACCCACGACCATTCTGTATTCCAAGCGAGGCAGTGAACATCTCACCACCACATTTCTCATCATGTCATATACCCACATAATTCTTTGTTTGCCTTTGGTGGTCTACAGAGGTCAGGTGGCAAGAGAGCGGCTTAAGCAACAACTCATGTTGAAGTCACACACGCAGTCATATCCAAATAAGTAAAAAACAATTTGAATCAAGGCCTTGGAAACCTAAAATTAGTCTACTAGCTTGGGCATATATAATGATGGTTATTATCGATATTGAACTCAACATAATCCTTGTGGGAAACATAAATAACAAACAATAAATGAGCACACATTATTTCTCCATCTACCTGCCTTTTCACAAAACAAATACATGTATTTGTTTACACAACCCTTTAATCGCACAGCCTTCTTGGAGTGCATTTTTCAGAAGCATTGATTCCAGACAAGACAAGCAAACTCTGAACCGATTTTGACAAACAATGTCTCATTAGCAGTCAGGTTTTCTTGAATCAATGCTCGTGAACTGACAATCATACAAGCAAGGACACTCTCTTTACGACATGGTTCTTAGTTCGCTGCAACATTATACATTCCTCAAAATCATCGTAAGCAACGTTACGTAAACTATATCGTCGTATTAAGGCAGTGATATAACGCTGTTTGAAGCCAGTAAAAGCCTCCGTTTTGGCATACATTTGCCTTGAGGGAGACGTCATCATGTAATGAAAACCAGGCGAGTGTACCTGTTTAAATTGGCAAGAAGCTTCTGGGAACAATATAGAATAATTTCCAATTGGTCTTGTTTGCAAATTTCTCTCTACTTGTCAAGAATTGCATTGATGTGAAAAATGTTGTTGTTGATGGTATATAGAAACACATGTGAAATCTGTCACGTCATTGATACAAGAATTTGTTAGCCCTGTTATGTATGTACAGGGCAGTGTATGTGCGGTTAATGTGAATCGTAAGTGGGCAGTGTTGCTAAGTATGTTTCAGTTTGTTGTGCTTAGGCCTGCGGAAGCAAAGTGTCACAAAGCTGCTATCTCAAGGAGCCACCTGGACTAATTTGACCTTTAAATAACAATGTGAGGATAGGAACATTTAATTGCAGAGTGTAGAAAGTGTTTTTTAAAGCAATGCTCGGTCAATTTTCCTTTAATTCTGCAAAACATTAGGTTACATTTGAATTGAAAGATATTAACTAAATATATAACAATGCAAAATCGAAACGTTTTAGATGGTCTGCTTAACAGGAAATTAAAAATTTTGTTTTAACACCACATAAAAATGGAAAGTTGAAAGGTGCAGCCCTGAAACAGCTTTCCTTTGCCACTTCTTGTGCAAGGGCCTTTGCTAGAGGAACTATAGAGAGGGCTTCTCTGGAGCGTATTGTGGCCTCCTTTTCCACGTTGGACAGATATCTTGGAAGGGGTAGAAATACCCACATTTTATCCAACCACAGAGCGACCTGCCGCTCGACATAAGAGTGTATCCAATTATACTGCTGGGTTTGACAAAGGTGGTGAGACTTAGGAAACTTGCCCATTATATGAACTGCCTTGCCAAGAGATCACACGACCTATTTCGGGATTGCAAGTCCAGTGTGTTAACCATTGCACGATAGCAGCATGAATCCCCGAATAAACATCCTTAAATATCATTGAGGTCAAACTCCCACAAATTAACAGTGTATCTTCAAGCATCTGTATTTATCCACATGGTTAGCATTAAATAACTGGAAAAATCAATATAATCTAAAGTATAAAGATCTGCTACGTTTTCCTGTTTTGGATTTCAGGGATGGATTTTAGTGTGTACTCTTTATTATTTGCTCAATATGAAATGTATTATTTTGTAATTTTAAAACCTTAATATGAATATAAGTACTATATTCTTGGGTCTTTTGGTAAAGTCACGTAGATAAGTTCAAAGAAAATAACAAAAAAACTATGACGTTTCGATCGCAACACAAGCAATCGTCATTGGGAGAAAAAAAATAGCGGGAAAGCTGCTGAGGCAGGATGTTTTAAAGGTTTGAAATGGGTGTAGCCCAATGTTTTCATGGAAATTTTTGAGACAAATGCCATCCAGGCATCCACTCTACGTCCGTCTTTGTGGAAGAGGTACGTAGATGACACGTTTGTCATCTGGCCACATGGCCGACCAGCTTTGAACTAATTCCTCAACCCTATGAATTCCATACACCCAGCCATCAAATTCACCATGGAGGTGGAAAAGAATGGCAAGTTACCATTCTTCGCGGAAATCCACACTGCATCAGCCACATAATTGGACTGGATGAGGAACCTTTGCATTCATTTATGATGATCATTAAGAAAAAAAACTGTTACTTTTCACAATGCCATACGAAAGAAGAAGAAGTATTAAGCCAAAAACAGCAACTATCAAATGACCTTGTGTTGGCAAGGGACAGGTTTCTTTAAACAAAATACTAAAAAACAATCAATTATTTGTTAATTGAATCAAATATTTGTCCATAATCTCACACATACCTAAGTAGAAATCCGCTACGGTCATGTCTGAAACTGCGTATAATTATGAACCTTTCGTATGAAGTTGATTTCCAATATGCCAACTGGAAACACAGTTTGAAAAGAATAATCTTCAAATCAATAAAGCTGAGTTTTTAAATAAATAATAATATGGAATCTATTAACTAAAAATACAGAGAATGCAAATGACGGTCCTTTCGGGTTATTAGCAAAACAGCCAATGTTGTACAGTATTCTATTTAGTACCGTTTTAATAATGACGTGAAGATTGAAGTTGGACCTCATTCCGTGGAGCTTTGTACCCCCTCCCCCCCCTCCTGTGGTCTGTGCCTTATACTGGGCTCGAGTTTTGTTGCAAAATAAAAATATATAATGACTTCAATGGCAAGAGGTCACTTCGTGGTCAATGCCACCACACCTCAACAATTGATTCCTTCCCCCTGCTAGATAATTATGATGGGGGGAAAATCGGATGCAACATAAGTGAAACGTACATTCCGGTCACAAAAAAAGTCACATATTTGGCAGATTCCTCAAAAGAGTAGCTAACCGTGATCTGACCTTTAGATCGTTATTTGCTTTCGTGCAAAATGTTCGTGTGATTTTTTTTATATTACGTGCAGCGAATTACAAGAAAATAGTATGCCACTAAATCGTTTGACTTTCAGAACTCAATTGTATCTCAGTCCCGCTGAATTTTTTTGTCGGCAAAATTTTCAATGATTGGCATGACATGCAAATTTACATTTTGTAAATCGGAGGCATGAGTAAACACCTTCTTGGTTCTTTCGGTAAAGTCACGTAGAAGGGAAATAATAAAATAATAAAAATAAAACATAATAAAATAATGACGCTGTCTTTCCGACAGACCTGTTCTTCACCTGAGGACGACTGCTTGCGTTGTGGCCGAAACGTCGTGAGAATTATTTTATTATGTTTTATTTTTATTATTTTATTATTTCCCCTCTACGTGACTTTACCGAAAGAACCAAGAAGATGAATCCCTGTAGTTACGAAAACTTTAAATCGAAAAATGAGTAAACACGTTGTGTAATTCTACAGTATTGTTGCGTGGAATCATATTGGCGATGGAGTAATTCGAAGCAATGACACGATAGTACATATTAATGACGAGGACGTTTCTTTGGGTTTGGCAACTAGCTAAGCAGGGCGATCGAATATATGGTAATTTAATTTGTCAGCTGTTATTCTCCAAGTTGTTGGCACACTGGTGCCCTTGTCTGGCCAAATGCCCTATGGCAAACAAACCTGTGACCACTCTAACTACTAATTTGCATGGCAAACTGGGACGCTTATTTAATGCGTAACATTGGTAAACAATCCCAACCACACCTTTGTTACAGGTCCGCTCAGCGGTAGAGCGAGCTGCTCACGATTGGATTGTTGGAAGTTCAAATCCTGGTTGGGGGTTGACTCAGCCCATCACCCCTTCGGATTGGTAAAATGAGTACCACTGCAATTGGGAATCAACGAAGCTTGTCCTTCATCATAAATGTAATTTTGGGTTTGATTGCGTAAATATAAATTTGTGGTTAGCCCACCACCACCCGACAGAGCCAATCAGTAAGGTTTATCACGTAAGCAAAACGTGCCCATTAGTTACTACTTCAGCACACCCCTGCATCAGTAACCATAGATAGCACACCGGTGTGCTTAAGTAGAATCAAAATGGCACGTTTTGTTTTCGTGAAAAGCCTTACTAATTGGTTGTGGCGGGTGGTGGTGGTAGTAGTGGGTTAACGACACATTTATATTAATGCGATCTAACCCAAAATAACTTGTATTTTGAATTGCGTTGGTCGTGAAAGCCTGCGTGTAAAAGTGCTTGTCCTACGGATAGACTTACCCTCAAAATAGGAATGTGTAAATTTTACTCCTGGCTCAAGGCTGTAATCAGGATATCACTGTCTTAATGCCCATTCGATCTGGATACCATTTTGACTATATATTTACATGCCTCTTTCACTTTCTTACCAAGGTGCATCGGTAATGTAAATTCTGACATAGTTGGATCATTTTTGTAATCATGTTTTAATGCATTAAATGCGACAGTAACCATAGATTCTTAAGCTCACTATACAAGCAGTGGATGTCTAATAATCGATTAAAATATAACCAAATGATACGATACTGTTTCGTTTTGGATAATGGAGCAATTAAAACTGGACAACAGTACAACGGCCCCAAATTCTGGAATTTTTTCTGCTTGTTTGGGTTGGGGAAGGTCAGTGATTTGTTAAATGCCTACTTTATTGTCAGGTTACGTGGCAAAGGATGTTTTATAATTAAATTAATGTTGTGACTCACTTGTGTATACACTATGTGCCTGATACCCAGCAGCCATTGTTTTACTAACGGTCAATATTTTTAAGGATATGATACCTCTGTTGTGCATGAACGTATGGTCTTAAATGAAGTGATGGCACTGTGGCAATTTGACCTCAAAACGTATATAAGAGCTGTGTGCAGAACATTATTTGTGTAGTGAGTCACTTCTGAGACACTATTTTAGGAGGCAACAACGTTTATTCTACACTATATATCTTACACACTGTTCACACACGGGATAACTAATTACGGGTCGAGGCAGCCAACATGCTGTCTGACCCACGACGCCGGAGACGAAGACGTAGCACCTCGGGTTACATTCCACCTGTAGACAGGCCTGATTCAGCCTCGGGGCTTCCCTTTTATGCCCCTCAGCATGGACTGGCTCCGCCCTCGGCCACGCCCCCTTCTAGAACCTTCCAGGAGATCCTGGGCTGACCTCCACTTTCCACCTGCCCGGCTCCGCCCTTAACTACGCCCCCTCCTGGAACCTTCAAGAAGGTCCTGGGCCATGCTCCACATGTCCCCTCGGTCATCTTTGCCTTACATTCGTCACCCTGGCCCATCACGTGCTTTGCTAGCCAGTCGGGGTGACGTGTCCCCACATGCCCCTTTCTGCCAGCAGCCAGCATCACGCACCCTAGCGACCCACTGCGTGGTATGACATGCTGTGCTGGTTGCTACACCTATATTTCCTTATCCTATTGTACCCAGCGCTACGCGCCGTAGTGATCCATTCTATGTCACTACATTAAAAAACACAGCCGTCCCAGCTGACCTCCACACCCTGCGCAATGGGATGACCCATCAGTGACCAACAACAATTCTGACATGATGACAACAACAACTGTCAGCACCATTGCACGAGTCAACACAACAATTACAACCATAAGCCCTCCTCGCGAGTCAACACAACAACAACTGTTAGACCCCCTCACGAGTCAACACAACAACCAACAAAAAAAATTGTGGTGTAATAACCCACCCTCCGGACTATATACAATACGCGACAACCGCTGACCCGCCACAGCCCATGAACCCAGGAACCGGCAACACACAGCCCGGCTCGTGTCCGTGACCTCTTGCCAGATGGTGGCGGGATGACCAGGGCAGTCATTTAAACCGCACAATTTTCTAACGGGCCCTCGTCACCTGGGACAAGGGCAGTTTTCCCGGGTGTCCCGGGGACGACTGGAAGATGGCCTAACGGGCGCAGCCCCTCCCGGACAGAAGATGGGGGGGAAGAAGATGCGGGTATTGGCCGCTCCCTACTCCTTGGATGACTTTCCGATGGCTTAACGGGTGGTTCCATGGTCATCAAGTGCTGGATTCCTGTGGGCGGAGGAACAGAAATCCGCTGAGGCACAACCTCCATGGTCGCACGCCCAGGCTAGTCGGGCACATCAGACACCCGGCCTTGGAGCAGTGGGGATGAAAGGTCTTGACAAGGCAGAAAATAAAGGTTTAGCCGCAACGGGTGCATGTACCATTGTCTGCGACCGACCTGGATCCGAACGTATTGCGGCCTCTTGACCTCTATCCCCTCGACCGGGCCCTGCCAAGGTCTATACAACTTAGGGGACGTGCCCAAGGGCACCTGGGGGCAATGCAGCCATGCCCTCTCCCCAACATTCCACGGCTTCCCTGACTCATGAAGTCCCGCCAGCTTCTCATTTGCCGCTTGGCCGAATTCCTACAGGATGCCTCCCGCGCTTCAGTTAATCGTTTAAGCGTGAGGCACATAAGTCCCAGCACAGCGACCTTCTTAACAACTGGGCTTCCATGGGGGGGATTGCACTCTCTCCCGTACATTAAAAAGAACGGTAAGGACCCGGTAGAGGCGTACCGGGCCATTCTATAGCCCGCGAGAGCCCCCAGAGCGTGTAAGTCCCAGTCGGACTGTGCCTCGTTGACCTGCTGGCACAACATAGACGTGAGAGTCCTATGCAAGTGCTCCACCATCCCGTCAGTCTGGGGATGGTAGGGCGAGGTCTGAATTTCTTAGTACCCAATAGATCGCACACTTCCTTCAACAAAGGTTATATATGTTTGTGGTGGGTACAACCTAAGCGTCGTGATTTATTATTTATTTTTTCTATCTACGTGACTTTACCAAAATAACCAAAGAGTATGAATTCCTGCAGTCACGAAAGCTTAAATCAAGATTGAACCAACTCTACGGGGAGGATTTTCACACAACTCAGACATGACTTCAACCGAGAAGATGAATGCAAAATTTAGTCATCTTTGGAAGGACGTTGATCAACCAGGTATAGTGTTAACTATTGTGTTGGCCGACTCTCTGAGTTGCATTACATTTCTAGGTTTGCTAAGTTTCTCTATTTTATTTTTTCTCTCTATCACCTTTTTCCCTCTGTAAATTTCACCCCCACCCTCTCGCCTGTTGCGGCAGCACCCCCTCCCCCTCCTCGGATTAGCCGAGCTCATTCCACCCCTACCCTCTCTGCGATTACATTTACTTGCAAATTCCATCCCTTGTCCCGCCCACTTACCCTTGGGTTGTACCCACCACAAATGTATATAACCTTTGGTTGCAGTAGCTCTCTCGCTACATTTCCTCCTCAGCAGTCCGCCTGCTGTATTGTTTGAGGCCCCCCCCCCCACTTCACCAACCCGTACTGACCAGCATGATGAAGTATGGTCAAACAACTCGCATGACCAACATACCGTGTGGGGGAGCCTTCATCCAGCAGTGGATTAACAACATTCCATTTAAAATTTCCAACTTGCATGAGAGTGACTGTTTTGTTAACAGTGCAGTGACCACTCTACACGAGTTTGTAGCACGTTCCCAGGCTCCTCACTGGAGAATACTGAATGTGTTGTAATATTATATACAGCAGTGTATTATGCATTACTTATTATTTAACATTTTAGTTTTTTCCTCTATGTAAATGAACACTGTGTGAGATGAATTGCAGCGATCACAAAACACAACTGTCAAAGGCTTGAAATTAGTCAGAAGCCAAACCATAAATACAAATTACTAAGCATTTCAATTTTAGCAGTGTACGTTTATTAACATTACAAACACTATCACTGATATTCCACCATTGTGACAATTAAATGTATACTAATCTTCAGCTCTTTGTCAGTCCTCTACTGCATGAAGGCCTTTGTGGTGCCAGAGCCGCGGAACAACTCCGCAAGCGCAGCGATTGTCCACTACCCCCCACCCTCAGCACACGCACACACGCAGCACTCGCACCCACGTAGTGTCCTGGTGGGGGATTGCCTGGCACATCAGGTTTTAATCCCTAGAGGGAAAGTCCCACGGTTTCCCGGTGCCAGGAGATTGGCCGACCCTCGCAGGACAGGTTACATTGCGATGCCCCTAAAATTGGTTTAAAATTGTATGGACGCAGAAAGAAAAGGTTCCCTGGGCCAACCGCAATAAGTTACTCACCACATGACATTGGGGGGAGGACGGAGGGCGAAATATTAGGCAATAAAAGCGCAGGCGCCCTTCCAGACAATGGGCAACGAGGGACAATGTGTGGCCGGCGCTGCCACCGCGGCACTCGAGGAAGGACGTGGTAACAAGGGGGCGGTATCTACAGGTAGGCACACGATTGGTCGCGTGGGACAAAAGCCATCCCGGCCCTTTCAATTGAGGGGATTAGGTCACGGTAAAGGAGATAAAAAGCGCAAGGGCGCAGGTAAGCGCGCGATTGGCTGTGCGGTGCGACATCACCCTGGGCCTTTGAAGTTTAAGGAATAAAAATAAGAGTGGCCCAGGATGATTTTCGGTCTCCTGTCTTCAACCTTCGGGCCGTCAAGACCCACTCCCTGCCGTCCTGCCTCCTCGAGCCGCTCACAGCATCCGTGTGATGCCAGCGAGTGCTGCTACGAGGCAGTGATAGGTAAAGTTTAATATCGTCCTTCTCCCTCCGACTCTCACAGCGTCCGTGCGATGCCGTGAGTACAGCTTCGAGGTACGTGGTAGGACGTTTGAGTGACTGGGTTCGTAGGCAGAGTTAGGCGAAGCTCTTGTCGCTAAATATTCCCCCCAGGTAGTGTGTATTTGCGCCGTTAATAAACTTTAGTACAGAGTATCGGTGCAGTGTGATTTGTGTGTGTGGGTGGAACCTCGGCGTGGTGTTGGTAATTTGAGTGTGTGTGTGAGGCGCGGGTGTATTATAAACATAAACGGCCGCCTACGCTTGCGCGTCCATGCAGCTGTGCCACGCGAATATTAGGGCGGGGGCGGGGTGAGTCAAAACCGCTCGCCGACGCCCGCGTGTGTTTACGCGCGGGCGTGTGTGCGAAATAAGCGCCTGCAGGGGCGCGCGCGTGCACGCCACCGCGTTCGCTTTTGAGGCGGTGTACGCGGGAGTGTGCGAGATAACCCCGGGCGGTGGTGAGCCAGCCGGTTAGAGCTGGCGCGGGGGTGGGGGCGATCACCCGATCGGCGGGGGCCCGGCAAGAGGCGGCCGACAAGCAGGAGGGGGGAGTGGAGGGGATGGACGTCGCGCCCCGCCCGCTCACAGGGAGCGGGGGGGGCGTCGGCCCCCACACCTCCCCACGCTGCGTTCGTCATAGGGGTTGTTTGGCCATACTTCACCATCCTGGTCATTGTGGATTGGTGAATAGGTCGGTGGGGGTGGGGTGTGGGGGGGTTACTCACCATTGACAATTGTGGCTGGGAATGAAACTCAGAGCGCCAGGTTCATAGAGCAGTGTGTTTACCGCTGTACCATCGCTCAACTCACTGTGTCAATAGTCCCATATGCAAAAATATTGTTACTGAATTGTTAAATGCATACTCTTCAACCTCGGCACAGGAATTATGGAATGCTCACGTCTTTAGAACTGTATTGAACAACACTAAAAGCTTTAAGCTTTTCCTCTCTGCGGCCATTAAAATCTGGAATTGATTTGTACACATCCGTGGCGTGAGATCGCTCTCCTGCCACAGATGTTAGAAAGTGTTCCCGGAAAAAAACACAACAGCAGCAAAGAGCTCGTAACATATACAGCCCACTGGAACGCACTCAAATTTTCCACTGCTGCACCGATGCATCAGTAAAACGCGACTCCTTGCGATTACTTCATAACAAGCTCCGTCGGGGATTACTCTGTTTGCAAACGGAGTAATCCCCTGATAGCAGCAGGGAGGCTGGCTGTCACTGTCAGCTTCAGGTTGACGCTCAATTCTCCACCTGACCGTGTGTGTAATGAAGCTCGCACCTTACGCCAAGCCGCTGACGTCTGCAACGTTGCAAATAAAATTGAGACAAGTTACTGCCCTCGCCGTGTTTGTCCTGTCTGTTATACCCGGCATGCATACAGATGCGTAGGTCTTGGCGGCTGAGCCGTACGACTCTCTCCAACGGGTTTTCGAGTTGTGCCACGTGCTGTTTGGCACGATGTTCGACGTTTCGTGCCACCTGCCGTGAGCTTCTTCAGCAACTTAATTTTAAACAAGCATGCGATGTGATACAACCCGCAAAACACAATGGAGAGCTACGCATAGGGATGATAATATGGTGGTTCATTTGCGGGTATTGTGCATCCTGCATGGAATGCGGTGTTATACGTTCTGCATCAAAGCCAAATCGAACGTACTATTTATTTTTTCAAAGCTATTGTCTTTGCTCGTGTCTTTTATACATGGCCTTTCACTGCCAAATATTAATATTTTCAGCAGATTTGCGGATGATACGGGCATTATAACAACAAATAGGGATAAATCACCAAGGAGTCCCAAGGGCATGCACACGGCACAGTTATTATACACAAAAAACTGTGGAAATGTACAGCCAGATATGATTGAAGAACGTAATGAATAAGGCTGCAAAGTTGGCCTCGAGATAAACATGAATGAAACTCAACTGATATAAAACAAGATTACTAAGCAAGTGAATATATTTGTTGGAGTAACCCAAATGGCAAACAAATGCACGTCGAGAGTAATTATGGAATGACTGGAATCAAACCGATTGAATAAAAAGATGAGCGAGAGGAGGTTGAAGTGCTTTTGGAAATTGGAAATTATATTCAAAAGCAACTTACTGATGTGCCTAGAGATTAATGTTTTCAATCAGTTTATATCATCCGCTATGGAGTGTATTGGGAACATCGACATTGAAATGGAAAGCATGGCAAGGTGCATGCTTGGAATTACCCACACACAAACACAGAAAGAGGAACACACGAACTAGACGTCGTATTGACTGTTAAGAAACGAGGTGAGCTTAGGCAGGACACATTGTTAGATGGGTTGACATCACGACCGAGTTACAGATTTACGGAACATATCCAAAGCGGTGACAAGGCCTGGTGGTTGTGAGTTCGTCGCTTGTTGCAGAGGTTCACGGTTCGAATCCAGCGGCCACCCTGATTAATACTAAAGGTGCGTATCAACTGTAATACATATGCACCGTCTGGTTCACAGTGGATGCTAAAGATCCCGTGATATCATTCACAAGAGTAAGTCATTGTGTGCTGGTGTTATTGTCCAAATTTGCCAAATGTATAAAAATTACCTGCAAATTACTCAATAGTAATTTTACACAGCAATCATCATCCACTTCTGCAAAATATTGGTAGGACCCTCGTGAAAAAAGTCATGAGACTTTCCTGGGCAAACACGCATAGTAATAAAAATTCTGATGATCCAAAAGTATAGCTACTATGGAGATAGAGCATTGGAACGAGGTCATGTGCAGAGGTTATATGAATGAATGGTTACATCGGAAGACCATGATGACAACTTCATCCAGCAGTGGATAGCACATGGTTCGTAATGTTTGCACCCAATACAGCTATAACATTAATGGATATGAATATGAATATTCAGCATGGTTCTGAAGTAATCTCTTTGCACTGTAAACATATTCTTCCACCTCTATAGAACCCTGAATTATCTTGATCGTGTGTGAATAAATAGTTGCAATGGGAGCGAGCTGACAGGAACATGAAAATTTGATCAACAAATTCATCTGTGTTGACCTGCCACAAACACCTCAGGGCTAAACTGTTGAATGGGTGCCTTGTTGAATCTGTGATATCATATTATATATATGTCACTGCATACGTTTGTATGTATTTGCCAGGTCACCAGGATGGGTACTGATCTGAACGTGTTTTGGGTTATGGCATTCATTCAGGATGCTGCCATACTGAAATGGTGAGCACACTGGACTTACAGTCCATAGGTCAACAGTTCGATCAACCGGTACAGCATTTTAAACAATTACTCCACCTCTGTCCAGCAATATGAATGGGTGCACGATGAACACGTTTGGCTACGTACGGCATAAATGGTAGGTGCTGGGTATAAATGGTAAGAGGAGGTGCCAACTCTGAATTTATTGGCAAGTCACATGTGGTAAAGTCTGGTTACTCCCACCTCTTCCAAGACATGTGAAGAGTAGACCAAATACCCTCTAGAAGGGTTCGTTGGAGCCCCCTCTAGTGGTTTGGCAGCACCATTACCATATATAAACAGTATAGAAATATATATCTGTATAGGTTCATACGTGTGTTACGCTGCTGAGAGATGGGCACTATATTGAAAAGTATTTTAGGACACGGCAATTATTCGGTATGCTATTTTAAAAGAAAATAGGAATTATCTGGTGGGCGGCATTTGGTTCAGGAATGGGTCAATTTTTTTTTTCTCCTAGCCAAGTGTATACACATTTACTGAATGAACACACCAGAGAAATATAACTACGTTATTTTTCCACATTCATACAAAAGAGTTAGGGGTCAGAAGGAGAAACTAAAAATAGGCTGCTGACTCCTACAATCTCGTCTCATGTTGTGATGAGACTTGGCATGCTATTCCCACTTTACCTGCAGTTCAAAAGCCATTCTCGCAGTTCAGATGTTAACCATAAGATTCCATGTAAAATGAGCATAAACGGCATTGCTCTTTGGTCCTCTTTCAAGCAGGATCTGGTAATATAAAAAAAAAAATCTTAATCTCCAGTCAATTGTCAATTGGAGTTAACGTCAAGCAAACGTAGCTGATGGTAAAATATTGCCATTCAAAAAAATCGAGGTCACCAATTGCTTCTCAGTAAGCCGCAATTTTTCACGAACATGCCACCATCACTGCGGCGTACTATTTGGTCTGCAGCCCCCTGGAAAGGAGGCAATCTAAAATACCTGCAACGGCAATTTTAATGATTTACAGTATTTGAAGACACTTAAATTCGTAAGGTTAATATTGCTCCTGTTCGAATGTAGAGTGGTTTTGTAAGCACGGAGGTGTCCCTACTGTGGGACTCAAATGTAGGTCACACTATCACACTGAGCCAAACCGTGTCCTATTTCTCAATTTTATGCGCACTTTCAGCACTGAGAATTGTAATCGACCATTCCAGGAAGTTTGTCCATTTATCAGGAACAGGATGTCAATTTAATAAAACATAAATAATAAAATATTAATAAGAACACATTCATTTCCTTTTATTACCAGAATACAGTGCATTTTTATGGAGACGTGGATTAGAAGGGCGCCAAAGTTCCTCATTAGTAAGTACTAATTGTTTTGCTGAATATAAACTTGTTTTAAAGAATCATATTTCTATTTAGGCAGTGCTTATGCTGTTTACATACATTCATTGGAAGTTTATGCTCAGTGTGTTTATATACAATTTGTACATCAGTCAAGAGTGTTTTCAATGAAGTTGTTGTTAGGCTGATTTTGCTGACATCTGTACATATTAATCTTACAATGGACTAATTTCAGCCATTGCATACAGAAAACGAAAGTGTTGCAGAGTAACACCCCAATTTACGTCTCCCCCTTCACATTGTTTCGCCAATACTTCGTCACTAATCTAACTGTATATTTTATTTCACCAAGTAAGGCCCATTGAGCTGTATAGTTCTTTTCCAGAAGTGACCTGGCCACAAATGAAAGCCAAACAAAGTGGCTTATCACGTGGAAATGTACAGCAGCCAAATATTCCACGCTTACGTCGCTGTATTATTGGAAGCAGTGGAAGATAATTATTTCCTTAGTATTCCTTCCGAGGGCAGTGTTTGTGAAGAAGGCCAGAGGGCTGCATCGTTTTTGTTTCTCAGTGAGAGGTTTATATTGGAGTGTTATGCCATTTTCCAAGAATGCGTACGTGAACGAGACTGGTAACGGAATGGCAGCCACAGTAAGGAAACACATTTATCTGGAACTGCTTTGTGTTTAGCTTGTTGTCCCCCCCCCCGCACTGCCGATAAGTACGTTTGGCTACGTACGGTGCGAAAGAAGTTCAACATACGGTACATACCCAGGAGGACCACCACTACGGAGATGGAGCGATGAGATTCGCTTATATGTGAGAGTAAGCTTCATTGTGGCATTGCGAGACTGTGAGGAGTGGAAACAATGTATGGATGCCTTCATCCACCAATCGATAGAACAAAGTTGACAATGGAGGAAACATTCATATTCAGTACTTGTTCTGCATACATACGTACACGTGTCTTGGAATTAACTAGAACTGTTTAACAGAGCTTACAATGTATGAATACTGTGTACTCGCGATAACTTAGGATATAAGAGTTGCGTAATTATAAATGTACTAGCATAAGTACCCGGCGTTGCCCGGGTGAAAAATATATTTCTTAATAACCTTACATATATACACAGATGGGCTGCTACCCCTGCCCCCCCCCCCCAGGCACGATCTCCTCGGCCGCTGTGCAGTAATATGTACGGCCTATAGTGTGGTGGGGTGTCGAGGCCTAGTACCGTGCAGAGCCTCCGGCCTCGCCTAGATTGCCCACCCGGCTGAGGCTGGGTACCGGGGCCGTTACCCCCCCCCCCCGCGCTACAATAATACTGTCTAATTGCTATAATTTTATAATCTACCGACCCTATAATAGTAATTGCACACATTGTGGTGGGGGGGGGAGTGAAGAGGACGTGAAACTTTGATGAATTTACCTCAGAGTCGCGTGTTAATGCGTGCGCATATTTTTAACGGGAATTAAAAATGGCGTCCACCCCGCAGCGAATGGATCGCTACCCGTTGCCAGGGGCAACTGCCGTCCAATGAAACTGCGTATGGTCCGGCGACACACAGACAGACAGACAGATTTGCGATTTTATATATATAGATTTACTCACTAAATTTACATACAAATTGCCAACACATTCATCAGTAACACTGCCCGAACGGTGTTTTTTGTTATTTTGTTCTTGTTATTTGTGCGTGTGCGCCACTGCCAATGCACTTATCACAACAACAAAAAAGAGAATAATGTTTCGTGCAATACTGCGGTCTGTCAAATACGGCTTGTGTACTGGCAAAAATGTACGTATTTACATTTTTAAAAAATGTCCAACGTAAACAAAGACAGCGGCACAACATGTTAAACAGCGTGCTTAGTGGTGACGACGACGACGAACACAATGCTTTTAAGACCGTGAAATCTCCCAGCTTGCAAGGGAGGGGGGAGGTTGAGGTTGTTGACCTTGAGATTCTGAGAGGGATATTCACCGGCAGCAGCGCGTTCACTGGAGGCCACTGGTTGAGAGGCTCGCTCAGGCAGATGGGGGGGGGGCATTGCAAAGCACAGCAATTGCCCCAGGCCTCATTGGGCATCATCTGTTTGGTGGACGAGGAAGGCATCTTGACATCTGACCAACAGATGGCTTCCCTGTGGTCAACCACACGAGGTGTTTTTTTTTTTGGGGGGGGGAGTGGGGGGATTCTTCTCAATCTGAACTTCAGTAGTGATGAGACCGGTTTACCATTTTGTAGCCTTTGATTTTGTGCCACTTAATAAAACCGTATCGATATGACCCTTGCGATATTCCAATCGTCCTTGGCCTTCCAAGTAAAACAGCGCTGCAAGGAGGAGGCCCTGAAGCGGTTTGCTCGTTTGCTTTGACAGTGGCTTTTTTCTAGGATCAGTGACAGCTAACAGTGGGTGACGCTGGCAATTTGACAAACCTAATCGCTGTGACAGACTTTCCACTTTTAATCAATTCACAGTGCACCACCACTAAAGGGTATTGTTGAGGTCCCTCCAGAGTCGTTATGGGATGGGGGAGGGAAACTCCAGGCATGATTTGTAAGCATCGTTAATTTGTGGGAAATATTTTTTTTCTGTCCAATTCCTTGCAGATTTTCGTGGTGTTAACAAATATGGTGTCGTTATTCAAGAGTAACACTTTTTTTAAATGCGTTTAATGCACGCAGGGAAGCAATTACACGCTAAATATTACGCAGTGAGTCACAAATGTGTGTTATGACACCTTTATTCTACAGTTTATAGAAGTATACTCAAGATCTTTAAAATCGTAACAAATTTGTGGTTGACGATTCTGACTTTATATATTGCTCGCCGCTGATGTTACCCTGAACTAATCCAGCCCCACCTCCCCCGTCTCCCCTTCACCAACCTGAACTGACCAGCGTGGTGAAGTATGGTCAGAGCACCCCCCCCCCCCATCACCACTACCGAGACAGTGTGGGAAATGCCTTAATCCAGCAGTTCTGTACCCTGTGTACATACACTCCAAACCTCAACAGGTCTTATCTCAATGTTTATATTGTTAAACCGCTTTCCCTTTCATATATATAAACATTAAGTGGGCTTGATAAAGATCTACATCTGGTATTCATTGCAAAATGATCGTGGTTTAAAGCGGTTTATTTCGGAAGGAGAAAATGTAATTGCTTGTAAACCCCCACACTCCCTATTCCCCCTCCCGTATTTTCACTCTCTCTCCCATTCTCTCTCTCACATTATATACTACAAATATATAAGCACAACCGAATGGTAGCTATGTTATTGTGCTAAAGCATCTTCCTTATTTTGCCGCTGAATGCTGGTCCCATGGACCTTTTTGTGGGATTAGCTTGATGCTTCCTTTCACTGGCTTTCAAGCCGTCACGTGGGCAGCAATTAGTGTCCATCCACATATTTTATAGCTCGTTAATGCAATGTTCTGAACACTGCAATTTTATCAATTGGACCAAATGGCCCAACAGATGTGGGTTTTTTTTGTGTGTGATAATATCTTGACTTTCGCACAAAAATAAATAAATCGCAGTTTTTCAAGTCGTGCATTAAATTACAAACCGTGACATTGTTTTATGCTCCTGTGTATTCTGGCAAGGATAAAAAAAGTGTTATACGGTTTGGATGAAGGTATATTATTATATAATCGTCAGCCGTGGTCAATCCACTGCTAGATGAAGGCCTCCCCAAGCCACCACCACCTCCTCTCACGATCCTGCAGTGTAATATTCCACCCAGCACCTGCACACAAATTATGATATCACCACTCCATCTCCTCTCGGACGAACTCCATTCATTATTGATTTTAGATCAGGCGTTCAATTAAAAACAATTTATTGTCTTGTTTTTATCATCCAACTTGAATTTTCATATTTTTGTCTCATTCCTCCAATTTTCTTTTCAGCTCCATTAACCTAATGGTAATATGATAGTTTGCATACCTTTATAGATATTCCATTTTCATTCTTATATGCGTGAATCAGTGTTTTATCACGATCGAAATGATTTTTTCCGAATTGATAACTTGATGCATCCAATTACCGGCCTACTGACCATGACTGTTAATCCAATAAAAATTGTAACATGCTTGGTATGTTTCAATTACACTTAATGGACAGCTGAACTCAACCATATTTGATCAGATGCACTGTTATATTTAATGATATCCATTAACAATATAATAATTTACAGTCCTCTGTCAATCCACTATTGGAATTAAGGCCACCTTACACTGTCACTCATGGGAGGCTGTTTAATCATACTCCGTCACACTTCTAACCGGGTGGTGGCAGCGCACGCCTGTAATCCAACACTGTGAAGGCGAAGGTTGGTGGATCGCACATTTGTTGTGAATCTCCCTACCCGTGGGCATCGAGGTGTCAATATACCCTGATTACACCAGGAGAAGGCGGTACAACAAATGTCGACTCTGTCGGTTCCATCTGTATGGAATACAGCGTGCCCCCCTTTCGCACACACACACACACGTGGATTCCTCCTTGTGCTTTGGTTTCCTCCCCCACGTAAACATTCATTAATTGGCTGAAAACATTTTAACACATTCCTGCGGAGGGAGCTGGTAGGAACGTTGGGTTGCTCGGTCAATGACCAGGGTCACCGGCGGCGTGGTGTATTCCGCAAATATGGCTGACTGTGAGGGCGGGAACAAGCCGGCGTGAGTAGGTTAAACGTTGAGTTTTATAAGGGCACCACGGGGTGGCCAGCCCCTCCCCACCCAGCCCCACCCCTCCCACCCCCCACCCAGCCCCACCCTTCCCACCCAGCCCCTCCCCACCCTCCCCACCCAGCCCCTCCCCACCTTCCCCACTCAGCCTCTCCCCACCTTCCCCACTCAGCCCCTCCCCACCCTCCCCTCTCCACCCAGCCCCACCCCTCCCATTTTTGAATTCACGACGGACGGACGGACACAATAATCCCCTGTGGGCTGGTGCAACCAGGAGGTTCCTACCAGTAATAGATATAGAACTACAGAGCTTTGGGGGGAATGTGGTGCTGGCTCAGCATAAGGCTGCCCTGTGGTTCCTTGCGCCTCTGAATTGTTCTCTCTTTATTTTCGAGAGTGAGAAAATGCTGTGCCCGTTATAAATGGTTGTGTTGGTCGTTGCGGATTGGTGAAGGTGGCAGTTAAGTGCTAAGTACTGCTTGCAGGACACTCGCTTCCGATGGCTACCGATGTTGACCATGGCCCGGAATCAAATTTAGTTTGCTGGGTTCATGTCAGAGCGCAATAACCACTGCAAGACTGCTCTACATTACCAACATACCAATTACTACATCAATATGACAATGTGATGTAAATAAACGCTTTCTGGATTCACTTCAAAATATAGTATAGTCACACAAATGTAATAATAAGGGGTCTTCATAATTGATACACTCGGTAATTCACACTACAATGTTTACTTTGTCATCTGAGCATGAGAAAGTGATGGTTTATGGAAAGCTGGATTATATATATTTATTTTTAATAGCTGAATCTCATATGTAGAGTGCTCTTGGTGAAGCCACTCGGAGCACACACACACACGCATTCATAACAATATCCTGGCTCTCATCTTCTGTCAGTGAAAGGAAATCCGCTTCGCTTTAAGCAGCATCCCCACGTCCTGTCCGGGGTGTAACGCTGCGCGGCTTAAGCGGTCCGAAGAAATGTTGTAACACTATCAGATTCGATTAGCATGTAAAGCTAAAGTGGAATGAGATCACTCAATTGAATTTAAAAGTCCTTATTTGCTCATTAGGTGCTTTTCATGGGGAATGTTGCAAACTGTTAAAAGGCTGAAAATAAGCTTTATTGTGTTAGCACCACGTATGTTTCTGGATTTACAACATTAAAACGCCCCATCATTAGCGACCACACTTCACATGTTTGTGAACGAAATAATACCACTAAAGTGTAAAATGCAGGTTTCATGGAAGGGGTTATTTAGCAATGTAGTTGAGTAGAGTAATTATTGTTTTATTTTATTTTAATGAATGCCTGCTATAGGAACACTGCAATACGACAATTTTCTTGCATCTGCAATAATTTACAAGCTGCATCGTTCCAGCGTCAAGCTAATTTTTGGAAATCTAAGTTGTTCTTTTTATTTCCCCAACAACAAATGGCAATAACGCAAGGTAATTATAATTTCCGTGGTGACTAGTGCAGTATAGCAAATGTATACTTTGGGAAATACAAGTATTCTACCAAGTAAGCCTCTATATTGGTCCATTAAACGTGAAATATTAAAGTAGGAAATTGGACGAGGGCTTTGTGCGTGAAAAATGAGGCCAGAAGGTCAGGACAGACAAGAGAAAAGAAGACGCAAATCATGATAGCAACAGCTGCAATTGATGAGGTTGTTAAATTAATTGTTTAGTATTTTTCAGCACGAGCATGCTATGAAATTGACATAATGCAAATAACCCTCAAGTTGGGTATTTAAAGACACATCTGTTCTGTATTTATTGTGTACTGTATATGCAGTTTTCCCGTTTTGGAAACAATTAACTTCATAGAAAAAAATACATGAATATTAACGCAGGCAAACACTTACATTTTTTTGTTAACACATTCAAAGAATTATATTAAAACACATGAAATATGTACCCATTCAGACGCTGTCTTTCCGACAGACCTGTTCTTCACCTGAGGACGGCTGCTTGCGTTGTGGCCGAAACGTCGTGAGAATTATTTTATTATGTTTTATTATTGTTTAATTTCCCTTCTACGTGACTTTACCGAAAGAACCAAGAAGATGAATCCCTGCAGTCACGAAAGCTTTAAATCGAAATGTACAAAATACTTTTCTCCAATGCTAAGCATTGTCATTTAGCTGCAGAGTGGCGCTCAAAGGTCTGTTGCACAGGTTAATTTGAGCAAGATTGCACGACGCGTCTGCACGTGAGCAATGCATAATTAGTGCCGCTGATTTTATCTGAAAACAAATAATATAAGCTAATTATTTTGTGCCCATAGATAATACGGTGCGGCAGCTTTCCACAAAGTGCAATGTTGAACTTGGGTGACCTCGCAGGGGAAGCTGCAGTTTTGCTCGTCTCTCTCTACACACCAGGGTTAATTGATTGTGAACGCTTTAGCGAACTTGGCAATATCGACCACTGTGGCCTGCCTGGACGGCGCTCAGTCGGCGGGCACATTTCCGAGACCTCCGGTGCTTCCTCTGCCACTTCGGACGAAACCCTGAAAAAAATTGATGAAAGTCCTTTTTCAGCGGTAAACGACGATGGTTTTCTTTGTACCTTAGGACAGACCCGTATAGGTGAGGGCCTGAGACCTGAAGCTCTGCTGAAGTCGTAGACCCTCCTTTTTATAGAAAAAAAATTTGCAAGCATCATTTGATGTGTAAAGTGTCCGCTATAGTTGGAGGAGGCTAGATAAATTGAAAACATTTGTACAAATAAGCGATGGGTGTCTACCCTAGGGTTAAGGAAACAGCTCGTATATTGGTGAGTCATGCAGGAGTATTCCGTGTGTGTGTGTGTTGTCTTTGAGTTAGTGTCGGTCCGGTCAAGCATCATCACTTGGGATCCTCTGATGAGATGGTAGTAACCTCCCTCTCGCACCCCAGTGTTATGGGTTTGATTACTGTGATTACAGCTGGAAGGATTACTGGAATATGCCATTTTATTGACTTTTTTTGGTAAAATATCGACTACATTGTGATGAGACTGATGATACTGATGATGTCTACTAGCTCCATCTATTACCTACCCATTCGGCGTCACATGTGGAAATAGAGGTGACGCTATTTTTCCCAACTATTTTCATGTTATCCATTTAGTTCAGTACTCGAACCGATAGTTGATAGAGTAATTGATCGACGCAGAGAGCTGAGCACTAGCTGTGATTGCTTATACGCTATCGTAGTTTTGTAGAATTACATTGTAGACGTAATTTTATAGGCAATGGGAACGCTTGTCATCTTTATGCTGTGCATGATTAGAAGCTCAGATTTCTAATAGTTGGTTCATAACCTAAATAATTTTCACAATTAAATTCCTTCATCAGTAGGAACATGGCTATACAAGAGGTTTCTATGGAAGCATATACTTTATTTTTTATATAGTCTTCATGACAGAAATGAATTGTGATGAATGTAGAATTTGTGTGTGTTCATGTTATGACCTTTCTCAGATCAATTTAGCAAGAAAATGTTGGGCATGTGAGAGTAGTGTATTATGTTCTCAGACTCATTCCAGCAAACCATACGTCTTTCCAGTCTGAATTGACAGCTTAAATCGGGTCGATTCCTGCACACTCCAGAATGGACATATCCCTCTTATTTTACAATGTTGTTAGTGGTTGGTAGCAAATATGGTGTGAAATAGTATTTCTGTATCGTTTAACGAACTCGGAATTAGTTGGGGAACACCTGCATTTTTAAAACATATGTTCCACATTGTTGTTGAGAAGTCGCTCTCGTAAATCGTTAATTGTTTATTAAAAAAAAAACATTTACAATGCAAACTCTATAAAGGTTATTGCCTCTCCAGTGCCTTTATAAGATGTCCTACACATTGAAAAGGGACCTTTAAATCAGAAATATGTCACATGCTGTAAAATGTACTCCCCATTACTAAATACCAGATACAATTAATTACCCGCGGACATAGGAGGAGTGATTGTTTTAATCTTTGCCAAAAGGACACTTTTTGCAAGCTCTTTGTTGATTAGCAATGGTGGTTCCAGAAGCACTTTGCATTGGAGTTCGCAAAATGTTGGCCATCTTACAAGACAAACACTGAGGAATTAGATGTTGACGTCGACATTCAAATGCTCTATATGGGAGAATACAGAGAAAGTGAAAGGTGAAATTCGCAAATGGGGGGGAAAATTTTTCAGGTAATGCTACCATAACAGAGAGGTAGGTTATACAAAATAGTATTACAATAATGTTGTAAGTCAAGCATTTATGAAGCCTCTTCTCGAAAATAAAGAGCATGACCATAAGGAGGCATTTATTTTTACGTGTAAAATCAGCAACATTCTTGTGGCTTTTTCTTTTACAGTTTTCGGCCACTGCACACATCAGGGCACACAAAGTCTCTTGAGACCAGTGGGAAATTTGCCATTAGTCTGCTGCAGCTCTACGCCAGGCTGTGAGATTTTAAAACATAAAATGCCAGCCAAATCTCTGGGCCCCATCGGATGCCCTGCGGGAAATTACAAAGATGATTATGATGACCAGTTAGAATTCCCACAATTTGGTGACTGTTTTCTTTAACAAATGATTAATTTGTGACAGTTGCTATGGATTTTTTTATGGATGACTTTACAAGAAGTGTACTAATTTGTCTGCTCCGATGGACTAAACGCATAAGCACGTGCGAAAACAAATGTTCAGACTTAACTATTTGCTAAGTTCTTTCATCTGTTTGTCTTGTATTGGTTGTCCGCTTAATGATGCTAGTTGTAACTTCTAGTGAAACATCGCACTCCAATTGTAAATGTTGTGGATTTACTCTCCAACTCACCGGTGTGCTGAACTAGTAACGAATTTCCATGTTTTGTTTACGTGATAATCCTTACTCATTGGCTCTGTCAGGTGGTGGCGGGTTTAACGACACATTTATATTTATGCGATCTAACCCAAAAACCTGTATTATGGATTGTGTTGTCCTGTTTACACGAACATAACAAGGGACAATTGAACACTTATTTAATAGAAACCAATGCCGCAGTAATATTTTACCAATTCCATCAACGAAGAGACATCTAGGCACAGGGCATTTATCTGTGGGAAGTTGCCTATGTTGGCTCAGTTTTCTTTGGCATTATCCCTTATATCCACAACTTTTTGGGCCAGTAAAATGAAGAAGAAAAAATAAATCAAATCCCAAACATTTGTTATTGGAGTGTTAAACTGTTAAGTTACAGTGTAGCTTTTGCTGACAGAGAACAGTGGACTTGGCTCCTCACTACAATTCAGTGCAAATGTATTGAGCCTAGACGAAGCATTAGAGTCATGAGGCTAAACAAAAAGCGTATACTGAGTGTTGAAAAAAATCATAATCATAATTGTCATTTGCAGTACATGTGACAAAGGAAAATGTTTTCAGAAAGATATGTCAAAAATATGCAGTCACGTGACCGTTCGTTCGTTTTTCAATCCGCTTCTCCTGGTGAGGGTCGCGGCGGCAGCGTGTTGAGTTGGGCGGTCCAGACCTCTCTTTTACCCTGGCTACAGGCTCGAGTACTTACCACACTATGCTACACTACTATACACAGGCTCTAGCTCTCCCTGGGATATTCCCAGGCGTTCCCAAGCCAGCCGAGAGAGACATAGCCCCGCCAGCGTGTCCTGGGCCGGCCCCGGCTTCTTCGCTCATAAATGGTTAAATACAAAAATCAGAGAACCTCGCCCGGGACACTCCCTCCCCCCCCCCCTTGGAACCAGGCCTGGTGACCCACGTAACCCGGTCGGGCCCAGCCCAAAATTGCTTCGTGGTGCCGTCCTGTGGGCCCACCATCATCCGCAGGACGAAGGGTGAGGGGCAGGTGCGATGCCTGTGTGACAGGGAGAGGCATGGTCTCAAATGGACGGGACCTTGGCGATCGACACTAGCTTTAAACATATGATCAACAGCAATCCCCTCACTCTATGTGCACAATTAAGATATTACGAGGCTTCAAAATGCACCTACTGCGCAGTGTTTAAGGATGTCTCCAAATGTTTGCCCACACCCCTCAAATATGTATGACAACAAACTTCATTTTTATATTCCGTATCACGCGTGCATTTTTATGTGAGAATCTTGGTGCATTTTATTTTCTTTCAGATAAAAAAAATTGTTTTTAAGCAGCCGCATGTAGCATATCATTATATAAATTTGCTTTATCGGCGACAATGTTGCGTGTGGAAATAATATATTAAAAATGCATATCTACATGCCGATGATAATTGATTGCTAATTAAAGGCACACAACCATAAATGAAAAGCGTACTGCTAATGAATTATCCCACTCTTTTTTTTATGAGATAGATTATAAGAACATCTGCCTGAGATGTTGTCCTGGAATGACCTCCGTCTGTAACTAATGCTAATTTGCTTGGTCACATGAGTAACACCTTGTTTTCCGCACAGTAAGTGGCCTAAGCGTGCTGTGAGAATAGACCACATATTGGCCTTATCGAGAGGAAACATTCCTCAATTGAGAGTGCACTGGACTATAAGCCAGCATGATATCTTTGTCTCCCGCCCATGCAATATGGTCCTGTTTGCTTTACGCCCTACATCTCCAAATCCCATGGAGTCCATAAACATCTGCCTGCTCCCGCTGTGGGTTTATGAGTCCCTTGAGAAGGGCTCACTAGGGTCTTAGTCCAGCTGTTGGGTTCATCATAACAGTGCGTAAGCCTGAAGGTTCGTTACAGTAAACCGTCTGAAGAGGCAAGATTTACGCCACGACGCATCTGGCCTAATGGATAATCCATGCCAAGAAAGAGAACGATGCTTTGCCTATTTGCTTGATCTTAGAATTGTGCATCGCTTACGTATGTGGCTCATGGATTGTCTCTACTAATAATAGACTGCTATCCACATAGTTGAGAAATATTTATTTCCACCAATAGCCAAGGTAAACAGTCCTGGATTTCATAACAACATTGTTAAGGCTCTATCTTAATATGATGGGGAGTGGAGGTCACGGCTAACATCAGTAGTGAGTGATATCTGAACTTGTCCTGGCCTCTTCCCTCTTCGCTTATCACTATAATTGACAAGGTGTAGGGAAGCCGTTATCCAGCAATGAATTGATAAAGGCTTATAAATGATATTATTAGTTTACAATGCAATAGATAAGTGAAAACTTCCATTATTTTAAGGATTAGCACCTGTGGGTTAAAAAGTTTTAATGGTTGAATGTAGGTTATGTATAAACCAGTGGGATACAAATGTTAGATATAATAATATGAATAGTTTTCAGCCCTTTGTCAATCCTTTGCTTTCAGAAGCCCTCTCCACAGTGTTGTTCATTGGTCTTGTTTGACCATGCTTCACCGCATTGGTCAGAGGAGGTTCGTGAAGTGGGGTGCCCATGACAGATTGAGATTATCACTTACCTTTGACACGAGCCATGGACGCAAATAAAACTGACGTTTGCTGGGTTCATAGCCACTGTGCTGGGTTCATAGCTTTAGGTCATTCACCACTACCCGTACGAGCAAGACAAAAGCAAAAGCAATTGCGCCCCCGTGTTTAAATCTAGCGAGTTTTATACCAGCTTGCAGAGTTGCTCCATGGAGCTTGCAAGCTACTGCTGCATGCTCTATAAATTCTGGCCTTCGGCATCTCGACCCGATCAAAATGTTAAGTGTGCAGGCGCAATTCGCGGGCAGCTCGGGGTTTTTTTTGTCGTGCATCAGCGACAAATCAATGAAGGCGTTTGCTCAAGATAAAGTGTTCACTTCCAGATAGGCTCACCTGTGTCACTCTGTCCGCGATGAGGTAATACTCGGGCAGGTACGAATGTAACTGTGAATGTCGTGAGTGTCCGTCCACACCACGGCGGATGGCTGTCTCTGGTGCAGGCCGATCAGTTTCAAAGACAATGCATATTTTGTCAGAGCATGTTTGTTTGCATGCTTTGCCACAAGCATGTGTGGTGAATGCAGACTTGATGCCTTGCAATAGGTGTGTCTATTTGATGTCTGAACATCTGAACGCCTTTTGTTTTATTGCCAGAAAGAGTAAAGCCTATTCTTATTTTTTCATCCGATGTGGTTTCGCTCGAACATCTACAAGAGACGGCCACCCAATTTCAGTCGTGCTCGCCAATTCCCAAGTAATTAAAGGCTCAAAGAGATTTGCATTTATATAAAACATACCCTCCCCTCTTAACCTTCGTGAAATTGCAAACCATCACGCTGTCTCTTTAACAAAAAAAAATCCTTCCAGAATGTTTCCTTTTCCACGTAAACGTCTCTCGATACGGCGAGTTCAGTGCCGTTAACGTAAAAAAAAAATTACAATTGTTACCAAAGAGAGGAAATAGGCTTAAACGATTTCAATACATCGGTTTAAAAAAAGAGGAAGCTACACGCGGGTGAATTCGAGTGTGATTTTTTTTTGGAGGCGCGTCTTACTGTATATATTTTGCTGACACAGCACGCATACGAAAGACCTCGCAGTTGCTTCATTCAACACCATAATGGCCAATCAGCCCACACTCTGCTTCATAAATCTCAGCTTCTGGCACTGGCATAATTGTGCTGGCTCCATCCACGGGGATTAAAATTCTATGGAGTCCCTCCTGCAAATGCTCGGTTGAATTGTGTTAGTCATATAAAGCACGTACGGATAAAAAAAGGCAACAATTATACATGCGGCATGTAGTTAGCATTGCGACCAATACGTGCAGCGTAGCAATCTTAATCTTTCTTTCTGGTGGTTTCACCGACAGCGCCTTTGACACATACATTTTATATTGCAAATGTCATGCCAAGCCGACTGCACAAATGGAAAAGTAGCCTTTACGCCGGTGAAAAATGGCAATGCTGTGGCCATCTAATCTGCCATTTACGTTTGTGGCCTAAAACTAACATGCCAGGTTCCACACTTAATTTGTATAGCCGACGTAAATGTATTGTTCATCATCGACCCTGATCAGTCCACTGTTGAATTGAGGCCTTCCCAAGCCATTACCATCTCCCACGGTTAAGCGTTGCAACACTCCACCTAACGCCTTGCATATGAGCGCATTTCATTGCTCCATCTCCATTGTGGATGTGCTATTAGATGCATTCAATTTCTTGTATTGTTTAAAATTATTTGTATTAACATATTAATACGTATAATATACATATTATATTCTTGGATCTTTCGGTAAAGTCACGTAGAAGGGAAATAATAATAAAATAATAATAAATAAAACATAATAAAATTCTCACGACGTTTCGGCCACAACACAAGCAGCTGTCCTCAGGTCAAGAACAGAATTGTCGGACGCTGTCTTTCCAACAGCTCTGTAGTAACGAAAGCTTTCAATCGAAATACAAATTATACATTATAGATTTTTACTATGATTGACAAATATACATTATACTGTATGTCAAATGTAGTGGTGCGACAATCAATAATCACAGTGACATCATTGTTATAAATAAAAGTGTCTGATAATATAACAATATAATATTGCAGTACTGTCTCCAACCTTAGTGAAAAATAAAGATGAATAAAAGATGAAACTTAATATTCAGATTGTTGCTCAGGTCCCAACAATACCGGTTGTTTAAGGTATTTGCGAGCACTGTAGGGTCAACATGGTAGTAGCTCTGTCATGAATCACCAGCATGTACTTTGGGTATAAGATATGCAGCCGCTGGCTGAATGCGGAATGAGTCCTCAATGCCCTGGGTGGTTGGATGGAATCCAGGGCACACAAACACCACACTTTAGGATGTTCCCATGGAGATAAATTACAGAAGATTCTCAAGTTGGGACAGTAAACACATAAACATTTAGAAGGAAATAAACAATATTTTGATTATATTGTAAATAGAAATTAAATTTGATAAATTCATCCATGTTTCCACTCCCTAATTTGAATGACTGAAATTGTATTTTTATTTGCATGCACTTTTTACTGTTTTGCTTTGGAATGAAATTGCTTGCTATATCAGAAAAAAAGATGAAACTGTCATCAAACTTTAGGCGTAGGGGGAAATTGGCAGTAGATGTGTTTCAATGTTTTGTTATGAGTGGTTACTGGTCATCATGTGGTGAAAACACCAATGGATAGTTTTAGTTTCCTCATAATGGGACTGATCTTAAAATAAATATTTGTTTGGGAATGTTTGAAATTAAGTCAATTTTGATTTGGGTTTCATTTTAATTGTTAGCTCCTACATCACAAGTACATATGATCAAGCAAAAAAAAAATAAGTTTATGACTGGCACAATATTATATTATTATATGATATTACATAATTCGTTTTTGTTATATCAAATAATAATCGCTGCATTAAATTAATCTGTGCTTGTTCGAATCTTAGAATTTTGATAGTCTTGTGTTAAAATAAATAGTATGGCTAAATTTGGCAAGTGGAACAGATTACTCCTTTGCTCACTCAAACAAGTAGAGGCAGGACCCATGTCCTGCTCAGAGCCATTCGTGGATATTCCACATTCCTATCGCTGATGTCAGTTTCATCATACGGCTGAGTCAATCCCCAACCAGGTAAATTCTCAGCTCTTTCAATGGCAAGCCACATATTCTATCCACCCGTGCCACTTGGCCGAATTTGAACGTATCGTTACAATGATAATTAAATTATGTGAAGTTGTCAAAGTGGTATTTTAATGTTATGTAAAACGAAAATCGGGCTAAAATGTTTTGGGACACCACTGGATCTCCTTGCTCCACTGTTTGCTTATTGGAAAAAAATGTTGGCTTGTGCTTTTGTCCTTTGAAGGTTTTATGTTCATTTTATAATTTATTTGTACATTTTATGAATTATTGATGCAGCAAAGTAGACATGGAAAGAGATACCTTTTAACATATGTTCATTATCCGGTAGTAATTTTTTTACTCTTTGGTTCTTTCGGTAAAGTCATGTAGGTAGAAAAATAATAGATCACAATTAATTTTGGTTTCACAAAATAACAGCGATGCTCAGCCGGCCAAGGACATATTTTTCATCTTGCATGCTTAATTCAATTCGCACATATTTAAGAATTGCAGCTGGCGCCTGCAGCACAAGAGGACAATTCATATTATTGTGTAAGCTCATCTCACAGTTATAATCCAATGTTCACAAGAGTCATCTGTCTTTGTGTTTTCGATTATAGGAAGCGGACACGCAATACAATAAGGCCATTGCACCTGCTCAGTTCGGCAAAATCAGCTCCTGCAAAGTCGCGAGCATGTGGCACAACCCTGGCCAGAGCATGCATGTGTTTGTGCACTTATCCAAAGTTGTATGCCTATGATGCCCCAGGAATCCCAAATGCCCTTTAAGATTACATGAGGGAAAATATCAATAAATAATAAGCTATCTCATCAGCAAACTAGGTGACCTACAAGCGGGCAATACAGAGACACACATGGTGGATTCTTTTGATGTAAAGGTTGTTTTTTGACACAATAGCATAAATTTTGACATTGATTCATTTTATGGATAAGCCTGTGTTTTACTGAAAAATGTCATACACATGTGAAGCATGAATAATACATGGCTCACTGTGCCCAGAGAGCAGTGTGTAACGGGGCAATTGACTGCACAGGTTAATATTTTATGAATGCTTTTATTGTTGTGTTAGGTCCTTTTGTTATATGTTGCTTCTTATTGTGTATGTTCCTTAAAGGATTAACCTTGCCTTGTGATAAGCTTTTGCTGGAAGCTTATTTGTCCGTGACTCACTGCATTGTGAAAGTGATTAATGCATATAACAACAGCAACAGCATAAAAACACTTTTTGTCACCATGACAAACTATTATGTTGATATCTTCAGAGACTGCAATACACTCTCTGACCATAATTGCTTTGTTATAAAATAGGTGACTGTTATATGCACTTATGTTGGGGGTGTTATGTTGTGGGGATCGGTGGTGCAGTGGTTCGCGCACTGCGCTTTAAACCTGGCGACCCGAGTTCGATTTCTGCTCATGATCAATAACGGTGGCGACATATTTGGACTGCTTCTGGGCCTCTCCTAGGTTGACTCAGGAGGCCGTCCATAAATGACGTCACGCGATTTTTTACGATTTTTGACCCCCCCCTCGTCACACGGCGTCACAAAAAGTCAGACCCCCCTCAAATATGACGTCACAAAGCTCTGCCCCCCCCCCCAAATAAAACATGCTTCAAATCGCTTTAAACTATTGTCATTGTAGTGCGTAGTTAATGTGCCGCTGCACTCTGATGTTGTAAAAGAAAACATGTATTCAAAAGTCTATTTAATCAAGTAGAACGTGTTGTCTATATTTATTTAAAGTTGCGCATTTTGATGTGACGTCACATTTCTCAACCCCCCCCCCTCGTCACACATCGTCACAAATGTCTGAACCCCCCCCCCCCCCCCAGGTGCGTGACGTAATTTATGGACGGCCCCCAGCCTCAAATGAGTACCTGGAGTGGTGTGTAAACATCATCACTGGGGAGATAAAGGCGGCCGGGCGTGGTGTTGACCTCCCACCCCCTCATGTGCTCCGCCACCCTTTATAAGTGCTACTTACTAACAGCAAACCTCTCGTTCTTCACCCAAGCACCCATCGTTGCAAAAATTGCCATAGTCATAAACCACACTTTTAAACTTTGATTAGCGCATCGTGTAGAGCTCGTCGAGAGGAATGGACTGCCGTATCGTTCGCCTTCAACAGACATAAAATGATGTCGCAACGCAGTTTATGCGAGAGCCGGGGGCTTATGGGACCCCGGGGTCCCGCCATAAGGTTCACTTGTCTGAACAGCCCGTCAAAGGCTATATGGGGGGGGGGGGTCTCTGTCTTTTGTAGGGTGCAGTGGTCGCGAAGTGATTACACTGTGTGGGTAGTAAATATTATTTCCTAATTGCTTATGCCTTAAAAGTACAGAAAATGGCTATTATTTCCCACGAACTTTGCTTTTGTGACCAGGACGCAAAAGCAAAGTGAATAATCCACTCCATTAATAACGCTGTGTAACAAATTAAAAAAGCATAAGCAATTAGAAAATAACACTTACTACCCAGGAACAAAAATCGTGTAACATAGTGTTACTGCACTGTGCCCTGAATCTGGTGTCCTGAGTTCAATTCCCGGCCAAGGCGAACATCGGTCATGAGGGATAGCTGGACCCAGTCCTTGCCCTAACATCTGTTTGACCAGCCTGTACTAACCAGCATGGTGAAATATGGTCAACAATCTCCATTATTATTACTTCATACTATATAATCAACACAATCAAAGTGGTTTCCACTCACATGAACATGGGGAAAAAATTACTCATCGAACTTGGAACTCCGGGTTTATAGCGCAGTGCGCCAACCAGCATGATACAAACAATAATCCCTTAGCAAAAACGTTGCTAATACTGGAGGAAATAGTTAACGTAGTAACATTGGAGGTCTCCCTTCCAAAAAAATATCGCACTTGATCATCATAATGCACCCCAAGGCCAAAGGAAACGTGTAGCTGAACTCCACGCCTGCTGAAGCTGAAACGGAGTAACCTGCCAAAGCAGCCCTCCCTGAGAATTGCCAGAAACAAGGGAAATTGCCATTTATGGCACCCGAATGTGTAAATTTTCCGCGCAGATGTAAAGTATTCCCGCTTGATATTTTCACGCACGTGTTGACATTTCGAAGACTCCGAAAGCCCTGTCTCTCTTTTTGCTACTCCACTCGAACATAACATACACAACGTTTGGCAGCTGAGCTAAAAAGTGGCTCTGGAGGAGAGAAAAAAACGTTTTATTTTCACTATGCGGCTTTTTGTAAATAATTTACATTTCTTATCGTTTTAATAACACGAATGTTCATTTGTTACACAAGCTCAGAAGTGCACTAGTGATTTGTGTTAGTAAGTGCCGTGCCCTGCACATCAGTTTGTGTATTTTATTTTATTTTCGTACGTGTTGCAGTTGCGAAGCAGTGAAGCACAGATCTGTGGAGGCACCAAACGTCACGGAGACCGGGGGTTACTGGACGTGTGCCTGTAGCACAGATGACAACTCCAACTGATTGCTTTCCAGCTATTTCTCCCTGCCCATTCTGGCAAATATATCACATTCGAATGACTCAGGATATTGTCGAAAAACGCCTGCTAAATGGATATAATTTTTTCTGGAAGTTGAAAAAAGATGTTGTTGCATAGTATATATGTTGGCACTTGTCCCAAACTGCAAGCATGGTAAGTGTGAATCCTGTAACACCAAAAAAAACGAATTTGTGTTACACATGGCTGTTACTCATGGATGTAATTTATGACCTAGCCAATGTTGAGCTCCTGGAGAACATACCGTAGATTAAAGGCTTAATTCACAACTACGGTGAAGGTAAAAAGTTAAAGGTTCAGCCCAGCAATTTCTTGCTCGTGCCACTGCAGGAAGAAGGGCCTCCAGTATAGCGAGCTGCTACCAGCCTGATGTGTTTTTTTTGTGGATTAACTATTTGCACATTAAAACATATGGACCTGGTGTCGTCTTTATAAGCTCAGATATTCAAATTCTGCCATGTCAATCTGTAAAAAACTACTTGTCTGCAAATGCAGTGTGGGTTTAGTGTTAGTGATGTCTTTATTGATTCGTGTCTTTTCAAACAGAATCTTTTCTGTTGAACTTTTTTTCCATTTCTGATCATACAGTAACCAAGGGAGTTGATACAAGATGGCAGCTGCAAAGTAGACGGGACAGCACCTGATGTGAAGAGCGATTTGCTTTTAATCCAAAATCACTAGCATTCAACTCCACTTCATGCCTGCCTTGTCGATTATGCATTGCCCGTGAGAGTCTGCAACATATTTAGTTTTTTTGCCACGCGGAACGTGGGAGTGTACACGCCGCATACTTTTCCTGCCAGTCCGACAGCAGTCACACAACTCATGAATGTGTTGTGGCAAGGTTTCCCATAACTAACATCATCATCGTCGTCATTGTCATCGGTAACCACTGCTGGAGAGAAGGACTCCCCAAGCTATCGCCATCTCTCATGGTCTCGCGATGCAACATCCATCTCCGCGGGACTCGTCCCTTTGGGCGTGTTCCGTACTTTGGCTGCCACTCCTCTGGGACTCATTGGTGATGGGCTCTCGTTCTTTGTGGGTGCCCTGGGACTCGTCAGTGCTGCCCTGGATGCCCCGACTATCCATGGCGGTCCTTGTTGTTTGTTGTTGTTGGCGCTGGGCCCCAGTCGCTTCGTCTGGGGTTGTACCACGGTTGTCGCCTCTCTCTCTCTCCCACGTGTCCCTGCCCTAAACCCGCTCCCCTTCCCCCACTCGCCTTCGACCATTAACTGAAGCCACAAAAGCCATGTGGAGGAAGAGGATATATGAAAAGAGATGGATGTGTTGAGAATGATTGAATACACAGAATTCAGTGAAACAATTAGGAAAAGAACGGAGAAAGAAATTAGAGAACACAACACAAAATTGATTGGACATGCCAGAGTAAGCAATGGGAACATGAAAACAGCAAAAAAGGAAGTTGATGATTGGCAAGTCACAAATAGTAACCTTTAGGAAGACTGATGAAACGTAGTACTACAGCTCACAACCTCCTCTCTACACCAGGGCCCGTTACTTCCAGGCGTCGTTTTTCCGTGGCAGCCTCCCGCCGTCTGGAATGCCACCCTCACTGCACATTCACGGCAGCGTTCAATCCACACACCGACTTTTAAGAGCCACTCAAAGGGCCTCACCTATTTCGCTCGCCTTTTGAACGACAGCTTGGCTCCACGCCTCAGAATCAGTCACTTATGTCCGTGAAATATTTACGTTCATTATAACAATTGCATTATTACGTTAGAGATATGGTCTTAAATTAGTAGAGGAATGTTATGCAGATGGCTGACTGTAGTAAAAAAAAGGTAGTAAATGAAATGGGGAGGTTCCATATGTCACACTTAAAATAAACATTGCCATTTACTGGATAAAAAAATGAAAAGCTCCTGGACCTGATGGCATAATTGGTATATCAGGAAAACAAAGTGGGACCAGTTATTGGAAGAATTTTTTTTAACCTATTTACGGCATGTTTACACAGCAATGAAATACCTCATTTGTGAAATTACGTCATAATTAACACGAAATCACACCATCAATTTGCAACTCTAGAAGTCAGGGTATTTGTCAAGAGAATCTAGGTGTGGGTTCATATAAAGAGATTTTATGACAAAGCAAAGGACTTTCTTTTATTGCAATGCCCAAACAAAATGGCCGCCAAACAAGACAAATACACTTTGGATGGAGAACACGTGCGTCAATAACGTGTTGATATACGTGCTAAAATCTCCCTGGCAGATTATAGTCCTTAAAAAAATCCAGGGAGACATTGAGACAGATTTTGGGAGAGTGACACCATCAGGAACGAATTTTGGGCTGAACAAGGATAAGAGGAATGTGCAGCCATTGTTCCACTGACCTTCCCGGTCATCTTCATTTTGGCAAAGATGTCGTTTCATTCTCTCCCGTTCATGGAGGAATTTTTAACACCAATTTACAAAAATAACAACAACAACAAGATTACGTACTTTACTATGAGCTGTTAAAAAGGGGCAATGCCCAAAAGGTCGCTGATTAAATGTATATTTCTTCTTTTCAGGCAGTATTATTGAGGAATTGAGTTGTTTTCGTTTGCTTATTGTGTTTGCGCACTATTGCCAATGTGGCATCACGAAATAATAGCCCACGAGAGCTCTTCATGACTACTACACACATATATATGCAAATATTTGTGTTACTGCATTTTCAGTGGTACATAAGCATGAATCACACAAACACTCAACACATTTGTCCATAATACTGCCTTGAAAAATAGGCGACATTTTGTCACCTATTGTTCATAACACATAGAGAGGCCAGCGAGATTGAGCGAATAATCGTTGGACATTGCAATACATACTATGGGAACCTGAGAGAAATTAAATTGAAGAATGTCTCCGCATCACTGGTCTTAAATTGATATGAGAATAGTTACCCATCAGTGGATATTCAGCAACAGACAAAACCCTTGAATATGCAGGGCTTTGTCATTGTCACATATTACTTTCTGTTTTATCTCGCTTGCAGTAAGCATGTTACAATCAAACAATTTTTTTCATTCAGTGATACCAGCAGTGAACCTTTGCAGTGCCACAGTCGCACAGTTATACAGTATGCATATGTCATGTCATGCATGATTGCTGCTCCCCATTGTCCAATTCATTATACAGCACAGTTTTCACGCGACATCTAAGGCGGTTTACATGGTCTACAGTCTGTCTTGCGTGTGACGTTGAATGTCAAACACACACGAAATGTGGCTATTATCATAATTGGCACACAAAAAATGCGTGCGTTTGCATTAACGCCTGCTTGTAGCATTCTTTTAATGACAACTAATGGCGGTTGAAACCAATCTATATATTCCAAAGGAAGGCACGTGACATGATCAGTGGCAATTAAAATAATGCAACCCACTGCATAAATTAGTTTAATGAACACAAAATAAATACGCCGCTTTCTCATAATTGCGAATATCAGGTAGGCCAGGAGAAAATTTTAACTTGATTCAAAGGAATTGGTTTTCTATAGACTTAACTCCAAAAAAATCTTTGGAATGAAAATACAATTGAGTGAAACCATGACCTGCAAGTAAATTCATTAAACGACATTATAGATTGCACGGAGATATTTGTTTTTCCCAATGCAGTACGAAAAATTAAAATTGCTATTTTAAACGCGAAGGTCGTGTACAAATTCCACATAATGATTTTTCATCTTAGAAAATATAGTTTATAGAGTCCTCCAGAGGTTCCAATTATAGCACCGAGGCTTTTTAGTTCACAGCTAGAGAAATGAATTTGGGAATAAATTCAACATTGCTTCCTCGTTCTTGAAGTATGTGTTGTGTGGCGAAGGTTTATAGGAATAGAGATGGTGACATTACTAGCAACACCTGCCGCTGACCCCATATGAGATAATGAGCCCCACGGCATACATAGCGAGGTTCATAAATAAACTCAGCGCGCGTTTATGATTTTGCATGGACCCAGCAAACATCTAAACCGTGTCGGTTGTCGGCAAGTGGCAACACCAGAAAACAATTAATCTGGTGTCTTTTTATGCCAAGCCACACATTAAGTTTTTAGGTCTCATATATATACATACTTCTTTGGTACTCTGTTCCTTGCAAGTTTATTCCCAAATCTCACCCAATCTCGTCGGATCTCGGAAGCAAAGCAAATTTGAGCCTGTTTAGTTCTTGGATGGCGTGACAATCGTGCACAAACATGTTGCCATCGGCTGCTGGAGGGCGTTCATGATGGGAGGCATTTTGCAGTGCATTAAAATTTCATTGTTGCTCTGGACTGCTATACTTCCATGTCTACGCTACCCACCTTCACCAACCCCCACTGACCGTCGTGGCAAACTGTTGTTGCACAACTACCACTATCAGCACGTTGTATGGGAGGCCCTCATCCAACAGTGGATTGACAAAAGAGGGGAACGTGTGCATTAATTGAAAAAGTAACACTGTAAGCAGAGTCCGCATACTCAAGGATCAGTGCTTGCTCCAGCACTTTTTAACATATACATGTGACCTCCCTGTCACCATCAGCCGGAAATGTGGCTACGCGAATAACCTGGCACTTGCCGTCCAAAGAAGGACCAAAATTGAGGACCAAAACGACCTGTGTGAAGACCTCAAGAAACTCGAAATGTACTTCAAGTACTGGAGGCTCTGCCCAAACGCAATGCAAACTGCCATAACATAATTCCACCTGAACAATGCAAATGGCGGTCAGAAACTGGCCATCACTTTCTATGCTGAAGAGGTCCAGCACGAGAAGTACCCAAAATACCTCAGTATAACTCTCAACAGGAGCCCACCTTCCGTCAACACCTGCAGAATACTGCTGTAAATACTGCTCTAAAAAAAATATCGTGCATAAACTGGCCGGAACAACATGGGGAGCAAACGCAACGATACTCCGGACGGCCACCACAGCACTAGTCTTCTCTGCGGCAGAATATTGCGCCCCAGCCTGGAATAAAAACGTGCACATGAAGCTGGTGGGAAAAAAGCTAAATACAGCCATGAGGATCATCTCAGGAACTCTAAAGAGCACACCGCTGCCATGGCTTCCGGTCCTCACAAACATCGCTCCTTTGCAGCTCCGTCGCGATGCCACGTGTGTGAGGGATAACCGCAAGGCCATCAGAAATCCAAACCTCCCAATAAACAAGGACATCTTCATGCTACCACCGTACAGGCTCAAATCCAGAAAACTTTTCTGGTAATATGCAAAGAACCTCCGTGACGATGACAAAATCACCGAAGCACAATGGAGGGAAGCCTGGGAAAACACCAACCCCACAATCCTCCATCTCGGATCTGACCAACTGAGGAAGATCTGGTCCTGCTTGAATCGCATCCGGACACTCCATGGGAGATGTGGGAACACTTTCTCCATGAATGGAACATTAACGAGAGTCCAGTTTGTGACTGTGGTGCGACGTCTCAGATCGTGCAACATATCGTGAACGACTGCCCAATCAGATCATTCAACGGCCATCTGAAACAAATCTACGTGGCTACTCTTGAAGCAGTCGAGTGGATATCAAATCTCGACATCAATTTGTAATATGTTGCAATCCCCAAAAATGGCATACGAAAGAAGAGGAATTGAAGACAATACATACCTCTCTCTCTATTTTCTGTAAATTCTATATGTATGAATGTCATTGGATAGCCGAGTGTTTGAGTCACTTCTTGAGTGCAATGCTTTGTGGCCACTTTGGTCTTTATTCAGAATTCTGTTGCTGAATATATCTACACAGATATGTAAGTCACTAGTTTGTAAAGGTAAAACACGCAGCCCAGAAATTGCTTGCTCACACCATTGCTTGTGGAATAGATTCCGCTATGATGGGACTCTTGTGAATTTCTCGAGGGTAATCGGTCTCCTCTTTCATGGCCGGGTGGAAGTATACCCTCACTTCACCGACCTGCTGATCGACTCACTGTGGTGTGCCCACATACTGCATACTTCCTGGGTGGGCAGAGGTGGGGGAGGTTCAAGAAGCATGCCCATGATTTCAATTGCCACACCGGGAGATCGAATCGAACCACGACCCTTGGATTGGAAGTCCAGTGGAATCCCGTTTAACCTACGTGACTTTACCGAAAAAACCTAAGAGTATAGTGTATAGTATAGAGTATAGTGTGCTAACCATTACACCAAGGAACCTCCCCAGTCAAATATATATCAATGACATAAAACTCGATGTGAACAACAAATATTCCACCTTTGAGAAATGAGCACACTCGTGAATTGTGGCATGAAACGTGTTGGAATCACGTTTGAAAGCTGTCCACTCATGGCATTGGAGCTGGCAGATATCCTCGACCTCCTATAATGTGACGGTAACTCTGCTGTCATTGTTCATTGGCCCCGCAGCTCTGCTTGCCAGCCACTTGCCACCGCAGAGTGTTAAAAGCGCATCTGCGAGCAGTCCACATGGTCAGCCTTAATGTCTCTGCTGCAGCTGGCTCAGATCTCTTCTCAGCATGTGGCTTGTGTCACGACCCTTTCTGGCAGCAAGAGGGCTTGAATGTCAGCACATGCAGATGTGTGGGATATAAAGCTCCCGCTCACATACCAACCCACAGTGCATTGCTAGTGGAAAACTTTACTTCACCGACCAGTGTTGTTTACGTGCTGTTAAAAAAAGAGAGACTTATATGTGATCGTTGCACCTTAACATATCCATCAGTCATGCTTCGAATTGTTTTTATGTTATTGTGTGTGTGCGTTTCTGCAGTAAACAAGTGTGGCTGCATTATTTTCGTCGCGTTTCTAAACGTGGATCGGTTTGTTTTAGCACGCCTACGTCAAGGAAACGATCTCGCACATGCAGAAAGGAACGGGTCGCAACTTTTTGTCCCCATTCACGCCACCGATGAGGTAATCTGGCTCGCACCCAACGTACGCTCAAGTGAGCGCACCGTGCCGTTATTTATAGGAAAAAACATTAGGTAGGATTTTTTGTTGTTTTAAGAACAGTGACATTATTTCATTTGTCCATACCTCTGCTTCGTCCTTTATCTGCGTGTGATGCCACCATACCGAGGAAATAAAATATAAAAAAACGCCCGAATTCTTTGCAAGATTTATAGCAGCGCTATTTCCATTAAAGATGAATAATGTGCAACAAAAAAGAAGCGGAAAATAGATAGGACAGATATCGTGTGCTGTATAATGACCATGCTCAGAGAATCTGGATTCCACAGTGGGGTAATTCACCCTTTTCTTTTTTTAAAGGGAGTGCACTGGGCTAAGCTGACAGCTTTTTAGTTTGATTCTTGCCAAGGAAGAGAAAAAAAACAACTGAATTATTTCATGTAAATTGCACTTAACCGTCATAGATGTGCCATGCAGGGGCAACTTGTATCTGGCTTACAGCCAATGCATTTTCAGTGTTTGATCCTATATCCAATGTAAGCCGGACCTTTCACAAATATGCAAAATAGAAGTTGCACATTCGTAAACATTTTGCATCAATGATAATACAAATTGGACACTTCATAGTGCTGGTGGAAGTCAGATTTTTATTTGACTCAGCTTAATTTTCTCCATGGCAGATTTGACTGAAGTCCTGTTTCATTGTTTACTATATATTGTGACATGCGCTGCAGATGAAGGCATTTATATTGTTATGAAGCGCAAGTACATAAAAATTGCTTGTCAAGCAAACAAATTACAATGGCCTATGAAACCTGAATATGTAAAATGCATGCAAGCTTGGGTAACAAAAATGCTGGTTGCAGATAAATATCAGGATTCACGTAACATTTATTTTGCTGTGTTAGTGCTTCTGAATAATAAGGGAATTAAAAAAAGAAAAATACATAGAGAATGAAGTATGTATGTGGAACTTATTTCGCACCGGACATAGCCAACGTGCTAATCGGAGGTGCGATTAGCACGGGTGGGAGCAGTGGTGCGGTGGTTCGCACACTGGTCAACCCAGTCACCTGAGTAAAAATTTCCACCGTGGCAAACATTGGTGGCAAACGTGATATCTGAACTGGCCGTGGGCTCCCCTGATTTAACAACCAACACTGACCACCATGGTGAAGTATGGTAAAACAACCTTCCTGACCAACATGCTCTGGGGATACCTTCAACCAGCAGTGGACAGAGAGCTGTACATGTCTTTTAAAAAAACATATGATTCCTTTTGAAGGATGATAAATTCATATATTGGTCATTAGCAGTTCATGAGCTTTAAAGAAAAGGCTATTTGTTTGAGGTTTACGTTTCAATGAAGCCACATTTCAAGCAATACATTGATGAGTGTAATATCTTCTATTTTTTTTTTACATTTGTTATGTTAAACATGACTACGACTTTAATACATCGCATGAGACATTCAAACACTGAGGGCTGTCATTGGAAATTATATTCAGTAAAAATATGGCAATTGAAAATAGATATGTAATTAGGTATGTATAGTGGGATTGAAGGCAGCCAAGAGATGGCAGTACAACAATTGATTCTTTAATTTATCCATGAGCACCTTTGAGTCCTGCCTCCTTACACATGTGAAGTATTGGAAAATGACGGCAGGAAACTCCTTGACGGGAACACACTTCTTTTATTAAATCTTGACTTGTAACGATACAACGCGTGGCCTCTCTTCTTCACAATGCGGTCACCATACAACGGTACAACTCGTGACCTCTTCTCTCCGCCCTACGCTTCTCTTGACTCTCTTAGATTCTGTGCTGCTGGCTCTCTGTGCCTCGTGTAGACTCCGCGCCTCGGCTACACTCTTCTCTCGTCTCGTGTAGACTCTGCGCCTCTGCTACACTCTCCACTCGCCTCGTGTAGACTTTGCATCTCTCTCTGGCTACACCGTATGCATACTCGGCTCGTGTAGACCTTTCTCTCTCTCTGGCTACACCGTATGCATACTCGGCTCGTGTAGACCTTTCTCTCTCTCTGGCTACACACTATACATCGCTCAGCTCGTGTATACCTTTCTCTCTCTCTGGCTACACACTATACATTACTCAGCTCGTGTAGACCGTTCTCTCTCTCTGGCTACACACTATACATTACTCAGCTCGTGTAGACCGTTCTCTCTCTCTGGCTACACACTATACATTACTCAGCTCGTGTAGACCGTTCTCTCTCTCTGGCTACACACCTATACCTTACTCTCCTCTACTCTCCATTACTCTCCTCTCCGGGCTCTATCTCTGCACCTTCGTCTTCATTCTTAGATGGTTCCACTTCTGCCCCCCTACTCCTCTGTGCATCACCTTATATATCTCTTCTTCCCGGGAGACGGAGCGGATGCGGACCTCAACGTCGGCACCGCTCCTCAGTTACCCAATCACCACGCGCTATCTCTACGATCCGTTTCCGCCCAGCGCGTGTTTCCACTCCCCGACCAATCACACCGCGCTGCCACCCGATCACTCCCTCTCAGCGCGTCACCGGCACACAGCCAATCAGCAGCACTACCCCCACCCGCGCACTGACGCCTGCTCCTCCCCGTCAGCGCGCGTCACCACACACACACCCGTACATACGCGCTGGCACACGACGTATACACCCAGCGCGTATCACCACTACATCACCCCCTCCCACATAGCTCGCAGCCGGCCCGGCTGCTAACAACAACCAACCGCAACGATAAGACGACAACCAACAAAAAAAACCCGTAACCCCCCCAGTGTGCCCCGTAACATAACAACAACAACAACAAGAATAACTATGTACAGATTGACAATGAACCCGAAAAGTCAACAATAACACGATACAAGCAAATTCCAAAAAACGAATGCGCCCCACGTCCCTGCGACTACACGCAGTGACGAGGCGCTCCAACTGCCCCGACTCCTCACGAGGCAGGTCATGCAAAGTAGCACGACCTGGCGCGAGTCCGTCTGGCTGGTCCGTCGTATGGAGCGGGACACTGACGACCGTCCGGCGGTTCCGGCTGCTCCAGACGGCGCGGAACGGGCCTGAAAGGGCCGGCCCCGCCGCGGAGATCCGGCCGCCGGTGATCGGCAGCTGTCAGTTCCGAGACACCTGGGAGCAGATCAGGCGAAAATACGTGTGGATCAGGCAGAGACATTTCCCCCTCTGGGTTGCCGGTCACGTCACACGCCCGGCCATCACGACACAAGGGGAGGCCATATGGAGGCGAGAACGGTTTCAGTCGGGAGGGGTGAACGTACCAACGGCGCTTTCCCCACTTTATCTGAACGCACTGGGGCCGTGCAACGCGCACGACCTCCACGGGTCCCCTCCACGGTCTCAACAATTTAGGCGACGTAGCCAAGGGTGCCTGAGGGCAATGCAGCCAGGCCCTGTCACCTGGTTTCCATTCGTGCATGGACACCTTCCGTGCCCGCAACCGTTCATTAGCAATTTGGCGAGCCCGCGAATTAAGCCGTGCGGCCTCCCTCGCCTCTGTCAGCTTGTGAATATTAAACTTAATATGTTCTGCCAAATTAGAATTAGTTCGTGGAGCGGACAGGCCAAGTTGCGTTTCCATTGGCGGGTCAGCTTCCCGACCGTACATCAAATAGAATGGGGAAAACCCCGTAGCTGCATGGGGGGCCATTCTATACGCGGCAAGGACTCCCGGGACCTGCAGGTCCCAATCTACATGTGCCTCGCACACCTGCTGGCACAGCATGGAAGTCAAAGTTTTGTGGAGTCTCTCCACCATCCCGTCTGTCTGCGGGTGGTACGGGGAGGTACGCACCTTCTTGGTACCCAACAGATCGCACACCTCTTGCAACAATTTACTCGAAAATTTTTTACCTTGGTCGGTCAGCAGGCGTTCGGGAGCCCCCTTGTCCAGGACATAGCCCTGGACGAAGGCATCCGTCACAGCCGCTGCCGACTGGTTAGCGAGAGGCCACGCCATAGGCCATCGGGTAAAGTATTCGACCCCCACTAACAAATATTTATTCCCTCTCGGCGTGACTGGGAAGGGCCCCAAAATATCGAGTGCAACGAGCTCGTTGGTACGCGAGACCTGAATAGATTGCAGCGGTGGATTTGCTGCCACGGGCGGTGGTTTATGCCTGGCGCACTCAACGCACCCCTTCAGAATATTTACCACATCACTTCCCATTCCCGGCCAGTAATAGTCACGCTGAAGCAGGGCAAGCGTCTTGTTAACTCCCAAGTGCAAGAGGCGTTCGTGTGCCGCCAAGACAACCCTCCCCCTCACAGCGGAAGGCACCACGAGTGCGTTCCGCCGGGACAAACTGTCCCATCTCAATAACATGCCCTGCTCAAGTACATAGGAGCCGGTACGCTCCTGGTCCCCCTCGGGACCCCCAACCTTGCGGCGCAATGCTAGCAGCGAGCTGTCCGCCATCTGGAGGCGGCCCCATTCGCTGAGCGACAACGAGAGCAGCGAGTCCCGACCCTGAGAGGCAGTGGAATCATCCACGATCGGTGCGCCCGCTGTCGCAGCCAGTGCCCCCATCTCCCCCGCAAGCGTCGGTTTACAGCGCGCCGATCCCGACAAACACGCGCATTCATCACAAGGCAACAACCGCGACAAGCAATCGGCATTTGTGTGTCGCAACCCCTTACGGTACGTAGTCGTAAACTGATAGTCCTGGAGGACTTCCAACCAACGCGACAACTGGCCCGAGGGCTGGGCGACCCTCAATGAATACTGTAGCGCCGCGTGGTCCGTTCGGACCGTAAAGTGACGACCATAGAGATATGGCCTAAACTGCTGCACAAAAAAGACAATGGCAAGCAGCTCGCGACGGGTGACGCAGTAGCGCTGCTCCGCCGGAGACAACACCCTACTACCATAGGCGACAACTCTTTCGACACCCCCAACGACTTGGGATAGCACCCCCCCAATGCCCGTGTTGCTAGCATCCGTGTCCAGCAAAAAGGGACTGGCAAAATCGGGATAACACAAGGGTGGGGCACCCACCAAGGCGTCCCGGAGGGAGCGAAACGCGGCCTCCTCCTCCGGTCCCCATTTGAACTTCACTCCCTTCGCCGTTAGAGCGTGCAAGGGTTTTGCAATAGTGGCGAAGTGCTCAACGAACCGCCGATAATAAGAAGCAAACCCGATGAAACTACGCACGTCGGAAACGGACGTAGGTGTCGGCCACGAACCGACACAATCCGTCTTCGCGGGATCGGTGGAGATCCCCGAAGAATCGACAATGTGACCCAAGTATCTAACCGACCTACGAAGGAGGTGACATTTGGCCGGTTTAAATTTCAACTTAGCCGATCGCATTCGCAAGAACACCCCTCTCAATCGCTGGAGGTGTTCTTCAAACGTTTTACTGAAAACAATGACATCGTCCATATAAATCAAGCATGTATCCCACTGCAAGCCCGACAAAACCAGCTCCATAAGTCGCTGAAACGTCGCTGGAGAGGAGTGAAGTCCCATGGGTAACCGGTTAAACTGGAACAGCCCCCCTGGAGTCCGAAATGCTGTCTTAGGTTTCGACTCTTCGTCGAGCGGCAACTGCCAAAACCCCGATAACAAATCAAGAGTCGAGAAATATCGCGCACCAGACAATGCATCGAGGGACTCATCCATCCTGGGGAGCGGATACGCGTCAGCCACAGAGATCTTATTCAGGCGACGGAAATCAACGCAGAATCGCAGGGACCCGTCCTGCTTCTTAACCAGCACAATAGGCGCTCCCCACGGGCTAGAGGAGGGCGAAATAATATCGGCTTCTAGCATTTCGTTAACAGCCGACTGAACATGTTCCTTCTCCACGGGACTCAGTCGGAAGGGATTTAGCTTGACCGGCGCCGCATCGCCCGTTTCAATGTGATGGTGCAACAAATCCGTGCACCCAATGTCATACTTATGTTTACTGAATACATCAGAGAATTCAATGAGCAACTCGCGCAGCGCACCCAACTGCGCCGCCGACAAATCGTCCGAGGCGGCGCATAGCGAATGGACCCACTCAAGGTCTTCCCTTGGCTCAACGTTCCGCGCGGGGCTCGAGCCCACCTGCGCAACCAACCCATCATCCACAGGGACCCGCGCCGCGTGAGCCAGCACGGTGCCCTGCGGAATGACAGCTGGTCGCGACCCCGCGTTCAAAACCATCACAAACGGATCCCTGTCAGCCCGCACCAAAGTGTGAGCCACCGATAAATCAAGACCCCCGACAGCCTTGTTAGAAGGACCCAAAAGCATACTTTGTCCCGAAGCCTCCCTCACCCATGGTTTCCGCAACCGGAGGGGAATCAACATCTGTGAACCCGGGGGCACTTGCACGGTCTGCGTCGCCACCGCTTGTATCGTAGCGCACGCCGTCCGAATGTCAGTAGGGCCCGTCAAAAATGAAATCCGGCGACCCGATGGCAGTTCAATGCATCGTTGATCGATAAGAATTTTAATAGGCATTTTAGCCAAAAAAATCAGTGCCCAAAAGACACGGAACTGCCAAGGAAGACGAAACGAAAACGGGTCCCGACAATTTGATATCTCCAATGCAAATGGACGCCCTAACCTGACCGATAATGCCCAACGATCCCCCATTAGCGGCGTAAAATGGCACATCCACTGGAAGCAGCGGACGACATTGGACTGGAAGAATATTATAAATGAGGTCCGATATAATAGTTGCCGATGCCCCCGTGTCCACTAACACCCTAATCTCAACCCCATCAATAGATCCCGTAACAACGGACGAACCCGCCGAAGCAGCCACAATTCTATGCCCTAATTCCGCCCATTCAATGTCTCCCTGGTCCCGGCCGAACCCCCCTCGCCGAACCGAATCCCCGAACCTTAACCGGCCCTCCTCCGCCGCAACGCGGCGTCCCATGTGTGCCGAATAAACAGGCCGAGCGTGTGAGGTGCCGCGACTTGCCGGGGATTGTAGAGATGACTTGGGCTCTCGGTCGTCGTCCAGCCGAGCTCCCATGGCGCGCTGCCGCGGAGCGCGGCACCCGGACGCCACGTGGCCCCGGAGGCCGCAGTTATAGCACGTGACGAGGGTCGGAGTAGATCTTGGTTGCTCCGACTTTCGGCCCGATCGCAGAGGCGACCGGGCCCCCGGCCTCCAGTCCCCTGGTCGTTCCGTGGCGAACGCCTCCTCTCGTGGGCTGATGACTTGGGGTTCGGTGACCACCGAACCCGGGGCTGCGACGACAGCAGCGTTGCAACCAACGCCTTGTTTCCGTTGTAGGGCCTCGTGCGCTTGAATACTCGTGGCGACTCTCAAAGAAGAAATATCAATCTCGTCAGCTGTGTTGATAGGGACGCCCAGGTCCTGCGCCAACTTAAGCAGCTGCTCCAAAACCATCGCGTCTTGGCCCTCCTCGTCCATCCGAGGGAACGCAGCATCAGCAAGAGCCAGCAACGCCGTGCGATAGGCCAGCGCGGTCTCCGTGGCCGCTTTCCGTCTTGCGTAGAAATGATGGCGGCACGCCGAGGGAGGTCCGTAGACCCTGGCCAACAAACCCAGCGCATCCTTCAGCGTGGAGTGGTCCGACTTCCATGCAGCCCTGAAGGCCGCGAGCGCATCGTTGTCCAGCATGGCGGGCAACGCCCGCAGCGCCGTAGCATCGGACCACGCTGACATCTCTTGATGCGCCAAAAACCTTCGCTGAAATTGGCCCCAGTCTCCGCCTTCCGCCTTGAAGGCTGACAACGTGGGCAGACGCTGCTGAAAAATGAAGTCATCCGCCTCGTGGTTCCTCTCCGCCTCTCCGTCGGTGTGTAAGATGGCGGCTCCAGCAGCAGACGTAAAATGGCGGACCCCCTCCCGCGCTGATGACGTCGATGCGCGCGCTTGGGAACCCACCACCACGTGGCGCTCGCCGTTCCCGCCAAAAGTAGGCCCAGGCGCAATGGCGGGAATCCCCCATTCGTTTTGGCGGGAATCTGCGGGGCGACCTTGTAAAATGTCCCCCACCATCCCCGCTCCTCCCGACGAGCTGATCTCCGCCAAGATGGACGCGGCGGCGAGCAGCAGCTCCGCCAGTTGGGAGTGCGCCTCACGAAGCCCGGCGTCGGTCCCCGGTCGCTCGGCCGGCGCCGTCGACGGATCCTGTAGCGTGGGCAAGTCCTCCTCCTCACCCCCCGCCACCAGCGGCCCCGAGTCGTCCAGGTTTTCCTCGCGGTCAATCTCGTGGGTCCTACGGGTCTTCCTTGTCTCCATGCTTGGAAGCCCGTTTCACTTCTGACGCCAGATGAAGTATTGGAAAATGACGGCAGGAAACTCCTTGACGGGAACACACTTCTTTTATTAAATCTTGACTTGTAACGATACAACGCGTGGCCTCTCTTCTTCACAATGCGGTCACCATACAACGGTACAACTCGTGACCTCTTCTCTCCGCCCTACGCTTCTCTTGACTCTCTTAGATTCTGTGCTGCTGGCTCTCTGTGCCTCGTGTAGACTCCGCGCCTCGGCTACACTCTTCTCTCGTCTCGTGTAGACTCTGCGCCTCTGCTACACTCTCCACTCGCCTCGTGTAGACTTTGCATCTCTCTCTGGCTACACCGTATGCATACTCGGCTCGTGTAGACCTTTCTCTCTCTCTGGCTACACCGTATGCATACTCGGCTCGTGTAGACCTTTCTCTCTCTCTGGCTACACACTATACATCGCTCAGCTCGTGTAGACCTTTCTCTCTCTCTGGCTACACACTATACATTACTCAGCTCGTGTAGACCGTTCTCTCTCTCTGGCTACACACTATACATTACTCAGCTCGTGTAGACCGTTCTCTCTCTCTGGCTACACACCTATACCTTACTCTCCTCTACTCTCCATTACTCTCCTCTCCGGGCTCTATCTCTGCACCTTCGTCTTCATTCTTAGATGGTTCCACTTCTGCCCCCCTACTCCTCTGTGCATCACCTTATATATCTCTTCTTCCCGGGAGACGGAGCGGATGCGGACCTCAACGTCGGCACCGCTCCTCAGTTACCCAATCACCACGCGCTATCTCTACGATCCGTTTCCGCCCAGCGCGTGTTTCCACTCCCCGACCAATCACACCGCGCTGCCACCCGATCACTCCCTCTCAGCGCGTCACCGGCACACAGCCAATCAGCAGCACTACCCCCACCCGCGCACTGACGCCTGCTCCTCCCCGTCAGCGCGCGTCACCACACACACACCCGTACATACGCGCTGGCACACGACGTATACACCCACCGCGTATCACCACTACACATGTAGTAAGCCCCTTCCGAGACACGTCGAGTAGAAGGCTCCTTGTTTATTAAGAGCACACGGGGCGATACATTTTGTAACGCAGCTACACATAGGCGATCCTAACACATCGGCCATCTCCGGCATACACTACGCTCGCTGTCCGACTAGCACAGCGACAGCGACGGAGAGGGTCTTGCAGAAGATCAGCCACGTGGTTGGAGATGAAGAGATGACGACGAGCAACGACGCAGCCAGGACCCGCAACAGCAGCCGAACCTCTCGTTTAGCCCCTCTTATATGCGCCCTGGCGCGGCCAAGCCCCACCTCTGGTCACGTGCCCTTCCAGAACCTTCGAGCGGTTTCCCAGAGCCTCTGGACTAACTCCCCCTTTCACCTTTATCCCAAATACGCCCCCCCTTATAATAAGGCATTATGCAATACCCACATAACCGCAATTACCCCTTCGGGCTGACAGGTGTCAACCTGTCATTACACATGCAAGGGAATTGGTCAAATAACAGAAAACTTGACAAAAAATTATTGAGACTCAGTGAGGCTTCCCTAGTTAACTAGGGAATCATTATGAGTGTCGGAGACTAACGAAAATATTCTCATGGTAAAAACTTGGAAACATACCAGATCATTACCCTTGTAAATAATTAACGAGATAGCAACATCACAAATGTGTACAGTGTTGTTGGTTATGATTGACAACTGAACAACATACCCAAAGCATTCCATAGTTTATAGACACATTTAGCAGTGAGTTATCTCGTTCCGTGAACCCTTCCTACTCCTCTCCTTATTGTGCCTCTTAGTGACACTACCGGAATCCGACATTTCTAAAATCATCTGAGAATAATGAGAGCTTTTATTAGCTTAAAACGGTGTTAACAGCTAATGCACATTCTTTTGAAACGGCACACTGTGAGAGTGGCATATTCTTAAACTCTGGAGACGCCGTTCAATCAAAACGTGAACTTGTGAACTTCTCCCTTGTGCTCACAAACAAAAACCTCTGACAATGATTGATGGACGTTTATAATCATTGGACAACTTTTACACTTTCATAAAATATCTATTTTGACACTCAAAGGTTTTTTTTACGACGTAAAGGTCATCGTGGCTAGGTTGGTCCAAATAATGAAATCCATTGCGCAACATTAATGTGAGCAGTGATCACAGCTCATTAAGTTCGACATCACCCGGAGATGTCCACTGCACATTTCGTCAATTGTTTCCACTTTCCTTTGCCTTATGCCAATATGCTCAAATGTTGCCACATCTTTCTGGCACCAATTTAGTTTTTCGTCAAGCCAATTTCTGTTAGGTCGTCCCATTTTTTCCGGTTTCTTCTATTTTTACAAACAACATACACTTTTCATTTTCCTGTTGTTGTCCATCCTACATGTGTGTCCAAAGAGTGGCAGTTTTCTTCTTTTCACTGCCTGCTTCATCAGGTCTTCTTCGATGTGCAACCCTTTATATTACGTCTATGTTGGTCACTCTTTGGGTCCAGCTTAGATGCAGTATCCTTCGGTAGCAATACATTTCGAGCACCAATATCTTATCTCTGTCAGTCTTGTTTAATACCCAAGTCGCGCAGGAAAACAAAGCTGTTCTGAACACACACGTTATTAAGATGGTCAGTTTTGTCTTGTCGCTGATTTGCTTGCTTCTCCAGATGTTATTAAATCCTGCCAATACTCCTATTGCCTTTGCGATCCTCGCTCTTATGTCTTTCATGCAGTTGTTGTCTCATGTCAGTAGACTTTCCAAATGCACAAATTAATTTACATTCACAATATTTGCTGATTTCTATTATCACTCCTTTCTCAAGATCCTCCCTTCCGAACACCATCGTCTTTGTCTTTTCCACGTTGACCCTGAGTCCTGCATCCTTTCCTGACTTATTCAGCCAAAGAACACTTTCAGTTCTACACACGCACGGAAACGTTAATGCTGCGAAGTGCTTTCCGATGAGTAGGTTAATTTCGCCTGTACGCGACTTTCAGAGCTTGATTATTGATTTGTGTGTGTTTTATTGGTTTTTGCAATATACGGCTAAGCAATACAATTCTAATGGGTGGCCTCCATCAACACTGATGAATGTACAAAGTGTTTCAAACAACGCACGAGCCTATTGCCACACATACAGTGTGGAGCAATGCTCCACATCAAACATTAAGGCTCTGCCCATACATCTAAAGTTTTACTTTTGATGGGGAGCAGTGGCACAATGTGTATAGTGCTGAGTGCCCTGTGCTACGAACATCAGTGGTGATACCTGAACCAGTGCTGTTCCCCAACCTCTGTCACTAACCTGCACTGATCAGAGTGGTAAAGTATGGTCAAACAAACTCCCGTGACGAAAAGGCATAGGGAGGCCTTCATCTAACAAGAGATTGACAAGAGCGCTGTAAATAATAGTTATGTATAAGTATGATATATTCAATATCATACTTTAGATTTTGTAAAAATGCTGTAATGCTCCAAGCAATTATTGTGTTTTTTTACATGGAAGAGTATAGTTGATTTAGATTCTGAATAAACATGAAAGTAAACACTGCAAGACAAACTCAAAGCCAAAAACAACTCGGGGCGATTAACGGGAAACCTGTCTTGAATTCACCTCTCAGCCACGATGGCCGTGACCTCTCAGCTACTATAAAAAGTACTGCATGTGGGAACCGCGATGTGGTTGTCGTTCACTGGCTACCTTGTTACGGTGATTAGTTTCAGATTTAAACTATCGGATTTTTCAGATTTTTGGAAAATGGGTCAAAGTATTATGTAACGAAACGACGTGTCTTCGTGCTAACAAAAGCGACTAGTGCCGTATTATCCTAGTAGCAAAAGTAGCTACATATGCTACGGGACCCGCACTTTCAAGGGCCCCGCGCTAAATGCTTTCAAGCTATCAATTAAGGTTCAGTGATTCTGCACTTGCTGTATTTCTATAGTACTATACTGCCTTCAACTTTTCCGAACGATTCATCCAAAACCGAATTTTATCATCATCCGAAACGTTGTATGTAAGACCAATTTTTTTGTATTTTAAAGTTTAGTTTGCACTGCCCGCACAATTGTGCGGGGACACACAACGGGGGTGGAGGCTTGAGTGGGGGAGGTGCGTGACGTCATCACGCACGGATCCAACTGAACGCTGCGGGATGTCGGTCACGTCAGCCAGCAAAACTTTAAAAAGAATACTGTAGGGTATGATGTGAAAATCGGGAGCACTTCCTAACCTTGTAGCTACATTAACGAATATCTTACTTTGAGATGGATAAGAAATCGTAATGCACGTACAGCGTTAGGGTTAGAGGTGGTTGTGTTTATCTCTGGAAGCAGTGTGTGTGCTATCCGAGACACAATAATTAATACACAGCCAAACTCTTTGAAATCAGATGGATGACACACGTACGCAGATGAATATCTGTAATGCATCGATATTGTGCGCGCTGGTTTTAGAGTTACAATAAATGGATGTACAGAGTAGTTTACACTGTAATAAAATGCAGGATAACATGTTTAATGGAATTGACAATAAAAAGTAAAACTCTGGTCCAATATGTACTAGTCAACCTCATCTATAATTTGTGCTGCTCCGTGTAGACAGTTGTGGCTTACTTGACGCGTTAATGGCATGGCTAAATGCCACATGGTGATGCATTTTGAACATTATTTATTTCGTAGTTGCGCATGTTCCAGGTGCAACTTATGGACCTTTTCACCGATCCAATGAATCACCGATCCAATGAATCCAGATCAGCTGTTACCCCCCACCCACCACCTTTTTGCCAATCCACTGTTGGCCAGTCATGGGAGTTGGTTTGACCATACTTCACCACACTGGTCAGCGTGGCTTTGTGAAGCTGATGGCCAAAGCAGGAGCGCTTCAGATAGTACTCACCACTGATGTCAGCTGTGCCCCATGACTCAACTCAGGCCGCTGGGTTCATGAAGCAATGCACTTGACCACTGTGTCGAGTTTTTTTTCCCCAGTCATCGAGCATAGGTAAAAAGGGCTGCCCCTGCACTTTCTTGTTTACTCCAGTAAGGATCCCCCCGACCACTTGAAGAAGCCCAAGAGAACTACTCTCGAGGTTACGTTGGCCTTCTCCTCCACGCTGGCAAGACGTCTTTGGAAGAAGTGGGATTACCCACACTTTACCCCACCACATTCAACCTGCCCATCGACTGGGGTGTACCATTTAATACTGCTTTCCCCCCTCACGCACATCTTTATTGTCTTACGTAATCAGCTTTACTTAGCCAACGAGTCTTTCCCCCCCCTCTCTCTGTTTCTCCGTATGCATTTTAGAAATGATTTAAAACACGTGGGAAACATGCTATTCGTAGTTTGGGAGAGTATCGTCCAGACATCATAAATAATTTAAATTGCCCTTTTTTGCTATTATTTCGGCAAAGAGTTATTACTTTAAGGAGTTTATAACAATGGATTTACATATCATGCAAGTGTTGGTGGTGGCACACGCCTGTAATCCAGCATTGTGGAGGTGAGGGTTGATGGACCACACATTTGTGGCCAATCTCCGTACCCGTGGGCATCGAGGTGCCATGCCCTGGCTTGCCAGGAGAAGGCATCCTCACGCTTATAAATGTTGATTATTGGCCGAAAACCTCTTCATATATAGGGGACTGCAGAGCTTGGACAATTGTTTTGTTATCTCCGGCTCACCGCATGGCTGCAGCCTTCTCGCTTTTGTGGTTCTCTCCCTCTTTCTTTTGGAGTGAGTGAATACTATGCACGTTACGTGTCAAAATTATTATTGGATATGCCTATGCAGTGTGCGTATTTGTAAATAAGTATAAATTTCAATCGTAATATATTTTGAAGATTCCATATTTGTTGTTGTCATGGGGCAGAGAATGTCATTGTTTTATTTTTTTTCATCCTCAGTGGAGTTGACAGTTTGTTTACAACCATTTATCATTTTTTTTATGTTTGTGCTGACTGCACAGCTTACAAATAAGGAAACTGTTCAAAGTTCAATCGGCTCAGGGCTATGGCTCCTTCACTTTTAACAGATAAATGGACACTATGTATTGATGCATGCCTAATGCACACACACACACCCACCGAAGCTCACGGTTCATGCTTCGCATGAAAATCTCGGTGGAGTGGGAGCCTCGCCTCCCAGTATGGGCTCCCACCATTGTAGCTGCTGCTGTTGTTGTTGCTGCCGCTGTTGCTATGGCTGTTGCTTTTAAGTAGATTATACTTAAACAAATCACAACAGTTCACACACGGAAAAGGTGAGAGGTGCAGGGCTGAAAGTGCTTGCTCACACTGCTGCTGGTTGAAAGGACCACACGAGTGGGAGTTCTAGAGGTGACCTTCTAGAAGTGATTTGGGCTCGACTCTTCCCACGCTGGCCGGATGTCCTGGAAGAGATGTGGCAGTACATAATAACACTTAACTCCACCACATGCGGCCTTGCTGATCGTCTAACTGTGTCGTACCCATTTATACTGCTGGGTCGGTTGACAGAGGCGAGGGGGGTGGGTTAAGAACCCTTTTCATTGCTTCAACCGCCGAGCTGGGGAAGTGAATCGAACCGACAAAACAATATTAGTAGGGCATAAAAGAGATACACTTTCTGAAACAGTGGTAGTTTCATACCAAAATTTGAGGTTGTATACAAAGGAAACGGACCAATTGTTTTTGCATGGAGCACAACACTGCTACCAACAGTGGTAGGGCATTTTTTTATTTTATATGTAAACTTCAGATTTTACATGGTGCGCTCTTGCAAGTTATGTTTGTATCGCGGGACATGATGAATGAGAATATGGTTTGGCTGTGCGCGGCCCTCACATTCACATGCATAAAGAATCCACGGGAACAGGATTCGCCGATGTGGAATCACAGACTTTTCGATGAATGCATAATGCATTTCTTTATCTATTCTCGCCCGAATTGCCTTACTCCTTGAAAAAAAAAGTAAGATAACGTACAGTAATTTAACATCTCCGGGGCTCATTAGTTTTGGTGTAAGTGCTTTACTTCCCAGTGGGCACACCGCATTCCGTTGTGATTTAGCGTTAGTTCAATCCCAATGCATTACCTCTGCCCGGATGCAATTCATTTTTTTTACTTGGCACCTGCTACATTTTGTTCGTCGAGAGATGCATATGGTGTGAGCACATTGATGCTTTCTACAGGACGTGTACGTTTTGTTACAGCTGCTTTCTTGTTTTTCCTGCTGGACGGTGGTGTTGTTATAGTGGTGGTGGCGGAACGGCAGGGGGGCAATTGGAGATTTTTCCAAGGCCCAATATGCCACTGAGCAAGTATTAGTTTACCAATTTCATCAACAAATGTAGGACGGGTTATTCATATTACAATGTTAAGATGAACCATAAAAATGATACTTGATTTTATACCATTAATTAATTGATCTAAGGGGAGAGGAGGTAGGGGATTTCTGCCTTGGTGTCCCAGAGGCAAAGATATGTGAATCCCTCTGGATGACCCAGTGGTAGACAATGCAACTTGTCCTTCCCCTGGCACCTCCGATTAGCACAGTTGGCTATGTACGGTGCGAACGAAGTTCAACATACTTACAGAAGAGCATGAGTTCTAAACTAAACTATTGAAACTAAACTATTTATATCTTACCAGGTAAGGCCCACGGAGCTATATAGCTTTTTTTCAGAAGCGACCTGGCCACAAATGATAGCTCAACGAAGTGGCTTGTCATGTGGAAATGTATAGTTGCCAAATACTCTAAACGCATGTTTTTAAATGTGGAAGGGAAAACCGGAGAGAACATGCAAACTTCAAATATACAAGCGTCAAGGTTGAGATCAAACCCACGACCTCCTGTATACCAGGTGAGGCAGTTAGCATCTCGCCACCAAAGTGGTTAATAGTTCAAATCCACCACTGAGTTTGATGTCACGCTTTGGATCACATCATTGCATTATATCTGTACCAGCCCTGCCGTAGTAAGTGTGTCAACATCACCACCGGGGAGACAAAGACGGTCGGGTGTGGTGCTGGTCACACCACCCCCGCCGTGCTGGCCTTCAAAGGTGCTTGTTAACAGCACTTGCCTCTGTAGTCTATTAACGGCTAGACGGGGGATTTTTTTCGCTTATAGGTGCATGGATACGTACTGCATAAATAATTTCACATATTTTTCTTGGATGGGAAATGTCCTTTATAATGAGTTAAATAGCAAAAAAAAACAATAACTATACAATGCAATTTCAGGCCCAATATGCACGTTATAGTTCATGAAAGGTACAAAGAGATAATAGCAATAAAGCTGTAAAGGCCAGTGCTTTATATGCATGTTTCTTGCAATTTCTATGTCTAAATTCTAGGCTTTAGAGCTTTGCAATTAGAGTCTTGGCAGAGCTCATCATTTTGGATTACTTATTTTGTGGGTTGTAGGAAATATGAATTTACTTCATCATATACGAAATGTCAAGGTGAGATGTAATGAGGCAAAGACGTCACACAATACTGGCTCCTCTGCAATGAGTCATATCGCTCCCCAAAGGGCTTCTGTAATTTCCACTAATGTGTACTTGTAAATCTGATTTATGCAATATAAATAGTGAAACTTGTTGTAATGTTGATTATAGCATTAGTGTGAGAGCATAGTATTGTACGCTTTTTTAAATGAATCATTCCACGGACATATTTCACCTTCAAAAAAATTCCCTTTGCAAATTTTGTAAAGCCATTTAAGCACTCTCCATGAATTCAGGATGTGGTCAAGCGATATATATAGCTTTTTTGTTGTGTACAATACTAAGTTCAATGACTTAAACTGAATTCTTCTATCTTAGGCTGACACATTTACTGTTGGAGCAGTAAAAGTCATGAAGCTGCCGTGATGAGAATGGCACAAGACGATGATAACCACCCATGCCTGCATTATTATATTTTACATTTCAGGCTTCCAAGAATGTGATTACATAAAAAAAAGAAATTGAAATGGATTGTATAAAGATGTCAACTGTGTTTGAAAGCTAATATAATCACAAGGGGAATGCAAACAAATTAACTCAGAGAAACAAATGTGAGACTGTATAACTTCACAACAAATATATTTTTTTACAAGGCGTGTGCACGTTAAAGCAAGCAGTCGCATGACATAAACTCCGATTGTTGTTATGGTTGTGTAGAGGTGATAGCTACTTATTATTCGGGGACCTACGGTACAGCGTTGCCTCCCTCGGTAAACGGTCGGGGTTAGGAAGAGGTGAGAGCGGATCGTATTTACAGATTCCCGCCAGACAAACGGCCAACGGTCAGATAAGGGGAAAGATGATCCAAACGACAGATTGGGAAGAACCAATCAGAAGGGTCCACAAAGTAGCGTGTGATTGGACAAGCCCAGCCATGAACCAATATAAAAGCTAGAGCGCTGAGAGCTCTGGCTCAGTTCTCTACACACGAAGACCAAAGCACGGTCTGAAGAAGATAGGACCCTGGACCAAGCCTTCCAGCCCTTCTGAGGGCTGAGGCTCAGTGTTCCAGTGGTCAGGGGAGAATAGGTCCTGGATAGGCAGGACCCTGTGCACCAGCCTTCCAGCCCTTCTGAGGGCTGAGGCTCTGCGTGACCAGAGGTCGGGGACCCACCGAGCCAGCGGTGGGTCAGTTAGCCTCCCCTAGGTCCCAGCCGGAGGACGCTAGGTTATGCAGGTAGACTCGAGTGTAGTTCCCGCCAAGTCTGGAGGCTGTACCTCCTTAGGTTAATGGGTAAGGGGACCGTATACCCCTTGTGTGTTAGGGACCGTGTCGAAGAAAGACAATAAACAGTGTGTACCTCAAAGGAGTGTATTCGTCCGTGATTCAAGACACTACAGTTGTATCATGCCGTCATTGCTCAGCACAACATTGCAGAATGTGGTGCAAAACGTCGGACATCGTGCCGAACGGCAGCTGGTGCCAAAGAGCTACACAACACAATCGCGGAAATCCTACACAAGAATGTAATAACATGAACTTATTGTATTAAAATAGTGCATTTAAATTATGTGAGTGGAAAATGAAATACACTATATTAGACATTCAGTGCGTTTAACGGAATGCTATTGGATGCTATTTTCAGGTTCAAAATCATTTCATACATTTTTTAATGTTACCCTCTCCCGTTGATAGCAATTACAGTAATCTTTCCTGGCAAATTCATGGGATTTGTGTTTATTTGTTTTACACAGATGCCAAGTGGAAACGTATGAAAACAAACCACGCGGACCATTTCCCAAGGCAACCTCTGCATTTTCTGAATTAAGTCCCGATGTGTAGCCGTGAAGGTGGATCGCGATTTGTTGCTTAAAATATGCACCTGTGAAATAGTTTGTGTGTATCGTATTCTCGCGTGTATCATCAGTGGAAGAGTTGAGACCATAAATGGACATTTCCGGATGAAGAAAAAAATCAATTTGGACAACTAAGATCGCTTCACTATGGTTAAAAACTCTATACTCCTTGCGCTCCCACCACTGGTAACTAACTCAAATTAAATATCTAAATTGGGTTAGAGACCAGACTTGGAATGTGGGTTTGTGGGGGCCAAAAAGGAGGACCCTGGGATTTTGATGGGCAATGGTGCAGAAGCCTTCTCCGTATAGATTTTCTTCAAAGCCTGCGAGAATGATAATCATGCCAAATATTTAACCATGAGAGCCTCCCTGGATCATAAGACTCCTTGAGAAGGATCCTGCATTGGGGTGTTTGGTCATTAGCGAGTGTTTGTTTTGATGTGGGAGAACACAGAAAGACCCCGACGAGGCATGCGATGGGACAACACTTGGCACTCGCTTTTTCAGACCACCTCGGAGCCCCATGCCGACAACACATGGCAAGCCTAGGTCGTCACTCATCCAAGTACTGTAATTCCATGCTCATTTCCAACATTGCTGCTGAAAGATTGGGCACGACTAGGGTGATTTTGCTTCTAGGTAACCGTCTTCAATCTATAATCATGGTATGCTTCTCCCCTAAAATAAGTTTTTAGTACGTCATGAATTAACAAACCTAAGGATCATCAATGAATCTTGACTTAAAGCTTTCGTGACTGCAGGAATTAATATTCTTTGGGTCTTTCGGTAAAGTCACGTAGATAGAAAAAATAAGAATAATAAAAAGAAAGTAAATAAAAATAAATATATCACGACGTTTCGATCGAAACACAAGCAATCGTCATCTGGAGAAAAAAGATGGGGAAAGCTGTTGAGGCAGGCTGTTTTAAAGGTTTGAAATAGGTGTAGCCCAAGGGTCATAAACGAAGTGGGCGGAGATAGTGATGTTAAAGTGAGAAATTTGCATGTCAATGTAAGATCGGAGAGCTACCTCCACGACGACTAAGCTGCGGAGGTGGCCATTGTATTGTGAGAGATTAGCATGTCAATGTAAGATCGCAGAGCCGCTGCCACATCCAGGACAAGAGCAATGGCGGCTGTGTTAGTGTGAACCTGTGAATGTAAAATCAGAGAGTCGAAAATAACTGCTAACATCGGAAAGGTAGGATGGAAACATCACAGCCAGTAATGAGTTAAACTGGTTAATAACGTCCTTCCAATGATTGTTTAGTTTGTACCCATCTTCTCGGTTGAAATTGTATCTGTGTTTGTATATATGGATGGCTTCATGAACTAATCTTTGTTGATAGCCAGTGGGTTTGCAGAGTACCTTCGTCTTGGAGAAATCAATTTCGTGTGACGCCACCACATTAAAACAATGATCAGCCATGGCTGAGGTATTGGTCCTACCGTGTTTCAGATCTGCCTTATGTTCACGAACATGGTCCGAGACATGTCGCTCAGTTTCCCCAATGTAACTACTGCCGCAGACACAGCTTAGTTTGTAGACGCCGGGGTATTGCATGTCAGGGATCACATCCCTCACAGATGGGATCAAATCACGAATTTTATGTACTGTGTTAAATCGAACCTGGATCTTGTGTTTGCTCATGATTTTGGAAATCGTTTTAGTGACCCCTGCTATGTATTGCAAGGTGATGGTTTTGATTGGGTCCTCAGATGGTTCTTTCCCAACGGTTGGGGTGATAGCTTTATGGATTGTGTAGTCTGAATATCCATTATTCTTGACAGCTTGGTTTACTTGCTCGATTTCACTGGCTAGGTGGTAATAGCCGGAAATACAAGGAACTCTATGGTGTAGAGTTTTGATGAGGGAATTCTTCTGGGATGGATGGTGGCGGCAGTCAGGATTTATGTAGGCATCCGTATGGGTGGCTTTTCTGTAGTCAGTGTCCCATTGAGCCATCTGGTCTCTTTTCGATTAAAACAGCCTGCCTCAGCAGCTTTCCCCCTCCTTTTTTCTCCTGATGATGATTGCTTGTGTTGCGATAGAAACGTGATATTTTTATTATTTTTTATTCACTTTATTTTCATTTTTATTATTTTATTGTTATTACTTTTTTCTATCTACGTGACTTTACGGAAAGACCCAAATAATATTATCGATGAAACCTGTAAATTATACGAATACGTCATTATAGCAGAAAGAAAACATAGGTTATTTACAAATTTCGGACTAAATATCTTCTCAATGTTTCCATATTATGGCCATTTATCGGTAAAATAAGTACCACAGTGTGTGGACGAACGGAATGGGTATGGACAACAGTTATTTGACCAGAAAAATACGGTGATCTCTTTTGTTACACGATGTTATTCATTAACATCATCAAAATAATGCCTGTGCTCAATGTCCCATGTCCACAAGCATGTTTCGTTGTTTGAAGCGAGCACAATAAAACAATTCGGTGCGATTGAAGTCGGTCACACCTCTCTGTCTGCGCGTTGTGAAACCTGGGCCTTGCTTTTAAGCACCTCCATATTTACTGCCTCCCGCAAGCAACGACAACAAACGCTAGAACTTTGGACGCTTTATTACCGAGAAATATTTCATTTACAGCAACGGGACAGTTCTTGCAAAATCTCCGCCCTTTTAAACGTGACCCCTAGCTCCATTCGACAGGGGCTGCAGGCACAGAGATGGAGCTTGTATTGGTGGCTACATGCTCTATGTATTAGTATTTCCTGAGCATACTTTGCACCTACGTTTACAATCACATACATATCCACACAAAGATTTCCTCCGAGATCCATCTTTTAGTCTAGAAAGAATAGTGGCCCAAGTGTTTTTGGCAAGTACACACGGCATTAAATATTGTCGGGAACAGAAGTATAGTGGTTAACTCTCTGCTTACATTCCATTGATCAAGGGATAACTCCTAACCATGCACAAGAGCAGACATTCCTATCTAGCTCTCCGATGTACTTTCAGGTTGTGCCACGTGTTTTTCGGTATGATGTCCGACGTTTGGCTCCATGTCCTGGGATTAGAAATGTTGGAGCCAAAAATAGTTGCAAAACATGTTGAGTATTTGAGCCAAAATAAGGGCCGTCAATAACTGAAGAAGCTCCGAGTACATGGAACAAAACGTCGGACATTATGTTGAACAACACGCAGTGAACCCCAAACACACATCAGCGAGCCAGCCAGCATAAATCTGGAAGTCTAACCAGGAATATCCCCATGTATGTGTCTGTATAATGAGAAATGTTAAGCCCTATGTTAATCTAATGACGGATTAGGCGCTTCTCAGGCCTGACAGTTATGGGAGTTGTTTAACCATACTTCACCACACCAATCGGGAGAGGCGATGGCAGAACTGGTTCAGATATCACTTTCCACTGACGGGTTAACCGTAGCCAGGAATACAAGATCGGGTTGTCAGGTTCATAATGCGCTAACCACAGCGCAACCACTCCATCACATGGATGTGTGTACTGCAAGTATGTACATGTTATCACTACGGGAACGAGTTAATATGCCCTCATCTCAGGCTTCATCAGGGTTTATGGAAAAAAAAAAAATCACCCTTTATGATTACATGCAGTACATACATTACCATATACTGTACAAATAAAACAAATGTATGTATGAATGTGTGCACACACACGCGCACATGCATGCACGCATGCAGAAAACCGGGGTATGTTCTCTTTGTTTGGTAGGCAAATGCTGAGTGAAATGTGCCCTCTGGACCCAGCATGACTTACACACTGGGTGGTGACTCACAACAGCACATCCATCACATCACAGGGTCAGCAGAGCCATTTTTTTTAAGTCATACAGGTAATTGCAAAAAAGAGAAGCAGAATTGCAAGAGATGGTAATTGCCTTGGGGGATGCCTTCAATCAGCAGTGGATTGATCGTGGCTCCTGATGATGATCGTTTATAAGTATATTGTCAGCGAGAATGTTCGACATATTTGCGTTGCTGTTGATATTTGCTGTTGATATTTGAATTGTGAACAAAGACAATGGCATGCGACGCAGACAAAAAACATGGCAGGTAGTATTTTAATGTGATACATTTGATCCAGGTGGGACAGACTATGGCGCTATTTGTTAAGATGTATGAAGTATGTTTGTATAAACGCTTGGCACACGAAATCGTCTGCCAAGCTGTGTCAGATGACAAAATAATCAAACCATTACAACAAAGAATACTGCTGTAGCAGTACAACATCTGGACTACATATAGTGACGTGCTTTTAAAAGGATAAAATGTATTATCCATTGTATCTTAATACTATATAAACAACAATTACTTATTGATTATTTTCATATCTCTATTTGCCTAATAGTTACCTTCCTGCGTCGTCTTATCTGTGCTGGATGTATTTGCATTGGGCAGTAATTTTGGCGATATTTTCCAGCTTCTTTTGCCAAATCCAACAATATTATGGAGTTGGCGAAAAAAATAGCTCTGCAGCGACAAAAAAAACTTTGAAATATAGACACACAGACACCCACACACCTCCAGGCACGTTTCCAGTAACAGGCCTTTATCCTATTTCCATTCTTGTTAACAACAGTTGTATTACAACATTTATTGCACGACGTGATTTAAAATTTAATTATTTTAAACTCGCCTTCTTGACCGACTTTTTTTCAATTCGTTGGAATGTTTTTTTATTCTTCGTGTGAATCACCCTGTTTGTACGACAGACACGTGTGTGTGTATTAGCATATTGATTTTCTGATTTGGGGGGAAACAGTTGGGTGGGGGGTGCAGGTTTCGGCATCATCAGTGGGAAGCACATACCCCCTTAATGTGCCATTACAGGAGCTGACTGTGGCACATGCTCTGGTCAACATCACACGCAGCTACTCTATAGCATAAACAGCCGAGGCGAGGAATCTGTTCACATTCCTCCGGTTTTAAAGTCTCACCGTTAACATTGTTTTTCCTCAAAGTAAACTTTGCCGGGTTCAAAGAATGGAAAATATTAGCAGCGGTTGGAATTTTCGATTCTTTTAAACAGCATTTAATTCGTTTTTTTTTCAATGTATATTTAAAATATTTACGTCGATCGTAAACACATTATTTCGGGAGCATTTAAGTGTGTTATTTTGTTTATCGCTTAGATTCTAGAAAAAAAGACACACGTGTATAATTTACCATTATTGCCATACTTTTGTCGGAGATGAAATGCATTTGATTCAGTGTAAACTGATGCAATCATCCAAGTGGGTCCGAACCGTGGGCTTAATGCAAATATATCTAGACATTGTATAGAACAGCTACACTAAAATTGCATTACAAATCCACAAAATGCAAATTGGAAGACGAGTCAGGGTTAAAAGATACACTACCAACAAAGTTATCACAGTGACATTAAAATATATTTTCAGACAAATTTAATTGGAAAAATGTATTGACTAACTATGGATTATTTTATCACTAAATATTTTCCAGGTTACTTGTAGACTGAAAAAGGCAAGTTAATATTATCCACTGATGTGTGAATACTATCCACAATAAGAAGTACACTGAATGGAGTTTGCTGAGTGTGGAATATTTTCGGGGTTGCAGACTGAGCCAAATGTGGCCGAAATGAATTCCTGGGGATTATCAAAATCAAAGAATCATGGAGAGATGCATGCTGGGAATTATACTGAAGGAGAGAAGGAGCATGCGGTTCAGAGAACATATGCACGTTAAAGACATGATATTGGTAATTCATGAAAGTAAGTGGGCTTGGATAGGAAACATGAATAGAAGGAATGATAGCAGATGGATGAGACTGGTAACAGAATGGCAGTCACAGGGGGAAACAACCATGATGACAGCCACCGCAGAGCTTGAGTGATGAGATTAGCTCACGTGTTGTAACGCGATAGATTGTGGCATCACGGGGCCATGAGGGATAACAATGGCTTGAGATGGCCTTCATCCAGCAGTGAATAGAACATGGCTGATCATTTTGCTCATACAAATATCTTGAAAATATGTTTTTTTTAAATATATGTTTTTAATGTATAACATATACATGTCATCGACATGTATTTTTTTTATAGTTACTAATGTGTCAAAGCTTTGGATTTTATTTTGTAAAATGTATTTTCAATTGTAATATATATATGCCCTGTGTGGCAAGCCTAACTTGCATGACTGAGTTACGCTATTGTGAGTGTTTTGCTTACACTGTGCAACTATTACTTCGTAGAAATCCATCATCAACGTAAGCAATGTCATTTGTCAAAATGTTTTATTACTGTAAGAATGCATTATAAACCACTTTAAAACATTCGCCATGAAAAACATGGTTTGATATGAAGCATAATTTAAAAGGACATCAATGGGAAGCGGTCTGACCTTTACGCATTAAAACGAGGAAGCTATCTAGGACCACATTCTCGCTGCGAGAGATCAGTTCCTAACACAGCACCCATTTAAGAAAAACCCCATTAATAGAATGTAACTAAATGGATAGTAAAATATGACTCACAGTGCTTTATATTCAATAGGTGTGCTACTTTTAAAACATACAGTTCTAGTTTTAAATATACAGTAAAAATACAGATACAAATATTAAGATAAATGTAATAATCCTATTAATATATACTATGTATTAAAATGTATTAAATATATATAACATATACAGTTATTTTTAAATATACAGTTATTTATTATTACAAGCATCTTTGTGGTGGTATTATGAAATCAACAAATCGTAGTTTTATTCCAGCACATGACAAATATCAGTGGGGAGTGATAGCTGCACCGATTCTACCCCCACCACCGCAACACCTCCCCTTCACCAATCCACACCGACCAGCGTGGTGAAGCATGCTCAAAATGATCCCCATTACTTGAATGGCAAATGTCTACGCATTTTTTTAAAACAAATGAATATTATTTTCTATGTATTTTTCCTCCCCAAAAAATCCAAAGATCCTCCATTTAGCCTGAACAGACTGTTGGGGCAAGTGCTGTTTGTGAGCACCTATGAAGGCCGGCATGGCACACGAGGGGGTGGGTGGTCAGCACCATGCCCGGCTGCCTTTGTCTCCGAAGTGGCAATATTTACACACTGCTCCACGTACTCATTTGAGGCTCAGTCGACCTAGGGGAGGCCCAGTTCGGATAATTGTCACTGAACTCAGGTCGCTGCTCCGCACAATAATATTGTCCACAAACAAACATACACACATTTCAGATGCTTATTTTTTTTTTAGTTTAATAATACGAGTGTTAACCATACCATGGAATTAGGTACAGCCACAACTTGTGATATTGTACATGTATTCTTCTCAAGCATCTTGGCTACATGACCTAACCTTTGTTAAAACAAAGGGGGAATAAAGCCCTCATATATTTTACAGCTTCCATCCAAGCTAACTAATAATTTACAGTTACCTGGGCTAATTACGGTATTTTATTTTCCAAATAACCAGCACAATGTTAGGACACTGCGAATATTGTGCACGTCGTATAATTTAAGTTAAAAAAAACACACATCAATAATAACGGCATTAACAAGCCACGGTTTACTCATAAAAGCAGGCTATTTAATAGTCATAATTATTGCTGAGATTATCGGGAGATGTGGGAATTGCTAAACGTATATGTTCTAAATCAATGTTCTGTTCTATTTCTAACATGAGCAATGTTATCGTATTTGTCGCCTGGGTAAGTCGAGAATCGGGGGTGGTGGTGGGGGGGGTGAGTCATCGGCTTTCTTCCGTGAGCTACAACCAATTTTAAGTTTGATTATTTAAAAAAATTACGGAGAATTTTATGAAACTAACTTTTATGGATGTGTTATTTATGTCATGTGCATTATAATATGCCCGAAGAGTGATTCTAATCATATGGATTTATTTTACCTTCAATAACACCGATACTATATTTTGTTCCCGCCAATAAATTGTATAAATTATACACACGCTCATAGGATTTATGGAAAATCACGATATATCTACTTAAAGTATAGATTGAATTACATACTTGAAGTGTATTTATTTATTGGCTTGCTATTTTTATGCATAGAATTTGCTTTCAAGATTTTCTAATAGTAGAGCAGATCATTAAAGTGTGCTCTCAACATATTTTTTCCAAACACAATCACAGCATAGAGTTGGTAGAAAGTATCATATCTTGCATGAATATAATCGCACGGCCTCGTATGAAAAAAGAAAAACAATATATACTTTAAATTTCGATTTAAAGCTTTCGTGACTGCAGGGATTCATCTTCTTGGTTCTTTCGGTAAAGTCACGTAGAAGGGAAGTAATAAAATAATAAAAATAAAACATAATAAAATGAAATAATTCTCACGACGTTTCGGCTGCAACGCAAGCAGCCGTCTTCAGGTGAAGAATGAGACACTACCAAGCTAGGAGCTTATATATAAACTGGGTTGGAGGTGGAAGAGCGCCTTAACAAAAAAGAATGTGCATATGAAGAGGAATTTAGCATATTCATGGCAAATGCGTAGAAGGTGGGCGGGAGGGGGGTTTCAAAGGCATATTATGCCCATGCATTATGCAGGATCAACAGCACCAAGGGGGGGTGCAGGGAGTAGCATTAACAAAGGAAAGGAATGTTATTGATATGTAGCTGCAGTTACTAAACAACCACGTAGAAAACTAAAGTATAAACTACATAAAAAACTAAAGTATAAACTGCATAGCACCATCAGTATACTTACTATACTCTACAATAAGCTGAGTTACTAACAGCAAGTAATACATTACAATTCTACGTCGTAAAAATTATATAATATGCTTCCATCTAAACTTTATTCTCTTACATCACACGAGCATATACCGTACTATATACTGCCATAGATAAACCCAACATTAAATTATATACTGTATTACTATAAACCACCCTATACCTTATACATTTCAACATAACACTATGTATTATTCTACCCACCCTAATGTGTATCGAAATGGTTTATTACGTCCTTCCAATGATTGCTAAGCCAGAATCCATCTTCTCGGTTAAAATTGTCTCTGTGTTTGTATATGTGGATCGCCTCATGAACGAATCTCTCATGATAGCCAGATGGCTTGCAGAGAACCTCTGTCTTGGAGAAGTCAATGTCATGTGAGCCCACTGAGTTGTAACAGTGATCTGCCACGGCTGAGGTGTTTGTCCTACCGTGTTTCAGGTCAGCTTTATGTTCACGGATGCGGTCCGAGACATGTCGTTTGGTTTCCCCAATGTAACTGCTACCACAGAGGCAACTTAGTTTGTAGACACCAGGGTACTGTATGTCTGGAACCACATCTTTTACAGACGGTACCAGATCACGGATTTTATGTACTGTATTGAATCGGACCTGGATCTTGTGTTTAATCAGGATTTTGGAGATCTTTTTTGTGACCCCAGCAATGTAGGGTAAGGTGATGGTCTTGAAAGGCTCCTCAACAGGATCCTTCTTTATGGTTGGAGTGATGGCTTTGCGGATTGTGTAGTCGGAGTAACCATTAGCCTTAAGAGCTTGGCGTACGTGTTTGAGTTCACTGGAAATGTGTTCATGGTCGGAGATGCATTGGGCTCTATGATATAGAGTCTTGATGAGAGAATTCTTCTGGGATGGATGGTGGTGGGAATCCGGTTTTAGATAAGCATCCGTATGGGTGGTTTTCCTGTAGACAGAGTGGCTCATTGAACCATCAGGTCTCCTTTTGATTAGGACATCCAAAAAGGGTAGCTTGCCATCATTTTCGACTTCCATGGTGAATCTGATGGCTGGGTGTATGGAATTGATGTGGTCGAGAAATTGGTCTAGAGCAGGCCGGCCATGTGGCCAGATGACAAAAGTGTCGTCTACGTACCTCTTCCATAAGGTCGGACGTAGAGTGGCAGTCTGGATGGCGTCCGTCTCAAATTTCTCCATGAAGATGTTGGTTACAACCGGAGATAGGGGGGAGCCCATTGGGGTGCCCTCAATTTGCTTGTAGAAAGTTTCATTCCAAGTGAAGTATGTATTGGTTAAGCAGTGTCTCACCAGGGGGGGTACCCCAGCATTCAGTCATTGATGAACCAAGTCTTCAATGATTGCGATGGTGTCAGGTACAGGAACCTTGGTGAATAAGGAAACCACATCAAAACTGACAAGCAGGTCTTCTGGGGACAGGGCAATCCCCTTGATTGTCGATACCAGGTCAGTAGAGTTTAGTACTGCAGAGGTGGTTTTTCCAGTGAAAGGCCGTAGAATTTCAGACAAAAAACGAGCCAATTTATAGGTGGGGGAGTTGATAGTAGAAACAATGGGACGAAGAGGTGTATCTTCTTTATGTATCTTTGGCAAGCCGTATAATCTTGGTGGCCTGGCTGCAGAAGGTTTCAACGAGAACTGTTTGGTCTGATCAAATAATGCGGTTGAATCAGAAATGATTTTGTTGGTTTTAGTGACGAGGCTGTTGGTAGGGTCTCTTTTTATTTTTGTATAGCTGCCATCGTTGAGTAGTTCTTGAATTTTGTTGTTGTATTCTATTTTGTCCATGATGACAGTGACATTGCCTTTGTCGGCTGAGAGGATGACAATGTCATCCCTCTTTTTTAATTGAGCTAATTCAAAACGCTCATCTTTGCTGATGTTGCTAGCTGGCATCTTAGCGTTTTTGAGGGTTGCAGAGATTTCGGATCTTGCTGTTGAGGAGCCTTTCAAGACCATCACCTTACCCTACATTGCTGGGGTCACAAAAAAGATCTCCAAAATCCTGATTAAACACAAGATCCAGGTCCGATTCAATACAGTACATAAAATCCGTGATCTGGTACTGTCTGTAAAAGATGTGGTTCCAGACATACAGTACCCTGGTGTCTACAAACTAAGTTGCCTCTGTGGTAGCAGTTACATTGTGGAAACCAAACGACATGTCTCGGACCGCATCCGTGAACATAAAGCTGACCTGAAACACGGTAGGACAAACACCTCAGCCGTGGCAGATCACTGTTACAACTCAGTGGGCTCACATGACATTGACTTCTCCAAGACAGAGGTTCTCTGCAAGCCATCTGGCTATCATGAGAGATTCGTTCATGAGGCGATCCACATATACAAACACAGAGACAATTTTAACCGAGAAGATGGATTCTGGCTTAGCAATCATTGGAAGGACGTAATAAACCATTTCGATACACATTAGGGTGGGTAGAATAATACATAGTGTTATGTTGAAATGTATAAGGTATAGGGTGGTTTATAGTAATACAGTATATAATTTAATGTTGGGTTTATCTATGGCAGTATATAGTACGGTATATGCTCGTGTGATGTAAGAGAATAAAGTTTAGATGGAAGCATATTATATAATTTTTACGACGTAGAATTGTAATGTATTACTTGCTGTTAGTAACTCAGCTTATTGTAGAGTATAGTAAGTATACTGATGGTGCTATGCAGTTTATACTTTAGTTTTTTATGTAGTTTATACTTTAGTTTTCTACGTGGTTGTTTAGTAACTGCAGCTACATATCAATAACATTCCTTTCCTTTGTTAATGCTACTCCCTGCACCCCCCCTTGGTGCTGTTGATCCTGCATAATGCATGGGCATAATATGCCTTTGAACCCCCCCCCCGCCCACCTTCTACGCATTTGCCATGAATATGCTAAATTCCTCTTCATATGCACATTCTTTTTTGTTAAGGCGCTCTTCCACCTCCAACCCAGTTTATATATAAGCTCCTAGCTTGGTAGTGTCTCATTCTTCACCTGAAGACGGCTGCTTGCGTTGCAGCCGAAACGTCGTGAGAATTATTTCATTTTATTATGTTTTATTTTTATTATTTTATTACTTCCCTTCTACGTGACTTTACCGAAAGAACCAAGAAAATATATACTTTAGTTTATGGATACATATTTAAATTTGTTCATTTATATGAGAATGTGGTGAGAAAATGCAAACCCGTCATCCATCATGTAAATTTCACTCAGGCAAAGACTATTCTAAGAAAGCATGTTTTATTAATATTTTTTGGCGAGGGTAATATTCACTTCTCATTTTAATACAATACATATACTTCATGAGCATGATTTTGATGCTAGGCTGAACTGCCATTTCATTATAATTATACAATAATAGGAATGGAACGCGTCCGAAGGCACGATCAGCGAAGAGATGAGGCGGAGAAATTGGCTCGTGTGCCGGTGTTCCGTGGATTCTTATACCGCAGGGTCGTGAGAGGGATTTTGAAGGCCTTTAACCAGCAGTGGATTGATCATGGTGGCTGCTGATGATGTTGATACAATAATGCGAATAATTTTAGCACTCCGTGTTTCCAGTCACCTTTAAGTATCATTAAAATAAAAAACTATACATAACAACAAGCTGTAACATGTTACGTCCATATACAAATCGTTTCCACACATTTAAGCCCCTTGATGATTGCCACTGCTGGGATAAGACGGATGTGTTGGTCATTGCTGACCAGAAGGTTTTCCCATGTTTTTATCCATTGAACATGGTGAACTCATTGCCCTGCCTGTGGATTTCAAACCCGCTCGACTCATTCTGGTGCACACATTGTGACTCGTCTCTGTTGTTTGGCGAAAATGTCATGGCGCAAAACTGTCTCAAAAACATAACCAATTCCAGAACGATCAGCTTGGCATCCTCGTAAAAAAACATTGTGTAGGCTCATTTTTAAATCAATACCGCGTGTCTAAAGATGTGGGGGTCTTCGGCGTTAGAGAACCATATGGTGAACAAACCACTCCGAGACAATGGAGTGCCTCGCATAAGAGGTGCCATTGCAGCCAATTATTGAACCAGGACTTTAAATATGCAGCAGCTTTGTTTTTCTTCTTGGAAACGAAGCTTACCTTCCTGACTTTGCGTGCGTTGGGACATGTGCCGGGAGTCCTGGTCTCATGCAAGATCGTTTTTATTGGCGAAATATACATTCGGACTCGGGCTCGTTCATATTAAATACTGTACTGTGTGTTCACGAAGAGGTATGGCTGAGTGACAAAATAAATAATTGTGAACCGCAACATCACACATGCTTGATGATCACGAACCTACTGTGATTCAGCTTCATTTGGTTGTAATACTAATATTAAGCTACGATGATATGAGTCAGAGGTATTAATGCTGGTTGCATGACTGTGTTTTTACTTGTACATCAGGAATAAATTACAAATGCAATGTGCGTGTGTATTTAAAGATATCAACGGACATCGTGAATACGAAGCGGATATGCATAGTTACCACAGAATCTAGCGAACGCCGCAAAAACTATTTTTAAATACCGTACATTAGAGTGTGCTCCTACTCTCTCCTTCAACACACTGATCTATTTGGTAAAGCATGGTCAAGAATACTCCACGACCGAAACGTTATTTGGGGAAAACTTCTCCAAGAAGTGGAATGACAAAGGACTGTAAATAAGAATAATAAAAATGCAGCATATGTGTGTACATATAATTGGACTGCAATCTTGTATGCAGTGTTGTAAAGTGGCCACAAATATAATTTACTGCTGTGGTGTTAAAATAACAACAATAACAACAATTATAATGTCAAGTCACTGCCCGATGAAGGCTTCGCCATGCCATGTTGTCCACGGAGGTTTGTTTGACCATACTTCCCCACGCTGGTCAGTTTGGGTTGGTGAAGACTAGGCCCAGAACTTGGTTCACATATCACTCACTGCTGATGTTAGCTGTGACCAGGAATTGAAATCAGGTCACCGGGTGCAGAGTCCAGTGCACTAACCAAAACGCCACTTGCTCCCCCACCCGCTTGTAATACTGTATTGGATGTAGCATTATCTTATATCGCTGTAGTATTAGGAGGGCTTTAAGGGTTTCACTAAATGTAGACTGAAATGTATATAAATGGCAACAAACACACACCATCGTGAATAAATTCAGGAAGTTGATGATACGTAATTTTATTTTTGCAAATGAGCAACTGCAGAATACTAATCCCAGAAATAAAGTGTTTGTTACGTAAACTTATGCTGTAATCAAAGTGTGTTTATAAATGTTCTGTTTGTTTATACATTTTCTGCTTCGATAATTTTGAGAATATGCTTTGGGGTAGATTTAATAAACAGATTGTGGAATGTTCAAAATGTCTATTATAATAGTGGCTTCCTTGCCAAGAACGTAGTTAATATGTCAGTCTGTGGTGATTATTCCCGATTGTGTAAACTCATTAAAATGGCACCAGAAATGCAACCACTCTTGTGAAAGACTTCACGGATACAGCTAAAATCAGCTGGAACAAATATGAAACATACAGGCAACTTGAGCAAAACAAATAAAATGTACAACTCCTTGGGAAAGTGTTTTGCGATAGCTACTGCATAGGCTTCCAAAGTTGTGCTTTTAGGGTTCGATCGCGTGTTGTTTGGCATGATGTGCAACGTTTCACTCCACGTGATGGAAGCGTTTTCAACTCCTGAGCGAAGCTTCTCGCTTTATGACGAACAGCACGCAGTGTGACCCAAGAACACGCCGGAGAGCTATAGCTGCATCTGTAACTTAAAAAATGTGATTCTATAAGTCAAACAACTGACCGCTAAACGTTAAACTACAGCCTCGTCGAAAAAATATATAGTTTTGTGAAAAAAATGCATGCAGTCCTGGCCACTTAAAAGCTTCCAGGTGCATTCCCATGCAGGTATTGGCAGCTGTGGCTTGAAGCTGTCGAGATGTTGGGTGCAAGATGGCCGGGTGGGTCAGGGGTCAGAGCCCTGGGCAGGGTTCTAATCTGGGTTTCAGCCACTCATTATTAATCCGAGTTCTCAATTGTAGAAAGTTGATGGTGTCAGCCTTTCCACCAATCCTGCAAAATTTGGGTTTCCTAAAAATGTGGCGCATTTTTGCGACGTGCAATCAACAATCTTTGCAAGGCATTAAAAGGTTCGTGTGGTCGAAAAATATACTTTTAGCACGTAGTAGGCTTTCGTGACCAATATTATGATGAATAAACATTTTTTGGGTCAAGATCACAAACATACAAAATTCAGGTTGTGAGATTGCTCTTCAACACACCGGTGGTGCTGCTGAAGCAGTGATAAATCGCAACGTGTGTTCATCACGTGACAACTTTATTAATTGGAAGTGTCAGAGGATCATTTACAACACACATTATATTTACGCGATCTGACACCAAAAAAATCGATGATTAATCATCAATAGACTTATTGAAGTGGCTTCCGAAGTGTACCTCTCCGATGTGTTTTCGGGTTGTACCGCATATTGTGCAACCCACCTGTACATGGTAGCAATCCAGAAGTAGCTTTCTCATGACAATTTCCAGGGTTGTTCTCTGATGCAGGGTGATGCAGCGCTAGATGCAGCATTCCGAAAGGAAATGTATTTGTTCATGACAATGCCGATAGCACACGTGAAATACAATTGTGGAAGAATACAAACAAAAGACACTGAGTGCAATTTACACGTTTGTGGGGCATCAGTCTGTGGTGGAGTGCCCGTCTGCAAATGAACAGGCGGAACATTCCTGCCAGACTAAAATGGCTCTCCATCCACATTCAAACGGCACTCATGCTACACAAACAGTAGTAGCAGATTGATTGTATTACCTTGTGTTATTCTATCTGCCTACTCGTTCAAAACCCATGTAATAAGCTGCATTGAAGCATTTGCACTGGCAGGTCGCTCAACTTTTAACTTCCTGTGGACATCAAAACCGTTAGAAATATGACACAAAACACAGGCTGTTGCATGGAAACACGGTAAATTGTTTAGAGTATTGGTATATTGTGCCGTGCTTATTTATGGAAATGTGAAACGCTATTTTTTTGCCTCCACTAGATCTTGGCAGACGTGTGCCAGTAATAACTTTGGCGAGATTTCTTTCCGTGATGGATGAGACGAGGCTGTTCATGTCGCCAGACCTCCTGGATGAAAACAATGGCCTAGTAAGAGCCATGCATCACGCAGTCTCGCGTCTAATCGGGGCATATGTATGCCAAGGCAGCCGGATTTTTCTCATTACTTAGTTACCTGTGAAGGGACATTAGGTCTCAAAATCACCGAGGACGTTATGCGATTTCATTACGAGGTTGCTGTCTGATCTTCTCACCACCTGACGTGCATAGCCAAACGGCATCTTTCATTTTACGAGTTAACATGCCCTGCTATGCTTTGCCATAACTTTATTCTCCACAAATGTCATGGAACTATAAAATTATCTGAATGTGCACATGTGCTCCAGATTTTATTTGGGTATGGTGACATACCTATAACTCAAGTACGATACTCTGGAGGCAACGGTTATTGGACCACTAACCCTTGAACCGGAGAGACTGCGAGATTGCCCAGTTACATAATGGCCATACATAAATGGGTTTGTGAACCCTTACTGGACATGCCTTTGAACATTATCTACTTATGTGCGTGACTTTCTCCATGTACTCTTAATTTCCTCCCACATGCACAAAAAACACTCCTTTCAAAGGAATCGACCATTCACCAAAATATTAGACCCTCCAGTAAAACAAATTAACTCAGTGAGATATTTTCAAGTAAAAAAACATTTTAATTATTATTATGTTGACTAACTTGATCCAAAGTTCTCCTCCATATCCAAGTCTACCATCCCCTTTCCACAGGACATCAACTAAATTTACCAGCCGAACAGAATGCTTGTGCTGCACCCTGTTACCCCATGAGCCATAGGTCGTTGGCAGTTAGTCAAAGGAAGGTGGATGGAAAGTCACGGAGAGCGAGGCAGTGCAAGAGAATAGGCTTGTGGATCATGGAAGAAACATGGCACATATGAAAACTGCACACTGTGCTGCATGTAGCTATTCTCATTGTCACGACAGTAAATGATTGGTTTTAACAGCCTTGGGTCTGGGGATTCTCTTGCCCTGGCAAATATTGTCACACGCAAACTCGAGTAATATGAAGTATACTGTCCTATTGTACAAGTGCATTTGTAAAAATATTTGCCAGCCCATGTAAACAGACGCTATGACTTATTATAATTGTTTTTATGTGTTCTGGTTCGCTGGTGAGAGGTGCATATTCACTGTCAAGTTAACCTGTCCCCCAACACAATGTGGCAGGTGTAGACCATTGCAAAGGAACAGACAGGAAATGCTGTAAATGATTCTCTTGAAAGCTGGAATGTTATTACAGATGATCATGGCTTAACTATCTTTGCTTGACTTGGACTGCCGCGAGTCTTTTTATTTGGGTACGGGTTCTAGTCCAACATAGCAAACTTGTTATTTTAAATATCATATTACAGTTATTCCCAGAAGGATCGTTTCGACAATTTCACACATTGTCACATTACAAAATATGTTATTTTAACAATTAATTCTTGACTTCAAGCTTTCTTGACTGCAGGAATTCATATTCTTTGGGTCTTTCGGTAAAGTCACGTAGATAGGTTCAAAGAAAATAACAAAAAAAACACGACGTTTCGATCGCAACACAAGCCGTCGTCATCAGGAAAATGGGGTTAGCTTCTAAAGGCAAACTGTTAATAAAGGTTTGAAATGGGCGTAGCCCAAATGTTAATGTAAGTGGTGGGCAGCAACCACGACGGTGGTTGGCTTTCCACCAATCAAAGGGCTGCCAGGTGAAAATTAGCATGTTAATGTAAGATCGGTGAGCGGCCTCCACGGCGCGCGCGCTGAGGTGGCTATGCTAATGTGAGAGATTAGCATGTTAATGGGAGAGATTCGCATGTTAATGGCAGATCGTAGAGCTGCAACCTCTAGGTCGGCGCGAAGTGGCTGTTGGTGTGAGCCTGTTAATGAACAACTAGCATCGGAAGGTGGTAGGATGGGAACATCACAGCCAGTTATGACTTAAACTGGTTGATAACGTCCTTCCAATGATTGCTTAGTTTGCACCCATCTTCTCGGTTGAAATTGTGTCTGTGTCTGTATATATGGATGGCTTTATGAAGAATCTTTGTTGATAGCCAGTGGGTTTGCAAAGTACCTTCGTCTTAGACAAATCAATTTCGTGTGTGCCCACCGTATTAAAACAGTGATGAGCCACGGCTGAGGTATTGGTCCTACCGTGTTTCAGATCTGCCTTATGTTCACGAACACGGTCCAAGACATGTCGCTTAGTTTCCCCAATGTAACTACTGCCGCAGACACAACTTAGTTTGTAGACACCGGGGTATTGCTTGTCAGGGATCACATCCTTCACAGATCGAATCAGATCACTAATTTTATGTACTGTGTTTTATGTACTGTGAATTCCCTCATCAAAACTCGAAACCATAGAGCTCGATGTATTTCCGACCATCATCACCTAGCCAGTGAACTGGAACACGTACACCAAGCTCTCAAGGTGAATGGATATTCAGACTACACAATCAGTAAAAACTATCCCCCCAACCATTGGGAAAGAACCATCTGAGTACCCAATCAAAACCATAACCTTGCCATACATAGCAGGGGTCACTAAAAAGATTTCCAAAATCATGAGCAAACATAAGATCCAGGTTCAATTTAACACAGTACATAAACTTCGTGATCTGATCCCATCTGTGAAGGATGTGATCCCTGACATGCAATACCCCGGAGTCTACAAACTAAGCTGTGTCTGCGGCAGTAGTTAGTTACATTGGGGAAACTAAGCGACATGTCTCGGACCGTATTCGTGAACATAAGGCAGATCTGAAATACGGTAGGACCAATACCTCAGCCGTGGCTCATCACTGTTTTAATGCGGTGGGCTCGCATGAAATTGATTTCTCTAAGACGAACGTATTTTGCAAACCCACTGGCTATCAACAAAGATTCTTCATGAAGCCATCCATATATATAGACACAGACACAATTTCAACCGAGAAGATGGGTACAAACTGAGCAATCATTGGAAGGACGTTATCAACCAATTTAAGTCATAACTAGCTGTTATGTTTGAATCCTACCACCTTCTGATGTTAGTTGTTCATTAACAGGTTCACACTAACACAGCCACTTCGCGCGCCGACCTAGAGGTTGCGGCTCTGTGATCTGCCATTAACATGCTAATCTCTCACATTAACATAGCCACCTCAACCCGCGCTCCGTGGAGGTGCTAATTTTCACCTGGCAGCCCTTTAATTGGTGAAAAACCAACCACCGTCGTGGTTGCTTCCCACCACTTATATTAACATTAGCTGCTGACATTTGGGCTACGCTCATTTCAAACCTTTATAAACAGTTTGCCATTAGAAACTAACCCTCTTTTCCTGATGATGACTGCTTGTTTTGGGATCGAAACGTCGTGTTTTTTTCTTTGAACCTATCTACGTGACTTTACTGAAAAACCCAAAGAATATTAACAATTCATATTATTTTCATACATTGTCACGTAACAAAATATGTTATTTTAACAATGAATGTTGTTTTAACATTTACCATTTTCGCTTGCTTCCCTTTATTGCTATGATCATTCTCCAAGCTCCTCTTCATATTGATATTGAAAACAACAAAAAACAAGGGAGGGAACCAGTGACATATGCATGGGTTCAGTAATGCGTTTCAACGTGCATTTCAACCGAATTGGTGGCAATAACGGTGGCGCTTGCACTGGGCGTGCAAGAAGCGGTAACAATCCGCAAGCTGTGATGAGATAATGGGGTCTGAATAGGTCCCAGTAGGACGTGCCTCTCTCAGAAGGACCAGAAACCTTTAAAGCGTGTCCTTGTAGTATGCTACTGGTTTCATCTTCCAAGCTTTGGCAAAGCCTTTGATCGTATGCAATGGATTTCAATAGCGCATGTCCCTAACGGTAAAATTAATTCAAAGGAAAGTTTTGTTCACATTGGCTCATCTTCTTTGGTTCTTTCGGTAAAGTTACGTAGATAGAAAAATTATAATAATAAATAAATAAAGTTAATACAAATACATTGTTAAGTAATTAAAAAACTTATGTCGACTGACTGTAGCCTGGTTCTTAATCGGAGTGAGTGTACTGGCAGTCTATAATGTAGACTGTAGCCTGGTTATTACGTTTGGTGAGTGTACTGGCAGTCTATACTGTAGACTGTAGCAATGATTATTAAGCTGGGTGAGTGTACTGGCAGTCTAGAATGTAGACTGTAGCCTGTTTTTTAGGCTTGGTGAGCATATTGGCAGTCTTTAATGTAGACTGTAGCAATGGTTATTAAACTGAGTGAGCGTACTGGCAGTCTATACCGTAGACTGTAGCGTAATTCTTAACCTGAGTGAGTGTACTGGCAGTCTATAATGTAGACTTATTCATGGTGTTTTCGGTAAAAAAAAATTTCACTTTATTTTTAATTAAAAAAAATTATCTACGTGACTTTACCCAAAGAACCAAAGAATATGAATTCCTGTAGTCACGAAAGTTTTACAGTCAAAATTGGAGCATCTTTGCAGGAGTTGGCACGGCCTGCCCATTTCATACGGATAGATAGACAGATAGATAGACCACGCTAACACACACATCCTATCAACTTTACCTCCATAGACATTACGAACAAAACGGGCAGTACAATAATTGTGATGTAAACTGGAAGAACGTTTTTGCACGCTCTCTTGATGCACACCACACGTGCTACGGACACAAACTCTGGGGTAAAAAAGGAACACGTACAGCACAGTTGCACTGAGGGTGGGTGTGTGTAGAGGGCTAAGCGTTTGTTACATTGCAGCTGTCTCTTGAGGAGCAGCATGCAACGCACAGGAGGGTGCTTGATGGGGGCTACCACGCCCAGCCACCTCTCGGCATCACCGCCAGGCTATTGGCCCCGGGCAGTCGCCCATCAAATGCAAAGAAAAAGCTTCACTCAACAACAAAAAAGCACACGCTCTGCGGATATGAGCCCGTTGCACTATTATCTATCAGGTTGTCCACAGCGCCACCCATTTTGCGGGCCATTAGTGCAAAATTGATGCTGTGGGGGGGGGGGTTTGAGTGGGAGCTGGTTGTTATGTCACGTCTGCGTCATTACAACAGACAACTTCAAAGTTCGACATCCATCGCAGCCTCTTAGGTCGTGGCTCAAACTCGAAGTAGTTTTTTTTTTAAGAAAGTGCGGGTGTACCCAGATGAAATACATTAAACAATTATATTATATTGCATTGAATATGCACATTATATTTATCATGCGTTGCATATACATTATATACTACGTAATGTGTTGTAGGGTATTCCATATACACGATATGCTATGCAACGTATTCAAGTATATTTAATATGCTTTATATACTATGTCATGTATTGTAGTGCATTTGATATTCATTACAGACTACATGATGCTATTGTATTGAATTGAATCTACATTACATACAACTTAATGCATTCTAGTATTTAATATACTGCACATTATGTATTACATTGTGTAGAAAGAACACAGCCTTTGCGCATATGCAAAAACAATGAGCATTTCCTGAAGAAGAAGATGCATTGTGCATCAAATGTTCTCACATTTATTGCGATGGTAGCCTTAGACAGTTTACTTCCTCAAAAGTGCAATTATTTTTGCATGTGTACGAAGGCTGTGTTTTTACACATATTTGTGTCTTGTTTGAAACTTAAAGTTGTCCAGCCTACACTTTTAGTCTGTTATGGTGGGTTGCTCTCGCCATTTACAGATGTTGTTAAAGTGCCACGTTGGTGAGATGTTAATTACCTCGCCTGGTATACAGGGAGTTGTGGGTTCGATCCCAACCCTGACGCCAGTATATTTGGCGTTTGCATGTTCTCCCCGTGGTCGCGTGGATTTTTCTCCGGGTCCTCCGGATATTCCCTCCACATTGGAAACATGCGTTTAGAGTCTAGATTTGAAGTTTTCGTGACTGCAAGGATCCATACTCTTTGGTTCTTTCGGTAAAGTCACGTAGGTGAAAATAAAATAAAATAAAAATAACTAAATCACGACGTTTCGGAGGCAACACAAGCTTCCATCATCAGGTGGGACAACCCCATACAGTAAAAAAAATTGCTGGGGTTGCCCCACCTGATGACGGAAGCTTGTGTTGCCTCCGAAACGTCGTGATTTAGTTATTTTTTTATTTTATTTTCACCTACGTGACTTTACCGAAAGAACCAAAAAGTATGCGTTTAGAGTATTTGGCCGTTATACATTTACATGTGATGAGCCACTTCGTTGAGCAATTATTTGTGGCCAGGTCGCTTCTGAAAAAGAACTATATAGCTCAGTGGGCCGAACCTGGAAACATAAAAAAATAGTTTAACCGATATCCCTGCGTTACACCTCCGTTTTCTGGTATGGAATATCATCTCATATCTCTTAGCAGTTACACACCTCCGCATACTTAAACCAATGATTTTACTTGACCGCCAGTGCTGCAGACTGTTACATTTTCTCGTAAAATGTAGTGGTCGAAAAAAATAGATACCTTTCAAAGCGAGTATCTGCTTGTGTTCTATCGCAATGCACATCGTAACTATTTTCTGCACGGCTAAAGTGTTAAGAATATACATTGTTGTATGCCATCTGAATCGATGTACAATTTGAACATTAACTCAAAATAATACAGCTTGTTGTTATATTTAAATGATACTCAAAGGTGGCCAGAAACACACGCCACTATACTTCTTCACATTGTTCTATCAAAATCACCATCAGCCATTATCAATCTACTGCTGGATGAAGGCCTCCGCAAGCCACCACCATTTCTTACGGTCTTGCAATGCAAAATCTGCCTAGGATTGAACATGAGCTGATTTTCTTACTCTTATCTCCACGGTGAAGGCCCTCCTGGGCCTGTTCCTCCTTTGACTGCCACTCCATTGTTAGTTTCGACCACCGGCAAGCATTCTTATTTTTGACATATCTTGTCAAAACCACTTACTTTCCTTAACAGTCAATGTGATTTCTCCAACTTGTGTTTGTTCTCTGATCTATGTGTTCATCTTAACATCTTTGCCGCAACTTGTCCTTCCCCTTGCACCTCCGATTAGCACGGTTGGCTACGTACGGTGCGAAAGAAGTTAAACGTACATAATTAGGTATACAATCACTCACGGAGTACTTTTTTCAAGTAATTCAGCACCACCCTTCCATTATACAGTACAGTTATAGCAACATAAAAAAACATCACAATAATTTATTGACGTCAAGCACACTTTGTACCTTTGAAAATGTAAGGTTCCAGGCCTTAGGGCAATGTATCATTGCCGTACCTGGGCAGTGCCTGTTCACAATTGTGTTAAATCCAAGTGATGTCAACGCAAAGAGGCCTGAGCTTGTGAGTGTGACCCTTGGCCAGTGGCTTCTATGTTTACAGTCCACAGATTGATAACCTCGGGGCAAATCTTCATGACTGTGCAGGATGTTAATGATAAATTATTTCAGAGACCAAAGAGCGTGTTATTTGCCAGCGATTTACAGTGAAGAATTGTAAAATGAAAAAAAGAGCAAGTTTGGCACAATTTGGAGTGGAAATATTTGTAAAAAGCCATCTCCACGTGGACGCGGCTATATTTGGAATATATGAACAGTCTGCTAACCAAAGCGTCTCCTTTTCGTGATTTACAGATGTGTTTTTTTTTCTGCTGAAAATAGCTCATTAAATCCAGTAATTGTGTTGAGAAAGAACGCCGGAACGGGAAAAAAACAGAGAAAAACAGCACTTCAATCATTAGCACAAACTCTGCACGGAACAGGTGGATTTACTGTTGCGGTAATGTGTGAAACAAAACACACGCACTGGGGGGTAAGGATGGTTTATGACAGGGGATACCATCAGAAAATAAGTCTTCTTTTATTTTGCAAAGCAGCTGCAGCCTATGTCTTTTCTGTGTGAGGTTGTAATGTATCTGGCAATGTCCATTACAGGCCCCCGCTGCTGCACAAAGAGTAATAATAATGCATCATTTACAGATTTTGTCAATCCACTGCTGGCTTGCCAAATCCTCCCCACGCCCTGTCAGTTGTGGGGGTTGGTTGGCCATACTACACCACACTGGGCAGTACGAGTTGGTCAAGGGGTGGATAATTCCAGTGTTCGCTCAGAAAACCCTCATCACTGGTGTTTCCCGTGGCGGAATCGAACTTAGGTTGCTGGCTTCATAGTGCAGTGTCCTAACCACAAGCCACCTTCCCACCCCCGCAGAGAAAATTCCAGAAGTTTCGATGTGTTGTTAAGCGCTTCAGTGGGAGGGGGTTCGTGCTCTTCGCTATGACAAAGATCCCCCGTCTAGCCTTAACAGACTGATGGGGCAAGTGCTGTTCGCGAGCACCTATGAAGGCCGGCACGGCATACGAAGGGGTAGGTGGCCAGAACCACGTGGCGATGTTCACACATCGACGTAGGACCGATTCAAATACAGTAATCATCACTGGTGTTGGTCCTGAGCGGGAATTGAACTTGGGTCGCCGGGTTCGAAGCGCAGCGCGCTAACAGCTACACTACCACTCTGCGCTATGAACCCAGACAGTCACTGGCTAACATCAGTGACGAGTATCTCTGAATCGGCCCTGGGCACCAACTCACCTTAAATTTGCCCTGACCACCGTGATGAAGTATGGTCAACTCACCTAGCCGCTGTGGATTGACATTACGTTACAGTATTTATTGTGTTCCAAATAATCCGGTGAACATCGTGTAACATGTATGTATATCACTGCATTGAACTTTAGATAGTTAAAATGTTAAACGTTTGATTGATAGACTTTATTTTATGAGGTGAAAACCCATTGAGACTTGAAGTCTATTTTTCAAGGGTGGTCTGGGAATATTCTACATGATTTCGTCACAATTGTACAGAAATGGCAATCACGAGAAAAATATACAAGCATTTATTCTAAAAACACACACTTCTACGCATTCCATAATTGGGCATAGCATGGATGTTCGTAGTGGAGATGGAGCCATGAAATTAATTTACGTGCAATAGCTAGGTGGATTATAATATCGCAGGATTGTAAGTGGCAGTGACTTGGGGAAGCCTTCATCCGGCAGTGGATTGACCATGGCTGCTGCTGCTGCATTGGCCATGCAATACAATACAGCACCGTGTATTATAATGGGGCATATTATATGCGAATTGAAAATAGCGCTCTAATTCACTGTGCTTAAATACTTAATTAGTTTATTTTACAACCTGAGAAGCAATTTAAGACGTTCGAATCTCCGTCATTGGCGATCTGGATAAATTAAAAATTTCCCCCTTGATATTCAATTATTACGAATAATAAGCACACGACATATACACACACGTATTAAAATGAAATAAAAACAGTTTTAATCATCTCGTAATTGGGCATACAATAATTACAATACTATTGCTAATCGACACTTGTAGTGAAGCGGTCCAGTCGTCTCTGCTTAATGCGCGTGCACGCACGCACGCGCATGCACTTTATACCAATCCAATAATTGTGGCCACTTTGCCTGCACGCATTACTTGTAATACCTGCTTATGGATGTGCAGCACTGTAATAATTTACGAGCATTAATCATGCGTCCAAGCCAAGAGGGTCTTGTGCCAGCATGTGTTTGAGTCTGTCAATGCGTGTGTTTCTCTGTGGTCTCTTTGTATTTGTGTTGTATCTGTGTGTGTGTTTCTACGTATGGATGCCTCTGTATGTACGTATGTGTCTTTGGTCTGTGTGTGTGTGCCTTTGTTGTGTCTCTAGTAACAATTAGCACCCCCTAGGTAGAGTCATCCTGAAATGATTACCTGGTGCGATGTGTCAACAATGGCACTAGGGAGACAAAGGCGGATGGGCGTTTTGCTGGACACAGAATCTCCTCGTGTGCCGTTCCTGTCTTCATAGGTGCTCGCTAACAGCCCCGACAGTCTGTTAAGACTCAACGGGGGGGGGGGGGTGCTTGTATTTTGTTCCTCTGCATGTGTACGCATGGTGCGGTGGTGGTGTCTTTTTGTGAGCGGTGGCGCAGTGGTTAGCGCACTGCGCTACAAACCCGTCGACCTGCGTTCAATTTCCGACCACGGCCAACATAAGTGGCGAATATCTGAACCGGTCATGTACCTCCTCTTGGTCCACTCGGCCTTAAACGAGTTTCTGGTATGGCGAATACATATGTGATGTATACACATCGAAGGCTACACGGCATATATATTTCCTCTTTATATGCGCGTGCGTCTGTTAATGTGTGGGCCTGTAATCTCTACGTGTGTGTGTGTGCTTATTCATGTGTTTGTCCGTGTTTGTCTTTAGTCTGGGTATGTGTGTACATAAATGTATGTACTGTATATTAATGTACGCCTTTGTGTGTGTGGGGGGGTCTGTGTACTTGTGGGGAGCGGTTAGCGCGCTCACTCAAATGAGTACCTGGTGCGGTGTGTAAACATCGCCACTGGGGAGACAAAGGCGGCCGGGCGTGGTGCTGGTCACCCACCCCTCGTGTGCCGTTGCTGGCTTTCGTAGGTGCTCGTTAAAAGTGCTTGTCCCAACAGTCGGTGAAGGCTATACGGGGGATCTTTGTCTTTGCGTACTTGTGTAATCACCCACGACTCCACATTTCTGAGTGTTTCCCACCAATACTCAGCAGGAAGCAATCAAACTCCCGATCAGAGAGATATGTCGAGCTGTCCGTCTCTCCTCTCTCTGTTCGACTCTCATTCCCAGTGTCCGGGGGATTATTCCATCGTTGGCGGCGGTGAATGGTGGCTGAGCGTGGCGAGGTGTCGGGAGGTTGGTCGATGAACCAAATTCGTTGTATTCCATCGTGGTGATTGGTGGCGGTGGTCGCACTTCGTATCTGAACCGCGCCATCGTCTCTCACCTCTTGCGCAGACGAGGCTTCTTTACCAGACTGTTGGGGAGAGTGGTGTTAGCACCAATGATTTAATATCCTTTGACAGCCACCATGCCAAAGAGACAAAGATCCCCCGTGTAGCCTTGAACAGACTGTTGGGGCAAGTGCTGTTAGCGAGCACCTATGAAGGCCGGAGCGATACACGAGGGGGTGGGTGGCCCACCAACACGTCTGACCGCCTTTGTCTCCTTAGTGGCGATATTTACACACCGCACCAGGTACTCATTTGCGTCTGAGTCCACCTAGGTGATGCCCAGGACCGGTTCAGATATTCGTCGCTGGCGCGTTGGCCGTGAACAGGAATCGAACGCAGCCCAGCGGCGCTAACCACTACGCTGCCGCTCCCCATACCTATGCCACACACACACGGACGCATCTGTCACTCCGTCGTTTCTACGACGCCCAACCTCGCGGTGCTGAGTGAGTCACTTGGGATTAACTCGGCCGCTTTGCAGCGCACGCCGCGTTCCATTCCGGGGTGGGGTGGGGGCGCGCTGGTTCCACGGGCCAACCAACAAGAGACGCCAGGCGCGTCCTCCTCCACCACCTCCTCCTCCACCACCTCCTCCTCCACCACCTCCTCCTCCACCACCTCCTCCTCCACCACCACCTCCTCCTGTCGCCACACGCGCGCACGCTCGCGCCCCTCTCTCTGCTCTTCTTGCGCCCGCGGCTCATCGGCCTCCGCTGCGTTGGTGATTCAATTTGCGCATCTCTCGCTCGCGTCTCTCTCTCTCTCTCTTCCCAAAACCGCGCGGCACCGCAAACGCGCGGCGCGCATGCGGCGAGCTGCACAATCCCAACTCGTAAAGCCACCCACCACCACCACCTAACCACCGTCACAGCCCAGCCACCCCCACCCCCCTATATTACCCCCCGTGACATAGTTCACCGAGAGAGAAGTCGTTACGAGAAGACAGCTTGGGCTTGCTTGGCTGTGATGAGGCTTGCGCTGAGAAGTGCATCCTGATTTGTCGTGGGATGGCTGAGCATCGGCGCTCCGGAATACCGCTCGGTGCCGGCAACATCATCATCAGCAGCAGCTAACAACCAGACTACGGACTGTTCGTCATCCCTGGCGCCCCTGGTTGCCCCGTACCTGTTGGATTCGCAGTGGATTTGGATATCCCGCACTGGAGGTAAGTGCCTTTGTGTTGCTTGCTTGGTGGTGGTCTGTGATATTTATTCCTTAGTGGTTTGTGTTGTTCCTGAGTGGTTTGTGTTGCTTGCTTCGTGGCCTATGTTGTTCCTTAATGTTTTATGTTGCTGCTTGGTGGCCTGTGTTGTTCCTTAGTGGTTTGCGTTGTTCTTGAGTGGTTTATGTTTTTCCTGAGTGGTTTGTGTTGCTGCTTGGTGGTCTGTGTTGTTCCTGAGTGGTTTGTGTTCCGCCTGAGCGGAATGCGTTTCTGGTTGGTGATTCGCGTTGCTGCCTGGTGTGTACTCCCCCTTGCATCGCTAAAGCGCCGGTCGCTTGCCTTCCGAACCCGGCTGGAAAAGAAAAAAAAACACACACAACCCGAGTTCGATTCCCGACCACAACTCGCACAAAGTGTCGAGGGGTACCACACTGAACCGGTCCTTGGTTGACCATCCGCCTCGAATTGAGTTATGTGCCTCCCTGGCGGTGCGGCGTTTAAAAAAAGGCCATTCAGTACCCGGTAAGACAAGCGGCCAAGCGTGCTCTTTGGACCACACACCACCCGCACACCTCCATCGTGCGCTGCATTTTGTCCTCAAATTAACGCGACAAATGTGCGCGATCCGTGGTCGGGGATTATTGACGGCGGGGAGGCGTCTTTGTCGCTGCCGATGTTGGGCACAACCTCGTGCGTGCCCGCTGATTTCACCTGGACGCCAGCGATTTTCCTCGTTAGGAGGTCGTCATCAGAGGTCCTCCCCACCCCCTACACGAGCCCCCCATCTCTCTCCCTGAACTGATGGATAATATTACCTGTTGGCGAGAAAGAAACTGACCGCTGTATGGAAGATAACCTCACGTGCCCGTTAGCCCGTGAGTGGAGGCGTGCCTTTTAAATGTCAAAAACGCGAGAGGTCATTATTCATTGTGATGGTGTGATGGGGTGGGGTGTCTGTTGTCTATTATGCACGAGCCTTTGGCTAGCGAACTCTCCGGTTGTTCGGCACTGTCCGACGTTTCGCTGTTGAAAAAGCTCCCAGCACGTGGAGCAAAACGGCGGACATCGTGCCGAACTACACTGGCTACAGCCCAAACCCGTATCGGTGGGCGGGGGGGGGGTGAGCTAAAGCAAAACAAAGCACGAAAACCTAAGCAAAGTGTTTTGCTTTGTCTTGTTGGCTTTTGACTTGGCGCGCTGTGATGTATGCGCCCGTAGTTTCTGCTGTTTGTACAGGTAGCTGGTATGTTTGCAAGAGTTAAGTGGAACAGGTATGCGCAGTGACCGGTAGGTAACACGTACGTGTTTTACGCTCTCGCTGAGAGTTTACGACGCATGGATAATGAAACAGTGAAATCTTTGACATTTCACATTTTAAAAGATTAATAATTGAAGCGTTTGCCTAGAATCAAGGTTATGATCTGTAAGTTACGCCTATACGCTTTTTGCTCTCGAATCTGTTAATTTAATCCATTAATCAGCTGGCGTAAGGGAATGCATTCGATTACAAAGACAATTAGTGACATCGCGATTTTACCCGAGCAAAGCACCGTGGTCAAACATGAAACAAGTGTGCTTCGTGTTGCGCTGCAATCTTCAGTACGGTGTTTATTTATTGAACGTATTGATATAAATTTCAACTCCTTGTAATGAAATGTGCGAGGGAGCGGTGGCGCAGTGGTTTGGCGCATTGCGCTATTGAACCCGGTGGCTCAAGTTCAATATCCGGCCACGCATAACGTCAGCGGCGAGTGTTGTCTCAACCTATCCTGCCTTCCCCACCCCTCCCCAATCCCCTTCACCAACTTGCACCGACCAGCCAGTTGAAGTATGGTCAAACAACCTCCACAAGCGACTCTGCGTGCTGATGCCATCACCCAGCAGTCGATTGAAACAACAAGGGACTGAACAACGGAAAACGGTATAATAAACACGCGGGCGGGATTGCATTTCACCGTTTGATACGATTGACGCGTTACACCGTATTTATCTGAATGAAATAATGTTCGCAATCGACTCGCGAATGCAACTTTTGAATATTTGGAACCCGTTGCCGTGAATAAGGGATGTACGTGACGATGTACGTGGCACGTGCGTTCTCGTGCGAGTCGACGAATGCGGGCAGGAACACTATGAGCACGTCGCGCGGATGCAACGATGCTTAATCTCTAGCATACAAGGGCTGTCGATGTGAGATTGCGGGCTCCGGGGTAAAGGTCTCAATCGTAAACGTTGCTCAACAGAGCACAGAGGTGCGCACCGGGCAAACAGCACCCGGAGCGCAGTGCCGCGTGGCCATACAAACGCGGCACGCCACCACCACGGAATTATCTACACTGCGCCATACGCAGCAACGGTGTCTGTATCTCGCGTATAAAGACATAGATGCCCCCCCCACCCCCATATTTAGCCTTGTACGTGGAATGAAGGAGCAAGGGCTGTTTGCGAGCACCTAGTAAGGGCGGGTTAAAGCAGAGAGGGATGGGATGGGGGTGTGGTGGAAACGAGCAGCACGGCTGGCCGTCTTTGTCTCCCTAGGGTTGATGTTAACACACCCGCACCAGGCGCTCATTTATGGCAGTCTGGCTCGGATATGTCAGGGCCAGACAACCACTTGCATGGTCAGTAATTGAATCCAGGTAGGTTTGCAGATATAGCACGTGTATTTTATTAGAGATAGTATGATAACTACCCATGACGAAGATGAATAACACGAAAGCAATGTTTTAAAGACTGATACTTCGCATAACAAACGAAAGGGCAAGATTCGTCTTCTTGGTTCTTTCGGTAAAGTCACGTAGAAGGGAAATAATAAAATAATAAAAATAAAACATAATAAAATAATTCTCACGACGTTTCGGCCACAACACAAGCAGCCGTCCTCAGGTGAAGAACAGGTCTGTCGGAAAGACAGTGTCTGAATGGAGGCAAGATTCGTGTAAACATTTTAAACCCTGAGAATCTGAACGTGCCTAGATGTAAATTAACTTTTTAATTATTAAAGGTGAACTAGTACCTTTGGAAAGTCAAGTTGAGTATGTCATTAAATTTGCCATGTAACTACATTGTGTCTACAATGCATCATATATGGTGGCCATAACAGGATTTCTGCTGAGTGCGTGCTAACTTACTTTACTATGGTAGAGGTAAATACTCCAAGGCAAAGGATATTACATCATAAAAAAGCAGTTTGCCCTCTTTGTTAAGTGCAATATGTGCAGGCACTGTAGAGCATCTATTATCATTCTTGACTATATAAGAATGATATGCTTTTGTTCAACCATATTTTTTCGTGATACTGCATTGGCAGTGGTGCACAAAGCACAAATCACACCAACAACAACAATTGAGCGCATTTGTTAATAACACTGCCCTGAACAGGGGGGGGCGGGGGGGGAGGATGTAACGGGCAACATCGCAGGCATTGAACCTTCTTCATCGCAGAGAGAATGCGTTGAGTTTATGCTTTTGTTTCGAGTGTATTCTATACTCTGCATCAGATGGAACTTGTGCAGTCAAACCTTATTTAGTATTGTCTACTGAGGAGCGTTACTGCTAAATGGACATATGTTTAACTTCTTTCGCACCATACGTAGCCAATGCCACAGGCCAAGTATTTGTTTTTGAAGTGATGTCTTGAAAAAAGGAGTTTCTGAAATCAATTTGAATTCTATGACTCGCCCTTCCACATCGCAAACTGCGTATCTTTTTTTATAATAAACCGGCCGCGCACAAATGATGAATATTGATGATGCTGCAAACATTTTAATTACGGTCAGAACACGAAACGTGTGCCTGTTATTCAGTCAAATGTGGTTTTAAAGGAGTGCAATGCTTCATAAACAGGTACAAAGGTCAACTGTGATTTTTTTTCCCTTGACTTTTTGCAACATTTGCATGTTATAACTTGAATGGGCATCGTCTTGTGCGAAATCCACAGTCGTCAAAGCTGATTTTTTTTTCTCTCTTCAAATTTCCCCCGCAGATTTTGGCTGCCGCCTTTGCCCTGTGCCTTTTCGGCACGTACGCTGATGCCAGAAAACAGAAATGTATGGCAATAACACCACCTTTAACAAGTAAGTGGCTTTACTGTGTTGACCGTAACCTGGCATCGTCACTTAAATGTATACAGGTCTCTGTAAAGTGCAGTCGAGTGTATTTTGTCGAAGGAAATGTGGTAGCAGTAACACGATGGACCATTTAATGAGTGTACGTGGACGAATTGGTGTAATTGTTTAACAAGTTACCACATGTTTACTCATGCAATATTATTCTTTTTTTTTACTTTGTAATTGAGACGAAGCACTGATTTGGAACGCTTGCAGAGCAATGCAATTGCCCCTATGCAATAGAAAATTGCCTGTAGAAGAATATTATCAGAACTACTGCCAAGGTGCTTTCAAAGTGACCTCCTCATCCCCTCCGAGTGTGGATTAGGCTTTCCCACGCACCCTACAGAGAATAAATGTCCATCGTTTTAACAGGCAAATCAATTCATTATTTGTTCTCATTAATTTTTTTTTACCAGGATGATAACATTAGCTCGCTACGCTTGAGAACCCTGGATAATCACAGGTGGCTGCCAAGATAAGAACCCAAGATCTTAGGCGTGCCATCTCGGTGCACTGACCCCTAAGCCACCACAAATCACCTATATTTGTTGGTGTCTCTTGAGTATATTCATTTACCCTGATATCCATTGCAGCCTCTGTCATTTGATACTTTTCAAATGACACATGAGCGTTTGTGACTATGGAAAGCTTACACCAATTGCATATTTTATGTCCTGAATGAAAATATAAAAACAAATGTTGATCTGAAGTGCACAAAGCTTATGGAAAGCTTACACCAATTGCATATTTTATGTCCTGAATGAAAATATAAAAACAAATGTTGATCTGAAGTGCACAAAGCGTGAAGAAGTGACGTTTCTTTAAATAGATGCTTCAGAAGGTGGCTTTAAGGAATGAGACAAGCCTGCAGGTGTTAAACATGTTGTCACAATCGAACGCGGTGCACAAAAGTGGACCAGACTTAATTTACACATTGTGTGGAGAAACTCTATCCAGGAGATGTATCGGCTAGCTTGAGATATTTGTGATGTTATATTCTACATTGAAAAGAACTTCAAGATAGCATTGGCTTAGACACCGACATAAAATTTCGCACCAACTTTTCTGGCATGTCAGGGCATTAGAAATGCAGCCCACACATTCCATCATTAACATGCAGGTAAATGGGCATGCAGTGAGCAAGAGTGGGCATGTAGGTGTAAGGCTTGCCAACATGAGATATCTTAATTTTTTGTCTAATTTCTCTTTACTTTATGGGTTCTGCCTAGAATATATCTAATTATACAGGCTACATTAGTCTCATAGCTACAGTGGTATGCGTGCTTGGATATTAATTGCACAAAACACAATTCCACACATAGTATTGATAATAATAATGCTATTCAAACGTCATTCTGTGTGGCTCGCCTTTATCGCACAATATGGAATGGGTTCTGAAAAAGCAGGCCTGCACAAAACAGAAAATGAAAATGCAATTGCCTTCAATTGTTTTACTTTAAAAAAAAAGTAATATTGTTCAACATTAATATCTTTTGGAAAAATCAATTGTGGCACCTAGTAATTGCTGCATGCTTTCTACAATTCATCGGTACGGAATGGAAAATTGCACAGAATTGCTTTCCGCCTTCATGACTTGCCCATCTCTCAGTGATTGGCGTTGTATTGGAGAAGACCGTTGTCAACGCATGTGCAAATGGTGAACTTCGTCTTTTTGGAAAGAGCACATTTGGGTTTGAAATGAATAGTTAAGTATTTTTTTGTAAAAAAAATAACAACGTTCAATCGGTTATTCCCACAGCACTTTAGTACTCTATACATTTCACTGCAACATTATTAGGGATTTTAATTTGGTCGAGAATTAAGTGGTGGCGTGGAAGCATCGTGGTTAGCACACCGCAATATGAAGTGAGTGACCTGGATTTGATTTGCAGCAATGGGTAATGCTAGTCAGTGATGAGTGATAGCTGAACCACTCCTGAGTGCCCGCACTCCTTCATCAACCTATATTGACCAGGGTGGTGAAGTATGGTCAAACAACCCCATTGACAGACACTGGCATGAGGAGGCTTTCGTCCAACAGTGGATTGATGAAGGGCTGTAAATAAAATCTAGAGAATGAAGTGGCATGCGCTTCTCATCTGGTTATTCATTGGATATATTCGGTGGCTATTTAAAGTATGGCCAGTAGGTTTGGAACACAGCATCATGATTAAATACTGAGCAAATGAGAGATCGTCTTTCGAGCAGACTGAGCTGGCGAACATATGGCTAAAATGTTTTTCTCAAAAAATAAAAAATAAACTGTTTGGTTCAAAGTTATTGACTTGTTTGTTTGTTTCACACTATAAACTATCCTGCTGTTGGTACAAATTATTCTTTAAAAGCTCAGTAGAGCATTTGATAGGTTTTTTGACCACGATCAAAGACGCAGCGTGGTAGCACTTTGCCTGCTGGAGGTGGCTGCAGCTAATACCACGTCCCTCTTTGCTCTTGTCATCCCGTAAGCGATGAGACATCCAGCCAAGCCGAGAAGTACATCCTTGCTGGCATCTTCTCCATCATCATCGCTGTGACCATTCTGGGCAACCTGCTGGTAGTGGTTGCTGTGTGCAAGGATAGACACCTCCGGTGAGACCCTCTGTCGATCATCAGGTCCAACGACCTATGTGGAGACGCAAAGTAGTTTTGCGTAAATATGCCATTACCCATGACGTTTCACGGCAGTGCGTAATGAGTTTGTGCAGGGCATTGCTTCTTGCATTGATTGGAGTCACATAGGTTGCATGGTGTGATCTTTCCTAGAGGCATCTCGTAATTGTTTTACCAACCTGCCTATGCTGATGAGACCCAGAAGGTTGAAATTGTCCACAGTTTGCTCATTTTTAGCAAATGCTGCTTCATAAAATTGACGTGGAAATCGAAAAGTCCGATGGAACAAACAATCGATGTATTCATGTATGGAGACACAGAGAGCGGAGTTTATACTTTTATCCAGTCCACCTGCAACCCCCCCCCTGCCGCCCCCTCAACCGGGACAGAAACAAACCGCAGGTGTAAACTGCCTCGGAACACTTTGAGTGCACGCGTTCACTCGGCTGGGCCCCGTGGTTACGTTTGCAGCAATGGCTTTAAGCCATCCCATTGATTGTTCCAGAAACATAAGAGGAGAACATTGGCAGCGGATCCTCATTTGACCCTTGCAGGTTGGCTCGGTGTTACACAACCACACCCCCTTTCCCCCCCCCCTCTCCTCTTATAATCCATCTGAAAAGGAGAAAAAAAGCAATGCGCAAATGCATCTTTTGTGTAATGGCACCACTTGTCCGGATATAAATCCCATTTAAGAGGATGTGTTTCCTACTGGAAGGATTAGTATGGAGTTTGGTTAGCATTGCTCACATTTAAAATGTATTTGCAGCAGAACGAGCGTCGCTATGATATCAAACGCATTTATGGTATAAAATTGTCTACAGTGACACAGCTATTCCAAGTAGGTATCTGACCTTGTACCAATCACCCACCCCCGCCTTATCTGCTTCACCAGATTTGTACAGACGTAGAGAAAACATCTCTTCCCCCCCCCCTTCCCCCATGTCATATACTATATTATAATGGGTTTACCCTGCTAGCTGGTTGACATTGACTTCAAACTATTGCCCACTGTCTCAGCCAATTTCAGAAGCCATCAAAACCTATTTGTCTGCCGTGTGTGAGAGGGACATTCTTTGTACGCCAACGCAACGCTCTATCTGCTTCATTACGCGTACGAGATTCTGAAGCAATAGCTCTGTATGAGATTCTGTTTTATCAGACTTTTTGTGGTGGCGGTGGTGTCGTGTGAACCGTCGTGTTGAAAGTGGAATGTGACGTGCAGTATTTTAAATAAGCATGACACACTGACCCTTATGTCCCATATCGCTCGCTGTGGAGATCTTTATTTCTGGTCTGTGATGGTGAAACAAAACAATATATAATACTTTCCTTTTATTAACTTGTTAATTGTATTAATATACAAGTCAGTTTATGAGTAGACCAAATGCAGTCTCTAGAGGGGCCCTCTAGAGCTCCCTCTAGTAAAGGCTCTTCTGCTAGCAGTGACATGAGCAAAACAATTGCAGAGCTGTACCTTTACCCTGTGGTTTATTTGCAAGCTTTTTTGTTTTGTTTTTCTCGCCAAAGTAAATGCCACTTGCTTTACAAAAAATAGCTATTGAATATATTTATTTCATTCGTAGTAGCTTTTGGATGCATGACCGAAAGCAAATAAACAACACACGCAGTTGCTATAGACAGTTTTCACGCAGCTTTAATTTACGACACACTATTATCTTTGTCTGAGGTCCTCATCTGGTGGTCATACACCCAGCACTACCCATTGCATCAAAAATGAAAAACCTTCTCATTAGCAGGCTTTTGGAAAAGGCTAATGGGAATCTAATATGCCCTGTATGGTCTACTCTTATATTCCCATTAACGCATTCCAGTGGACATTGTGAGGGATCTGTGGTTGAGGTGCATTATACATTTATTTATTTGTGGATGACAATAGTCAGGATTGTGAGTCACAGCTGAAACATCTTCATGAATTGAGGGTTCAAACTCCCTCCTTATGGTTGAGTTTACATTCCCAATGCGTCGAAAACCTAATTAACAGCCAACTCTGTGAATGCATAAAAATTTCATACGTGTTCATTGCCCAGGTGTTCACGGTGTCCATTTGCGGTTAACCCACTGCGTTTGTTGTGCAGCAGCAACGAAGGGCATAAAGGGAGCACCTTTTATTTTATGCATCTGTGCTTGCGGGCATTCGCCATAAGGTTAGCAACTGGTCACGGTGGGAAATATGATATTATATACAAATATGTGCTTGTTAATTCAACTCCGCCTGGAACCTCCGTGAATAGATGCAAGCTAAATGTGACCCAGAGGCAAAGAATAGAGGCGTGAGATTGAGCTCTTCCCTACCTTGACATGGATTTCAGAAATGGCTCTGGCACATTCAACTTTGCTTTGGTGGCTGCACATTAAGTGGCCTCGGCTTCTGAGTCATCAGATTAGCTCACCCAATGCATTGTCAAGTTTTGGTGTACGAGGTGGTGGTTCAATACCTTTTTTTAATGGAATGAATGGATGCTTACTTTTCAATTTATAATTGCATGATTGTCGTGGCCACATTTGTTGTGGATACGATGCTAACCCCACAGGGATTTTTTTGTTACTTGAGGTGAGAAATTTACAGCCTCGGGTATAAACCAGTGTCCTTATAATATGCTCTCTGAAGTTAAATGCTGAATCTGTTACTGAGCTGTAACATTTTTAACCTCAAGGATGAGACACTGAACGCATATTTTAATGTCATGCTTTCCCACCTGATGACGGACGCTTGTGTTGCGCCCGAAACGTCGTGATTTATTTTATTTTATACCTACGTGACTTTACCGAAAGAACCAAAGAGTATATATTTTAATGTGTTTTTGTATCCCTTTGCCACAAGGTTTTGCTATTTTATGATGGGTGTAGAAACACTTAACAAAACTGACACTTAAAAATGTTTATTCTTTGGGTTTTTCGGTAAAATCACATAGATAGGTTCAAAGAAAATAACCAAAAAACTACGACGTTTTGATCGCAACACAAGTGGTCGTCCGTGACTTTACCGAAAGACCCAAAGAATATGAATTCCTGCAGTCACGAAAGCTTTAAGTCAAGATTCAAAAATGTTATCAACGATGCATTCGTTTTAACAATGCCCATGTTAATTTATATCGTTTGTTAGAAAAATCAAGACCAACTACTTCATTGTGTCACTGGCAGTGGCAGACCTTCTGGTGGCTATTCTTGTGATGCCCTTTGGGGCTGTGGAGAGGGTGCAGAACGACTGGCCCTATGGCGACAAATTCTGCATAATTCGCACCTCCTTTGACGTCATGTTTACCACTGCCTCCATCATGCACCTCTGCTGCATCGCGTTGGACAGGTAATTCCTCACCACAACATCTGTCCACTCAACGTCAATTTCCACGGTGGTCCCAAAAACCCCGCCCAAAGCTCAGTTGATAAATTATCCCCCCCCCCTTCATGCCCACATCCTGTGCATATCACCAATCGTAGCCCCGATAGTATTTATCAACCCCAATAACTCTAAACCTCTGCGCATGAAGTTAGACCTACAAATCTGCATTTTAACGCTGGGGTTAGTTCAAGGTTGTCAATAAAAAGCAGATTTTTTTGGGTGAACTCTTTGGTACATTGAATAGCGTAATGAAGAATTGGAACTTCTTACAGACTGTGCCAGGTATTTAGTTTCTGATACTTTTGTACTAAGCCAGTTTCCTTGTGACTTTCACAAGTACTGGACTGCATGTAATGCTCATTTTCTTCCATGATCCAGAATTTGTCAAGTACCATAACATGAAGGAATTCTAAAAAGGAGAATATTTCGGATAAAATGCATACTTTCAAAAGACTTTCTGGAACATTGCTCATTTTTAAATACACGGTGTCACTATGGGAACCTCATTTGCCAGTAAAAATATGATAATTGGTTCTTTACCCTGCTATGTGGCAACAAAACTGACACCTTTTTACAAGGAGTCATGTTTGCATAGACCGCAATACCTGCAGTCATAATACAAACAAAAGAACATAACTCTGATAATGTGCACTGTCCTTGAAGTTGATTGGTCCACACCCGAGACAGCTTTCCTTAGAGCCTAGTCTCATATGGGTTGGACCAGATGACGCCAAAAGGCGCACAACTCAAGGACAATGCACCATCAGAGTATGAGAGCTCGGGGCAAGCATCTACACTATGGGAACCTCATTTGCCAGTAAAAATATGATAATTGGTTCTTTACCCTGCTATCTGGCAACAAAACTGACACCTTTTTACAAGGAGTCATGTTTGCATAGACCGCAATACCTGCAGTCATAATACAAACAAAAGAACATAACTCTGATAATGTGCACTGTCCTTGAAGTTGATTGGTCCACACCCGAGACAGCTTTCCTTAGAGCCTAGTCTCATATGGGTTGGACCAGATGACGCCAAAAGGCGCACAACTCAAGGACAATGCACCATCAGAGTATGAGAGCTCGGGGCAAGCATCTACACTATGGGAACCTCATTTGCCAGTAAAAATATGATAATTGGTTCTTTACCCTGCTATCTGGCAACAAAACTGACACCTTTTTACAAGGAGTCATGTTTGCATAGACCGCAATACTTGCAGTCATAATACAAACAAAAGAACATAACTCTGATAATGTGCACTGTCCTTGAAGTTGATTGGTCCACACCCGAGACAGCTTTCCTTAGAGCCTAGTCTCATATGGGTTGGACCAGATGACGCCAAAAGGCGCACAACTCAAGGACAATGCACCATCAGAGTATGAGAGCTCGGGGCAAGCATCTACACTATGGGAACCATCAGAGTTATGTTCTTTTGTTTGTATTATGACTGCAGGTATTGCGGTCTATGCAAACATGACTCCTTGTAAAAAGGTGTCAGTTTTGTTGCCAGATAGCAGGGTAAAGAACCAATTATCATATTTTTACTGGCAAATGAGGTTCCCATAGTGTAGATGCTTGCCCCGAGCTCTCATACTCTGATGGTGCATTGTCCTTGAGTTGTGCGCCTTTTGGCGTCATCTGGTCCAACCCATATGAGACTAGGCTCTAAGGAAAGCTGTCTCGGGTGTGGACCAATCAACTTCAAGGACAGTGCACATTATCAGAGTTATGTTCTTTTGTTTGTATTATGACTGCAGGTATTGCGGTCTATGCAAACATGACTCCTTGTAAAAAGGTGTCAGTTTTGTTGCCAGATAGCAGGGTAAAGAACCAATTATCATATTTTTACTGGCAAATGAGGTTCCCATAGTGTAGATGCTTGCCCCGAGCTCTCATACTCTGATGGTGCATTGTCCTTGAGTTGTGCGCCTTTTGGCGTCATCTGGTCCAACCCATATGAGACTAGGCTCTAAGGAAAGCTGTCTCGGGTGTGGACCAATCAACTTCAAGGACAGTGCACATTATCAGAGTTATGTTCTTTTGTTTGTATTATGACTGCAGGTATTGCGGTCTATGCAAACATGACTCCTTGTAAAAAGGTGTCAGTTTTGTTGCCAGATAGCAGGGTAAAGAACCAATTATCATATTTTTACTGGCAAATGAGGTTCCCATAGTGTAGATGCTTGCCCCGAGCTCTCATACTCTGATGGTGCATTGTCCTTGAGTTGTGCGCCTTTTGGCGTCATCTGGTCCAACCCATATGAGACTAGGCTCTAAGGAAAGCTGTCTCGGGTGTGGACCAATCAACTTCAAGGACAGTGCACATTATCAGAGTTATGTTCTTTTGTTTGTATTATGACTGCAGGTATTGCGGTCTATGCAAACATGACTCCTTGTAAAAAGGTGTCAGTTTTGTTGCCAGATAGCAGGGTAAAGAACCAATTATCATACACGGTGTCAGTGAGGTTGAATTCACTAGCACATATGGTACAGGTTAGTGATGAGTCCTCCTTCCCAAGCAATTGGGATTCAAATCCAGCAGTGACTAAACTCAACTCTAATGTCTCACAGTTCACCAATTTGCAACGGAATTCTCAATTTGTGTGCACTGGGGGTAACCATTAATGGGTAATTACACGCTACTTTAAACATATCGGGAGTCAATATGGATACAATGACTGCCATTACTGCTATTGACCACACCTAGTGTAAAAAAAAATGTGCACCAGCTTAGAACGCTGTGCCATTATATTGTCTAGGCATGCACAACTATTCTGGTCTCTGAGATATTTTTTTTATATATATGTGCGTAAATCTTAATTTGGACTTTGACTTTGTGCCTGTGCCAATAGGCCTTGACTCAAGTCATCTCGTTCTAATATTAGCGCTCAGTTCTGCACTTGGCGCACGGTGGAGATGAAAGACACCGCATATTGCCAATAGCTAACAGCCTCCAAATGTGTTGCACCTCCAAACCAACCGCCTGCTCTCAGCGAGCACACTTTTATTTCTGCGATCCTCGAGTTCGTCCATCCCCACTGCGTATTCAATGAGGATAACTTTATTGGCATGAACTGATGCAAGCACAACGTTGCTCAACAAAGTGTGCCACCCGTGTGCCTATCCATAACCCACTCTGGCAGCCACGTGAGGAATCTTGCAGAATAATTGCGGCAATATATCACTCTGCGTTGAAGAACGCTCTGTGGTTGTGCCCCATTTGTAATGGACTTTGATAGGAAATAATTATTTATATCGTGCTTCATTTACAAACAAATGGCATCGTGTTGAAACTTTTTTTGAGAAAAAATCGCCAATATTCATCATTATAATTGAATTAGTGATAGATTAGAAAAAGACTAAGAGCTCTCACTTCTGTTGTGCGTGCAATTGCCAAACTTTTGCATTCAACTGCGAAACACTTTGTGTACTCAAAACCGACTGCAGGCCAGCAGAAGTTTCGTTTCATTGTCGCTGTAATTTATGGGAAAGCCATTTCATGCAAAAGTCCATTTAAACGTTTCGTGGATTTATCCTTGGTGATTGACAACTCTCAATGGTGATTACTCTGCTTCTCCACTTGCCGCCCCTTATATGTGCACAAAGTTGCCCGTGTGTGTACACTCGGGAAGCTTCAACGCAAACGTGTGTCCGTGTGCAGGTTCTACGCCATTTGCTGCAAGCCCCTGGTCTACCAAAATAAAATGACGCCGCTGAGAGTGGGGCTGATGCTGGGGGCGTGTTGGGTCGTCCCTTCCCTCATCTCGTTCATCCCCATAGCCAACGGCTGGAACATCATCGGCATAGAACAACAGGTGTTTCTCTTGGATGCCTGCCAGCCCCTCGCTCGGTCGCCGCCATATCTCTGATAAGACTCACATTTGCGGTGGCCTCATTTCAGCCATGTCAAATATATTATTAATTTGTCGGCGACTGTGTTTATATACTGCGTGAATGTGTCTCTATGCGTCTGACAGTAGGATATATGCATGTGTCTGAGTGGTAGTGTAGTGGTTAGCGCACTGCGCTACGAACCCCGGTAACCTGAGTTTGATTCCAGGCTTTGGCTAACATCGTTGGAGGTATATCTGAAATGGTCCTGGGCCGTCCCTTAGCTTGACTCGGCTTTAAATGGGTAGCTGGTGGGGTACGTGTACATCGGCATTGGGGAGAAAAAAGCGGTTGATTGGACGTGGTGCTGGCCAAACCACCCCCTCCCCCCCGTGTATTGTGCCAGCTTTCATCGGTTCTCGCTAACAGCAATTGCCCCATCAGCCTAGGTAGGTTATACAGATGATATAAGTCTCTATACATCAGTAACATAGCGATGTTAACGCTGGGTTTTTTTTACACGCTGCGTGATGTAAATATTAAAAAGTGTGACTTGTTTTGTGCGAGCTATTTCACGATTTTCTGTGGCTTCGCTGCGGTAACCTAACCTACGAGTCGCGTGCGCCACAGCTTGAGCTCCGGCTAGGTCAGGCGAAGGAGGCGAACCAGACGCACTGCATCTTCATGGTGAACAAGGTGTACGCGGTGGCCTGCTCTCTCGTTGCCTTCTACATCCCCCTGGGGCTCATGGCGGCCGCGTACCAGCGCATCTACGTGACGGCCCGCGCCCACGCGCGCCAGATCGGCTCGCTGCAGCGCGCCGTCTCGAAGGACACCACGGGTGACGAAGTGACAATGGTGACCTCGGGCGCCGCGTCGCCACTGAGGGCCCAGCATCTGGTGCCGGTGGCCCAGGCCACGATGGTGCAAACGCAGTCGACGCGCTTCCGTCACGAGACGAAGGCGGCCAAGACTCTGGCGATCATCATGGGCTGCTTCTGCCTGTGCTGGGCGCCGTTCTTCATCAACAATGTGATCGACCCGTTCGTGAACTATGACACGCCGCCACAGCTGTGGGACGCGTGGCTGTGGTTGGGCTATGCCAACTCGGCGCTCAATCCACTCCTCTACGCGTTCCTCAACCGCTCGTTCCGCCGCGCTTTCCTCGCCATCCTGTGCTGCTGGGACGCGGCTCGTTACCGCCGCTCGTCCTTCAGCGGCCACTCCGTGCGCTACTCCGTCAGCACCAACGGCAGCACTGTCCAGCCGGTGCCCAGGTGAGCTGTCCTGGCTTTGGCATGCTCGCGTACGTGCATGGTTTCTCCCTTTTCAGTATTTAGCTGCTTGGAGAGATGTTTACCGGTAAGAAGTGTAGAAGCACTGGTGTCTTATTATATCTATTTGCCGAACACTTTGCCAATAGGGTGGGAGCGGTGGTGCAGTGGTCAGCGCGCTGCGGTATGAACTTCACGGCCTGGGTTTGATCCTTGACCACAGATAATATATTACGCGAGTTATATATTCCAGCTGGCCTTTAACCCCCACTTCACCAAGTCGTGCTGATCAGCATAGGGAAGTATGGTCAAACAATCCCACGTGACTAAAAATTTTAAAACATTCGTTTTTTCTTCCCCCCCCCAGTGTATTCCAATTGTGCTAATGTCTCGAGGCGAAGACTTAGTTTAGGATCTCACAGAGCAAACACACCTGATGTGTCAGAGAATGTCTCTCAAAAAATCCTTCCAGTGGCCTTTCCCATGCCCTCTGCAGTGAGATGGTTTGCCGCTTGGCAGTCAAACCATTATTTTCAATTTTCAGAACTGGAATTTAGTTAATAAAGTTCAAACCAAATTTAAATACGATGTGTTTTTTCACGTGTGTACAGTCATTAGTCACTGAGCTGAGAACATCAACTCGCTCTACTTGATGCCCCGGTTTTCGAACCATAACTGGTTGCCAGGATTCAAACCCAGGTTCTCAGTGGTGCTGGCTCAGCACTCTGACCCACCACACCTTAGCCAATTGACAATTATTTAATCGGTGTTTTGGATGAGGGGTGGGGGGGGAGTTGCAAAATTTAATACGTGAAAAAAAATCCTTCTGTTCCCAATTGAGGAAACAGTGTCAATATCCAGTTCTTACCAGTCGGGCACTCGCCTGATTTTATTGTTTTATTGTAACACGGTTGGTAGTTCAGGGTCCAAGTGTGTGTTTATAGGTCGTTAAACAAATACTTGCATAGTATGTGATAGCAATTCCTTCACTTGTTACATTACTTTAAGTGGTACGTATTCCACGGTAAACAGAATGCCTCTGGGTGCTATGTCACATTGCATTTTGCTTGCTGGCGAATCGTGGATTTTTTTTTAATATGAAGCAGACTTCAAATGGCTCACAAGAATAATTCAATATTCTGTGTTGTGGCGCTGTTGGAATGTTGTTTTGTTGCCAAGAGATGGATGTCCATTGAAGCCACATGGGCAACAAGCAACAGCGTCGTGGCTTATCAGCCACCTTATTTTTAGCACAACCTCTTTTGTTTTTAGATAAAATGCTTTATGTAACTTTTGATCTGGGTTAAGGTACAAAGGTTCGTTGTAACTGAAGGCGATAAGCTCTATTGCAGGTCTCTCGCAAGTTGTAAAATGCTGAAGGTGTGCGTGAAGCATGGCATTTGGTGCTGCGTTACTTATTCAGCATCATTTTTAAAACGAGGGTATATCATCGGTTTGATTTAAGATCTTTTTCCCCCTCCTTGCACTTTACTAGGAAAGCCAGTTAGATGCAATTGAGCGCTTAATTAGTTTTCAACCTGTCTTTGGCTGGAATTTCACAACTGGTGGCACATATATATACGTTCAGAATGGCAATTGGTGACTTATTGTCGGTAACAAAAATAGTTTTTTTTATGGAGGAAGAAGACGTGCAGACATCGCTCCGATTCGCAAACGTCTCTCTCTCCGATTCCCAGCAAGATGGCTATAATATGCTTGTAATGAAATCTCTTCCACCACTCTTAAATTAATCGGAATACAGTTTGATGAGCTCTAGCTCATGTTATCCTGCATGTTGGATGCACATGTGCAAGTCCACTCCTACGTGCATGTAGCGTTGTTTTGAATATTTTAAAAAGGGCTATTAGCTGTGATGTTTCTACGGATATTTAGTTTTGTAAAACCAAATATTTGGTGTACACAGGATTTGCAGTCTTTGATGTTTTTTTTGCCCCACTTCCTCATGCTAAGTAATTGTGGAAGGTTGTTGCTCAGCTGCATGACTTATTTGCCTTTCGAAGTTTACCTGCAGGTGCCTTCATTTATTAACATCAAGTCAAAGGGATTTCCTGCTCTAATGAGCGTTGAAGCAAGTACACATCTGCTGTTTACAGCATTTAATCCAGTGGTGGAAATTCCACATTTTTATGACAGAGTGAGTCCATCCTTAGGACAATTATCAATCACTTGCCTACAGAGCTTGTGCTCATCCTTTCAACACCAAAATATTAGTGGATTGAATCGAGCACCAAATGGCATTTTAACTTGCGACCTCCCGATTGTGAACTGCACGCTCTACCGCTGTACCTCCCAGCCAGACATAATTTTCTACAAATATATTTTCATAAATTCTAGCCATTCTCAATCCAATGCTAGATGAAGGGCCACCCCACACGATATTGGCAGTGCCAGATTAAGCTAGTGTGGGGCCTGTAGCATATATTATAAAGGGGCCCAAAGATAAAAAAAAGTAAATATTAAAACACAAATTTTTAAATCTTGACTTAACGCTTTTTAACTATCTACGTGACTTTACCGAAAGACCCAAAGAATACAAATGTTTTACTTGTGTAGTAAAGTAAGTTATTTTTATACAGCCAGATAATACGACAAATCGCTAACCTTAAACACCCAGTCGTTCATAAAAGTTGAAGGCACTATAGTACTATAGTAATAAAGAAAGTGCATAATCACTGAACCGGCATTGATAGCTTGAATGCATTTAGCGCGGGGCCCTTGAAAGTGCGAGGCCCGTAGAATATGCTAGTTTTGCTACTAGGATAATCCGGCACTGAATATTGCTCATAGGTTTTTTTTTACTTACCATACATCACGCTGCTGCTAGGTGTGGGTTGGCAAAGGGCGGACCAGGACGGCCCCTCCCCCTGCTGCCCCCGCTGAAGGGGAGATGGGGGGGGCAGGTCTAGGTTTTGATATTATTTGGCCATGGTGTTAGCCGTGGCTGGAATGGAGCTCTGGTTCCTCTGCGGTTAACAGTTGAAGCGTGCTAACCAGCTTGTTATGTAGGCAGTGCTCATGCCCCGTTTGCAGCCCCGGATCCAGTGGTGAAAATGTCCACCATTTTACAACCACTGTTGGCTTCTCGACAAAACACGGTACTCACTTTATTCACCTCGGAGGGATGATGGGCTGAGTCAATTCCCCCCCCCAAAACAGGATTTGAACTCCCAAAACATTCCTCTTGTGAACCGTTCACTCGACCACTGAGCCACCTGGTCCGTAATTTATTTGAAACTTCTGCCATTTCCCAAGCAATTACTTCATACTGCATGTCTTTTTAATTGAAAAAGTTTAGCACCAGTGTAATGTGAAATAGAACAAATGATTCCAGGTGCAAAAGCTATTACCGTGCACTGTTGGCTCCGTCCGGTGCAAAATAAGTTCAACAAACATACGTGACCGTGTTTTTTGCAGTGCTCTTTGCAAAGACTACTGCTACCTGAAAAGACGATTGTTAAATATGTATTGTGTGTTTGTGAGACACAGTATCTCTTCTTGTTGCAGATAATGTTTAACAACGTGGGGCAGGTTGAAGTTGCAATGTCAAGACAATGGCATAGCACCACTGTAGATTTAATCGCACAGAACTTAAAGGTTAAAGAAACAAACAAACAACAAACATGTTTTTCTGAAATCAATTTATGTTTTAGGGGGCTCCCTTCTCAATCTAGGGGTGGAGCGTATTGCTCATGTTTAATTTATTTTGCACCATACGTAGCCAACCGTGCTAATCGGAGGTACAATGGTATGTGCACTGCGCCAAAACCCTGCTACCTCGGTTCGGTTCCCAGCCGTGGTTAATGTCAGTGGTGAGACGATATTTAAACTGGCCCTGCCTGCCTCCCCCCACGATTGATGCTGCGTGGGGAGGCATTCATTAAGCGGTGGGTTGTTTGAGGGCTGTTCTCAACTATTTTCAATGTGATCCATGAAATTGGGGAAACAGATTACTTATTTGCCGATGCTGCATTGTCAATGGCGCATGAGCACGAATAACAACAAGTATAACCCGTAAAAACAAAGTTTTTCACTATAAATCCTTTATATGCGTGGCGACTAGAGTCCTCTCGTCCTCTGGCTTGAGATGGCTGCCACCTATGGGTCAGATGATTGTCTGCCAGCATTAAGCAATTGGTAATTAAATATTTTAAAAATGTTCCCTAAACAGTGTAAAATTTTGGGAAAATTTTTTCACGAACATTAATTGTCACGCACAACGAGTCTGTGTGGAAAATGTCAGCTCGATTGGATCGCGGGAAGTGGGTTAAAAAACGACCGAAAGATTTGCACGGTCCTAAGCAAGCAAGCAAGTGAACTTAATATAAAGGATTTAAAAAGGACTCGACACATTCGTCAATAACACTGCCTTGAATGGACAAGTGTATTATTATAGGTGACTTTTCAGGTAATGGCCGCTGTCGCTGCTGCTGCTACCGCTGCCGCTGGTGGAGAAGGGCCATTTGAACATCATGGCGATACCCCGGGGGTACAATAGTACCCCGGCTCTCGAATAATGTCCGTGATGCAGTCATTTTTAGTCTGTTGATGGTCGGCGATCCGGCAATCGACTCATCTCGACGAACTGTACACGATGTACCACTACGGTGCATACGAGCGTTCAGGGTTTCAGCGCAATCGTCCTCGCTGCGTTTCGACATCGTGGAGCGTGGCACTGATTTCAGATTGATTGGCAGCCCAGTTGCGGAGTTAAGTACACCCCTGGAAAAAATAGCGTCCCAGAAATAAAATATTTAATTGCCTCGGCCATTTTGTATTATTTGGTACCCCGGAGTACAGCTATAAGGATCATTTGCCGAAACGTCACCTGCTACATGTTTTTTTCCTTTCATGGCAGTGTTATTGATGAATGTGAGTGTTTTCGTGAAATTGGTGACTTGTCAGCCAGCTGACGTAATAATGTGAATTTAAACACGGTGCATGCGGGGAGTCGAATGCTGGAAGCCCTTAGTGCTATTTTTATCGCATTTTCTGAGCACAGGCCCAAAATGCCAAGCGACCATCAACAAACAGAAGAGGACTATTGAGGATGTAATAGATACAACTCAATATGTTCCTTGATTTGAGCCATGTTATAAGTCCTTGGGAAAATATCCCATGGGAGCGAATGCCAAAATTGAGCAGCACGAGCAGGAGCAAATAAAAAGCATAAAGAGAAGTGGTCTGACCTGCGGTGTGGTGTTGGAACATGGTAAGAATCGGACGAAACAGTTGGCCTGTTGGACCGAGTCGTCCAAGTGGGTGGAGGAATCGATGATCGTGTGAGTAAAGTTAGATATATGTTGCAACCTTCTTACAAGCTCGACATTTTTTCCAGAAAGCGTGGGCACCCTGGAGGGACGAATGTGACCTTACCACGCACCGACATTTGGTGAATGCTTGGACTGTTGCACCGAGAGATATTTCACCTAACTTCATGATGCGCCGTTGCTGTATTAAAACAGAATTTTATGAGCTGTGAAGTGTTGTGAAAATGAACCCCGGTTATAAAAATGCCCTCCCAGTGTTTCTACCCACAGTTCTGGTTAACATTATAGACCCAGATTACTATAGCATGCTTTCTTTGGCCATGTGAAGCTGAATGGACTTATGAAAAAGTCATGTTTTCAGCAATATTCAGACAGCACATGCGATGGACACAGCAAGAGCTCCAAGCTTTAATATCACTGTGGCATTGTTGAAATGCAACGTGATTGAATTTATTTCATGCATGAGTTGATTTTGAATATTCGTTTAATATTTAAACAATATATTTTTCGGGGCAAATTTGTATGACCTGAAAGTAAAATATAATGGAAAAAAAATGTTCACGTAATTACAAACTTTGAATGTATACTTCAAATTACTTTTCTTCCAGAGGACGTTCAGTGAGAAACATTCTAATATTTGCGGTTATTATCACACTCCATTAGTATTTCATCTTTTTTTTCGACAGTGCCTATCAAAAGCGATCTGCTTTTGTGTGCTGGGCAAGGCACTGCAGAATTCACCTGGGGCTGGGTGGCCCCCACAGTGCGCCTCTTCCATTTTCTTTATCTCAGGGTCGATGATTTTTTGGAAAATGACTGTTGGTCCTCTTGTTGACCTTTAATTCAAGCTACAAATCTCCGGCTAGCTTTTTGTGTAAGGCCAGGCATGACATAGTAAAGTGTTTGCACTCCATAAAGAGTAAACCGCTGCACTATTGGTCCAGCTATTCCACTGAGAGATCAGCAAGTGCAGGACCGTGATGATGTAGGTGTAGTTGTCCCCTTATTTATAGGCTTCGCATGAACACGCTTTGATGCAATATGAAGAACCGACATGCTTGTTCAATTTACATTGATGTTGAGCATTTACTGACGGTGATGTGGACTAAAACTGCCCTCTGAGTTTACAGGTGTAAAGCTCATAGCTGTACAATGACGATAATGGTTAAATACCTAGATGGTGGCAAGCACCAAGGATTAAAGTAAGATTATGACCGAGTGAGTGTAGGGTTACCGCGTAGCGTGTCTTAGTTGTGATGTACAGCTCTCCCGTGTGTTTTCTCGTTATGCTGTACGTTGTTCAGCAGTATGTCCGATGTTTCGCGTCATGTTGCAGCGGGTGAAAAGTCAGAAACATTGGACATCATGCAAAACAACGTGGGGTGCCACCCGAAATGATCTTTGGAAACGTAATTGTACTTTTTGTAAAATGGACAGTCTGGCTGTTATATCATTGCATTGTTAATACTAACACACTGCAGCAGAAGCGCAAATCCTTTACGGCTGTACTGCGGTGTCCTCGAGTTTAAGAGGCTTTTGTCCCTTCTCTGCACTCCCTCTCCTCCTCTCGCACCTCTCCCTGTCCTCCTGTGCTGCGCGTGTGCCGTGCGTGAATGTACGCCGTGTGGTACGCGCGCATGTGCGTGCTTCCACGTGTGTGTGTGTGCGTGCGCGCGTGTGCCTCTACACAGCGCGCGCGTGCGAGCTCGCGCACGCCTCACCAGCCGCCCGCGGACTCGGGCAGCGGCCTGCCCCGCTGTCTCCAAACTGGTGACACATTTCTGTGGGGCGCCCAGTCCAGTCTAACCCGCTGCTAAAGCTTCTGGGCACCTGCCCTGCACTGTAAGTGTCTGCTGCACATTGGCTGTGGGCTGCAGTGATTTAATAACAGAGTTAGCTGCTCCATTAATTCCAATCTTTCTGCTCCTCGGCCATGCCAGAAAATGACATGCAAATGGATTCGCTTTGTTTTTGTCTCAAGCTGATGTTGTTACCGCTCGCATTTGCGACTTTTCCCATTGCAGTTGGACAGTGTTTTCTTTTGCTTTGCATGGGGCTGTGCTTTGTGAATGGATACATTTTTACATTATTTTTTGTAAATTTATTCCACTTTTGTTTTTGTTTGACGCTTCGTGCATGCATATGCCTGAATGTGAGTTTGCAACTACTGGCTCTTAAGTAGTTGCAGGTCAGTGTTACAAATACGCGTTTGCATACAAAACAACGTGCATGCAACTTATTCTGATTTTTATGGGAATATTCTTTTGAATACTATTTATAGCATGAATGTCTGCACACCACTAATGTTTTTGTTGTACAAATGCTATTAAGCGTGCAGCATATGCAATGCAGTTTAATTTCACTGCTATCCTTAGTCCACCATGAAAATGTGTCCTAGATGGTTTTTGTACCTGGATATACGTAATGGATCAATGATAATAATGTGTTCGCTTTACAATACTCCAATAGCACAGATTTTTTTTTTACATTAGGTGCCATATATTTAAGCAATATTTCTGCGGAAAATGTATGGCAGATGACATTCAGTATTATATTTACAGTAACCAATTGGTTCATCATCCACCATAACCTATCCACTGCTGGATGAAGCCCTCCCCTTTCCTTAACCATCCTCATGGCCCTACGAAGAAACAATGCATCCCATTCCTGCACGAGCTGATCTCTCCACTCCATCTCTTGGGTGTGTTATTTCCTTTGGTTGTCATTCCATCATGGGTCTTTTTCCATTGGCCATCGTTCCGCACACTTAACAGTCAAAATAATGCCTCAATTATGTTTGTTCCCTGATGCATGTTTAATTCCCAGCATGTATCTCTCCATGCTTATTGGCACACTTGTTCGCTTTTGTTGCATGCTGTTTGCCAATCTCCATGTTTCTCACTGATATGTCATGTCCTGTTATATGCACTGATTGAAAATTTTATTTTTCAGGCACATTTATCACAGCAATGTATTTCTATGAAATATGTTTGTATGTTGTTTTTTGTTTAAGAATTTCAGTTTTCTAAAAGCACTTCATCCTGTTTCGATTTAAAGCTTTCGTGACTGCAGGGATTTATATTCTTGGTTCTTTCGGTAAAATCACGTAGAAGGGAAATAATAAAATAATACAAATAAAACATAATATAATAAAATTCTCACGACGTTTCGATCGCAACGCAAGCAATCGTCCTCAGGTGAAGAAACAGGGCTGTCGGAAAGACAGCGAGACACATTAGGACGCTGTCTTTCCGACAGCTCTGTTTCTTCACCTGAGGACGGCTGCTTGTGTTGTGGCCGAAACGTCGTGATAATTTTATTATATTATGTTTTATTTTTATTATTTTATTATTTCCCTTCTACGTTACTTTACCGAAAGAACCAAGAATACACTTCACCCTGCTTTATTTCTTCATTTTGATCTCTATCCTCCTCCGATAGATCACCCACGTGACACATTCAGTTGATTTATCTCTCGAAAATGAACTTCTTTTGCTCAGCAAACTTGTTGCATATTGTTTCTCATGTTTATTTTGTGCCAAAAATTGCACCCGTCTTTGTAACATCACACTAGATTGGCCGACAAGATATTCGTTATAATAACCAATTGAAACGAACTACAATAAATTATTGAAGGACTAAATTGTTTACTGTTATGTGAGTACAAATGATGAATTAGTTTAAGTGCTCCCAGTTGTTCTGGGTACCATTTGTAACTATTAGCCTTTTTTTTACAAAGGATGAAATGAGGACACTTACAACTAATAAACAAAATGTACAGTTATACAAACAACAACGGAAACATTGCAATGCCTGTAATTCCTCTTGTGTACTGCATGTTGTCCAAACTATCAAAGTATTAAAATTGGTTGAAGCGAAAAAAAATAGGAACACGTTTCCACATAAAACTTAGAAAACGTGAAATCTGAAAATTCGTACGAATATAATTCAATAATTAGTTGTGTGCTATTACGTTTGACATTTCTGAAACTTGCCAACGGGACTGAATAGATGAGCAACAGTTACACATCGGTGTTAAATATGAGGCTTTTGGGATATGAACTGGCAGATGCTCTCAGTGCTGCTGTGGGTGCACTGTGTGTTTATGTGGCTATGGGGGTAGTCACAAGACCCATGTGCACATGTGGGTATGTAGAGAGCAGAAGTAATTACGCATAATTTAGATGTTATCCTGTATGAATAGGCCATGTTAAAGCTTTGTGTGAAGTAATGCTTTTTTTTTACAATTTAATTGTGTATATATATATTTTAAATATAGTTATTTTCAAAGTCAAAGTGGTTTCCTGCTTTCTTTAAAAATTGGGCAGTATTAATCTCCTATTTGCTCTGAGCCGGTGGTTGAAATTCCACATTCCTTTCGATGGTGGGGTCGCGAATCCTGAGGACAACCACAATTGACATCCACACAAAGCGACGTTCTTACTTTATTGATGCTGGAGAGAGAGGTTAAAAGAATCTCCACCTCGGGTTCTGAACCCAAGTACATTTCCGATTGCAGGCTGCACTCATTGTAACCATTACACCACCGGCCAGCTAATGTTCCTTAAGCTTTCAAAATTATTATTTTATGATAAGGAACAGAGAATAACAATTCTCGAAAAATATTGAGTGATTAATTATCTTATTTAAAAAAAGGTATTGTACAACCTGAAATGAAAATATATATGTTACAATCCCCCAAACAAGAACCACCAAATTTGGGTGGTGGTGCAGTGGTAATTTAACTGCGCTATAAACACAGAATTCGATTTCTGGCCATGCCTAACTTCATTGGCAAGTGATATTTTTACTGCTCCTGCCTTCCCCCCCCCTTGACCGACACACTAACCAGAATGGTGATGTATGGTCAAACAACCCCACTGACTGACACGACATATTGCCTTTATTCAGCATCTAGATCCGCAGAGATCAGAAATTATTAAACATCAGAACATCAGAAAGGTTACTAATGAGAGGGGCCATTCGGTAGATCCAACTCATTCGGGCACGACAATTATCCTCTGTGGTCTGACAGTATGGGGCGATGATCTATATGGATAATCCCAATTAATTTATGCAAGTACATTTTCAGAGATTTCAAATTTCGAGCACGATGCCAGCATAGAAATGGCTTACTCTTGCAAAAGATGTCACCTGATCTCTAACGTCCACTGTGAAGAAAATTGTGAATATTTCTTTTTATAGTTGACATGCGCAGTATTCATCAGGGTGGCCGCTGGATTCAAACCGTGAACCGATGCAAAAGTGGCTACAGCTAGGCCATGTCACCAGCCCATTCGCATTATCATGGTGAAGTAAAATTGTATATTTTGGTAAGTAATTTGGAAATATCTATGGTACATGTCTTCAGGAGCACTGGGAAAGCTTTAATCATTTGCAGCAATGACGTAAGCATACAAACATAAACTTTAAAACACGTGGCTTACACTGGCTGTGGAATGCGTCTACCCATTTGACACACATGTTATTTTGTCAAGATGGTTTATGCGTAAAAGATTCCACATTGTTAAAATGTAAACACAAACCATTATCAGTTAATCCTTTGATCTGTGTTATGTGAGCAATGGTTAGCACACTGCACTTGCAATCTAGATACATGGGTTCGATCTCCCAGAACAGAGCTGCAAGTTATTATTGTTATTTTTATATATCTCCCCACTCCTGTCTGCTCAGAAGTGTCAATGGGTACACCCATAGTTAATCGACCGGCAGCCCTCGTGTGGTGGAGTAATGTGTAGGGACTCCTACCTCTCCCAGGATGTCTAGCGAGTGTGAAAACAAAATTTGTGCCAAATTACCCCTCGAGTGGTCTGTCTAGTTGGGTCCCTTCGGCCAGAAGTGGCGTAAGTAAGAAATAGCAGGGCTGCGCTTCTACGCTTTTTACTTTTTAAATTAGTTATTTTTCAACAATAACATTTGTTGAACGCATTAGCGGCAAACAATCTGTGCACATTAGATACTAAACCTCGATGAACACGTCACCTTCATGCCATCTGTTTTTGTATTTTTTACGTGCTTAATCTTTTTTAGATTAGAAAATAACCAATATACTTCACCTAATTTTATGTAATAACAAAATCCTTCAAACAACATAATAAATGTTTTGTCCGCTATTATAGGTCTCGAGTATCAAAAAAATAGTACTTAATACTTTGCATGTGTTTCAGCACAATTGCAAATAGATTTTCCGTCTTAAATATCACGTAGCTAATGACCGCTGTACAATCAATACAAGGCATCTTTCAAAGCCAAACATTGACTTTTCCTCTTCTTGATTTCCTCGTGGGAATGTCCGCCGCTACTAATTAATTCGAGCGTCGTGCCGCATTGAAAGTCTCTAAAGCCCTCCAGATTGGCGAGCACTTTGGTTGCAGCCCCTCATAAAGTCGACTTGCAGCAGCGTTGGCTGCCATACCTCGTCTCTCAAACTCATTAGTCAAGCCATAGCGGAAGTCGCGCCAAACACTTTGCCAAAAACACGGCCGCTGGCAACCGTATCTTATGTTTTTTGAGTAACTGTTTGAAAGCAATAAACAAGTAATGATAAGTAATAATCGTATGTACACGTGTACGTATAGAGAAGGCCTATTATATTACTATACATCTTATTGATGTTATTTTTTTTATGCATGTTTAAATATGGTATTGTTTTTTTGTAGCAGTCCAAGGTCCTTATGGTGAGCTCTGGCTTGCAGATCGCACTCTGCGTGGTTAATATCAAGTGATTGGTTAACGGGTATTCATCCTTTGCCTGCGCCGTAGTTAAATGTTGCGCACATTTTGGAATTCCATATACAGCACTTCATGTGTCACGTTCATTCTATCCTTCCAGGTGGCTCGGCAATAGAGCGAGCAGCTCACAATGAGAAGGTTGCGAGTTCGAATGCCTGATTGGGGGGGGGGGGGTTGACTCAGCCCATCATCCCTCTGGAGGTCGATAAAAAGAGTACTGCTTTTGGGGGAAAGTCAACAGTGGTTGTCCTATGTATAGACTCCTACACCATAGTAATGTGGAATTCCCATCACTGTCTTGGGGCTGTAAACGAGAGATGAACACTGCCTCAATATTTACTTGAGCAAGAAACTACTCTGACATTGATAATTGGTTTTTTTACCCTTCTATCTGGCAACAAAACTGACACCTTGTTTTACAAGGAGTCATGTTTGCATAGACCACAATACCTGCAGCCATAATGCAAACAAAAAACATAACTCTGATATTCTTTTATTGTCAAATGTATCGGTAAGATAATCAGACAATTGTTGCACTTGTTAATTTTGAATTTTTACTAAGGTGGTAAACGGAGGTTACATTTTTCCATGGAATATTTTCCTGGACTCTCTCTCCCAGGTAGCTCTGCCTGAAACCAAGCTTTGGTGGCAACTTAATTGGGGAGCTATCTCTTGTGTTCAGTTGGTTCTTGCAAAAGATCGTGTGAGTAGTAGCGCCTCGGTGGATGGCAGGTTAGTGGCCATGACCACTCTTTACATTATATATTTTGGAGTGGGAAGTATTGTGTTCACTTCTGTGTGTTTGTGTTCACTGTTGTTTAACTTCTGTGGCACAGCATTACAAGTGACAGCACACAAACTCCGGGCATCCTCACAGCGGTTTTTGGCTAACTATCGAACAAAGACGGTTACTGCATTGCGCGCTTTCAGATGCGCTTCTCCAGCCATCTGGAATGCTCTTCCTTTTAATCTAGATTGAAAACGAATTTCTTTAGAACTGCTTTTTGTGTTTAGTTTTGTCCTTCCCTGCACCTCTGATTAGCACGGTTGGCTGTGTACGGTGTGAAATAAGTTCAACATAAATGGGTGCAAAAACTTTGTTTAATGCCACCTTGGATTAAAATATTGGCCCTCCTCTTTAAACAGTTTGAAGCATTTGTATTCTCAAATTAAATACTTTGTCAAATTATTAATGGTCACCAATTGAAAGTTACCAATAACAATTAATTATAGAAGCAAATGCAAAGGAAACTGCTGAAATTAATTACCAAGGCCTTATTTTAAAGAAGAGTTGGATGGATGCAAGCTAATATAATTCATCGTTTTTTTAGGGTTGACTGAATAACAATGGCCTGTTTAAACACCAGTACAGTAGCATACAAAATTATAGCGAAAACACCATGAAAATGAGGTTTTATCATGCATGGTGAGGATATCATTTTATTCATTTTACATGAGACGAACTGTATAGCACACACAATATCGGGTGAGGAAAGTGGGTGTTATCCAATAAACAGTAGGCTAGATTACTGGCAAGCCAAGATCTATCAGTGGCATCTATTATATACTAGAAGCATCGACCTTTTAATGCGATTTTACAAAAATCAAATTGATTTAAGATAAGTCCTTAAAAATATGGGCTTGGTATTGCTTTCATCTGCACATTATGGAGGGATTTGATTGGGATTTATGACATTTGGAGACAGAGTGGCTGAAATGCTGTGGTAGAGCAGCATTCTGTGTAGTGTTTTTCCATTTTTATTTTGAGATGGAGCCATTTATGAGACACTGGAATAAATCCTGCACCTGTCTTGAATTTTTTTTAAGGGTAAATAAATCGACTTTTCTTTCTTCGTATTTTTGTCTTCATATCAGGTCTAATCCTTTGCGTCAGTTGTCCATGTGTAGGCAAAAAAAGTCTCGACAAAACCAAAGGAATTCAAACGCTTGTACCAAAATAACAGTGGGCAGCTAGGCAGCAGGCCAATGCGGGACACATGAGCTGCCAGTGCATATCTCTGTCAGCTGACTGCCAGAATGATGGCTTCAGTATTCTAAACGTTTCTTCCTTTTGCTCGGCCACCGCCGCAGCCTGCTCCTGCTCAGCTCGGACAGTGGCTCACTCGAGCCAATCTCGTACGGGTATTCATGCAGCAAAAAATATATATATAAGAAACCTCCATTAATGCCTACGGGGTGAGCATGCCCACTTGGCATGAAATGATGCATCAATTCACCGACTAAAAGTGTTCTCATGATTCATGATACACTGCCAAACTGTGGACCATAGAGCAGACCCACTGTATTCTGCGCTCCTTCAATGGAGGAATAGCAAAATTACACGAACTCTACCTCCTGAGGCCATCTCGTGGCAAAGACCTCGACATTGGCATTTAGTTCCTTAACATATTGCCACAATCGAGAGTAGAATAGAATGATACACTCGGCATCAGAGAGTGTGAGAAAAATCGATTATTTATAATCCATGACAATTCGGTGCATATTATAAGATGTTTGGTTTAATGCAAATGAATGAATAATACTTGCAAATGGGACGAATGCATATAAATGACAGGGAAACAAGACAATGCAATGATTCTTGATTTGAGTAGTGACTCTGGATAGTGACAATTATTCAAATCGCGTTGGGATGGCACAATGCCAATCCCTACCACCGTGCCATGTAAAAGGAAAAAGTGCAGCCCTGCGATTACTTTTTCGTGCCACTGCTGGTGGAGGGGCCACTTGAGGGGATCTCTAAAGGATATTATGGTCTACTTGTTCACGTTGGCCAGACATCTTAGAAGAAATGCGAGAACCCACACTTTATCTCTAACACACGCGACCTGCCGATTGACTCACTGTGGTGTATACATTTACACTTATGGGTGGAAGAGAGGTGGGGGGATTTAAGAAACTTGACCATTTATTGCAACGACCAAAAACGAACCTGTGACCTCTACATTTCAAGTCCAGTGTGCTGTGCAATACACCATGGCAGCATCTCTCGGTGCATTGTGTGGCAGGAAACCTTATAATTAGATTTTTTTTTCTTTCCCTCTATTATTGCACGTGTGTTCCCAATTTTAAAAAAAATCACTGCTGCATTGTCAACGTTTGGGTCAAATGGGAAAATTAAAGGCGGAGAATGAAAGGGATTTAATTAAAAATGTAATGCTACTTCTTTTTAGTTGTACTTTTATCTTTTTTATGTCCACGACTAATCACTGCTGCCCACGTGGATGTCATTGGCTGTGAAGTGAATTGATGTGGGAGAACCTTTAATTTGAGATTAAGCAGGATTACATGAATAAGCTGTCGACTCGTAACAGAAGCACCAATTGAATCTAAATAGAAATCTTTCGGCTGTTTGTGGTTAGTGAGGCTGATCGAACGTGTTCCAGTGACATCTGCTGTTATGAGAACAGTGGTTGAGCACACCTTACCATTTCCCAATGCGTATATTACCTCATGAAATATCGGATCCGAAAAGTAGACCGTGATTTAAGTAAATCTATGGAACAATTGAGGTTCATTACGAATTGTGAACTCGTGTTCATGGTACAAAAAAGCATTGAGAGAACCACGCTTGGGAATTACACTGAGTGAACAGAAGAGATCACTTGGATTGGAAAAAAATATTCAAGTTGGAAATATCTTACTGGCCATCAAGAATAGTAAATGGGCTTGGGCAGGACATGTGACTATACAGGGAAGATGACCGGTGGTCGAGCTTGGTGACAAAGTGTCAGCCAAAGTAGAGACAACACTTGAGAGGACTTCCTCCTCAGAGATGGAGTTGAAGCGAGATGGCTTGGAACGAGAGTTGTTAAAATCGTTTCTGATTGCATTAAATTAAGGCGGGGGGGGGGGCAGTTGCTGGTTTTGCCACACACATTGAAATGTCTGGCACGGCTTTACCCTTTTTAACTGAGAAAGGAAGGTAGTCTTCCGTGGTGTAATGGTCAGCACACTGGACGTGCAGTGGTCGCTTGTTCGATTCCATCTCCCGGTGCAGCAGTGGAAACAACGGTGCAAGTTTCTTATATTTTTTCCCACGGCCTCTGTCCACCCAGCAGCATGAATGTGTGCGCAGCAGTCGTTCGGCAGGTCATGTGAGGTGGGATAAAGTGTCGGTTCGCCCACCTCCTTCAAAGAGTGCACCAAAAATCCTGCATAGCTCTTTCTCGTGAAGGCCGCTTCCTCCAGCAGTGATGTGAGCAAGAAAGCAATTGCAGGGCTGCACCTTTATCTTTCAACTGAGAAACGAGGGAAAATATACAACGCAGTGACTTGTGCCTCTGCGGTTTTGTACGTTCGTGTCTAACAATTGGTGCATTCATGATCAACGTTCCATTGAAAACAATTCCCGGATTTTTCGCATTCGAAATGGTAATCGATTACCGAAAACGGTTACCGGTTATCGATTAACAACTCTCGTTCTTAATTCGCAGGATCATGAAACTGCTAAATCTTGGGTCCCCCTCCCGCCTCCTTCACCCCCCCCCCCCCCACCAACAGTAAAATGAAGTATAGTCAAAGAACCTGACATGGCATGAGTCGGCCTTACTCCAGCAGTGAATTGGCACGGGGCTGTAAATAACGTTATTGTTATCATCATTATAACCTACTCGAGGCTTTCCTTGAATGAGTTATGAAAGCCGACATGTATTGCCCATTCAGGTACAGGGGCTGTAATTTGGTTTCCAACTGCTTTTAGATTACATTGCGATGTTTTTTTTTACACACTGTGACTGAAAAGGCCTCTGGGTAACATGCTCCATAGAGAATTGAGTGCATATACAAACTCAGTGCCATTTTGCGAATCACAGGCTTGTCATTGCGTCTTGTTACGATCCCTTGGTGCGAGATTCAAACCGTGAGCATTTTTTTTAGAACCCAACAACAATAACGGTAGATTGTGTGTCTCGAGGCCACTGCTCTGGAATAATGAACTGCTGTGTGGGGCTGAGCGCTGGGGTGATGCCAGTGGATGCAGCAGGCATTGGAATGCTCTCTGGCGAGGGGACGAACAGCGCGCACTTACCTACGCACGATCCTTGTAAACTGTGGCAAAGATTTTCGAGAAACATTTATACCAAAAGCCATTAGGCCTCCTTTACAAACGGAATCATTTATTGTTTTAAGATTCTTGTCGATTTAATGCTGGGTTTGAGGGTAAATATTTTAAAGAATCTGATGAGAACAAATAATTAACCGCCCCCCCCCCGTATAATGCATAAGTGAATTAATTAATCCGTAAAGGCAGACAAAATATGATTGAGTCATTGTTGTCACCAAGCTCGACCACCGGTCATCTTCCCTGTATAGGCACATGTCCTGCCCAAGCCCATTTACTATTCTTGATGGCCAATAAGATGTTTCCAACTTGAATATTTTTTTCCAATCCAAGTGATCTCTTCTGTTCACTCAGTGTAATTCCCAAGCGTGGTTCTCTCAATGCTTTTTTGTACCATGAACACGAATTCACAATTCGTAATGAACCTCAATTGTTCCATGATTTACTTAAATCACAGTCCACTTTTCGGATCCGATATTTCATAGGAGGTAATATACGCATTGGGAAATGGTAAGGTGGGCTCAACCGTTGCTATGTGTGCGAACATTTATTTTATTGCATGTAAATATTGGACCTGTTTTTGATGGCTATTGTCATTCCGTACATGGCTTTAACTAAATTTTCCCATTGCTCATTGAGGGTCAATGAAGTCTGTGGGCAGCAGAAAGCGGTATGGTGACAGCACCATTGGCTCGGGGTTGTAGCTCGGTTTCCACTTTCATTAGCGTGGCGCGTGTCGTTACAGAGCATACAAGCTGCTCGCCGGTTTATAATTAGCATGCCTAATTATGCGTGTTGAGAAGCGTTGTAGTGGGTGTCTGCGTAAGTAATTTAAGGAGACATTACCGCAAGAAATTGCAGTCCTTGCCGAAATGTGACGCAAATCGCCGCAGTGCTATATCTGTCGCCGAGCAGATTTTTTCTCGCACGGCAGTAATTTGTACATATCTCATTATTATGAACCATGCCTCAATTACGGTGAATTAGTGGGAATGGCGCGACGCTGATTTGGCGTGATAATATATAGGTAAGATGTGAGCGTAGACGTAATAATTGTGTTTTTTTTAATGCACAATTGGGATTCGTCTAATTTGATCACGATATCAACAACATTGTGTTGACCTTGTAGTTACGGTCATATAAACAGCAGGGCGGTGTAACGCTGTCAGTAAGGTATACAGTGTAAATCAAGATATGCTACTCGTTAAATTGTGACGTGAGTCCAGCAGAAGGCATGATATGTGGCCGCGTGCAGCAGGAAAATGTGTTCAGGAATGGCTTGTTTGTGCTTACACGGATAATTATTTACGAACGTAAATACTAAATTAGACTGCTTTTATTGCACGATTATGATACAGGGAGTGGAGACGTTTTGGTAAAATTACCATGAGCCCTGGTGAACCGTCGCGGCATAAATGACTCGCTACCCCCCCTAGGGAATTCAACAAATTGTCTCAATGTTGCAGCTAAATGTAGTGCCTCTAGTAGCTGCAGGCGTGACACAAACCGGTTCATAAAGATCAAAGATGTCATCATGGCTTAAGCCATTGATGCCACCACCACACGTTGTCAACGATGTTTGCCCTATGCCAGATCCCGCAGCTGTTTCACAGTAGACACGTAACCTCCACGATCGGCCCCGAGCAGTAAACCACCATCTGATCTTGAGTCGTCCTGCTCAGTTGCCGGACTCGTGGTGTCAGTGGATGAAAAGATATTGATTATTGCACACACAACTCTATGTGTATCATGAGCTTAAGACTTGATCTTCATCGATGCATGGTTCTACCCATCATACGCACCGGTCTTTCTCGGCTTCAGCACTTGTGGCCAAATCCAGTGTGCCGGTTTGTGTCACAAATATCACTGAGTGGCAGAGCAAGATTATACACATATATATTATTGTCTATTCATATGCAAATTAAGCAATTGCACACTGAATGCACCTGATGGTTGGTAATCACGGAAAGCTGTACCATGGAGGATTGTGACGACTGGAGTTCAGAAACGCCAGCAAATATCTATCTCCACTTTCTCCAGATGTAAAAATCGTGGTTTTCCCGTGACAGATTGTATAGCCTTGTTTAAATTTAATTCATTCCAGTTTTATATTTTGGAGGATGTTTTTTAAAATATATGTACTGCACAGCTGTGTATTGCATGAATGCTCGTGCATAATGTAGATTTACCTTAGATTCACATTTCGTGTGGCATTAGTTGGACAATTTCAAATTTTCAGAAATACATATCAGACACTTTAATGATGTGGATGATCGTTAGTGTAATCACAGTGGCCCTTTACTTAGGTAAAGTATGTCTATAAATTTGGAATGTAAATCAGATATAAATAATTTGTCCACCTTTCTTGATGAGGCAGAACATTTTATAAATGCCATGGTGTTAGACATACTCGGACAAAACAACATTTTCATCCATGCTGTATGTGCATTATTTTTCGTTTGTGTGTCAAGTCATTTACTTATTTCATAAATCAGATATTTGGTTAATCTAGCGGTAATTATCTTCCAAATGACACACAGTATATTTGATTGTGGTGGAGTGGTGGTGCAGTAGTTGGCACACAGCACCACGAACCTGGTCATGAAAGTTTAATTTTTGGCCATGTACATAATTATCAGTGGCAAATAACATCTAACTTGGTTTGGCACTGCCTTTGACAAAGACAGACACGATGAAGTTTGGTAAAAAAATAAAAACCCAGTGACCGAAAGAGCAATGGCGAGGCCTTTATTTAGAGAGACAAAAAGCTGTCATTGATGATTATGTTATTAGTTTGACTTGAGGTCGAAATGTTAAGGTTTGCCGAGCTTGTGGAACTCCTGGCTGCATGTGAAGTCCCTAATAGAGCATAGAGACAGTGGGCTTCTGTCTGTGCTTTGGGTACGGCGCTCTCAATGTTTGCCCGTTGGTTCTGGAAACTTGGCAAGCACAGAAAATAACTCCCCCCCCCTCTCCCCAGGTTTATTTCTCTGCGTACATTTCAATCGAGTCGGGGGATAGTTTTTTTTATCCAAGAGGACGATGACCATCGCAGAGAGATGGAGCGATGAGAACAGTTCCATGTGCCAGAGTGAGAAGGATGATAGTAGTACTGGACCGTGAGCAATGGTGACAGAGTGGGTAGGCCTTCATCCAGGAGTGGATAGACAAAAGTTAATAATGACCTGGTATAGTGTGCATATATATAATAATCCGTTGATTTAATGTAGGCTGTTACTTTTCTTTATCGTTTTTATGAGCTCATCTTTGAACCCCATGAACTTAATCTCGGCACATTGATCCAGTCGATTTGGAACCGTCTTGCTAACACATGCTTTCATGTTGGATTCTTAGGATTGCATCTTGAGCTCTGGGCGACCTAATCAATTCAAGAGACAGACCTTGAGGTATTTGTGTTTGAGTTTATACTGTTTTTGAAAAGGGTTAATTATTGTTGTAAAATTACATCGTAGCATGACATGCTTTAGGATGTCCTCATTGATATATGATACTGTAATACATTATTCACTAATACAATAACGACTCTTACAGCAGCCAACTTTTTTACTGCAGCATTGGAAGATACAGTTTACAACTACGACCCAACACCGCCTGATGGAGTCACAATTTGTGCTACTGTAATGTTGGTAACTACTGTTAATTGATTAAAAAAAATACTTTTTAATTAGGTACATTGGGATACAATTTTTAGTTATTAAGTTCAGTTTTCCAATAGAACTCCACCTTGCTCTCGTCTGCCTCTTTAATGCATTGTTTTGATCTCGGTCCACCTTTATTAACTGCCATAGTCATGCATACCCTAGTGGTTGTCAGTTGTGTCCATCCAACAAATATTTCCAGTTGTTTAGCAAAATTGTGCATGTTTTTTGTTTTGTTCATATTTATCCGGAGTCCAACTTTGCAGCCTTATTTATTAAGTTATTTGAACAATATGCATTTTCGCAATCTCAGACGCTGTTACATTTTTGTATATAAACCTTTCCGACATCCCTTCTTACCGATGCGATTGGCTCGCCTCAGAATCCTGCTACTTGCTATGTATCACAAATGTGGACATTGACAAAGAAAATTGGGGGAAAAAAGTTGCATACTTATAATTACGCTGAGAGACAGATAGGAAGACCATGAAATCATCTCATTTCAAGGAGCTGCATGGATTGTTGCGTGACAATGATGAAGGCAGACCTTCATCCAGCAGTGAAAAGATCATGCCCATGATGCTGATAATCTTAAGGCGTTGCAATTTGAAATTCTCATCATGCAGAGTAGGAAAGTTGGAGATAATTTAGCAAGCCCTGTCAATGCTAAGCCTTTAGGGTTTGAAGCGTGTGTAATATGAATGTGTTTTTACATGTATCTAAAATTTCAAATTGAAATGAAATTTGTAAGACGTAATTAAACTTTAGTCCTTAGGGTTGTGAATTTAAAATATTATACATACGAAAAATCGAAAAGGTTACATTTTAAAGGTTATTTTAAATAATAGGCTCCTGTTTCAATGCAACCAGGTATTGGCCATGGCTTAATTTGTGCATTTGATGTGCCTAAGGCTCTGTGCCATAATAATGTACAGTAGAACATATTGCTTGTATCTTTTGCGAACTTAATATGTCATATACCAGTGTCCAGAAAGTATGTTTATAATAGCTAATATACAATAATTAGGTGAGGTGGTGGTGGGCCAGCAAGTCAGCACACTACACCGTGAACCCAGCAACCAGAGCTCTATTTCCAACCTTGGCTAACATCCCTTCCCACACTTCACAAACTTACACTAACTGATGTGGTGAAGTACGGTTAAAAAAACATGAACGACATGGCGTGGGTGGCCTTCATCCATTAGTGGCTTAGGAATGGCTGGAAATGAAAAAAATTGTCATCATGTACATTTGCACCAGAGCATCATATTAGCAATATTAGATTCCTAAAAATGCATTATTATAGTCGTATAATGCTCCCATAGTTCTGTAGCACATACTGTTGAGAAATAATTCCATCTCAGAATTTTACATTAATTCCTGATGAAGACAATCAGATAGGCAGAAGTGTGAATGCCTGTCATTTTCTGTGAAAGTATGCACTCATTCATGGCAAATTATCGGCCATTGTCTTTCTATTACGAGGCATCTCTACACCGTCACCATCTCTCTCTCGGTATTGCGATCCCACAATCCATCTTGCTGCAGCGCATGAGTTGATCTCATCGCTCAATCTCCTCCGTGGTGGTCATCCTTTTTGGGCATGTTCCCCTCCTTTGCTTGAAATTCTGTCACATTTTACGTCCATTGGCCATCATCCCTTCTAGCAATATGCCTGCATATGTTGTCCAATTCAAGTGTTCCTCCTTTGTCTCTGTGTACCTGTTGTTCCAAGCATGCATCTCTCCATGCTTTTTCGAGTAGAATGGACATCAGTTTCCAGTACGTAAGGCACCTCAATTTTAGACACACTATTTGAAAGCTAATGTGAAAAGATTTGGTTCGATTTCTCAAGATGTTTTTTTTCCAAGTTGGCTTTAGGATTTCAAGGTATGTTGCTCCCACCCCCAAAGTGGCTTCTTTCATAAAATCTTTACGGTGGAGGGTATCCTTCCTTTTAAGGATAGAGCACTTTATATGCAGGAGGCTAGAAGAGACATCCGAAGAGCTGTTATGGGTACGTGACTAACTTGGCATTTAAAAGGTTAGTGGGTTTCATTGCTTATTTTTTGTAGATCTATTCAGAGCCAGATTCTTATTAAGTCATGTAAATGCTGCCAAATGTAATTTAAATTAGGCATGTTTAACACTACTAAAATAACAAAAAATAGATCTTCTGGATTGTCTTTTTCGAAGAAATGTCTCAATTTATATACTACACTGCATACATATATATACTGTATTATCTGTATTATAAGACACTTTACCCCCTGTGTTTTAAAACAAACTATCAGGGGTGTGTCTTTTGTGTGCGACCAGATTTTGTTTAACTTTAATGACACCGGGCACAAGTTTGGGATGCATTTTACTTTCCAGAGTGTCTTATAATCCAGAGAATACTGTATATATTTTTTTACAAATTATATGACGGGAAGTAAAAGGCCAGACCCTAACATACACAGGACTGCAGTGTGTTAACTGGACATAGGGGTAGTTCTTAGACAATAATGACGCATTTCTCATTAGTGGTGCATGGCCATGTTAAGCACATAGCTTACCATTAATCCTGTCTATAAATGAATGCGTCAGTACCAATGTATGCATATTTGTCCCGTTTATATGTGAAAACATGTTCTTTATCAACGTCTTCACGCAAATGCTAACCATTCCATGGGGGAAACATTGCCTTGTCCCGGTATAAACCTTGTGCTCTCATTTTCTTGGGGCAGATTCCAGTTTTTACTTAGTCTTGAACATTTTGCCCAACGTTTAATAACTGCACTGTACACATTTCATGTGTTGAGCAAATTAAACCTTGTATTCTGTCAGCTATACGCAAATTTTGATAGTCGCAAGGAACCTGCAGCAATCCTGTGTACGGTACTTGAATGGATCCTCCTGGACGTTACATTAAGTTTGCCCGGATTCTGACATCAACCAATGTCCACTTGCTCAATACAAGTTGGTGTTTGTCCTGGGCACCGTTAAACTGAATGATTGATGGGAACATTCGCAAAATTGTGTTAGGGGAGCAATGAAATGTGTTTTAAATTTTGTAATAAACACATCTACGTTACCGTGACAAACACTGCAGTTACCGGGGCCAGGAAGCAAACTTTGAACACTTCCTACGAAGCTGTTCCAAAAATGAAAATTTTAGGAATTATGGTCGCACACTGTACCTGTGCGTCTATTTTTGTCCGTGCAATAAGCAGGCAGTTAAAAATGTCAAAGTAGGGTTTACACATCCTTTATATTTACAGCTGCTCCAAGGGAACCGCAATAAGCGGGTGTCAAATTTATGTTTATACACCACAGTGCACTGTTGACAGTAACATCCAAAAAATCAATCTATTTTAAAGTCCCGGTTGTAGGTTCAAATAAGGTTGTTGTTTTTCTCATTGTTCAAGCAAGGGGTTAGGTTTAGTCTCGACAACCGAAATGTATCCTCGTTATTTTTTTGAAATTTGTTCGTCGTTGGGAGAACGACGTAATGAAGACACGTGTCCTTCTCGTGTCAGTTTTATAGGCGTTTACTTTCGAAAAACATTCCAAACAGCACTTAATGTGAGTCCAAAAAAAGCCACGATTTAGTTAAGGTGGAGGATAGTGTTTACGTAGAGCTGGGGGTTTATTGGCTTTGTAAACTGTCAAAGTCTTGACGGGAATTTTTTTTTCCTAAGAACCGGTCAACTTCCTGCGGTTGTCAAGAGCTTGCAATGGCATAATAACAAACCATAATTACCATGGACAATGAGAAAAAGAAACCAGGAGCTTAATGGGCCACTTCCACCACTGAATGTGGAACATAACCGTATAAACGTGAGCAGCAAATCGAAGAATTTATACCCTTTAGGAAATACTGTACTTGGAGTACCTAAATAGTCTTGCAGTGTGAGCAATACATACAATTGATCGAGGAATCCGCTTTTAATTGTACTTTATGTTCACCTATGTCTAAAATTGTATCTTTGTAGACCATAGATTTGGTATGTTTATATATTGGTCACTGTGAGCTTCAAATTTCGTTTTCTGTTCAATTGCGTATTTGAGAGATGTTATTTAATGCGCGGAGATTGCTACTGTGTAGCAAAGCCCAGATGAATATGTTTGATAGCATCGCATTAGCAGTTATTTGTTGTACGAAATGGTTGCGTGCCAACATAAGGTCGTGATTGCGGGATATTTGCATGCAAAATGAATGTGTTATACCGCACTGCAGTGCGGCATGTGGTGGAGTTCAGGTGTTAATTTTTCCCAGAACTCGTGCTTACACAAGTGCTTAAAATAATTGGGTGCCAAATGCCCATCTGTTTGGCACTGGCTGATTGAGTACTTAAAAAAGTGAGAGCCAGGGACACATTATACGGTGAGCTGTCTAAATGTCCACAGAGCTATTACTATTATAATACGTATATTTTGTGAATCCTTTTGAGCAATTGGCATGAGAGTAGATTTGGAAATTGGGTTGTCAGCTATGATTTTAGTTTGTTTGTATTGGATGACTGTAATTGTAACCCTAAACCTTTCTTCTCTTTGACACTTGCGTTTGGTCGTGGTATGTAGCAGCACATATTTAGTCGTGATATTATTGCACATTTACTCATCGCGTATATTTATTGCACGATTTTGAAGGGCAGCGTTAATTTCTTTAGTGTTTCTCAACGACAGTTGTTAAAAAAACCAAGCGGCAAGAGGTTGTGTCTATGTCTGTATGTACGTTCAACTTCTTTCGGACCGTACGTAGCCAACCGTGCAAATCGGTGGTAGGAAAACAATGTTTTAATATGAAGGATTTGGAGATACTGCATTGGCAGTAGTGCAGAAGCACAACTAACAAATAATTCAACACATTTGTCAATAGCACTGCCTTAAAAGGAAACCTAACAGGTGACGTTTCGAGCAATGGCCCTTCATAAATGTTACTGTGAAGTTTGATAAATTGTATGCAAATGCATGTAGTGTTGTAAATTGGAAAATTATTGCAATTACATCTCGGCTACGGGCACCTGAAATGTAATTATAAAATAAATGGCATACCATACCATGGTGGAATTTAACTGACACTTGTTTCACAGCTGCTGTCATTAGTGTTATGCAACTTGTAGTAATGTCATTGGCAAGGGTAACGGCCTGTTCACAGCATAACTATGCAAATATGAAACACTTAAAACAATTGTCGTTTTATATTATACTAGCTTTACTTCCCGGCTTCGCCCGGGACTTGGATTCACCACGCCCGGCCGCCTTTGTCTCCCCCGTGGCGATGTTCACACACCACACCAGTTACTCGTTTGAGGCTGAGTCGACCTAGGGGAGGCCCAGGACCGGTTCAAATAATTGTCACCGGTGGCCGTGAGCGGGAATCGAACTCGGGTTGCCGGGTTCGTAGCGCAGCGTAGCGCTAACCACTACACTACCGCTCCCCCCACACACACACACGCGCGCGTCCATAGGTACACATAAACGCGCTTGCTGCAGACACACGCAACTTTCAGGGTGCGTACAGCAGTAAAAGACTCAAATAATAAACCAATGCTGCGCGAAGAACGCCTTAGACCTGCAACACATTTGTATGGCACTTTACTCGCAGAGGGTTGGGGGGTGACATCAGCAGGCACACTGCATAACGCTTCCGCATGCGGGTGACATCACGGATGTGACGTCACAGCTCACATCGCCGTGCAAAATATATCCCCCCCCCCCAAAATGCAAAAGTCTATTTTATACTTTTTACATGGTGTACAGTCTGGAAACTACCCACATGCCAAATTTCAAGTTTGTTGCATGTCGGGAAGTATGCTAAACATTTTGAACAGACACATTCACAAATGTCCCTTATTTATATATATATTGATGTAAGCCATGTAAAAGTAACTATGATGCGGGATAAATTTAGTAACTTTGATAGGCATACTATCCTTGATTTGTTGGTTGAATTATAAAAGTCAAAGATGCGGGCTCTGCAATTTCATGCTTACTCCACTGCTGGTAGAAATTGCTCCACTATGGGGGTGGGGGGGGGGGGGTTCTAGAGAGCCACTCTCGAGGGTATTCTTTGGCCTACTCTTCCATGCTGGCCAGACTTTACGCCACCACACACGACCTGGAAATCAACTAAATATCCAGCGATATCTTTTTCTTGGTTCTTTCGGTAAAGTCACGTAGAAGGGAAGTAATAAAATAATAAAAATAAAACATAATAAAACAATTCTCACGACGTTTCGGCTACAACGCAAGCAGCCGTCTTCAGGTGAAGAATGAGACACTGCCAAGCTAGGAGCTTATATATGAGCTGAGTTGGAGGTGGAAGAAGAAGAGAGCCTTAACAAAAGAATGTGCATATCAAGAGGAATTTAGCATATTCATGGGAAATGCGTAGGAGGTGGGCGGGGGGGTTTCAAAGTCATATTATGCCCATGCATTATGCAGGATCAGCAGCACCAAAGGGAGGGGGGGGGTAGCATTAACAAAGGGAGGGCATGTTAATAGTATGTAGAAGCAATGAAACATGTGAATGGGAAAATGGTGGCAGGAGATCCGCAGCGGAGCAAATAATGCATTCCCTGTGGAGAACACAAGATACACAGTTAATGCCAGTGAGTGGACTGCGGTCTGAAAGTAACCATAAACGTGAACAACAATCAGTTAAGATCCGAAGTGGTTTATTACGTCCTTCCAATGATTGCTGAGCCAGAATCCATCTTCTCGGTTGAAATTGTCTCTGTGTTTGTATATGTGGATCGCCTCATGAACGAATCTCTCATGGTAGCCAGATGGCTTGCAGAGAACCTCTGTCTTGGAGAAGTCAATGTCATGTGAACCCACTGAATTGTAACAGTGATCTGCCACGGCTGAGGTGTTTGTCCTACCGTGTTTCAGGTCAGCTTTATGTTCACGGATGCGGTCCGAGACATGTCGTTTGGTTTCTCCAATGTAACTGCTACCACAGAGGCAACTTAGTTTGTAGACGCCAGGGTACTGTATGTCTGGAACCACGTCTTTTACAGACGGAACCAGATCACGGATTTTATGTACTGTGTTGAATTGTACCTGAATCTTGTGTTTAATCAGGATTTTGGAGATCTTTTTTGTGACCCCAGCAATGTAGGGTAAGGTGATGGTTTTGAAAGGCTCCTCAGCAGGATCCTTCTTGACGGTTGGAGTGATGGCCTTGCGGATTGTGTAGTCGGAGTAACCATTAGCCTTAAGAGCTTAGCGTACGTGTTTGAGTTCACTGGCAATGTGTTCCTGGCCAGTGAACTCAAACATGTACGCCAAGCTCTTAAGGCTCTTAAGGCTAATGGTTACTCCGACAACACAATCCGCAAAGCCATCACTCCAACCATCAAGAAAGATCCTGCTCAGGAGCCTTTCAAAACCATCACCTTACCCTACATTGCTGGGGTCACAAAAAAGATCTCCAAAATCCTGATTAAACACAAGATTCAGGTACAATTCAACACAGTACATAAAATCCGTGATCTGGTTTCGTCTGTAAAAGACGTGGTTCCAGACATACAGTACCCTGGCGTCTACAAACTAAGTTGCCTCTGTGGTAGCAGTTACATTGGAGAAACCAAACGACATGTCTCGGACCGCATCCGTGAACATAAAGCTGACCTGAAACACGGTAGGACAAACACCTCAGCCGTGGCAGATCACTGTTACAATTCAGTGGGTTCACATGACATTGACTTCTCCAAGACAGAGGTTCTCTGCAAGCCATCTGGCTACCATGAGAGATTCGTTCATGAGGCGATCCACATATACAAACACAGAGACAATTTCAACCGAGACGATGGATTCTGGCTCAGCAATCATTGGGAGGACGTAATAAACCACTTCGGATCTTAACTGATTGTTGTTCACGTTTATGGTGACTTTCAGACCGCAGTCCACTCACTGGCATTAACTGTGTATCTTGTGTTCTCCACAGGGAATGCATTATTTGCTCCGCTGCGGATCTCCTGCCACCGTTTTCCCATTCACATGTTTCATTGCTTCTACATACTATTAACATGCCCTCCCTTTGTTAATGCTACCCCCCCCCTCCCTTTGGTGCTGCTGATCCTGCATAATGCATGGGCATAATATGACTTTGAAACCCCCCCGCCCACCTCCTACGCATTTCCCATGAATATGCTAAATTCCTCTTGATATGCACATTCTTTTGTTAAGGCTCTCTTCTTCTTCCACCTCCAACTCAGCTTATATATAAGCTCCTAGCTTGGCAGTGTCTCATTCTTCACCTGAAGACGGCTGCTTGCGTTGTAGCCGAAACGTCGTGAGAATTGTTTTATTATGTTTTATTTTTATTATTTTATTACTTCCCTTCTACGTGACTTTACCGAAAGAACCAAGAAGATGAATCCCTGCAGTCACGAAAGCTTTAAATCGAAATTTATCCAGCGATACTTCCATACCGAGAGATCACGCCGAAAGTGAACTAACCATTACATTGCGCCAGGATATGCATTATATCTATTTAGGTAATAAGTATAACCCGTAAAAACAAAGTTTTTCACTATAAATCCTTTATATGCGTGGCAGCGAACTTAATATAAAGGATTTAAAAATATATTCGCCTGTGGAGGACGCGGGGATCGATCCCGCGACCTTTGGCATGGGAAGCGAGGGCGCTACCAACTGCGCTACTCCGCCACGGCCTGTGGAGGGGTTACGCTCTGGGCTCTTATACTGTGACGTTCAGCCAAAGCCAAGAATGAGTTATATTTGAATATATGTAAAATAAAACATTTTTGCCTAAAAAGTGTAACATTTTGGGAATTTTTTTTCACGAACATTAATTGTCTGTCACAACGAGTCTGTGGAAAATGTCAGCTCGATTGGATCACGGGAAGTGGGTTAAAAAACGACCGAAAGATTTGCACGGTCGTAAGCAAGCAAGCACGCAAGCAAGCACGCAAGCAAGCATGCGAACTTAATATAAAGGATTTAAAAATAGCAAACACCGTCAATGTATTAAGCACACTGAATGTTTATTTCAAATTCCAAAATAATGGGAGAGACTTAATTTTAATTGCTATGATGTAAAACATTTACATAAGCATTGCGTGGGCCAGCAGTGTAAAGTTCAGAAACAAAATGTATCTCAAGTCTGGGGTTGGTATATTTCGCTTAATTGTATATACTTAAGTATTCCTTGTTATTTCTAACATGAGATGCTCCATTTAGTCTCAATTCTGCTATTTGAACAAAGTTTAATATCACAAGTAGCCCACAAGGTTATTGTGCTGCCCTGAAATGCAAATCTAACGTTAATAAGAGTAATCGCGGTCCTAGTGTAGTGTTCAGCACAACTATTAGACAACTATTAGACCGTGTAAATAAATGTCCATCATTGCAACTGATATTTGTTCACGCGTGGTCATTCATTATTTTTCTCGGTTTTAATTGCAGGTATTTTAATACCTTTCATATCAACGTTTGTACATGAAAGTAACCTTTCTACTGGCTATGCATGTCAATCATATTGTGTGAAGTGTTATTAGGTAGACATTTGTATGCTCTGCATACATCATGAGATTTAAGACCTTCTGAACAGATGAGGCATAATAAAGACGATCACATAATCGTAATTGAGTATTTCCATGCAAACAACCACATGGGTACTTTTTTTTCATTATATTAATCCACATCTACCCTTTGAAGGAAAAATGCCATACGGCATGAAAATAAGTGTCGCACATGAAAACAATTATGAAGCTTTTAATTAGTTTTTGAGCAAGATATTGATGAACGTATATTAAAAATTTTCCATACAGAAAATGGCAATCATCTACAGGAGTATAATTGAGTAAATGTGTTTTTTATGTTACGTCTGCATTTTACAATATATATTTTTTGAATGCTAAAAAGATAAAGACATTCTTTCGGGTGCTTTGTTCGTCATAGTGAAACTGACATGTAACAGATATTGAAAGTCACACTCTACAAATCTCGTGGTATTTGTATGCCAATAAATATTGGTGTCTGCATTTCTAAGATCACATTACTTCAATAGAAAAAGTGTAAATTGTTTATTTTCTCATAACCGGATTTTCCATAGCATCCACTCCTAGTGTAATACACGAGGAGAGTGGTTGGGAATACGAATGCAAGTTAACAAGAATTTTGGGGCACAGCGACCTTTTCATATTTAACAAGCGAGGCATTATGATTTCAGCAAAATTCATCATTTCGTCTGACATTTATCTATCCACTGTTGAATGCAGGTCTCCCCAAACTGTTGTCATCTCGCGCATATGGTGTTGCGATAATCCGTGTACGGCTCCTGCACAAATCTGATTTCTCTCCATATGGACCACCATCCCAAACTTTCCCCACAATCAAGATCGGCTGAAAGCAGACAATGTTCATTCGATAAATTCGCGGGCCAAGTCCTAATTCGTTTTGAGTACTCTTTGCTTACTCTGAATCTCGGTTATAATATCAACGTAATTTGTGCGATTGCCTTTCAGATATTCTACATTGAGGAACGCTGGCGTACGGCAAAATGGCCACAACAGAAGATTCAGCCTCTCCAACAAAACAAATGGGACTGAAGAGAGGGAATCATGTTTATAACAAAAACTGAACATCGATTTGATGTCCAAGAACATTGATGTCTTTTGAGATCGAAGATGAAGACAATACACGTTATTGTACACGTTTATAGTGCATGCACTACTTAATGGATGTAAAGGTACATGTTTATAAAGTTTATAGAACTTTCAACGCAAAAAGCTATTTTTTTCATCCAGTAAAATGTTCGTAGATATTCCACCTGAAAAAGCTAACAATTCACGTGTAAATAGTTTGTTTGGATACGTGTACTTACCAATAACTCACATTTAAATGCGGCAATCACAAATTCAGAATTATTTGATTAAAATAATTTACTTACTTTTTAAAATACTTGTCACCATGTGACTAATCTATTTAAAAAGCCACTGAGGCCCGATGCCGTCTCAATTGGCAGTGTTTGCAGTATGATGTTTGTAGGACTTTTAACTTAATTTATATATTAAGATCTTTCCTTCCAGGCATGGATAGGCTGCTAGACAATGTGTTGATATCAGTTGAGCTGAGGTTGTATTTGTGAAAGCACTGTATACATTGATATGGCTCTCGTATGCCTTTCATCTGTGCGAGTAAGTGGAGAATGTAAAGAGCACATTTTCTTACACTTTGTAAAGAATATTTAAACGCTTTTAATGGCCATCACGTTGCGTGAAAAGCTGAATGCTAAAACATTAATCCGTTCAGCCTTGTTTCCATTACTTGGGTTTTATTTTTTTACCAGCTGTGTATTATCGTTTGTCTTAAATTCCTAAAGATAGTCACAAAATATTGCTCCCCCAAATATATAAAGCAGGATGCTTTTAGTTGTCACATTTGTCCAGGTTACAGTATTAACATCTTGTAAATGTAAGTTTTTCCAGCATCATACATGAATGTAAGTGGTTATTTATCAGTGCATCAATGTATTAAAGATGTCTTACAGCCAAATAATGTAATTGATCAATCAAAATCTGTAGTTCTTAGCAGTGTTTTATTTAAATTTATTCGTAATGCATCCAGCACTTTGTTATTTTGTTATATTTCCACAATGTGTTTTTTAAAATAAGTTTTATGAATGTTAACTCATAGGGTCTATCGTGAAAACATACTATTTAAAACATGTTTAAAGGGTTGTTAATATTATGAAACTTAAAAGCTTAAACATCATGCACATGTTCTGTGCATACATAACCGGGAAACCAAAAACCGGCCTGAGCATTTACCCAGCACACCATGTGGAATCGTGTTTAGTCTCGTTGATAATGCTGCAAGTCTGCATTATAGCACATACGCTCGAAATGCCCTTTTTGTGCACTCTTGCATTTCACTTTATACCAGAGGTGCCCAACCAAAATTCCTGGTAATGATGTATCGGGAGTGTGGAGGTTGTGGCGCTTTTGAGGTTGGGATTTCGTGGCATTGAAAGGGTCTTGGGGGCAAGAGGGTGAACAGTGGTGCATGACTTAACTTTTGCAAAATTGGGCTTCAAGGCATAAGAGCATTAGCGTCGGTGGTGTTAACATTTTCAAGGCATGTTTTGAAGGCTATACCAAAGCTTGCCACCCATTGTGCGATTAAGCATGTAAAATACATTTTCTTTGCAGATCGCGACAAGCTAATGCTAACATTTCACGAGCCGAGTGACATTGTGGGGATTTTTTGTGTATGCTTTCCAGTCTGGATAAGGGATTAAGATGGTCCATACCCCATAAGGCGTGGGTGGGCACTCGTACTTTATACAAATGTACATTTTGTAATTGGTGCAAACCAAAGAAAGTTGACCATTACTGTACTTGTTTAGTTTGGGGACTTTTTGTAAAAAAGTGATTGTACAGAACGGATTAAGTTTTTCACTCCTTTGTACATATTGTGTAAGCAAATAAAATCTATAATGGACTCGGTTTTGGTTGTATTGTTACAAAATGTAGAACTGTACAATTTATAAGTATTGCTGGCAGAAACACCACACGAATAATGAAGCTGCATGTGGTCAAATTTTTGACAAACTTCCACATGACCTAACATTGTATGCCTTTTACTTAAGTTATTTTGATTCACGGCTAAGCAGGAGGGCTGTTTATACAAATCCTGGGAAGAATTTGCACACTTTTGCATGGTTCAAATATTTAATCACATTTTTATAATGCACTAAACACTTTATAAAAATGTTAAATCTTAATCAAAATCCTGATCCCTAGGTGTAATGTGATGTGAAAGTTTCCTTACAAAACACTTAAATGGTTAAATTAATAAAAGTACACTATTTTATTGTAGCAACCAAACAAGAAAAATAATTATGAAAAATTGCAATGAACGTTTAGCAGTTAACTTCCAAGTCCAGGTTTTTTGTAAGACAACTGCTATAACTATGACTGCTTAATTACTTGTTTTTCAGTATTCTCCAGTCAAATGTAAAGTATCCGACTCTAAGATAACAAATTTTAAAGCATAACAATTGTAAAGTTAGGCATTTATGAAGACTATCAATGAACAACACTTCCTACATTTAGATACTTGATAAATCTGCCAATGGGAACCTCGGAGAAATGCTATTTTAAGTATAAAACACTCAAGCACCTTTAAGCCTTTACAATGTTTATTGTAAACGCTTAAGTAGTAGGACCACCACTAAGATAAACGTGCAATATTAAAGATCTTTATTTTGCACAGATAAGCTTTACACATAGCACATTTTAAACTTTCACGTTCAGGGCATTGCAAGGTTTGGAAATGCATTTTGCAATCTGCTTTATTTTTTGCTCTCGTCTTTTTTGTCCTTGTCTTTCTTGGTGTCTTTGGCCTGAGTGCCTGACTGAGAGGCAAGCGAGCCCATAGCATTGCGAATAGCCTCATTGGAAGGATCTACTCCTGGCAAGTTCTCCAGCACACTCTGCAGGAACTCTGGGTCTTGCATCACATCATAATCATCCTCTTCATCCGCCTGCAACAGGAGAAATGCATTCATGATTATTATTTCAAATCAACATGACTGTTTCTATGGGTCAAACTGTCAACATTTCCTTGCCGAAGCAAAAAAGACCTTCTGTTTAAACACTCCTGAAACTGACAAAATAAACTTCCCAATGTGGTTTATTTTTTAAGGAGAGAATGTCTTCCCTATGCTCGTAGACATGCTTGCAACGGTGATTATGCCAGCTGCAGTCTGGCGTATACATACTGTGCAAGATGAGCCAAAAGCATAAGTAATTTTATTAAAATATCCATGTGACATGCGTAAAAGATTTATTCAAGAGAAATTAACATATAGCATACTAAATGAGGTGGCACTTTAATTTGTTTTACAATTAAAAGTTTATGCAGTCCCCTTTAAAATTAAGAACGTGTTATCATAAGAGTATTATTTGTTTATAAATAACCCTTTATAAAACAATCTTCACCTTCACAGGTGGTTCAGAAGTATCCATGGCAGAGCTCTCTGCCTCACTTGCTCCTTCTCGACCAAATTCTACAGAGGGAGAAAAAAGAAATTGCAGTGACATGCAGTTTTGCTACCAAAATCCTCAAAATGAAACCATTAAGGATAACCAACAATGTATCACCTTAGGGAACTAGAAGAGAGCATATTGGAAGATAAAAATGTAATGCACAGCCTATTATGGAAAAAGTAATAACATAAGAAAATGAAGTCAGCCTGTAATGTTGGAAACCACTTACGAATACCACATTACAGCAATCAAGAAGTCTATTTGTGAACGAACAATGGGCTTACTCCATTGTGAACATTTTTCCTAAATGGTGTTACAAAGGTGATTAAGTGTCAGAGTGCATTTATTATTTTAAGTACACCCAACTGTAAATGCTGCCATAGTCAACAAAACCGACTGCACTCGTGGGAGAATTAATGCGAGTTGGTTCAGCTGGCCATTTTGTAGGTATTGAATGGCTTATAACCAAAACGCATTAAGCTGCATGTGAAAGCCCATTTTGAAGTCCTTTGAGAAACCAAATGAAATGGCACAATTTGCGAGCGAAATATTGCTTTAATGATTCATTTGTAATACTTGCCTTTAAAAATAAATTTTGTACTACAAATTGCAGATTAATCGATTGATAAAACGTGTTTTAAAAATGATCATTTATATTTGTTTTGTTACTGGGCTCAAATGGCTCAGACTTTTGCCAGTGCAATGAGATTACATTCCATTACAACATAACTCACCGATTATGCATTCATGTCGAATTTCAAATTTCACTGGTGAACCATACAAGGCACTTACACTGCCTTAGATAAAAGTGCTATACTTTATATGCATAAACTAGCACGTTCTTTATTACCAAGTAAAACTGAATGTTTTTGGAATCTTATTTAATGCCTATGATTCCACACTGAATGATTTATGCAGGAAATGTGAACACTAAGAGCGATTTCCAATAGAATGGGATTTTATTTTGAATATCGCTTAGGGAAGCATAAATTACAGCCAAGATGGAGATTTATACCAATATAAGGTGGTCATAATCGTAATTGAAATGCATTGGTGATGCCAAATGCACGGAATTGCTCAAGAGTCGGCTTATATGGCAAGTATTCTTAGCAGTTGCTTGCAATGGCCAAAATGTGTACGGTACCTGATGCCTGAAGAGACATCTGCATGGCATAAGCAATTTGTTCTTCCTCGGACATGCTGCTAAAATCTGGAATTCCTGGGCTGACCGTTTCCGGCTGCTGCATGGACATTGCTAGGGCCTGCTCCAGCAAAGCCTGGTCAGAGTCTGCACACAAATACACACACACACACACAAGCAGAGATTCATATGTGATGTCACATTTATACATAAAAGCTTTCAGATTATAATTATTCATATATATATAAAAATTGAAGATGTAATGCATTTTCTTAGGTTTTTTCGGTAAAGTCAAGTAGATAAAAAAATTAATGAATCCTTGCAGTCACGAAAGCTTCAAATCTAGAATGTAATGCATTTGTATATTTTCATTGTAATTTTTTTTGTTTCACCTTCACCAGCAGCTGGTTTCACTCCGGCCTCAGCAGCAGAGGCAGCTGCTGCTCTGCGTGCCTCTTCCTCTTGGCGCTGCCGCTGTTCTTCCATAGATACACGCAGGGCCTAGAAGAAGATTGCACGAGTTAACAATTCTGTTTGCCAGTTATGAAGCAGTATACTAAAATAATACGTAGAATACAGTAACTTGCATGTCTAATGTAGGACGCAAAAGGAGAAAAGTTGTTTTTACCAGGGCCAGTTCCGGGTCGGCATTTGGGTCTACCCCAAATTCAAAGTCGCTAGGTCCAAGACCAAACCCAACTCCACCCTCTCCAGCCAAAATGGGAGAGCTAAGCAGAGCATCAGCCAGGCTCGAACCTGGTGGAACAGTCACGAGATGGGAGCCTGTTCCTTCCTTCCCATTCAGTGTGTTCACAAATGCTGTCAGCTTCTCAGTGTTGCTCCCCTGTTTTCAAACACATCCGTATGAGTTTAAAATAAAAGACAGGGCCTTCTCACCAGAAACAACTGCAAAACAATGTATGTATATTTTAACATTGGTAAAAAAAAAAAGCTTTTAACGTACCTCTTCGCCAAAGTTAATGATATCTACATTAACTTTTTCCTTTTTTAGACGCTTTGCTAGCTTCAGGAGCTGGAAAAAAGGCAATGGTCAAACGAGGAAGCAATGGTGCGGAACAGACAGAAGGCAATGAACCATTAACATAAATTATTGTGCTGCTGCTGTCCCACCTGACCAATTCGGTGCCATGGCATGTGAAATATATTATTTTAAGCAGCAGAGTCTGCAGCAATTGTCACATTAATAACCACACAGATGTTTTATAGCTAATGGGTAAAAGTTTTTCCCACATTTTTAAATGAAGCCGTAACCCCCATTTATAATGAATGTGATGAGAAGGCATAAAAAAACATATGCTATGTGACCCACTTACCTCCTTTTCATCATTGAGGATGGGACTTCCAATAAAAACTACAATCCTCATCTTGTGGTTTTTTCCCTGGCGATGTTTCAATGCCAGCTGTGTAGTAATAATGAAAATGTTTATAATTAAACAAACTCATACGATATGAATCCATACATTTGAATGTAGTATAATTTACAAAAAAATACACTTTGTTAAACCAATATTTAATTTAAATTAATTAGAGCATACCAGTGTTTTCATAACATTTAAGAATCTTTGGACACAAGTAATGGCGATGCTCCCATCAAAATAACTTTTGCACACTCACGTGAGCCACACGAATCCCTGTGCAGAAGTTAATATCTCCCTTGGGCTGCACTGAATGAAGTTTGGATATAATTTTTCCCGTGTCCGAGGTCAATGTTGTCAGCACCTCACAGTTGCTGCCAAAAAGTGAGCAAATATAGTTGATATGAATATATTCGCAAATTACTGTAAAAGCAAAAACATTCAAATATTTTGACAATTTTGTTTTTTATACTGTCAGAAACTTAGAATAAATATACATTTTTATTCCTGGGGGCTTTAAAAATAGCAACACAGCTATCACTATATTTTGATTTATTAATGGTGCCGATTATTTCTCATCTAATGATATACTGTAATCTCCCCAGCTTTGCCATATATTGACGTTAATTCACAATTAAAAAGTTAAGTTAGTTTCTTGTATCATTTGAGTGCACCCCTGCTTGCTTACTTGGCTAGTGTGATAAGCCCAACATTATTTTCCGGGTTGCTGCGGGTTTTAGAGTGGCACACGATGTTCACGGCATCCTGCTGTGCTTGCAGGCGGGTCGGCACAAAGTCCCCATTCCGCATGTATTCGCTGTTGTCGACGCTGCTCAATTCAATGTAAAAAAAGGGGAGTGTGGCAGAAAAGCAATGTCATTTTTGAGAACATGTGACAGTGAGGTCAGGCACATTTATGTTGATCATAAGTTAGACAACACCCGGAGAAATGAATAATGCTGGACATAAGAGCAAGTGCAGTAGTTAAATGATACACAATGCACATCAGGTACATGATCCTTCTGTAAATGTAATATTGTTGCATACAGTATTCCCTCATTATTCGCGAGGGATATGTTCCGGAGAGGCTCATAAATACCAAATGTCGCAACATCTGCAGATGCTTCTAAAGCCTAGATATGTTTCTCTCATCTCTTCATTGTATAACTTTATCTCATCACTATATCTCATTACTAAATCTCATAAATTTATAACATCACGTTTTCTCAAAACTTTATTTCTCTCTCTCGATGGAGTCGTGTAGAGTTCCAGATGCGATTCGTGGATAGGCAAAATCTTTGCTCAATAATGGACTGATTGGAATCTACAATGCACCAACGTAATTCCGAGATTATAAATTATCCTTGTTGGGAAGCAATGTGGTTTTGGCTTTCATTGCAATTTGAAATCCGATATGGGGCCATCCATTTATTACGTACGCAAAAATATGTCAAAACTTGACCCTTCTCCCCCTCCCTGTCCCTGTACGCACGTGTACTTTTTATCGCCCCCCCCACCTGCGTACATACGCTTGACGCACCCCCCCCCCCCCCCCCGAATCCTATAGAACGGCCGATATTTAATCCACGCAGAAACGATCAAGGATTAATAATATTAACGTTTAAAGCAAACAGATAGTCCACCGCCGGACTATCTAACTCATTTGAAGGCCAATATAGACAAATAATTATCGAGGCTTCACCACGCCACCCCCCCCGTTTCCTATGCATACGTACATTGTCAGTAGACCCCCAATACGCAAGCGTACGAATATGGGTTAAACCCCCCTTCCCCCTCCATGCGTATGAACTAAATGTATGGCCCCTATGCACACGAAGATGGGATTTAAACATTCGAAAAGCATCCTGTCGCTAAATAGCATTCCATAATAAGTGAACACTGTTGAAACTGAGCAGTGGAAAACACAAAAAGGAAAGATGTATCCAGCATTATAGTGCATAGTATTTATACAAGAGCACTGCAACTACAGTAAATGTAATGTTATTATGAAGGTGTTCTTCTCATAGAATGCATCATCATCTAGAAATCCACTACAACCAATGAAAAAAAGTTGTACAATTACGAGCGCTCTCATGGTTAAATAAAGGGTGCACCAATTTGAAGATGTAGTCCAGTCATGAGGCGCTGTATCAGAATCTTCAAATTTCAATGAAAAAATAGTGAATTTAAATTTTCGTTGGCAATCGACTTGACATTTCCCTTGGGAGCCATAAACTACCAATGCGGAATGTCAACAGTGGAGGTCTCTTCCAGTTACACCAAACCTTCCAGGGGAATAGGCAATTCCCACCAGTGGCTCATGACCATCGGTGGTGACAAATGCAACCTCACTGCTCATTTCAGCATAGAATATCAAGATTAATTTAAATGGGCTCTCACGTCGTGTAATACAATCTGCAACCAACCAACAGATAGTCGTATTGGGCCCTCCTCTGGTCAAAGGAAGTAGAACAGTCTAAAATAATATCATTCCTGCCTCTAAATGAGTATTTACCTGGTTAAATGTCAGTCAATCGAGACAGATAATTAATTCCAATGGATCTTTACCTAGTCTAAGGAATCAACAGATTTACTATCTTGACAATTAATAACTATACAGTGCAGGTGTTGCATCTCAATAATGCCTCAATGATGTCAGTCAAGAGTAGTGATGGAACTTGACTCACTTTATTGAATCAGAATCTGTATTGACTGGAGGAATCCGATGAGCTATTAAGTTATACTTTACAGATGTCCAGTAAATATGGATGAAGAATGCAATCTAATTAGGTACTTAATTTTACCAACGGGTCCGCACATCAATGGCTCATCGGTAGCTTAAATACGAGGGCAATCAATGTATAAAAATAAAATTTAATTTCACCTGCTCATTCCAGAAAATATTGTATTGCATATTAATTGGCTTCAACCCTTCACCAACCCCAATGACCAGCGTGAAGGAAAGCCAAACAACAACACCCATTACAAACATGGCGTGATGAGGCCGTGAATTGACAAAAAAATATAATAGGATCTTTAAAATGTACTTCAAAGAGCCCTCGCCAGGTTAAATAATTGATACAAAACAACATAACCTCTCTCAGTGGGCCCTCACATTGATTGAATACGGGGAAGTAATACATCTATTGAATATTCTAACGTGGCCCTTTCCTAGTAAATAAAGGATGCAAGTCAATCAACATAAGTAACGCTAATTGGGATGCACGGTTGCATCTCAAAACGCCTTTAAAGTACCGGTCCTGTATAATTATGGCGTGACGTATGACTTCTATGGGTCCTCAGGTTATTAAATACAACTGTGTACATATTCACAGTCCTGTTGGATGAAGGCCTCCCCACCAACCCACCATGCAGGGGGTGATGTGGTTAGTTGGAGCACACGTGTGATTGTGATGAAGGACCGATTAGGACACCACTCGACAGAGGACAGCGTCGGAATCGCGACCGGGAGTCAAACTCGGATGGTCGTGGGGGGTTTTCAGGGCGAACGGTGCTGCCACCGCACCGCCCAAAATAAACGCTCGTAAGCAAGTCGATGTACAGATACGTGCACGCAATAATAATAAAAAAGCAGTCGTCATTTAAAACATGGACGGACAAACACACGCGCACAGAAAAATTAAACGAATTAAAACAAAGGAGGGATGACAACAACAGTGCCAGATGCCCCCCCATTACAAGGCACTTTTGAGAGAGGCCTAACCCCTCAAGACCTCGGCCTAGTTGACTTCACGATAAACCCTGAGCGAACCAGCCCGTCGGACGTGGTGGGGGGCGGGGGGAGAGAAGTCGCTCGAGTGTGAGGAGGGTGAAACATCGTGCGGTGCAGAGCCTGCGAAGAGATCGCAAGCGGACTCACCACACCATGGTGCTCTCCAGCCCCATCGTTGCGGCCTCTCTCTGCGAATGTTTCAGCGGCCGAAGCTAATAAGCGGGAAGCCGATTGGCGGACGGGAGGAGGGGTGGGCGTGGTCGTACGTCGTCCGGCGGACCAATGAGCGGTCGAGGTTTCACGAATCGCGCTCTCGCGGATGTGACGTCATAACGGCGACTTGTGAGCGTCATCGATTGGGTTTAGGGTTATTTATTTATTTAGGGCAGTGAGAGAAAGAAAACAAGGAGCTTGTTTTATTCTTTGGTTCTTTCGGTAAAGTCACGTAGATATAAAAATAAGAATAAAAAATAAAGTTAATACAAATTACACGAAAATAAATCAACACTCGGAGTGAGTGTATAATGTGGACTGTAGCCTGGTTATTAAGTTTGGTGAGTGTACTGGCAGTCTATAATGTCGACTGTAGCCTGGTTTCGATTTAAAGCTTTCGTGACTGCAGGGATTCATATTCTTGGTTCTTTCGGTAAAGTCACGTAGAAGGGAAATAATAAAATAAAAAAAATTAAACAATAAAATTCTCACGTTTCGATTGTAACACAAGCAATCGTCATCAGGTGTTTTATTTATTTTTTATTACTTTATTATTTCCCTTCTACGTGACTTTACCGAAAGAACCAATAATATGTAGCCTGATTAAGTTTGGTGAGTGTACTGGCAGTCTATAATATAGACTATCGCAATGGTTATTAAGCTGGGTGAGCGTATTGGCAGTCTATAATGTAGACTGTAGCAATGGTTATTAAACTGAACCTGAGTGAGCATACTGGCAGTCTATAATGTAGACTTATTCTGGTTCTTTCAGGTATAAAGAAAAAATAAAAATAAACTCAAAAACCACGACGTTTCGATCGCAACACAAGCGATCGTCATCAGGAAAAAGGGGGTTAGCCTCTAAAGGAAAACTGTTTATAGAGGTTTAGAGATGGGCGTAACCCGTGTGTCAGCAGCAGAGGTGGGACAAAGTCATTGTTATGCAAGTCCAAGTCGAGTCGCAAGTCATCAAATTCATGACTCGAGTCTGACTCGAGTCCAAGTCACATGACTCGAGTCCACATCACTCAGCAGCATGGGCGGGGCAGCTAATGTTAATGTAGGAGAAAAGACATGCAACTGCAACTACACAAATCAAAGGGCTTTGTTTACGTTTCCTATACTTTCCACTCCTATTGTGTTTTTGTATTGCTTGTTGTTGTAACATTCTGACCCGCCCCTCCTGGGCATATGTGAAAAATAGCTATATTGCTCATCGGATTCCTCCAGTAGAGTATAAATATTCTGATTCTGAGGTGGAATTAAATTGGTGACAAGAATGGACACTCACATGGTCAAAACTGACGACCGAATGGTAGCCAAGGGTGTGATCCTAGAGATGGGGTGATGAAATCAGCTCATGCACAGGTTGCAAAATCAATTGCTACATCGGTGGATAAAAGATCACAATTCTGAGTTTGTCACCTCTGAAATCCAGGGTTTAAATCCAGACAACCAGCCGCCTCTGATTTACGCTGCGTTCTCACCAATGACTGCAGAAAACATTGAATATACACGACTGTTATAGGCAACGTTTCGGTAAATGGCCGTTCTTGGAATATCTGAAATCGTGATCCATTGTTTCAGATTGATGACCACAAGCACTGCAGCCTATTCTTAGGTTTTCATGAATACTGTATTGTAGTTAGTTTAGCTATTACTGCAGTTGTTTCCCATTGAGCTAACACGCTCTAAATGCGGTAGCCCTGCGTTAACATCAGATGTTACATCAAGCAAACTTGGTTTTAAACACGATTACAGGCGAAGTTACATTTAGAAACATTCCGGCGCATTGAAAAGAAGTACAAGCCAACGATACATCAGAGATGACGGAATCCTTCAGGTCATGTGATTTAATTCAATGCAAACCATTATTTGTGGGATACATTGAAACCACGAGGTTCTTCTGTGCGGTTGGAAATTAAATGCGCGATAGGGAAGTTACCATTGTCCCATGTTGGTCTCCACAGAGCTCTCAGTATGAATGAGGACACTTGAGTTTGCGCTTGACCTCAATGCGGGCTGGGAGTAATTTGGACAATGCAATAACATAGCGCCATCTAACGGGCATATTGTATATTACTCTCTGGGTCTTTCGGTAAAGTCACGGAGGTAGAAATACTAGATCACGATGTTTCGATATCAACACATGCCATCGTCCTCAGGTGAAACAATACAGCAGGCAGACTGCTTAGGCAAGAGGAAATGTACATTGCTATCAAAACGTCGTTATCTATTATGTTTCTACCTACGTGACTTTAACGAAAAAACCAAAGAGTACGGATTCCTGCAGTCACGAAAGCTTAAAATCAATATTGGATTTTTTTTATCATGCAACATGTCAGTGGTGCACAAGCACCACTGACAAAAACACTGCCTTAAACGTTTTTAAGCCAATGCTTTTAACGAATGTTGTAATGGGAATGCAATGTTCTGAATTCACTCTTCCATGCTTTAAACAGTATATGCATTTATGAAATGGTATTTTATTCCAAACTTCAATACAAATACATGTTGAATAGTTTTTATTTTATTGGGGCATAAAAACAGTGCAAAACCCTTGATTTCAATATGCATAACATAAGCATTTGTTGTGCCTTTGTAAAATAACAGCAGTTTTATACACAAAAGCTACTGCAAGTACCAGTGTTACAAGACTACAAGACAATTATTTAATATACCAGTACTGTATTGTACTTTTAGGTTAGGATTTCCCAGTATGTTGCGTATAATTTATTGTACCAAGCAGCATTTCAAAGCCAACTTAATTGACTAAAATAATCCAGACTGAAAGCAATCCATGATTTTAAAAAAAAATACAGTTAAAAAACCCCTAGAAAAGATAATTTCAATTTGACATTTGATTTTTTTTTTAAAGAAAACCGTATTCTAAAAAGGTAATTTATCAGCACAAACTTTTATGTAAAATATAGGTAAACATACGTTACAAAAGGTAATTGTAAAGCGTTACATTACATTGTAGCAATATTCATGGAGCAGCGTTAAAATTGTGATTTTAAAATACCATATATAACCATCAGAAAGGTAATACAACGGATAGAGTTAACCTTATTGAATTAAAGTAGTACATAATTGCAGACATAGAATACTTGGCACTGCATCAAGCTTTCCTCAGAGCCAATACGCATGATCTGATACATACTGTAGTATTGTTTGCCTTATGTGCTACTTTATTTTGATCTTCATTACATTTACTCACGAGCACAATGTCAAAAAAACATAAAACTAGTAGTCACTTGTGCAACACGTTAAGTGGAAAACCAGCAAAATACACGTTTGAAACATGCATACCACTTAAGAAATTCAACCTTACCATTTCAGTGATATACATAATTGTATTATAAGTTTAAGTATGTTCTTAACCACACACGTATAGTATCATCTGCTGCAAAAGTACCATTCATCAGCCCTCCACTGCTGGATGAAGGCCTGCCCAATCATTCATCCCCCAAGGTGTCACAATGCAACTATATACTGCACACCAGCAGTGTCCTTTGGCTACCATTGCTTAATCTTAACCACCAGCCATCCTATGTTGAATATTCCTGACAAAGCCCATATTAAATACAATGTCTCTAATTCGCATATTTTCTCCAATCCTACGCATTCCTCTATTTTTCAGTGCAATACATGTCAAGCACATAGTCGCGCATGCATCTTTGTGCATCTTTTAACCTTTGTTCAATTGGCAAAGTCCATGTTTTTTATTATCCATGTCATAACAGGTAACATACAATGATTATATTATTTTTAGGCACATTGTTATGTTCCTTTTCATTATCAAGTTCAGTTTTCTAAAAGTACCATGAACGAAACGAAATATAACTTTTATTAATGACTGTATATGGTAGTTTTCTTTAAAGTTCTGTAACTATTGAAGTCATTTGATAATTTCTGTCAGACCTGGGAAACCAGTTAATAAGATACCATTACGTTGTACAATCTATACAAAACTTATTTTTTTCATGTAAATGAGGTTACAAGATCTTGTTTATTCTCTTAATTGTGCAGTTTCCAGACCAACAATTCAATGCTTACTGGCATATTTGCCAATTACCAATTGTCAATAATGGAATGTAAGAATTAAAAACATCCAATTTTTACTTCTTTCAGTGGAAAATAATGTACTCTGGTCCATTAAAATGTAATACTGTACTCAAGTGTTAGAACTTCAAATAATACATTGCTGAAAAATCCTAACTTAATGTAATACGGTTTTATCACCAAGTAGCTTCAGTCACATTCTTCGGGAATAATCAGTGACAATTTGTTCATCATCTCTTGAAATAAGGTGCGCGTTTGTTGGAAAACATGATCCCCAATGAGGAGTCTACCAAATACATTCGGAGATGGGCCATCACAGTATACCTCCGGAATACACAAGCACTTGCTAGCCTCTGCACTTCCAACAATTGCATGGCTAAGGTGCCTAATTTCAAGACACCTTTTTAGTAGACACAGCAAGTTGCTTAACTGTTCTCGCAGATGCTCCATTCCAGAGTTTTCAGGTGTCAGGCTATTGTCTGCTAACATGTGGAGCAGAGCTGTGCGCAGGTGGAATAATTTCAGCCCTGCCTCCTGCTGGAATGAACGATGCGCGGTGTTCAGCCTCTGCTGCTCAATTAGGTAAGACAAAATGTTCAGACTCTGCAAGTGACCTAAATCTGTAGGGAGCCTTTTGACGAGATATTTCATGTAGACTTCTTCACACTTCAAGAAAGTAGGACTCCAGTGCAGTTGTGGGAAGTCAATTGCAATCTCTGAATACATGCTTGGCACCAGGTATATTTCAGAGTCATTGTACCTTATAGCTGGAATAGCATCAAAAAACACCTTTCTTCCAGATTTGAAGATCATTTTCAGTGCGCAGGGAGAATTAATATCTCGCAGTGACAAATCAAAATCGTATTTACGTGCAATGTTTTTCCAACCTTGTGTGATTAAGGATGCGAACCAAAGTAGTACCTTTCCTGCAATCAGTCGATTTGTTCTCATATTGTAAAGTGACTCATCAGCTGTTAAGCTACATCCATTAGCACCCTTGTCCATAGATGGACTGTTGTGTGTGCTTAAAAGGCACAATGTGTCATCATCATCTTCGCAATCATGGCAACAGCAAGCACATTTTTGTTGTGCCGAATTAGAACAGTCATTTGAATCAATCTTTACACTGACATGTGTGAGGGACTTGTTTTCATTTTCCACATCTATCTGAAATGTATATGGTTCTGGTGGAGACAGCGGGATAAGAAACCTGAAAGTATGAGGGCTCTGAAAATCTCCAGAATTTGCCAGAGATACACATGTTCCAATAAGCAAGTCTGTATTAATGCAATGCTTTAAAGACATTTCATCTACCAAGTCATCAAGGAAATTCTCCACGAACTCTCGATTGTTTGTAATTTCATCCAATTTAGACTGCACTTGATCATCATAAAATGTTTGCAAAGTGTCACTGTTGGGCAGGTTTGATATTTGGGTAACTTCATTATCCTCGTTTAGCTTCAGCACTAAATCTGATTCGAAAGAAGGCACATCATCATGAGGGACACTGTAAGCTTCTGGAAAGAACAAATAGATAAGAAAAAATATCAGTAGAAGTATTCTGTTCAACAAACTACTGTCAAGGCCAAGTATATTAACATAGATATCCGTCATTTTTTTCTCCACTTTTCCAGTGGCATCCACAGAATACGATTTGGATGCAAATTCCTGTTCGAAAATTTCCATTTGCAGCTCCATCTGCCTGGCTCGCTCATCCATCTTCCCCTCCAGATCCTCTCGTCTCCAATCCCAAAAGGTGGGCTGAAAGCAGGTCATCACCAGCAGCACGCAGAGGTTCCATGTAGTCCTCATCGCCACTTCGTAACTTCGTCCATGTGATGATAGCTCTCGGCGTTGCAGCTGGGAAAACACAAGACACAGGGCGATGTATAACTAGCTACCCCACTAATTGATTTCATTATTGTTCAAGTGATGTCTCCATCTATATATATAAAAAGGGAAATTTGTGAATGTGTGTCTGTTCAAAATGTTTAGCGTACTTCCTGACATGCAACAAACGTGAAATTTGCCATGTGGGTGCTTTCCAGACTGTACACCATGCAAAAATTATAATAGACTTTTGTATTTTGGGGGGGGGGGCGCAATAATGCATATATTCATCTTCTTGGTTCTTTCGGTAAAGTCACGTAGAATGGAAATAATAAAATAATAAAAATAAAATATTATAAAATAATTCTCACGACGTTTCGGCCACAACGCAAGCAGCCGTCCTCAGGTGGAGAACAGGTCTGTCGAGAAGAGAGTCTGAATGACACACCCCAGGCTTGGAGCGACAATTTAAGCTGGGATGGAGGGGGGGAGAGCGCCTTGACAAAATAATTTGCATATCAAGAGGAATTTAACATATTTATGGGAAATACAGATATGCGATTAGTACTACTTGTGAAATGCGTAGGTTTAGCGGGGGGTTTAAAGTCATTATGCCCGTGCATTATGCAGGATTAGCAGCATCAATGCATATATTTTGCACGGCAAGTGAGCTGTGACGTCACATCTGTCATGTGACCCGTATGCGGAAGCATAACGCAGTGTGCCTGCTGATGTCATGCCCCCCCCAACCCTCCGAGGGTAAAGTGAAATACAAATGTGTTGCAGGTCTAAGGCGTTTTTCGCGCAGCATTGGTTTATTATTTCAGTCGTTTACTGCCGTACGCACCCTGAAAGTTGCGTGTCTGCAGCAAGCGCGTGTATGTGTACGCGCCTGTGTGTGTGTGGGGGGGGTGCTGTAGTGTAGTGATTAGCGTGCTGTGCTACGAACCCGGCAACCCGAGTTCGATTCCCGCTCACGGCCACCACTGATGACGATTATTTGAACTGGTCCTGGACCTCCCCTAGGTCGACTCAGCCTCAAACGAGTAACTGCTGTGGTGTGTGAACATCGCCACTGGGGAGACAAAGGCGGCCGGGCGTCGTGAATCCAAGTCCCGGGCGAAGCCGGTTATATTATAAAGTCGACATCACTTTCACAACATTCAATCACCTGTTGAGAAGAGGGTCATTAGAAATACGTGGGTATTCATAAATAAGTTGATCACCCTGTAACATTAATTAAATGAGGAATGCGCATTGATGGGGGGGGGGCAGAGTGATAATCGTAGTTTTACGAATTCGAAAACCTGAGCTTCATTCCCCGTCACGGTTAACATGATGCTATCCGAATCATTCTTGAACCTACTTCACAAAGCTGCACTGAGCAGCATGGTGAAGTATGGCCAAATAGCCCCATGATCAACACAGAATTGCGGTGGATTAGCAAATTGTTGTACGTTATACATATTTATAATTAGTATGCACAATGCAGTAATTTCCACGTTATATCACACAATCGATTCTGATGTTTTTAAAACAAGCAAAATAAATGGATGTCTTATGACAAATTGTACACTCATGGATTTTCTAAACAACGTTCATACCCGAAACGTAAGATAACTCCAGTGAATAAAGCAATTATCATGTTAATGTTTCCACGAATAAAACGGGATAAACCTGGCCTCATGTGGCCCCCATCAACAATGGTGGACACTTACATACAGTACGGTTACTACTTTTTAAAATCTCTTCCCGGTTTATAACGTTAGGCTTGGTGCGTTTTAGTTCCGACTGTTAAGCTTAACCACTACAATTGACACGTTGTTAGAATCACTTCATTATGTAGTCAACAGATAGGGAAGTGTGAAGATTCGCGAATCTGCGTGCGTTTATCAGTGACCCAAAAAAAAAACCCTACAACGTAAACGCTTCCCAACTTAAATAGACCTCTTCAAAAGTTATTACATTAGACACTTATTTAAACGACTTAAAAACTCATCCGGGCCTAACAACCAAGCTGTAAACGATGTAATTATCAACCCAAAAGGCAATCTCGCGTCGTAAACGAAACGGGGGCCTTATCTTCTTACGATTATATTTTCAAAATGATCTCCGACAAAACTAAATCGAATAACGCTTGAATTTGCGCGGTTATTTTGTTCTTATTCTTCTTCTTCGTCTCAACAAATTACACGGGACCAAATTAGGCGAAATAACCACGGGAAATAACAACAATAATAACAACAAACTTTTGCCCCGGCGGTCTCGCTGTAGGCCGGATGGCGATGCGTCCCATTAGAAGAGTGAGAGAGAGAGGCGACGGCCCCAGTTTCCTGTTTCGTTAACAACGCTTCCCTGACAAAGGAGTTGTGGGAGTGGTTGGGTGGATGGGTGGTGATGGTGGGTGTTGATGTGAAAAGGTGGTGGTGGTTGGGTTGGTGATGGTGGGTGGTGATGGTGGGTGGTGGGTGGGTTGTGGTTGGGTTGGTGGGTGGTGGTGATGGTGGGTGGGGGGTGGTGGTGGTGGGTGGGTGGGTGGGGGGTGGTGGTGGGTGGGTGGGGGGTGGTGGTGGGTGGGTGGATGGTGGTGGTGGGTGGTGATGGTGGGTGGGTGGGGGGTGGGTGGTGGTTGGGTGGGTGGTGGTTGGTGGGTGGTGGTGGGTGGTGGTGATGGGTGGGTGGTGATGGTGGGTGGTAGTGGTGGGTGGGTGGTGATGGTGGGTGGTGGTGGGTGGTGGTTGGGTTGGTGGTGGTGGGTGGGTGGGGGGTGGTGGTGGTGGTGGGTGGGTGGTGATGGTGGGTGGTGGTGGGTGGGTGGTGGTTGGGTTAGTGGTGGTGGGTGGTGGTGGGTGGGTGGTGGTGGGTGGTGATGGTGGGTGGGTGGTGGTGGGTGGTGATGGTGGGTGGTGATGGTGGATGGTGGTGAGAAGGGTGGTGGTGGGTGGATGGTGGTGGGTGGGTGGTGGTGGGTGGTGGTGGGAGGGTGGTGGTGGTGGTTGGGTGGATGGTGGCGGGTGGGTGGTGATGGTGGTCGTTGGGTTGGTGATGGTGGGTGGTGGTGGTGGTGGGAGGGTGGTGGTGGGTGGGTTGGTGATGGTGGTGGTTGGGTGGTGGTTGGGTTGGTGATGGTGGGTGGTGGTGGGAGGGTGGTGGTGGGTGGGTTGGTGATGGTGGGTGGTGGTGGGAGGGTGGTGGTGGTGGTGATGGTTGGGTTGGTGATGGTAGGTGGGTGGTGGTGGTGGGTGGATGGGTGGTGGTGGTTGGGTTGGTGATGGTAGGTGGTGGTGGTGGGAGGGTGGTGGTGGTGGGTGGATGGGTGGTGGTGGTTGGGTTGGTGATGGTAGGTGGTGGTGGTGGGAGGGTGGTGGTGGTGGGAGGGTGGTGGTGGGTGGGTGGTGGTGGGTGGATGGTGGTGGGTGGTGATGGTGGTAGTTGGGTTGGTGATGGTGGGTGGTGGTGGGAGGGTGGTGGTGGGAGGGTGGTGGTGGTTATGGTGGGTGGGTGGTGGTGATGGTGGGTGGGTGTCGATGGTGGGTGGGTGGTGGTGGTTGGGTTGGTGATGGTGGTGGTGGTGGGTGGGTGGTGATGGTGGGTGTGGGTGGTGGTGGGTGTGGGTGGTGGTGGGTGTGGGTGGGTGGTGGTGGTGATGGTGATTCAACTTCCACGCAGATCATAAGGGGGTGAGCGGCCCTCTCCGCATGAGTTCCTGCGACTCACGGACGGAAACGAGCAAAAAAAACCGAAAGGGACGAGTCGATTGTAAATGTCGGAGCCGAGATTGTAAATCTAGATTTGAAGTTTTCGTGACTGTAGAGATACATACTCAAGCTGTACTGTTAAAGATTAACTAAGTGTCGTGGCTTTGCTCTCCAACACACCCGGGGGTGCTGTGCCCGGAACGAATTTGGCATGTGTTTATGTCTACGTGACAAAGCTTACTAATTGGTTGTGTCGGGTGGTGGCGGGTTTAACGACACATTTATATTTACGCGATCTAACCCCCCCAATCATCAAAGCCACCACCATCCCCCCATGGGAGCAATTACTCGATTAGGGCAAGGGGGATCGGCAGCCGTTCAAAGAAGAAGGAGAGCGAATTTTGTTTGGGGTTTTGTTTTTGATCCAGAATAGATCGAGAGCATCATCGCACACGCAGAGCGACTTGTACACAAACACAGCAGCGGGTATACAACATGACACAACTCAATTCTGACTTTTATAAACAACAATTTAGGTGATGGAATAAACTACGTCTGTTTAGTCCCCACCCCCACACCCCTTAGTTAATCTTTAACAGTACCGCTTGACTACATTTTGTCACCAAGACATTCCATAGTGACCCATTCCATGCCATATTTAATACATTATCTTTACGTTAAATTGTGTTTAAGATTTTATTTTTAAACGGCTGCCCACAAGGGGGCAGCCAAAGAGCCGCATTCGGCTCCAGAGCCACAATATCCGACCCCTGATCAATGGGCTAGGGGACGACCACGAAGGTCAATCGGGTTTTAGGTTTCAACAAAGATAAAGTTCCCCCGTGTAGCCTAAACAAACTCTTGGGGCAAGTGCTGTTAGCGAGTAGCACCTATGAAGGCCGGCGCAGCACACGAGGGGTTGGGTGGCCAGCACCACGCCTGGCCGCCTTTGTCTTTACGTACCACACCATGTACTCATTTGAGGCTGAGTCGACCTAGGGGAGGCCCAGACACGGTTCATACAATCGTCACTGGTGTTGGGCCGTGAGCGGGAATTTAACTCGGGTCGCCGAGTTCGTAGCTCTTACTGCTCCACTCCTGCCCCCCGATTGACCCTGAACGACCACCGGGATCAATCTGGTTTTAGGTTTTAACACACACACGCAAGTCACAACGCTTGCTATGTTCGGATAGCTTTATCCTGACTCCATCCACGAATGTAATGAACGCATGGCTACTTACTCAGCCCATCATCCCTGATGGGGTCCATAAAATCGACAACCGCTTTCTGGGGGGGGGGGGGTGGGAAGTCAACTGTCGTTGTCTTATGGATAAACTCGCCCCCCCACCGCCAGACAAATGTGGAATTTGCACCACTGGCCCAGGGCTGTAAATAGACGAGCATCGTCCCCAATGCTCATTTGATCAACACATCACTTTGATGAATGGCACATACGGTACCTGTATATGCAATCTTCTAAAACATCTAAACCAGGTGAGAGCAAAACGTTTACAATAGTTAATGTTAATTTATAATTGTAAATAACGAGTTATTACGTATTCAGTTGGTTATACATCTGGTCCAACCCATGTGAGACTAGGCTCTAAGGAAAGCTGTCTCGGGTGTGGACCAATCAACTTCAAGGACAGTGCATACATTATCAGAGTTATGTTTTTTGTTTGCATTATGACTGCGGGTATTGTGGTCTATGCAAACATGACTCCTTGTAAAAAAGGTGTCAGTTTTGTTGCCAGATAGAAGGGTAAAAAACCAATTATCAGGTTTGAGCCTGGTTAGTGGTTGAATGGGTTACCAATGTTCACGGTTGTCGTAGGCATCTTCAATGTTGCGCTACGTCTTTCGGCAGCGGTGCAGCATAATTCATTGTTGTACTCTGCTATGTGCCTCGATACTGCCACGTTTATGTTCCCCGCACTTACCAGCGTAATGAAGTATGGTCAAACTAACCCCACGAACTGCACTGTCGGTTGGACACATAAACAACGTACATAAAGTAATGACGTGTTTTGTCGGTACCAGAACCTTCCCAGTGAATCGGAATCATAATATTTATGCTGGAGAAATCCGCTGACCCATGAAGCTCTTTTTCACAGATGTCCAGTAGCGGCAGGTCAGAAAGTTACAACAATAAACAATACAGAAAAGATCGGAGTGCAAAGTATAGAAAAGATACGCAAATCTAGATTTGAAGTTTTCGTGACTGCAGGGATCCATACATACTCTTTGGTTCTTTCGGTAAAGTCACGTAGGTACCTACGTGGTACCTACGTTACCTACTCAAATCACTAAAATAATAATTATTGATAAAAATCACAAGACAGTACTGTATATACCAGGGGTCGGCAACCTACGGCTCCGGAGCCGCATGCGGCTCTTTACGGGCTGCTTCTTGACGATATGTACGTATGTACAGTATGTACTCAGATGCATTGCGGCTCTTGAAATACTGAATTTTGTACCGAATTGGAAAGAAATGGCTCTTCTTGTTATTTTGGTTGCCGACCCCTGGTATATACAAATTAAAGTTCCATTAAAAATAAAAGTTATCTTGGCAGTGTTAATCACTCTCGTGTCATGGAACTCTTGAAATTAGATGTGTCATCAGGTTATTGTTCAGAAGCTGGTATCTGGTGCTACAATCGTTTTGAACTAGTTTACAACACATTTGGTACCATTTTTTTAAATCTCAAAGCTGTTTTAACAATTTCCAACAGAAAAAAGGATGGACATAGTTCACACTTTTATCACGACACCTATTTGGTTGACTAAAATGACACAACAAATTCAATGTATACTTTATTGTAATGTGATACAGCACACCTAATTTCACGAGAGGATAAAAAATCTTAATATAATATGCAAAACATTGTAATTGGATACACTGTGCTGTATAATAACTGATTGCGATGCTCTAAGTAATTAGAACGACTGTAATGTATCTTAATATATTTCAACAAGAAGGAATTACATTATTTTAATGAGAGTTGCATGTTTCTCAAATGCCCCTTTCAAATAACGCTTGGATACATTGTATGGTGCAAGTATCCATACAAAGGAATAATTAAGTGCGTTGAACTGCTGCACTCACTAAATTAGAAAATCATTGTACTGGAACGTTTTGAGAAAAATGTAACCGGATATTTGACACCAAATACAGTAACCAGTCAGTGTTGTTCGCTCCTGGGTGACCACTTATTATTTAATGAAGCTGCACTTATCGCACTTCACAGGGCCCTATCCCCGGGAAGCAGAAAGAATGATTTACTGTCTCTTTTATTCTTGAGCCATGATTGAAAACCCCTTGGCTCATCAGATTCACAAAAGGGCCATGTGGAGAGGCTCCGTGAGAAATCCCTGTTGCCTCCACACGCACACAAATTGCAATTACGCCTTGCAGTGCAATCAACGGTGGTAGTGTAATGCTGTCAAGTTAATAAGATGAATGATTACGTAATTTATTTGTATATTCAGGAAGTCATGCCACATTTGGATGTTTGACAAAGTCCATTTCTAAGTGGCATGTGGGAGGAAAACAGTTCCTGGAAAATAAAATCCACCAACACAAGTGAAAAAATATTAAAAGCTCCACGCACATGGATTCAAATACAAACCACTTTTTGTAATGCCATCTCACGGCAACATCGGAGGCCAGCATGTTTGGGAGTTTCACAAATCTGTGATCCACCAACCACCACCGCCTCCAAAGCACTGAATTAGAGGCATGCGACTGTTCAACACCCACTCGTTCTTGGCTACTTGCCCAGCGTTTTGCTAGAGTTTTGTTGTTGCCTTTTTATGGTGTCGTAATCCGTCGCATTAAAGATGTGCCTACTTCTATAGCCCCGGGGCAATAATAAGACGGCTTACCACCAGGCAAAATCCATCATGCAAACTGACTGTGGTTTTTGCTAGTTGTGCCGAATACTCGGAGGTTACCTGAAGCCAAACATATATGTTCTGCAGTTTATTTGTAATTTGCTATCTTGATTGACCAATTTCCAAAAGGTAACCAAACAGTACATTTTAAGACCAGAAGTTACTGTGACTGCAATTACTGTATAAGTCGTAGTAACCGTTGCATCAATTGAAATGCATTTCTATGCAATTATCAATGTTCTGCAGTAAAGGTGCATAGTGATGTACGCCTGTTGCGCACCAGGAGCTGATGGTGAAGCTTGGTTGACAACTGCTATTTCAGCCGTGCATTTAAGGCACTCAAAACACAATAGGGTTGCATACTCACGAATGAACTGTGATGCGCGAGCACTAGTTTGGATGTATCAACAAGGTTTACAGCTTAGTAAAGTTAATTGCTGGGGATATGTTTGAAATATCCTAAGTCTAAAGACGACTGCGGTTGATACACGTTATGCAAGCATTGACAGAGATATGTGCCTGTTTTCCGAAGCCCAGGGCGTGTGTGTAAGACGACAGATGGGGAGCTCGTTGACAAGGCTGATAAACTTGTCTGAATAGGGTAAGGGACAGCCATCTCATTTGGAAAACATCCAGAATTGTTTATTATGCATGGATAACTGGTTTCCCCATTTTCAGACTTGTGTATTTGGAGGGTTAATTCGTTGCTTATAGTGGTCAGGAAGGTCACCACAGTCTGACCAGTTTGTGGAACATACAATATAAGCCTTTTCCTCTGGGTTTAGAGGTCAACCAAGAGCATTATCGATATTCAGATAGCACTTAGGGTAATGTTTTGTAAATTTACTTTTGTGATCATTAAAAATATAAAAAATTATGAAGACGGTTCAATTTAACTTGACCATCAGGGATTCAATATTTTGTAAATTCTCACACCATAGACAATTCTGTATTGTCAAGTATGCCTACCTAAGTCACATGGAGACAATCACGTTTTACATGTTATGCTTATGTTGCTTGTTCACGCACGTTTTTGTTTGAAATATGTTAATTATAAGTGTTCTAGTATTTTATATTATTTGGTATGGATTTCCATGGTTGCTGCATTCATCTCATTTTACTGCGGGTCAAACCTAAATACATTTCAGTGTAATCCGGTCACTTTGTTGGCTGTTATTTTGCTTATAACCCATTGCCTGAGATTTGAAATAGCTATTTCTGCCACCCCTTAACTTTGACATTTCTTTCCCCTGTAAAAAAAACTCTGAAATATTAATATATGTACTAACATAATTTGGAAAGGACGTGTAAAAATGTGTCCTATTCCCACTGATGTATAGTGTTTAATTGATACAATCGATTATCCAAACTTTATACACTGAATAAACGCCACTTATTCAAGGAGAAATTACACAAGAAACTGAAATTCTAATGGGGGGAAAATCCCAGATGTTGATTAAATGGGCTTGAAGAATCGACTGCTGGCCAGTTGCATAAAAGACATTATTCCCTCGTTATTTGCGAGGGATATATTCCGGAGATGTTCGTGAATATCACATTTTGCGGATATTGGCCTCCGAAAGGAATGACCTTAAATACATAAATAAGCTATTAAATATTAACATTTTCTCATCACTTTATCTCATCACTTTCTTGCATCACATTCTCTCTCAAAACTTTATCTCATCACTTTCTTTCTCTCTCTTGATGCAGTCGCGTAGAATTCCAGATGCGATTGGTGGATAGACAAAATCGTGGATAGCACGTTCGTGAATAACGAGGGAATACTGTACAGTAAATAGACAACAAAAAAAAAGGTCATATTTTGTAGATACCCCGGAATGCACATACCTATGCTATGTATTTCAGACTAACGTGTATTTCAAGCTTCAATAGTAAATAGACATCACAGATCAAGCACATAATCATGGCACTTCGTCAAATATTCACCTCTCCATGCTTTCAACATTTTTCAGCTTTTTTTCAAGCTTTTTCGGTGTCCATGTTTGTGATCCATGAATGAAATTACACTGAGATGATCAGAGAGCAAATGCAAAAACTGCATAGACATATTAGTTAGTTTAACACGTAGGCTATCGCGACCAATATTATTCATAATAAACGTTTTTGGGTTAGATCGCGTTATTTCTAAATGTGTCGTAACCCTCCACCACCCGACACGGCCAATCAGCAAAAAAGTGTTACGTTGACAAAAGACAAATAGTTCACTACTTTAGCCCACCGGTGTGTTGAAGAGTAAAACCACAACATTTACATTTTTTGACGTTTCGCTGGTAATTGCATCCAGCATCATCGGGCGAATTGCATCCAGCATCATCGGCTAATTGCCCGATGATGCTGGATGCAATTACCAGCGAAGCGTCATACTCAAAAATGGTAAATGTTGTGGTTTCACGCTTCAACACACCGGTGGGCTAAAGCAGTGAACTATTTGTCTTTTGTCAACGTGACACTTTTTTGCTGATTGGCTGTGTCGGGTGGTGGAGGGTTACGACACATTTAGAAATAACGCGATATAACCCAAAAACGTTTATTATGAACATATTAGTTACTCGAGTCTGAGGTTGCCAGATGACAATGTATCAGGTGGGTTCACGAAACCACCTATGCTGACCTTTGCACGTTACAGTATTTCCTCGTACACATGTACGTTGAACGTTTTTCGCACCGTACATAGCCAACTGTGCTAATCGGTATCTTCAAGTATTCTAGTTTTCTTCCAAATGTCCAAACATTGTAAAATAGGGCCCTGCCTAAAACCATAATTAAAAACATTTCTAAAACTATTACAAATTATGGCCCACCTCAAAAGTGAGGTTATATGTTTTTGACAAATCACCCGCCCTTCCTACATGAGATGTTTTAAATGTACTAAACCTCTTCTTACATTTACGGTTGAGCAAACAGCAGGCATATAATTTACATCCGTTTTCAAAAAGCACAATGCCATATCGCAATGGTATTTGTACTGGTAACAGTAGTAGCACCAGCACATGCAGTCCTGGCACCAGCACAGGCTGCCCTGGGACCAGAGCACATGCAGTGTTGGCACCTGCAGTGTTGGCACCAGCACACGCAGTGTTGGCACCAGCACCTGCAGTGTTGGCACCTGCAGTGTTGGCACCAACACACGCTGCCCTGGCACCAGCACCTGCAGTGTTGGCACCTGCAGTGTTGGCACCTGCAGTGTTGGCACCTGCAGTGTTGGCACCTGCAGTGTTGGCACCTGCACATGCAGCCCTGGGACCAGCACAAGCAGTGTTGGCACCTGCAGTGTTGGCACCTGCAGTGTTGGCACCTGCAGTGTTGGCACCTGCAGTGTTGGCACCAGCACATGCAGCCCTGGGACCAGATCACCTTCTTTGGTTCTTTTCGGTTAAGTCACGTCTAAAAATAAAATAATAAATCAAAATAAAACAACACATTACGACGTTTCGATTGCAACACAAGCAATCATCATCAGGCATAAAAGAAATAGCAACAAAAATCTAACTAGAAAACTATAGACCGACATACAAGCAGACAGACATCACAACGGCACACATAGAGAGGAGTATACAGGCACACGAAAATTAAATAACCTAGTAAAATATTGAAATGTGATGTAATACAACACAGAGAGTCGGTTAACACACAATTAACGCATGGCCTGGTTGACTACGTGTTTCAAAATTTGCTAAGTTAGAATTTTAAGTGTGAGCAACAAATATCTAACTAGAAAACTATAGACAGACATACAAGCAGACAGACATCACAACGGCACACAGAGAGAGGACACAAATCGGCTGTGTGAGCAACAAAAATCTAACTAGAAAACTATAGGCAGACATACAAGCAGACAGACATCACAACGGCACACAGAGAGAGGACACAAATCGGCACAAAGAGATGGTCGTTTCTGTGACGGTCCCTTAAATATAGAGAGGAGGGGGAGGGGACGGGGGGAGGGAGAGGGCGGGGAGATCAATGGGTGCACGCCAACGTACTCCTATTGTAAGTGAGATGATAGACGCGGCACGGGAGGCAAACCTGAAAATTAGGACAAACGCGGCACGGGAGGCAAGCCTGAAAATTAGGAGACAAGCACACGAAAATTAAATAACCTAGTAAATTATCGAAATGTGATGTAATACAACACAGAAAGTCGGTTAACACACAATTAACGCATAGCCTGGTTTATTACGTGTTTCAAAATTTGTTAAGTTAGAATTTTAAGTGTGAAATTTCAAGGAGAGGACACAGGCAGAGAGAACAAATAGCCAGAAAGAAAAAAGGATAAGTTTAAAACTTCCCCGTAGAAGTGGTTCAATCTTAATTTGGGAGCTTTCGTGACTGCAGGAATTATTCTTTGGTTCTTTTCGGTTAAGTCACGTCTAAAAATAAAATAATAAATCAAAATAAAACAACACATTACGACGTTTTGATTGCAACACAAGCAATCATCATCAGGCATAAAAGAAATAGCAACAAAAATCTAACTAGAAAACTATAGACCGACATACAAGCAGACAGACATCACAACGGCACACATAGAGAGGAGTATACAGGCACACGAAAATTAAATAACCTAGTAAAATATTGAAATGTGATGTAATACAACACAGAGAGTCGGTTAACACACAATTAACGCATGGCCTGGTTGACTACGTGTTTCAAAATTTGCTAAGTTAGAATTTTAAGTGTGAGCAACAAATATCTAACTAGAAAACTATAGACAGACATACAAGCAGACAGACATCACAACGGCACACAGAGAGAGGACACAAATCGGCTGTGTGAGCAACAAAAATCTAACTAGAAAACTATAGGCAGACATACAAGCAGACAGACATCACAACGGCACACAGAGAGAGGACACAAATCGGCACAAAGAGATGGTCGTTTCTGTGACGGTCCCTTAAATATAGAGAGGAGGGGGAGGGGACGGGGGGAGAGGGCGGGGAGATCAATGGGTGCACGCCAACGTACTCCTATTGTAAGTGAGATGATAGACGCGGCACGGGAGGCAAACCTGAAAATTAGGACAAACGCGGCACGGGAGGCAAGCCTATTTCTTTTATGCCTGATGATGATTGCTTGTGTTGCAATCAAAACGTCGTAATGTGTTGTTTTATTTTGATTTATTATTTTATTTTTAGACGTGACTTAACCGAAAAGAACCAAAGAATAATTCCTGCAGTCACGAAAGCTCCCAAATTAAGATTGAACCACTTCTACGGGGAAGTTTTAAACTTATCCTTTTTTCTTTCTGGCTATTTGTTCTCTCTGCCTGTGTCCTCTCCTTGAAATTTCACACTTAAAATTCTAACTTAACAAATTTTGAAACACGTAATAAACCAGGCTATGCGTTAATTGTGTGTTAACCGACTTTCTGTGTTGTATTACATCACATTTCGATAATTTACTAGGTTATTTAATTTTCGTGTGCTTGTCTCCTAATTTTCAGGCTTGCCTCCCGTGCCGCGTTTGTCCTAATTTTCAGGTTTGCCTCCCGTGCCGCGTCTATCATCTCACTTACAATAGGAGTACGTTGGCGTGCACCCATTGATCTCCCCGCCCTCTCCCTCCCCCCGTCCCCTCCCCCTCCTCTCTATATTTAAGGGACCGTCACAGAAACGACCATCTCTTTGTGCCGATTTGTGTCCTCTCTCTGTGTGCCGTTGTGATGTCTGTCTGCTTGTATGTCTGCCTATAGTTTTCTAGTTAGATTTTTGTTGCTCACACAGCCGATTTGTGTCCTCTCTCTGTGTGCCGTTGTGATGTCTGTCTGCTTGTATGTCTGTCTATAGTTTTCTAGTTAGATATTTGTTGCTCACACTTAAAATTCTAACTTAGCAAATTTTGAAACACGTAGTCAACCAGGCCATGCGTTAATTGTGTGTTAACCGACTCTCTGTGTTGTATTACATCACATTTCAATATTTTACTAGGTTATTTAATTTTCGTGTGCCTGTATACTCCTCTCTATGTGTGCCGTTGTGATGTCTGTCTGCTTGTATGTCGGTCTATAGTTTTCTAGTTAGATTTTTGTTGCTATTTCTTTTATGCCTGATGATGATTGCTTGTGTTGCAATCGAAACGTCGTAATGTGTTGTTTTATTTTGATTTATTATTTTATTTTTAGACGTGACTTAACCGAAAAGAACCAAAGAATAATTCCTGCAGTCACCAAAGCTCCCAAATTAAGATTGAACCAGATCACCTGCAGTGTTGGCACCAGCACACGCAGTGTTGGTACCAGCACATGCAGTGTTGGCACCAGCACACGCAGTAAGAAAACGCAGTCGTCTTCACATTTCAATCCACTGCTGGACGAGGGCCTCTCCGCACAGTGGATTTTCCGGGTTATTTCACCGTGTCACCATGCTGGTCAGTGCAGGTTGGTGAAGGTGGGGACCATAGTTCAGCACAACGATAGTGTTTACTGCAAAGACAAAGATCCCCCCGTTTGGCCTCTATAGACTGTTGGGGCAAGTGCTGTTAGCGAGCACCTACGAAAGCCAGAATGGCACACGATGAAGTGGGTGGCCAGCACCACGCCCGGCCGCCTTTGTCTCCCTAGTTGCGATGTTTACACACCGCACCAGGCACTTATTCATTTGAGGCTGAGTTAACGCCAGTGTCGCTGGCACACGGTGGCAACAACAGAAACAGTGCAACACAAAAGCGACGACAGCAAGTGGCACCAGTACACCGAGGTGTCAACTACAGCAGCAGTTGAAAGTGGCATCCGAAAACTCAGTGGCCATGTCGGTGGCAGCAACATCAGAGTCCCAACAGAAAGTGGCAACAGCAGTAAGCACAGACGGTGACACACCACCAACGACGACAACAACAACAGCAGTGGTGGTGGCACTAACACACGCACATGGCCACCGGGCAGTTGAAACGGTGGTTTGAAGAACACCGCCAGCGAGAAGTGACAACAGACCAAGACAACATCAAGGGAAGAAGAAGAAAAACACATACTCTTAGGTTTTTTCGGTTAAAGTCACGTAGGTAAAAATAAATAATAAAAATAATAATAGAAATACAATTTTAAATCACGACGTTCTATTATTATTTCTATTATTTTTATTACTTATTTTTACCTACGTGACTTTACCGAAAAAAACCTAAGAGTACGAATCCTTGCAGTCACACGAAAGCTTCAAAGCTAGAAGAAAAACACAGTGACAACAACAACAAGCAGCAGCAGCAACCGTGAGAGACCCCCCCCCCCCAAAAAAAAAAATCGTCGCAGTGACAACAGCAGCACCGCGAGGCGGCGCTGCCGACCGCCGTCGGTGCCCCAGGGGCTCGGGGCCCTTGGCCGACGCCGACGACGCCGCCGCTGATGTCGGCCGCGCTCGCGCCTCGGCCTCCAGCCCCGGGAAGATGGCGAAGGCGGAGGAGGGCGACGTGGGCCCGCACCTCAAGGGCTCCGTGTTGCCCGCCACCGTGGAGATGATCGTGAACGAGGTGCTCGTGGTGTCCGTGACGCTCGGCGCTAGGACTTTCTCCGGGGTACTTATGGACGTGGCCAAGAGGTGAGCGACCATTCTGGGTGATTTGCGAGCCGGGGGGGGGGGGGGTCCGCCTCGGCTGGGCGGGACGGGCTCCCGATGCGAAGCTGCCCACGAACCCCGGTCTTGCCTAGGTCCTTGGCCGGCCTTCGTTGCGTGGAGGCCGGCAGGGTGAGCTATCCGAGGCCGGTGGTGGGGAGCGCCTCGAGTGAGCACGCAGTCTGTAGGCCGCAGGCAGGGTACTGTTGTGTTTTAATCCATTTTGACAAGTATCGTCAGCCGTGGCTTTTCTTTTTTTTGAACGAATACATGCTCTTTCGTAACGTTTAAATGAATGTTGATACATTGGTGAGTTTCGGTCGCAGTGAAGAAGTGTGTATGCTTGTGGTGTGGTGTTATATTGTGTGTCAATAAAAGTGGGAAGAAACTCAAGTTGGAGGATGGACAACAATTAATCTGAAAGCAGCTTCTTTATACTCGTTTGTGCGTTTTGTGAGGTTTTTAAGGTAACTTGGGCGATGTGTTTGATTTTTAAATGTAATCCTGTTTGGAATTTGACTTGGTAACGTATTTTTTTTTTAAAGTTGACTGACGAGATAAAATCAATACATATTACATGAATAAAGGCAAACCATAATATTTGGTAAGTGCATATATTGGTGTGTGTATTTTGAATGTTTAAAAAAACGTGGTTTATTTTTTTATAAAGTTAAATGTGTAAACAATTCCTGTGTCTGGTTTACCACTGTGTGACAATCTCAATACATCATGTGCCGTGGTCATTATTTTGCATCCAGCAAATCACTTCATTTAAAATATGGCCAATAAAACATTACATAATGTGCACTTGATAATTTTAATATAATACATTTCAATGAGTCACAAACATTTTATGTTTATGATCAGCTGTTTATAATGTTGGAAGCTGCTTCTTTCAGAGACCGGCTCATGTTATTACAGTACAGTCCTTTGGGAAAGTATCATCTATATATACATAGTAGTCTTATACGTGCTGCAATTACGTTGTCCCATTTAAGCACATTAAAAAAGGATGAGTGACCTGCCCAACTTGTGAATTCATAACTCAAATTGGGTGTGGTCCTTAGAATTATGAAACCACCAAACAGAAATATTGGTGCTATGACAGCACAAAGTGAACCATTATCTGGCCATAATTGGTATGTTTGATAGGTAAGCCTTATTAGAACAAACTTAACAACTTGAATTCGTTAAAATATCCAAAGATCTGCATTTTTTTTACTTTAAATGTGATCCCAGTCACTAATAATTTTTTTAAGTTATTTCTTGGTTTTGAAATATCAGTGATGTTGGCATATTTTACAAAGTGATTTACAGTAACATTAATCCGTAATTACCTATAATGAAGAGCTTTCAAAACTAAATAGTTTTGGGATGTTTTTGAATTGGACATTTTCTAGTTTGAGAGTATTGATTAGTGTATTTAATTGATACTTCATGAAGTTCCAAGACTTAATTTCAGGGCCCGTTTACCATTTAAACAGCAATATTTTTAAAGGTTAAAACGATTACAGCCACATGCTGCCTTCTCGTCCATTGTCATTGTTTCCTCTCATCAACTCGCTTGTGTGTTTAGAACTCAGTTTAACGATGCCAGCAGTGTATGGCTAACAGGACTAATTTAAGTCTAACATAACAGGTAGACATTTTTTTTGGCGTTTAGAGAGTTAAAATTAGGCCACGTTTGAGCCAATTCATATCTACACATTAATATCTAGTTGTGCTGGAACACCTAGATTAGAGAATAAAACACCAGATATGAACATTTCACTGTGAAGAAATATGTGGGTGTGGGCCTGGGTATGACACATTTCTAGAAGTGATAATGGTAGAACCAGAATATTTATTCTGGAGGAATTTGATGAGCTATGAAGCTCTTTTTCACAGATGTCCAGTAGGGGCAGGTCAGAACGTTACAACAACAAACAATACAAAAACACACCAGAGTGCAAAGTATAGAAAAGAGAAGCAACCACTAAAAAATCCAAAGAAAACACAATTTTTATTTTATCAGGTAAAGTCCACAGAGCTATTAGCTTCTTTATTAAAAGTGACCTGGTCACAAATGATAGCTCAACGAAGTGGCTTAACATGTGGAATTTTGTAGCAGCCAAATATTGTAAACGCATGGTGTGGCAGCCAAAGCAGGGAACTTATATGAGAGGATGATCACGACGGAGGTGGAATTATGAAATTGGTTCGTGCACAGCTGCTCGAAGGACTATTGAGAGATGAGTGATGGCTTTTGGGGGCCTTCCTCTAGTAGTGGGTTGATCAAAGCTACTGATTACGATCGATTTATATGTTTATCATTTTAAATATAAATGCTTTACAAGTTTTTGAATTCTTATTCAGTTCTTCAATTTACATAAGCATTTTGTATAATTATAGAACATGATATTCTTTGGGTTTTTCGGTAAAGTCACGTAAATAGGTTCAAAATAATTAAATTAAATAAACCAAAAACTACGACGTTTTGAACACAACACAAGCGTTCGTCATCAGGAGGAAAACTACGACAACCTATTTACCTGACTTTACCGAAAGACCCAAAGAATATGAATTCCTGCAGTCACGAAAGCTTTAAGTATAGAACATGAATTTACCATTGTATAGGCATTGCCAAATCTTGTGAGCTTTGAAAGGTCAGATCGTTACACAAAACCTTGAACATGTTTACATTTGTTTTTGGACTCTTAGGTGACTATGGAACAAGCAAGCAGTATTTTTTTTTTCAAATTATCTAATCTGATTTTTTTATATTTACGATGAAACAAGACTTCCATATCCTCACTCAATATAAATACAGCCCTTTGACAAACTTTAGTGTTGGGGGAGGTTTGATCATTCTTCATTGTGCTGGTCAGTGTGAGTTAGTGAAAGGTGACCAAGGACCAGTCCAGATATCACTCGCCACTCCTGTTAGTATGGCTGGGATTCAAACTCAGATTCATAGTAAAGTGTGCACAACTGTGCCATGGCACCACCTCCAATTTTTTTTTACAATAAAGTGGTTATTCCTGTTATGAAACAGTTTGTACCCAAAGTTGTCGTAAAATATGTGTTAGTCTCGTTACAGTTCTTTGGGATTGGGACTTGCCCTGTTCTTGCTCATCATCATAAGCCAATGTTTATATATTTAGTGAAGGCTTGTTCACACCGTTGGTGTGCCTCATGGGCAGTAATTCCATAATCCGTCTCACTCCAACACATGAAGTGGTCACATCCCTTCATCTGTGTAGCGGTCATCCTCTGTCGAATTGTTTAACCTTTAATTGCGTTTTCTTAACCAGTCTTGTCTATCGGACCATCGTTCATCATTTGTTATCATGGTGTGTCCTGCCAAAATGTTCAGTCTCTATATATGAATAATGGTCTATATTATTTCTCTTTTTGCATTTATTCCCTGATTCATAAGCCCATCTTTATGGATTCCAATGTATTTCCAAGCATACTTCTTTACACACTTTTCAGCTTTTATTTAATTAAAAGTAGTTTTTTTTCATCCATGTGCTTAGGCCTCGGCAAGGTAAGGTAATTTACCATTTTTACCGGCTAAAAGGGTAAAGGTAAAGGGTAAAGGTGTCGACATGCCAAGGGGTAAGGTAAAGGGTAGGGTAAAGGTAGCTCGGAAGAATTACCCGGTAGGGTAAAGGTAGCGCGCAGTATTACCCGGTAAATACGGTACCTTGTTTACCGCTAGAAGCTCCGTGGCGCAGTCCGTGGCCTCCATTTAACAAGTAATTTTTTTTTTACTTTTTAAAAAACACGCTTTTATTAAATGTACGAATAATGGCAGAACTCCACGACTCCAGGAAGTGGCCCCGAGGCTTTCCACAACGTAAGGGGCCGTGGTGATTTACAGCCAACGCCAGTTGAGCGTCGACAATTAGACCCAAGCCGAAACATAACATATACAAAAGAATGTTAAGAAATATATATTTGTTTAATGATAGAATATAGTATTGTCATCAGTATGATATAAGTATACGAAGTTTGCAGTCGATACCACATTAGGAAGTGGGTAAAAATTGAGTTGCAAGATTTGAGGATACAACGACAACAACGACGACGACAACAACGACGACAACAACAGACAGTGAGTTAATAGAAAGCGTGTAAAATTGGAATCATCGAGATAATTCTATATTAATAAAGGGCTCTACCTAGCATTTACCGTTATAAACCTTGTTGATGTGTAGTTCCCTAGTAATTACCCTGTAATCGGGTAATTTGTATGGCGTAAGAGTAAAAGGTAGGCTCGTTGCTTTTTACCTTTTACCTTACCTGCTGAAGGGTAAAAGGTAGGGTAGAGTGATTGTATTGTGGTAAGGTAAAAGGTAGGGTAAAGGTAGGCTCGTTGTTTTTACCTTTTAACTTTTACCTTACCTTGCCGAGGCCTACATGTGCTGTAGCTATAGTCGTGGGCTCTAATTGAATACTTTTGACTTGAGGCACATAGTTATATTGTCTTTCGTTTGTTTTATAACCATAGCAGTCAAAAAACGATTTCCAAAACGGTTTCTCATTGTATTACATATATTCCATCAGTCTTAACATTCTTGATTTTATTGCTCTCTTAAGATTGTAGAATTATTGGTTTTAGTCATCCTTGCCATCTGAAACCATGGAAACCCATCACAACTTGAGTTTAAATAATGAGTTAGTTTTATTTTGAGCCTGTAATTCCATGCACTATAACCCCCTTAAATATGCTGCTTTACACACACTGCACTAGTATTGTTTGAGTTTAATTTGTGGACAATTGACAGCTAGTTTAATGTAAATGGCTGATTTCAACATGGTGGGGGGTGACCTCCATTGACAACCTAAGGTGGCTGTATCGGCAAATTTGTAGGCTTTGAAGAGTAAATGGTTGAACACGAGAAAGCATATGAAGACCTTTGGATCACTTTTCATAGTGTGGTAAATTACATGTTTGGTAAATTTTTGTATATAGAATTTTGTTCTAGAGTATCATAATTTATGCACTGTCAATATACTGTGCTATATCTGTACATATTTTTGAACGATACTCTTGGGATTGTTCACAACAACATGTATTGAATCACCAAACAATATTTTTTGCAAAGTTAACATAGTTTCTGTTCAATCACAGTTTTTCTATACTCTAGGATACTGCTGATTTGTCAAAATACCGTGCAAAGTTGGGCATTATCTCCTTGTCTGATTTACAGTATGAACATAATCCCACTCAGACACATCGTAAGCAGAGTTAAAATACAGAAGTATGATGGTCCTGGTCACCATTTCCTTATAGGCGTTGTCATTCTTTGCTGAAGTAAATGGTGCTAGAGTTGCTATAGTGCTGATGATTGACCGCTGTTGCTATCCGTACACCATGTAATGGAGTGTAAAGGGCAAGTCACAAATATGGTGCTCAGAGTTGAGACTGCATTACAGTATTCCCTCGTTATTCACGAACTTGCTATCCCTGATTTTGGTTATCCACTAATCATATCAGGAACTCTACACGACTGCATCAAGAGAGAGGAAAGAAAGTGATGAGATAAAGTGATTAAAGAGAATGTGATGCGAGAAAGTGATGAGATGAAGTGACGAGATGAACTGATGAGATAATTTTCATGTATTTAATTGTTTATGGATTTATTTAGAGTAATTTATTTTAAAAATGATTCCGTAGGCCATTATAATCCGTGAAATTTGCTCTTCATGAGCTTCTCCGGAACGTATCCCTCGCTAAAAACGAGGGAATACTGAAGTGTAATAATCATTTAAAGCACAGTGTCCTGCCATTAATAAAAAACGTGGTTTCATTTGGTTGAAATTTGTAAGGATGCAAAATGTTAAAGTCATGAAAATATCATTTTATTTGAATCACGAGTGCCATACCCTATACGTTACAGTGAATGACCTTTATGTCATATTACTTAACTGTGGCCTTTTTCCACATCTATCTTTTCAGGGTCGGCCCATGTGAAGGGTATGATGCATTATTCCCAAAGGGTGAGCAGCGCCCATCCGAGCTTATTTTACTGGCTCAGCCTCAGGCTTCGGCACAACCACCAGACTCTCCAGGAGCAGATGCAGCTCAACCCAAAGAGGCACCCGAAATGGAGCAGACCCATCTGCAAGACTCGGTGGTGAAACATGGCCAACCTCATGCATTCAATCTTCCTTCTTCCTTACCGTGGTGTCCAACTGCCAATGGTACATGCTGCAGTATTATGGTGGTATTGTATTTGTGTTTAAGTCATAATAATTAGTTTGTTATATCTCGTTATCCTATTTCATTGTGCACGTAGATATGTTGGTATGCAGTATAAGCCATTGAACATGTCATGTTTGTTTAGCTTGAGTTTATTTGATTTTTAATAGATTATCCTGTTTAGCCAGTTTCCTACCCATTTTACAAGGGATATCCATGGTGCATGTACACAGCAACAACAATAACAAAAGATAAAAACATCAATATTGCAGAGAACAAGTATAGGGTCCTTAAGGAATATTGCACAACTAATAAACAAGGTATTTGATGGTCACAAACTAAACACGCGCATGCAAAAAACAGTGCAAACATAATGACAGCAAGAGGTGCTATAAAAAGCTAAGTGCAAGTAAGCTTTAAATGTTAGTCTAACAGTGGTATAAACACGTGAATTTAATAAGACAGTGCAAACGTGGAGGCAAGAGGCGCCAGAAAATAGGTTTAGGTACAAGTATGCTTTGTGTTTTGGTCTAATAGGGATATAAATAGGGTGAGTGCGGGGAGGGAACCAAGCTGTAGATTAGTAACAAGGGTATTCCACAAACGCGGAGCAGTGACGTAGACAAACATTTTAAAAACAATGTTGGAATTATCAAATGTTAAAGTACAGGAGCAGGCATACGAAATATTTTCTAGATTTTTTTAGATATCCAGAAGTGTTATTTCAAGTAATCTTGCAAACCTTAATGGTTATATTTTTAAAAAAATATTGTAGTGTAAATGGCATACAATGTTTCTGCCCTAATGCTACCAAGCCATGTATTAATTGCATGTATTAATGTAGTTGGTAATGAAAAGTAAAACTTCTTAGTTACAGATTTGTATTTCATAAAATGAATGTTGAAACTAATAGTAGAATGAATTTGTGTTAACATATATAGGAACCATTGTGAAAATGTCAACATTTGCTTTGCACATTGCTATTTACCTATGGTCTTCTCCCTCTTCTTCACTCCCTGTCTCATTTGACAAGCTGTGGGAAACGGGGTTCTGCTATATCATGAGAGCCATCCACTTCCTTCGCCACTCATGCTGCGACAGTCGTACGGCCAATTCCTTGTGCCTCAGCCACCTCCACGTCGCATCAAGCGTGTCAAACGACGAACTGCACGCAATGACCCAAGCAAGCTCATTGTGAGCTCCATCACTCTGCGGCCACGTCGTGTTCTCTGTGAAAAGTGCAAGAGCTGCATCACTTCTGAAAAGCCAAGTGGTGGACATGGTAAGAAGTGTCAACAGACTTACAAATAAAGCCTAACAGGTTTACTTACATGCTTTGCTATTTCATAAAAAAAATTGTGACATTCATGTTTGCAAAATTGTATAGTGAATCTTCTTGATGTGGTTATGTTAATGTTTTATTTTTAATGTGTAGGTACTAGCAAATCCAAAGCAGACTCTGGGCGTCGTAACAGTGCTCCATGTGACTTGATTGTGGATGATAAGCTGCGGAAACGCCGACCAGAAGATATGGACCCGACAGTCAAGAGAATGCGGAGAGACTGTAAGGCGGACAATGATGGCTTTGAATCGGACGTAGTGCACAGGAGTCCTGTAATTAAAATCTCTTACAATACCCCACAAGGAAAAGGTGAGGTGGTAAAAATCCCTTCAAAAGTGCACAGTGCTAACACTTTTGGACATAAAAAAGGGCAGCAACAGCAGCAAAATGGTAAGGGTAGTCCAAATGAGGGTGAAAAATGGAGACCTACAACACCCACAACATCTGATGTTCCTGCAGCAATTCCTAAACTGAGAATCACAAGGCCTACACACCACCGACATCCAGCAAATGCTGCGCTAACAACGCCAAAAATCAGACTTAGACCACGTGGTCCCAAGAATGGGGACAGTGTAGCAGTGTACACAGCTGAGCTAGTTGGCGACAGAGCTGCTGTGACGGACTCCCCGCCTTCTGAAGTGGATTCATTAGTGCGATCTAAATCTGACAGTGTTTGTGGAGAGGAGTCTGATGGAGGGAGGTTCATTCACTTGAGGATAAAGCGACGATCGGCTGCGACAGAAAGCGACAGAGAGACGTCATCCAGAATTGGCGCCTCCGATTTGTCTGAGGACTCTGCAAGTGGTAACGAAAGTGAGAATGAATCGCATTCGGCATCTCACTCAGATGGCGGTTCGTCAGACGAGTTCCCACCTGAGGGTGTTATGGTTGGACATGGTGAAAGAGAGGGCGGAAGGCAGCAGAGGGCTGTGCCACCACTCACGGTGAGAGTGCGCACTGCCGATTCAGCCATAACGGAGTGCTTTACACCAGATGGACGAAAGGTACACGTTGGAGACGTTGTCTGGGCCAAAATCCATGGCTTTCCCTGGTGGCCTGCCTGTGTTTTGGGCTTAAGCCCAGAGCTTGGGCCAGGCGGACAGCAGGAGAGCGGCGAGGCACTTGTTTCATGGTTTGGCTCGCACACCACCTCGGCTGTCTCCCTGGCCAAGCTGGCACCCTTCCAAGATAGCTTCCGGGCCCGACTTGACCGCAAGAGAAAAGGTCGCTACCGGCAGGCCGTGGCAGAAGCTGCAAGAGCTACAAAGCGACTGACTGCTGAGGTGAAGGCCTGGCTGGCTCAGTACAAGACATGACGTGTTTCAGCGTCGAATAACGGGGTAAGATTTGTTCACGTCTGATATGTTAAATGTCGTATAATAGCTTCAGCTGGTAAAGAGGTAAGTTGGTGCAAAGTCTTCTGCATCAAACTTTATTTTTTGTCAAAGGCTGAATTGCTTGACAGAGTAATGTCATCATCGTTGCTGGTTTTAATTATGTTGACAACTTGACATTGCACAGCACTACACAAACAATGTGTTTCTGTCTCGACTCACGATCGTGCATTATGCAAGGTCAACTACGTAAAAAATTGTGAATGTGATTTTTAAAAATTTGCTGAATTAAGAATGTATTTAATGTTTTGCAGTGCTGTAGTTTCAAATTCAGGCGTCAGCCTTTTCAGTTGACAACATGTATACAATTTATAGTCAAGGGCAGTTCTAACTAATTTTCAATTGAGAATACAATCATGTGCAGTTGTCTGTTGCGTCTTTTACAATTCCACGAGCTTGAACTGCTTCTTATAATTGTAGTTCAACAACAATAATCCAATAACAGTGTTTTAGTGAGACTTTTGCCTAACTACACTAAGATTGCATTAAAGTTGTCTAGTTTGAGACATAGCCAAATAAGTATCCGAACCTAAGCCTAACGTCATCACTTTTAATTCCAACTTTGTAACTCAAAACTCTTAAGCTAAGGCCATAGAAGCCATACTTCCCGTGTGAGTGAAGGAGTATAGTCTCCTTGTGATAAGATATGTTGTTGGAGTAGGACCTGGACGTACAATGTTTAATTGTGTAAATATATACGCATGTTTTATTTTACGTTTAAGGCTTAAGGTGTACTGTACATAATTTAGAATACAGCAGCATGTTCTGATGCAAAAGTACTGTAACCCATAGGAATGCTGGCACATGAAATATTCAAATTTGTGATCTTATCCATGATGTATGCAGATAATTTAATCTAGATTTTTTTCTGGACATTTAAATAATTTATTTGGACCAAGAGAGTATCATCTCCACGGTCGTTTAGCTGTACAAATTACAACAGCGAAATGCCTTCTTCCATATTAGTTTATTTTCTATATCAGTTCTCCCCAATTGGATTCGTGCGAAATCATTATCAGTGCTACTGTACAGGTACAAGGAATCCATAAGCAAATAATATTTGGTGCAGATTTCACCCATCATTTCAAGTTTCAGTTAACCATCATAAAAAATGTCTCGCAACATTTGATGACATTTTTTGATGTGGCTGATGATGAGGCGGAGTGATGAAGGATACACCAAGTATCGATAAGAGGAGTCAAGTGGAAATCATAGGCTATTTGTCCTTTAGTACAAAATGCATTGGCCGGAAGTGGTTTAGGTTGGCGCAAATATAATAATATTTGAATTGAAGTGCACAAAGAGGAGTTGAGGATTACTCATAGGAGCCATCCATAGCGCTGCACCACAATATGGATAAGAGAAGTTTAACTTTGAATGTAAAGTCATTTTTGGAGAGAGTCGTGTGAGGTGATGTAAGTAAATAATCAAGCCGTTTCCTGAAGAAGCATAATGTCGAACAATATGCAGTATAATGTAGTGCGACCTGAAAACACATCTGATAACTATAATGTACAGCGCAACTGCAAAAACCTATGGAGTAGTATAAATCTCATCGGATTCTTTCAGTCTTGAATATTTTAAATAAAGATTCTGAAATAGTCCATTTTTATAATTATATTACCAGTGTAGATTTCTTATTCATACCAATAAAATTTGTAAGTTTCATTTGTATGCAGATAGGCCAGTCCTGCATAGGGCATTATGTGAATTTGCTAATGGCACCATGGGAATGTTAAGACTTGCATTTATGAGTGGAAATTATTATGGGGTCAACTTTGCTTTATCTGTACTCGTAGTGAAATGTTTAAGACGGTAAAAAAAACACCCACCTTGCCAACCCATCATCTGATGTTCAAATAATTGGGGCAGATTATTACAGGCTAGTTGAAAAGTTGTGGAAAATTTTAAAATAATTGCCCAGTGTATTACTCTTACTTTCATAAACAGACTCCGTGAAAATCTACTAATTGTACACCATAAAAACAACAAAACAGCTAAACTGAACCATTTTCATTAGAAATGTCAGCATGCTCAAAAATGGAAATTATGGGAATGGTATCATTGTAATGACGTATATATATTTCTTGAATCCATTAATCGTCAACCCCAATACATGTTTAATACGCTTCAAGGGTAGGGAAAGAACCATGCTACTACAATTAATAAATACTCTTTGGTTCTTTCGGTAAAGTCACGTAGGTATAAAATTTAATAAATCACGACGTTTCATGCGCAACACAAGCGTCCGTCATCAGGTGGGAAAGCATGGTCTGCTGCTGAGGCAGACTGTTTTAAAAGGTTGCCTCAGCAGCAGACCATGCTTTCCCACCTGATGATGGACGCTTATGTTGCGCCCGAAACGTCGTGATTTATTTTATTTTATACTTACGTGACTTTACTAAAAGAACGAAAGAGTATGGATTCCTGCAGTCACGAAAGCTTCAAATCAAGAATGCATATTCATTTTGTTCGTTATTGTATCAGACTGTGCACATTATGGATCATTCGAATGTACGTATATGTAACGTTATCTGTGATTATAAAACATAACTGCATATGGCATTAATTGGACATACAGAATGAGGTCATCGTGCGTTATAGATGAATCACGATTCTGACATGCAGACTAATTCCGAGGCGTGGTTTGATTCTGAGCAACAATATAAGTAAGTCATGGAATCCAAGTAGTTTGTATTGTATGAGCACATTTTTACGTTTCATAGAATAGACATTGTTACTTGAACTAGAATTGTACCTTTCTAACGTGTTTTTAGTAGCTGTGTGAAATTTTTTTCTATTGTTCATTCAAGTTTTACGTGTGGTGTTTGTTTTAATACTGCATATAAATGGTGTATTAGTACTGTATGTCAGACGTTAACACAACTGTTGACACAACCTTGAAAAATTCTTGACATTGGGGATGGGTTGCATACCTTGTTCTTTGTATGGTGACGAGAGTATGTGGCTTTGATTCGGTGTGCATTTGTGGGTACATGCCAATGTGTGGTAAATAGGTAGGCTTTTTTGCATATTCTAGAGACAGCATTCCTGAAAATCAATAGTGTAAAGGGCTTGAGCTGTTTCATATTGGACTCCGTTTATGGGAACCGTTTTATGTCTGTTTATAATTAGAAATGCCATTTTATACCTTTAAACAATGGTTATAACTGGAGATGTCTTATGTAATTAAGAAAGACCCATACAATGTTCGTGAAAGTTTAACATTTTATTGTTAGGAGATCAACAACATTTAGAGAATGTTGAATAAGATGTTCTAGTATTACTTAATCTTAAAACATGCCAAATGTCAATCACTGTGGAGGCAATTTGCCAACCATGACGTAATATCTGTTAAGTAATGACCTTCAGTGATACATAATCAGTCTGGCTTGTTATTGCCTTGGGATAAAACTATTAATAACTGACTTTATTATGAAGTTATCACTATTTTTAATTGAAAAGGTCAAAACGCTTTTTTCATTTTGATCGGGTTCTATTATATATCTGCCTTGGCTGCTATATTCTTCATATTATATAAAATGCCATTTAATGTGAAGTTTTGAGGATAGACATACCCAAAATGGGCCGATGACAGAAATATGTGATTGGAAAGATAGTGAAGTTGCTGACAAATGTCATCTTTCATCAGAAGAGAAATGATTTTCTAATATAATCTGTAGTGTACAGTCCACTCTCAGTTGTGGAGGAGCGGCCAAGATAAAACAAAGCACGGACAATACCAGACATTTCATTTCGGCTGTAAAATCTTAATTAATATTTTCCTATGTAAAAGTAAGTGAAGGCATAGAAAGCATGCGGTGCGAAAGAAGTTCACCATACATTGCCTGATTTTTTTTCTTAAATAATCATTTAAATGTATAAAGTACCCTTAAACATTCTTTCTCAGGGCATTCGTGTTTGCGGTGAGGTGGTCACTGAGCCACTGACCCCCGGACGAGTGAGGAGCGGCAAACAATTAAACCAGCGCTCGTGCAATTATATTTTATACATTGTTTCGCAAACATGACTCATCCACAACTTGACTAATTTGCCCGAGAATAATTGAGATTTAATTGTTATAAGTGTACTTAGATGCATATAAATCGGCATGTAAGCTAAACAAATCCTTAAAGTTATTTTGCGCTAAAGAGTCCATGTTCCATATGATGTCCTTGATTACGTGTATGTGCCTTAATTTATATGAAACTAAGTCGTGATAAATATCGGTTTTGCCGAAGCTGGCTTCGAAAATCCTACGTTAAAATCTCAGCAATATTTTTTATATTTCTTCCAACACACTTTGTGGCCATTCGCATGATTAATTACATTGTGAATAAGGGAAACACCTGCAGAAGAACTTGATACAATTGACAAGTGTATCCCACAAACACATGGCCGTTTTTGAAGATGACCAATATGAAATATGATTGTCTTTTGTGTATGCACTGTTCTGTGCAGCTAATAAGCACTTAAAATTGCCAGGCCAAAATGAGTTCTTTCATTGGTGATTTTTAGACTGTGATGTTACCTGGTATTTAATTGTATAGCAAATTTAATCTTAAGCAACTATTTTTTACAATAGGGAATACCTTTATTTCACAATATTAATGTGTTCTTACTGTCATTTCAGAATGGAGACTTTTGGACAATGATTGAAGCAAGATTGAAACATTCGACTTCATTTGGTCACATTTGTGGAGATTTTTGTATTTCACAAGTAATTTAGAGCCCCAGCACCTCCTATAAATTCCAGCTTGCTCCATTACGATGGGGCTGCTAAAGAGATGCTGCTAATTCACACAAACACTGGAGGCTTGTGGAGGGATGGCTCATGCTACACTGGTTGTGTGTGAGAAGGACCCAGAAGAAATCAAATGATGACACTTAATTCAGTTGGCAAACGGGCAAGTGTCGTCCAGTTGGATGCATCCAATGACAAAACATCCAAATCAATTTGATTGCAGCATTCGTCCGTGATGCTTTAAGTGTACTGTACACGTTGTTGTTCAGTTTATTAACACAGCTCGTACAATAAAGACGAAGCAATGTTACGATCAAAATTTTTACGAGTGGCATCTTAAGCCGCACATCAATTCTCATGGTGTGCTTTTTCATTACAGTTTCACAGGAAGTGTGGAAAAATAAAATTAGTGAAACATTTCTCACTTTTTTACAATCATGTACAGATACTGATATTGCAGAATGTATGTTTAAAGTGGTGATCTTTTTGGCATTTAAATTGAAAAATGCTAATTGTATTGTATGTACCAATAATACGAATTCAGATGTCACATAAGAAACCTCGGTGATATTTTATTGGCATGTTTTGATATTTAAATCCTGTGCTATAAAAAGGAGCCGATTTAAGGGATGACGATTTAATCTTCCATTAAATTTCCACTAATTACATCCAGAAAAACACATCTACATCTCAGACTTATTATCCGACTATTGCTGGGCTGTGCTTTCTAAATAAATGGTAATATATATTAATTTCATCCCTAAAAGTCAATAGGCTGATGCATATTTGTTTTTTAGTTCATGTAATGTTATGCCAAATCCTTGTCATTAATCCTCCACCCAACAAGATTGTCAAGTTTACAAAGATGTAATTTTTTATAACATGAATATATTCACAACGGTAACATAAGAAGTTATTTATTTAAATACTACCTTTGTATAAAAGTGACAATGTTGTTGGCTGGTAGAGGATTAATAACAACATTTTGGCCATAGAACTACTGTGACCTCACCAAAAAAAACGAATATGCATCATTAAGTAGATTACGAAAACATACGTTTTAAGTTAATAAGCTGTAACTTTGACCTGAAAAGCAGTTGTTTGCGGTGTTAATAATCATCAGCAGAAAGCAGTACATTTGTGAAGTGTATTTATGCCACCTCTTTTAAGTGAGAAACCATTTGGTAATTGGTCAATTTCTTGAGCTGGACAGCTTCTTGTTGAATATATGTTGCTGTTGGTGCAGGAGATTAAACATTTGCCAATCGAATTGCTGGTGAATCGTTATGCGACTGAATATTTCAGTGGCCTGGTTGGCTTCCCACTGCTTTTTTTGTAAAGTATGCAGTTGTGAACGTATGAACTCCATTGAGCTAGATACAAATAAAATAAAAACTATTTGGGGATTTTTGTTGTTGAACTCTGTTGTTGATTGGAACTTCAGACTGGACTTTTACATACAGTAGAGGACCACAGTGGCATTTATTGTATATGTTTAACAATTGTTTCACACCATTTTCTTCGCAGTGTGATATACTGTAATGGTAAAACTTCTCAATGTATGCTCTTTCCAACGGTGTTTAATTTTATTTTGAGCTGTTTGTAATAAGGCAGTATCCTACAATGTTGTTGGTTTTAGTTGAATACTATGTTTACGTGCTTAATTATTTTGTTACAACTGCTTTGTAATCTTCCAGTTAATGTAATGAGCTGACACTTTTAAGTACATTTTTGCATCATTCTTTTGAAGTCTTTTTGACAGTGTTCCTTTTAAGGTGTGTTAATCTGACATACTGTATCCCCATTTAACATCTTTTTGAGGACATTTTAATTAATATATGTCACAGTGTTAATTGGAAATGTATGGCTGGCTATACAGTGTATGGGGAGGGGGGGACCCGGTGAGGTTATTTTATGTTAATTTGAATAATTTGTTTCAAATTCATGTTCAAGTGTTTATAATGTAAAATTTTCGCGATTTGCAATGTTAATGTATTGACTATTAAAGTACTGCCAGGGTACAAGTCCAATATGATTTATATGCCATTGTATGGCAGACTTTACTATTGTTTGTTGCAACCACTGATTGTGGACTGTTATATACTCTGCAACCAAAGCATTGCTTTATTTTGTGAATTTTTTTCACGATAATATAATCTCCCCTTGACATTGCTGTTCGTATTGATGCAAGTGTTGTATGTTTTTATTTAGTCTTTCTCAATGTGAGAATCGACTACATCGGTATGATGTCAGGCTGAATGCGGTACTTGCTGATAGATGCTGAGACAAGACAAGCACCTTTGTTACCGTGGCGACAAAGCTCATCAATTATCTAAACATAGGTATCGAGGTGTACGAAGCTGAGGGCTATCACAGACGGTGTGACATGCTGTGCGGAGGAGGAGGCGGTTTAAACGCAAAGCTAAAAATACGAAACAATGCACAAGTTAATTGATGGCTTTGTGATATTTTTCTAGTTTCTATTTAAAGAGAGCCCTTGACAGTACTAAAGCATTGTAAAAAAAAATCCTCAGTAATATGCAACATGCCAACGTTTGATAAGTCAGATAGGGCCATAGGAGGATCACTGTCTGTAGCGTTGTTATCTGTAAATGGTTACAAGTATTTTAAGTTATACAACTGTATATCAATTATAAAGGCAGAATATGACTAGTGTTCGCATACCACTATCAAGCCTCTGTTTTGCTTTTAATATACACTACTGCAGTACACATTACATGCACTAAAGGCAGCAATGGTAATATCTATTTTTTCTTTTGTCAGAAGCTTTTCTCTAAAAACACTGGTTTAAAATGTTTTTTTTTCCCGTACCAATCAATCTTGTTTCGGTTGAACTGTACATATAATGAATGCTTCATTTGCAAGTACTGGGAACCAAGAATAAACACTTCCACCTTCTGGCTAATTGGGTTTTCCCTTTGGTCTGTTGTTACATGTCTATTATTAATTGTGTAGCTTTGTGATCATTTATAAGGTCGATGATAAAACATAACATTTCTACTTTTGCTGGTAGGTGATCCCCAACATTGGAGTATAATACACTAATTTAATTACATATCTATCAGTATTACATGCAGAAAGTATAACCTGCATCCATTTGTTTTGTTCAAAACTAAATGAATTAATATTGACATTGAGGATGCATATGCAAAGCAATGGTGAATTATAATTTGTAGTAGACTGAATATTATAAAGTCAAAAGTACTTATTTGACTTCTTGGTATTTTGCTGTTGCTCAGGAAAGGGCAGTATTTTATTAAGTATAGAAATTAACTACACTATCAGATATAACAAGTGGTACTATAATAAACCTTTGCGGTTCATGTAATTAACGACTTTAAAGTATCTTAATTGTTTATCACTTTTTAAATTATGAAGCAATATACAGTAGTTTCAGCGTAGCTGCAACATGCATCCAGTACAGTATTCACAAAACTTATTTTTTAACATGCAAAGTAATATAATGCATCTGAGACGAGGGTCCCACCAAAGAGATGGATGGGTGATATCATTCGTGCAGGTGCGAGGTGGAGTGGTGGATTATTTCATTGCAGGATTGTGAGAGGTGGTTTGGGGAAACTATCCAGCCGTGTATTTGGCATGGTTGATGAAGATAATCGTCTGTTTATTTACCATACAATATATTTAACTGACGTATGAGAAGTCTGGTAAAAAATAGAATATACACCACGAACACATTTTGCATATCCAGTTACTCTAGCTGTTTCCATTATTTGGCTTCAATCAACATGGTAACTGGTGGTGGCCAGAACTAACCTGGGTTTGAAAAGCCAAGGTTTTATGGGATTAAAAAAAAATCCCTGGCCAGTGCAGCTGGCAGCTCAGTTTGGGATTACGGTCTTTTGTGAGGTTTTGGTTGCCAAGTTTGGGGATGGGGCTTTGCATAGTTTATGTAGCTTCCACCATCTTTTTTTTGTGATATCTGAATTTACGTTTTACTTTTGCACGTATATTATCAGTGTAATTCTTAGTAATTGCTCGACGTCAAATGTGTTTGCATTTCTCTTCGTTTGTTTATCCACTGCGGTATTTAATGCCGTTTTGACATTGTCTTGTTTTTAATTATGTAGTGGCTTAAAACGCTGAATAGTATTTACATATTTTTGAGCAAAGTAAATATTTTGGAATCTGATGAAACGTTAATTTGTTCTGGTACTTTGGTCACATTTTAAACTATTAAAAACTTTTTTTATGTTACCGGGTAAGGCCCAAGCGACCTGGCCACAATTGATATCTCAATGAAGTGGCTTATCATGTGGGAATTTATAGCAGCCAAATACTCTAAGCACATGTTTCTAAATATGGAGAGAGAAACGGGAAGACCCGGAGAAAAATTCACGTGAACACAGGAAGAACATGCAAACTCCAAATATTCGACCTCGGGTTGAAGTCGAACCCATAACCTGTATACCACGCGAGGGAGTTAACATTTCGCCACATACAGTACCGGTTAATGCTAATTCAATAACTGAAATAGCGTATTAACGTGATTGTTAATGTTCTTTTACAAATTGCAAGGTACAGTGTACATCGAGGATAGGTAAGTTTACTTACAGATTGTTTAGAACTTTCTAGTAATCACGTGATGTAGTGGTTTATTCACTGCACTGTCAACCGTGATTTCACTCGGTGATATCTGAACTGGTCCTGTCCCCCCCCCCCCACCATTTCACCAAGCTTCACTGATCAGCATGGTGAAGTATGGCCCAACAAACCCCAGGACCAACAGTATGGAGAGGACTTCATCCCGCAGTGGACTGACAGGGCTATACAGTTAAATTACATTTTGTTATTTATACTTTGCATACTTGTATACTGTTTGTATTACATTACTGTACGTGTAATCTTCAACTGACGAGTGTAAAAACACTTAAGGGTTTGTACTTTTAAACATTCTCAAGTGTACAGTATACCTCAGGCCCGCAGTGTGTACTTTCCCTGGCTTTTGGATTTGACAAGAACAGCATGCCTGAATATATTGACCTAATGGGGTATTAGTGTGTGTGTGCTATATAATTTGCTGTATGATGTGCCATGGGCCTCATGAAAGCTTAAGTTATTAACGTCATGTGTTTTCAGGTATTTTATCCTCAACAATTCACGTTTTTATATGATTGTCCAATAGCCGGTCTGCACTTTTTATGTTTGGTTGTAATTTATAATTTTTCCTCCTTGGTCAGAGCATATCATCAGCAGCCATGATGCACCCATTGTTGGATGAAGGCTTCTCCAAGTCACCATCCGTCAAAGTCTCATGATGAAAAAATCCATCTAATGTCGCTTTTTTACAAGAGCTTATCTCGTCGTTTTATCTACACAATGGTCTTCCTCTTATGATGGTTCCTCCTTTGGTTGCCACTTCGTTGTCAGTCTTAACCACGGGCCATCATCATTTCTAGCAGTGTCTCGCCCAAGCCCACTTTAGATTATTAGATGTTTCTATTCGATGTGATGTCTCGTTGGCATTTGTTCTCTCATCCATGTGTTCCATTTCTGTATCTTTATGTAATTCCAAGCACGTACCTCTACATGCGTTGCAAACTTTCTAGATTTTGTTTAGTTTATTTTTGTCAAGTGTCCATGTAATCGCAGGTGATATACAGTTGAAATTCTTCTTCCCCACCAAAGGATCGTAACCATATCATGGTCGTGGGGTCTGTGTGTCCTAATGACCCTCAGATCTATGTCGCCTGGAAGCTTGTACTCCTGGTAGTGTCTCCCTTGGCAAACAGGTCTGGGGGGAGATTCCGGACAAGTAACGATCCAAAATAAAGCCCCTCATGAATGGTTACGAAATACCAAAATCCGGGAACCTCGCCCTGACAAGGGATACCGGGACACACCCCTGGAGCCAGGCCTGGGGCTGGAGTTTGCCGGCAAGCTCCTGGTGGCCATAACCCGGTCGGGCCCAGCCTGAAATGGCTTTGTGGCGTCCTGTGGGCCCACCATCCGCAGAACGAAAGGTGAGGGCGGCTGCGATGCCAGTATGGCAGGGAGAGGGATGGTCTCAGATGGACTGGACCTTGGCGATGGACACGAGCTATTTGGATGTGGAATGTCATGTCACTGGAAAGGAAAGGTACCGACTAGATATAGTTGGTCTCCCCTCCACACACAGCATTGGAACTGGAACCATTTGAGTTCAGATCCGGAGTAACCCCTGGTGAGAGGCCCCGGATGGGTGTGGGAATACTCACAAGCCCCCGGCTGGGTGCTGTTCAGCTGGAGTTTGTCGCAGTGGATGAGAGGGTCGCCTCAATGAGACTTTGGGTCTCAGACAGGAAAACTCTTGACTGTTGTCTGTGCTTATGCACCAAACAGCAGTTCAGAGTATTCGGCCTTCTTGGAGATGGTGGGTGCAGTGCTCGGCAGAGTGCCGCCTACCAACTCCATAGTCTTCCTGGGCGACTTCAATGCTCACGTGGGAAACGATAGAGATACCTGGAGAGGCGCGATTGAGAGGAATGGCCCCCCTGATCTGAACCCAAATGGTGAGATGTTATTGGAATTCTGTGATAATCACGGAATGTCAATAACAAACACTATGTTCAAACACAAGGATGTTCATAAGTGTGCTTGGTACCAGAGCACCTTGGGCTGAAGGTCATTAATTGACTTTATAGTTATATCATCGGACCTAAGGCCATATGTTCTGGACACTCGGGTGATGAGAGGGGCAGAGCTGTAAACTGATCACCACCTGGTGGTAAGTTGGATCCGGTGCATGGGGCACCGACCAGATAGATGCGGAAGGTCCAAGCGAATAGTACTTGTTTTCTGTGAATGTCTGGGGAGGTCGTGGACATTGAATCGATTATGGATGCAGCTGTGCAAAGCTGTGCCCTGAAAGCAGTTGGTGCCTGTCTTGGTGGTAAGCCTAGGACCTGCTTGTGGACATCAGTGGTGAGAGAAGCTGTCAATTTTAAGGAGGTTTTCCAAGTTATGGTCGGAAAAAGTTCTCAACTCGATTGAGAGGTACCGGCAGTCGCTGAAGCGAAAACATTGGAGGAGTTTGAAGATGCCATGGAGAGGGACGACCCGGCAGCCTCAAAGATGTTCTAGCAAACCATCCGAATGCCTTAGGAGGGTCGACGGGACGTGGCCCAGGCTGTTTTCAGTAAGGGTGGTGTAACATTAACCTCAACTATGGAGACAGTCGAGTGGTGGAAGGAAAACTTTGAGGAGCTCCTCAACCCAGTGGACATGCCCTATTTTCAGCAGACAGGCCTGGAAACAGCTGGGGGGGTCGGATCCTTCACAGTTGCTGAAGTCGCTGCAGCGGTCGTGGGCCTTCGTAGCGGAAAAGCTGCCGGGGTGGACAAGATTCGCCCAGAATTGTTGAAAGCGCTGGGCACTGTCAGAATGGCATGGTTAACATGCTTCTCCAATGTTGCATGGAAGGTGGGTACAGTCCCTTTGGACTGGCACACTGAAGTCGTGGTTCCTATTTTTAAACAAGCAGACCAGAGGGTGTGCTCCAACCACAGAGGAATCACACTCAACGTTTCTGGTAAAGCCGATGCCAGAGTGGTGGGGAAAAGGCTCCACCCAGTGGTCGAGCCTCAGATTCAGGAGGATCAATGCGGATTCCGTTATGGTTGTGAAACAATGGACCAGCTCTTTTCCCTCTCACAGATATTTGAGGGGTCATGGGAGTGTAATAAATGACTGCCACACCAATGCTGTTAGAGTGCATCTTTAATTAACGGTAGTACAGTACAGCTCTGCTCCTTGCCCCTCTGGGTAATTTCCTTCTTCACACCACCGTGGACGAGGCATCCCTCTCCGAGCACCCACGAGGCTCACTCCGCTCTCCCGGCCTCGCCGTTGACTGATGGCGTGCCGGAAGGAGAAGTGAGCTCCGTTGGAGGATCCGCCACGTGGCCCGTGGCGAGGAGGGGATGAGCAGCGACGCGGTCCGGACTCCAGGCTTCCCACACCGACCCAGAGTCCTCCTCCGATCTGCCTTATATCCCTCCCGGCGGAGCTAAGCTCCGCCTCTAGCCACACCCCCTCGTGGAACCTTCCCGAACCTTTCTTTGCGACTCTGCCCGTCTCTGGCCCAGATATTATCCCCCCTTAGGATTGGATGCTGATTACGTAATGGTGCCTGTACCCGTTTCCCTCTGGCACCCCTGGATGGCTTTCTCTCTCATTTCAGGAGTATGCTTCTTCGGTTTACCTCTGTTTTGTAGACTTAGAGAAAGCATATGACCGTGTTCCCTGCAATGTCTTGTCAGAGGTGCTGCGGGCGTATGATGTAACGGTGCCGATCCAGTCTCTCTATTTCCAGAGTGAGAGCTGTGTCCATGTTCTTGGTGTTAAATCAAAGTCGTCCACTGTGGGTGTTGGACTCATGAGCTTTGGGTAATGACTGAAAGCATGAGATCATGGGTAGAAGGTGCCGAAATTAGGTTTCTCCGCAGGGTTGCTGGGCTCACGCTCCGTCATCGGGTGAGGAGCTTGGTAAACCGGGAGAGCCTCAGAGTCGAGCCGCTACTCCTCTGAATCGAGAGGAGTTGAGATGGTTTGGGCACCTGGTAAGGATGCCCCCTGATAGACTCCCCCTGGAACTCTACAAGGCACGTCCCACTGGGCAAAAACCCTGGGGCTGGCCTAGAACATGCTGGGGGGAATATGCTGCTCGGATGGCCTGGGAACGCCTGGGAATTCCCCTGGAAGAGCTAGAGTCTGTTGCCAAGGAAAGGGAGGTCTGGACTGCCCTACTAAACATGCTGCTGTCGTGACCCTCACCAGGACAAGCGGGTCGAAAAACGAACAAACGAAATCGTTCTTCTTTAGGCACGTTGGCACTGTATTTTTCATGATCAATGTCAGTACTATATTCCAAAATCACTTCAACCTACTCTCGCGTGTCTTTATTTCATGTTGATCCTGGTCTGCCTTGAATCATATTCCAAGGTATACATGCTCTTATGCAGTATATATAAGTGCAATACTTTCCATGTGGGCAAGACTATAAGATGGAGTTAAACATATTAAAATGTAGTCATTGTCTTAAGCCATTTGGTAACACCTAAGTCAAGTGTTCCACTTGAGAATATACAAAGTAAATTCTAGTTGTGATAAAAAGAGAAATAATGTTAAAATACTTGTATTACTTCTAAAGAGGGACTGAAATATACAGTACAGGTTGGCCTTTAACTAGCTGCAGTAATTATTTGCAACTACTTTGTAAACTAGTAAAAACATTTTTACCAAATAAGGCCCACTGAGCTATATATCTGTTGTCAGAAGCAATCTGGCCACAAATCATAGCCCAACAAAGTGGATTATCGCGTGGAAACCTATAGCAGCCAAATAATCTAAGTGCATGTTTCTAAATGTGGAGGAAAAAGCGGAGGACCCAGAGAAAAATCCACGCGACCACAGGGAGAACATGCAAACTCCAGCGGTCAGTGTCGGAATCGAACCCATGCGTTCTGCATACCAGGCGAGCGAGTTATAATGCACCTGTGAAGAAATTACCCAGAATGCACCTGGTTGTTTAAAATCTCAAAAGCTAAGCAGGTAGTGGCTAATGACTATAAATAGGTGTTATAGATTACTGGGGAGCAGAGTTGTGTGTAGTAGAGGGCAGTACACCACAGCGCAGTTATACTGTACGCACTATGTTCCCACGTCTATGCTGCCCACCTTCAACTGCACCGACCAACGTAGTGAATTATGGACATACTGTATAACCTCCATGACCAGCCCGGCATTGGGAGGCTCTCATCCAGCAGTGGGCTGACAGAAGGAATGTACAACTACATTACAATGCATTATGAAATAAAATATTGCATGATGTTTTTCAAAAGTCGTAACATTTAGGAACCAATAATGTATTTCCCATCTATTTACTGAAGAGGTCCCCTTTCCTGTAAAAAAAACCCAACAATACATTGATCCACATTAACAATTTTTACTGAAAAAAATTGCCTCAAAATTGCCTACTACCTGTAGACCATATGGAATGTAAAACAATATTTCGGTTAATAAGTTATTGAGTGTGCATATATACAGTATACAGTGAGGGAAAAAAAGTATTTGATCCCCTGCTGATTTTGTATGTTTGCCCACTGACAAAGAAATGATCAGTCTATAATTTTAATGGTAGGTTTATTGGAACAGTGAGAGACAAAATAACAACAACAAAATCCAGAAAAACGCATGTCAAAAATGTTATAAATTGATGTGCATTTTTATGAGGGAAATAAGTATTTGACCCCCTCTCAATCAGAAAGATTTCTGGCTCCCAGGTGTATGTTATACAGGTAACGAGCTGAGATTAGGAGCACACTCTTAAAGGGAGTGCTCCTAATCTCAGCTTGTTACCTGTATAAAAGACACCTGTTCACAGAAGAAATCAATCAATCAGATTCCAAACTCTCCACCATGGCCAAGACCAAAGAGCTCTCCAAGGATGTCAGGGACAAGATTGTAGACCTGCGCATGGCTGAAATGGGCTACAAGACCATCGCCAAGCAGCTTCGTGAGAAGGTGACAACAGTTGGTGCGATTATTTGCAAATGGAAGAAACACAAAATAACTGTCAATCTCCCTCGGCCTGGGCTCCATGCAAGATCTTACCTCGTGGAGTTGCAATGATCATGAGAACGGTGAGGAATCAGCCCAGAACTACACGGGAGGATCTTGTCAATGATCTCAAGGCAGCTGGGACCATAGTCACCAAGAAAACAGTTGGTAACACACTACGCCGTGAAGGACTGAAATCCTGCAGCGCCCGCAAGGTCCCCCTGCTCAAGAAAGCACATATACATGCACGTCTGAAGTTTGCCAATGAACATCTGAATGATTCAGAGGACAACTGGGTGAAAGTGTTGTGGTCAGATGAGACAAAAATGGAGCTCTTTGGCATCAACTCACCTCGCCGTTTTTGGAGGAAGAGGAATGCTGCCTATGACCCCAAGAACACCATCCCCACCGTCAAACATGGAGGTGGAAACATTATGCTTTGGGGGTGTTTTTCTGCTAAGGGGACAGGAAAACTTCACCGCATCAAAGGGATGATGGACGGGGCCATGTCTCGTCAAATCTTGGGTGAGAACCTCCTTCCCTCAGCCAGGGCATTGAAAATGGGTTGTGGATGGGTATTCCAGCATGACAATGACCCAAAACACACGGCCAAGGCAACAAAGGAGTGGCTCAAGAAGAAACACATTAAGGTCCTGGAGTGGCCTAGCCAGTCTCCAGACCTTAATCCCATAGAAAATCTGTGGAGGGAGCTGAAGGTTCGAGTTGCCAAACGTCAGCCTCGAAACATTAATGACTTGGAGAAGATCTGCAAAGAGGAGTGGGACAAAATCCCTCCTGAGATGTGTGCAAACCTGGTGGCCAACTACAAGAAACGTCTGACCTCTGTGATTGCCAACAAGGGTTTTGCCACCAAGTACTAAGTCATGTTTTGCAGAGGGGTCAAATACTTATTTCCCTCATTAAAATGCAAATCAATTCATAACATTTTTGACATGCGTTTTTTTTTATTTTGTTGTTGTTATACTGTCTCTCAATGTTCAAATAAACCTACGATTAAAATTATAGACTGATCATTTCTTTGTCAGTGGGCAAACGTACAAAATCAGCAGGGGATCAAATACTTTTTTCCCTCACTGTATATACACGCTGGTTTTAACAACCTTGCTGATACTCTTCACACTGAAAATACATGCACTTTAAAGGTTGTAAAGACTTCAAGGACAACAGATGTAATCTGTTATCTGGTTATTTCCTCATGAAATACCTCTCAAGTACTGTCTACTGTTCATTTATAAACATTGCTTCACTTACAGAGTGTATTGTTTCATGATTCATTTTGTGGACATGTAGGTGTAACCGGTTTGATTTAGCCAAATTTGTGTTAAGTCATCAACTAGGAAATATAGTGCTATTTACTGCATGCTTTTGTGGTATGAAGTGCAGCCCATTGATACTTCTCGGCGAACCGTTTCATCTCAACAACGACCATTTTTCTCATAATCTAAAATGCCCTCATTGCAGCCACATGGTTGTAATCCGATACAGTACTTGAACGCTTTTAATTAAATCCTAGTCGTTATGAAGTAATTTCGGATATCTCCATATCAAGTGCATAACATTTTATATTAATGTCTTGCACCACACATCTTAGTTACTGAAGTCATGCACCAGTACAGTCCTGTCATTGTGAATGATTTCCTGTATTATGAGTATAATTTTTATTTAGAAATATGCAATTTAAAGCAATGCTTTAATTGAATAGTGTTGTGTACGGTATTGTAGCGTGGCTATTTCGCATGACCAGTTAAATCTCCACTGCAATGAAAAAATGACTTCACTAGATTATTTTAATTCAATATTTTGTATTTCTATTTGGTCACCGCACCAGGCATAAGCAAACTAAGCAAAAGCTTAGGGCCCGTCAAAAAACCAAGGGGCCCCATATTACATCATGAGACCTTTTTTGCTAGTGCCAAAATATACTAATAGGGGTTTTTTCCCCCTTTTTTCTGGCAACAAAACTGACTCCTTTTGCAAAGAATCATGTTTGCATTAACCACAATACTTGCAGTCAAAATGCAAACAAAAATAAATACATTGATAAATCTTAATTTTAGAACTTTCGTGACTGCAGGAATTATTATTTGGTTCTTTCGGTTAAGTCACGTCTAAAGATAAAATAATAAATTAAATTAAATAATAGAATACGACGTTTCGATTGCAACACAAGCAATCATCATCAGGTATAATGAAATAGCCACTTCTACGGGGAAGTTTTAAGCTTATCTTTTTTCTCTCTCTCTGGCGACTTGTTTTCTCTGCCTGTGTCCTCTTTAGAATGTTCACACTTAAATTCTAACTTAGCAATCTTTGAAATACGTAATCAACCAGGCTATGCGTTAATTGTGTGTTTACCGACCCTCTGTGTTGTATTACATTACATTTCGATATTTTACTAGGTTATTTAATTTTAGTGTGTCCTCCTGATTTTCAGGCTTACTTGCCGTGCAGCACCACGTCTGTTGACCACTCATTGATATGCTAATTTTTTTCTCTAACCCCCCTTCCTTCTCTCTGCCTCCGCCCCCCCTCTGTCTATTTAAGGCCACCCCACAGAGACGATCACCCCTCTCTGTTACCTGTGTTGCTCCCGCTATGTATCTTGGTGATATCTGTCTGCTAATATGTCTGTCTATAGCTTTCTGGTTAGATTTTATGTCGCTATTTCATTATACCTGATGATGATTGCTTGTGTTGCAATCGAAACGTCGTATTCTATTATTTAATTTAATGTATTATTTTATCTTTAGACGTGACTTAACCGAAAGAACCAAATAATAATTCCTGCAGTCACGAAAGTTCTAAAATTAAGATTGAACCACTTCTACGGGGAAGTTTTAAGCTTATCTTTTTTCTCTCTCTCTGGCGACTTGTTTTCTCTGCCTGTGTCCTCTTTAGAATGTTCACACTTAAATTCTAACTTAGCAATCTTTGAAATACGTAATCAACCAGGCTATGCGTTAATTGTGTGTTTACCGACCCTCTGTGTTGTATTACATTACATTTCGATATTTTACTAGGTTATTTAATTTTAGTGTGTCCTCCTGATTTTCAGGCTTGCTTGCCGTGCAGCACCACGTCTGTTGACCACTCATTTATATGCTAATTTTTTCTCTAACCCCCCTTCCTTCTCTCTGCCTCCGCCCCCCCCTCTGTCTATTTAAGGCCACCCCACAGAGACGATCACCCCTCTCTGTTACCTGTGTTGCTCCCGCTATGTATCTTGGTGATATCTGTCTGCTAATATGTCTGTCTATAGTTTTCTGGTTAGATTTTATGTCGCTATTTCATTATACCTGATGATGATTGCTTGTGTTGCAATCGAAACGTCGTATTCTATTATTTAATTTAATTTATTATTTATCTTTAGACGTGACTTAACCGAAAGAACCAAATAATAAATACACTGATAATTTATGCATTGTCCTTGAAACTCATTGGTCCACACCAGAGACAGCTTTTTCTTAGAGCCTAGTCTCAAATGGTGATCTTTGAACTGTGCGCCTTTTGGCGTCATTTGGTCGATCACCATTTGAGACTAGGCTCTAAGAAAAGCTGTCTTTGGTGTGGACCAATGAGTTTCAAGGACAATGCATACATTATCAGAGTATTGTTTTTTGTTTGCATTTTGACTGCAAGTATTGTGGTTAATGTAAACATGATTTCTTGCAAAAGGAGTCAGATTTGTTGCCAGAAAAAAGGGGAAAAACCCCTATTAGGGCCCCATATTCTTTAACAGAAATTGTGGATCAAATATCAGATCAAAATCCTAATAAACAAAACAAAATACATACAACACTAATTACTCTTTCATCTCTATATTGTCTATATCTCTTATCTTAGCCCATAACATCCATAGCTTGTCTAAATACATGAAATGTTGAACCTGAAATATAATTTCTGCCGAGAGCTCTCAATGAGTTAGCACCACCACTGCGTATACTGCACACATTGACCCGATGTAGAATTGATATATTAAAACAATAAAGATGCGTGCTTCATTGAGTGACCTTTTAATAAGTATTGGAGGTCGTCTATTGTGTACGTGTGGTTTAGTAATGGTCGGCCACACATACTGCCATTTTTGTAGCCAACAGCAGGTCAGGAAATGAAAACTGATGGCCCTCGAGATTAACATACCACTGAGAATGAAGTGAAAAATATTTTATCCCCACCATGAAATTTGTCCGTCTGTGTTTGCAGTTAGGGCAGTGAGTGGTGCATGTTCATGGTAATATAATACTGTACGGTACTGTAACATTTTTTGACAAAACTGCATAAGGTTTTGGTATATAAATATCCTGTTAAAAAACAATCTTGCATTCGACTACAGTGTATTAGAATTCCTCATCCATCCGCTGCTGGATGAAGGACTTCCCAAAGCTGTCACAATTCTTCAGTCTTGCGATGTAACAATCCACCTAGCACACACACGTTTCATATATAATCACTCCATCTCCGTGGTCGACGTCCTCTTGGATGTGTTCCCTCCTTTAGCTGCTACTTTACCAGTATCATTATCAACTACCAGCCATAATCCCTTCCAGCAACGTATCCTACCCAAGCCCATCATGATTGTCAATAGATGAAACTTAACTTTAATGAATCAAACATTGAGGGCTCAACCTAGATTCGTGTAAATTCCTTTTTGTGTTACTTGCTACTGTCCTTTCCCACTGCTTCGGTAAAACCCCTGATGGGTGTGTTAAGACCTCATATTACAACACTCAAGTCGTATGTTCAACTTGGGATCTATTTGCTGACGACTGACGTGCTGTGTGTAGTCAAGGTGCAGTGCAGTGTTTATTTTGTGTTGTCAAAGGTACGATTGTTGCCTATGCATTTTCCTTATTTTATTCATAAAATACTTAATCCTGTCAAGTCCACAGAATTTTGTGACATTGTCATGCTTGATGATACGTAAAATAAAAGTGTATTCATTTCATATTGTAGAATTAAAATAATATTGGTGTTGCTAATTTAGTTTACTCAAAGTAATAGTAATTGCATAATTCACCAAGATAAAAGCTTCCCCATGCTTTATTTGGCACAGAATTGATTTAATTGCAGGATGGTAAAGAGGGTGCCAGAACAGATACAGATATTTCTTTCCACCGACGTTAACCATGACCGGATATCGAACACCCATTCAGTGAAGTTTACTAACTGCTGCACCACCACTCTACCCCTTATATTTTGGTAAACAATTTTTGCAGAATGCTTATCTACATAATATGAATAATCTACAAAAAGTGTTGCATGCTGAGAGCAAGGTAGAGTATTTATACGGCTGTAGAGTATTTTTAACTATTGTCAGAATGTACATTTTCTTTTAGGTCAATAATTATCTGTTTAACATGTAGGCTTGAACAATAATGATCTCTTTGCAAAGACTTCAGTTTGAACGTGCGTTCCCTTAACTCTGACATCACAAGGCCAAAGAGTGTACGGAACCTTGGCGTTTTCATTAATCCAAGCTCTCATTCTCTTCCCATATATCTCAACTCTGCAGGACGTCATACCTTCATCGGCACGTCTGCTGCATTCATGATTTACTAACCCCAGCTGCCGTTAAGACCCTTAACAACGCCTTCATCACATCCCATCTTGACTCCTGCAATTCTCTCCTATACGACTTCTCCAAATCCTAAATTTCCAAACTCCAGATGACCCAAAATACCATGGCCAGACCTGTCACTCACAACCATAAACGAGACCACTTCACACCAATACTCCAATCCCTACACGGGCTCCCCATCCAATTACAGATCAATTTCACATTCTCTACTAATTAAAATATGTAAATTACAAGAAAAACACATCATTAAAATAAGTGTAGGCCGGAAAACAAATCGATATTGGTTGGCCACATTTTCTCAATTTGTTGAGTTGATGGTCTAAAACAGGGGTCGGCAACCTGCGGCTCCGGAGCCGCATGCGGCTCTTTTGAACCTTGACCGCGGCTCCGGGGCGGATGCTAGCGAGGGGAGGAGGCGCACTGTGACACCTGCTCTGGCGTTGCCGCTGCTGACAGGTCGCCGCTCCGCTCCACACTGCCCGCCCGGTGACAGGCAATAACGTTGCCGTTGCTTTGTCACATGTTTGGAAGAAGTAAAAACCTTCCTGGGCAGCAAAGAGCTCACCTTTGCTGAGCTGGAACAGCCAGAGTGGCTGGAAAAATTACATTTTATGGTAGACATGACAGCACATCTAAACACGCTAAATACAACCCTTCAGGGGAAAGGAGGCACAGCCCTGCACATGCTGGAGGAGGTTTTGGCATTCGAGCGCAAGTTGACAGTGTTTGTCAAAGATTTACAGAGAGGTACACTGTCTCACTTTCCCTCTTTGAGAGAGTTCAAACAAAGTCATGATACGATAAATTTGGAATATTTCAAGTCTGCAATCACCACAATGCAAAGTTCGTTTGGGAAACGATTCTGTGAGTTCAGAGAGGAAAAAACGACATTATCCTTCCCTGTCACTCCCCTGGCGATCGATCCATCCCTATTGAATATGACTGCATTTGCAGGTGTAAGTCAACCTGATCTTGAGATGGAACTGGCCGATATAGCCGACAAAGATATATGGGTGTCCAAGTTCAAATGCTTGACCGCTACTCTTGAGGATGTTGCCCGTCAGAAGGCCATTCTGGCTCAGAATCATAAATGGAGTGATATTGAAAACCTTCCCAAACAGGACAAACTTGTATTCGAAACATGGAATGCCATCCCCAACACTTATATAAACATGAAAAAGTATGCATTTGGAGTCCTGTCGATCTTCGGCTCCACATATGTATGTGAGCAGGTCTTCTCCAACATGAACTATATTAAAAACAAACATCGATCACGCCTCACAGATGACAGCTTGCAAGCCTGTGTGAAAATGAAGGTGACGTCTTACAGCCCTGATGTGCAGACACTGTGCACTGAGGTTCAGGAGCAAAAATCCCATTAACCAGGTAATTTAGCTATTAATTTGCAAAAATATATTTTACATTGTTAAGTGAAAAAGTCCTTTTTTTATTCAGATTGACAGCTGACTGCACGATCCTGTATATAGCAATAAGGTAAGAAACAATATATGCAGTGTTATATTTGTTTTAAATGTTGCAATGGTTTTGCGGCTCCCAGTTTATTTTTTCCTTCGGAAACGGGTCCAAGTGGCTCTTTATGTCTTAAAGGTTGCAGACCCCTGGTCTAAAACAACAAAATGGCCACATGCAGTTCATTGGAGCTGGTCGTCTGCATCAGGCTGATGAGAGCTTTCGTACACGCAACGCACGTCTTATGTGTGATGTGAAATCTACACTCTTCACTTCAGCTGTGACTACCTGTGCATGTCTAAAATAAATCCGGTCAATGTTTCTCTACAGCTTCTTGAGATGCAGTTGCATGTATATGCTATGTAAATCCCAAATGTGTTGTAATTGCATTATTGTTTCTTCAAAAGTGTTATTGCCAAACATATAATTGCTTTGTCATCTATGCTGTTAATCCAGTGGGATACTGTACACCTTCCAGCCTCTGCAGTGCCTTGTGCCATTTCATAAAAAGGTTATATTATTTTTCTATCACTGAATTACGCATACCTTCATGAACCCATATTTATAATATTTAATTCTTAAATACCTCATAGTACTGTGTAATTATAATTATTTATGGCAGTTATCATAATTAAAATGTTGGTTCTTTTTCGAATCGTGGACTGGAGTGTGTTTTTTTTCATAATATAGGTTTTTTGGGTTAGATCGCGTAAATATATAAATGTGTCGTTAAAACTCACCACCACCCGACACAGCCAACTAGTAAGGGATGTCATGTAAACAGAACGTGGCCAATTCGTCACTAGCACAGCACACCGGTGTGTTGCCCGGTGTGTTGGAGAGCCAAGCCACAACATTTACAATCTGAGTATGATGTTTCGCCAGTAATTACAACTAGCTTCATCAGGCGACAGTCAGATTTGTGGAGAAGTCCACCTGTTTAGTTCCTTATGGATATTGGTTGCGAAAGCCTACGTGTTAAACTGGAATGTTTTTTTTTTATAAGTCGGTGACGTCCAACTAAAATAAGTTTGACATGCTGTATTTACAAACAGCTATTATGGAGATGATAAACTTCAAAGTTATTCAGCCATATTGTATCGCGGTTATGGTGTCCACGTATAAAGGTTATATTACATCCATCTTAGCAAAACACTGGAAACTATACTTCCCTAGCCATGACAGCAAATTGGCATGCATGCAAGTGGTTTTAAAATGGTATGTTAATGAAAGTAGCCGGGTGGCTCAGAGGTCAGAGCATTGACAAGTGAGCTTGCACCGTTGAGATCCTTGGTTCAAATACACGCAAGCCACTTGGGATTAAAATGGGTTTCCACGTGTAGACAGTTGGTTTCAGCCTGGTCACATACAATTTGATGACTAAAAAAAAATCGGTTTGACTACTGGGTTTTGTGATTCCAAGAACACAGGATGAGATGTTACTATCCTTTGTGCAAGCACTTCCAAGAGTCCATGAACAGTGAGCCTGGTGAAATTTGGGGAGCGCATCGTCAGTAGTGTACCTTTGGTTCCTAGGGTTTTTCGGCCTTTCACACTATACACCCTCCCCAAAGGCGGCCAGCGACAGGGTGATCAATCCTACGCTTGCGTCCCATGCCCAATTAGTCATAGGAGTTGCCTTGTTGTTGATAGCCAACATCCCATATATGTGATAAACAATTTCCTCTCCGTGGCAAAATTACAGAGGAGGTAGGTGTTTCCAATGTTTTTTTCTCCTCATAAAGCACCTCACCTTCCACAATATAATTTTCTAATTTAGGCAAGGCTCAGCATAACTTTTTTTCTTCCAATTTACTTAAAAATCATACTCATTTTTATCCTTACTCATTTTGAAGGGAACCCCCCCCCCCCCTTGAAAACTCCCAGGTACTGTACTGTCATTATTGTAAATACTAACTGTGGTATGTATAAAGTTCTGGTCGGCATGCTTCAGTGTTTAATCATGAATAGTCAAGTGTGCACATACTGACGACGATGGTAAGCATTTGTTTGAGTTAAGCACAGCTGTTGGCAGCCCAGAAGCTGCACCCTGGTGCTGTACTGACTATAAAATGGGGGCGTGTCGGATCTTGTTAGTGCCGGCTGCTATTAATCCGCAGAGCGTCTCAGGGCCACGAGGCAGATCTACAGAGTCCTGGCGTTGCCTTGTCAATGACATGAACCCCCAATTGATGACTCTCTATTGAGGTTGAGAAAACAGAGAGGCAGCGGGGGGTAGTTATATGTTCATTAACATATGTGTTAGTGCAAAGCTGTAGGGAAACTGTGTGATAAGTGAGAGCATCTATACAAGTCGTTGATGCCTTGACGGGGTGGGGGGGGGGCTAAGTGACAAGTTGGCGGGGTACACTTTGTGAAGAGGCCACTAAACAGCAGCATAATCATACTGTACAGCGATGTTTTTATTTTAATTATTCACAACCACCTGTCGATCCGGTTTCCCCCACGCTGTGTCGATCATTGCGTTGTTTGACAGTGCTTCACGACTGCTTTTCAGTGCAGGTTGGTGAAAGAGGAGGACCCAGGACCAGTTTAGATGCCATTCACTACTGATGTGAACCATGGCTGGGACTTGAACTCAGGTTTATGGGCTTCAGAGAGCAGTGCGCTTACCACTGCAAACATTGCTACACTCCAACAATTATTTGCAATTCTATGGCATTGCTATTGTGGATTACTGGAGATGATACAACTACAACCAACTTATTCTTGAAGCTTATGTTGCTGGGTTGGTATATACAATTCATATATCCTATGGTGGTGTGGGGGCCAATCTTCACTGATTATTCGTGACGTTATCTGTATATTGAGTGAACTTATTTATTCAAACAAATCTGGATAAAATGAATTTGCCACACAACAAAAAATTCCGATAATAGGAAGCCATTCCATAACACGGGTTGAGAAAAACAGATAATTGAATAAGCGGCATGGATAATGGCAGCTTTTACAGACCTTATAGGTCCCGTGAGTAATATAAGTCGCAGGTAATAATGTAATCGATAAGAGAAGTTATACTGTACTTTATACTGAGACTAGTCTTATCGTGAGCTTACATACAAGACACATTACAGCAGTCTGATTAAATTGGCTAAAGCGGCTGAAGATGAAATCACATGGCAAGTTATAGATTATCACTCTGACAATTTCATTTGGAACTACAAGTGATGATATTTGTAATGTGTTAAAGACATATCCCGTAAAGTTACCATACTCTATGCTGCTGCAACGGCAGTGTCGATAAGTGGCCATTTCTTAAGTAATTTGGTGGTGTGATACGTGTAGCTTTCATCATCCACTGTGCATTTTGCACAGCTTAAAGTAATCTCAATATCCTATTCCGGAGTAGACGAAAGTAATATACACAATACATGACCATTGTGAAGTCTATCTCCCAACAGAGATACACTACTAACAGTTAACTATTGGTCGCGCTGCATATATATATATTTTCTAAAATAATTGAAATTGCAAGTGTTGACCATTTGCTATTGTTTGTGAAAATTTCTGAAAATAATAGACAAGATGCAGCAGTTAAACAATGTAGATTGGGACATCTATGCTTGCATATGGCAATATGTTCAAGAACTAAATGGAAATATCGATGTCTGCCCGTCATGAGAGGGCTTCAGGAGATAGTTTGTGTAGTATTTCTCTGATGAAAGAGCACCGACTACAGTGGTTTATGGTATGTTCCATATTTGGAGTTGTATGGTCACAGTCACACTACTGTGGCTTGTGTCTTTATGTTCCATTTATGGAGGAAATGTGCACATCGGTCTGTTCATGCTCTGATGCGGTTGATGGTACACCAATGTCTTAGAGGAATGTTAAAGACAGGAGGTGCGATATTTGGGTCTCGAAATAAGTGCTTATTCTGAACGTCTGCGTTATTCCACTCTGTTCGCCAGTGTTGTTCCATTCCTAGGTGAAATTATCGGATGGAGTCGGCGGTGAGGTGCATTGTTAAGGTCTTGATTGATGGGTAGGTTGTCATTGGCAAGAAAACGTGTAAACCCCCTTGCAGGTTTGTATGTCTGAAAATATTTGGTGGCAGAATGTTTGCCAGGGCAGAGAGCCAGAGGATTTGTATTGGTTTCAGTTTTCTGATTATTGTGTACGAGCTCCCAGACCAGCTGGAGCACAATACGTACTCTGCCACTAAATAGATCAGTGATAGGGCGGCAGTATGCAGCACGTGGCACCGCAGGTAGTTCTTGCAAGTTTCAGTAGCAGGGTGATTCTTGATTTGGTCTCTTTGTGCTGGTTTTCTGTTGACGCTGGAAACCAGCTTCTATGAGGTTGGTGAAGGAAACTATCTGTTCGCAGCAGCTACGGCCATTTAAAAATGTGGCTAGTTCTGGAGGTAGTTGGGGTCGATAATGGGGGAAAGTCTGTAAAGCATTGCACGATCCATCAGCATGGAGGCGGAAGACAAAAGGAATATTGGTTTGTAACTGGAGGGCGAGTTTGTGGCTTTCTGTGTTTCAAAATGGTGATGACTTTGCCTGTCCTGTGTATAAGTCACAGTGAAGAGGTTTGCAAGCCATTGTTGCCCATATAATCCCAGATTCTTTAGGAACTCAGAACACAGGCCATCATATCACGGTGTTTTGTTGGACTTTGTGGCCTTGAGGACCACTTCTGCCTCAGTCACAGTGTATGGTCTTGCTATGTCTGTTGCTTGATGTAATTGACTCAAGGTGATGGTGAGTTGTTTCTGGATAGCTTGCCGATTGCTCTTTTGAACAGGACAGCATGTGAAAAGCCACAGCATTCACTGTTTTTTTGTGGTTTGTGCTCTGCGGGTTTTGAGGCTCCTAGATTCCCGAGGAGGTGCCAGGCTTTTGCGGTTGGAGTGAGTGACGTACAAACTTGCAGTGACGTCTTTCCAATGTTTTTTTGTGCAGAGTTCAGGGACTCCAGCAGTGTGGTGTCCTTATCTTAGTCACCAGTTTTGCTACACTCTTTCAAGCGTTCTGTTTCTTGTTTGCAACATGGTGTATAGCTTTTTTCAGTACCCCCTCGGGATGGGTTTTTTTCTACGACAGATGTGATCATTTTAATTGATATATTCAAGTTTTCAGGTTTTGGTGCCAAGTTCTTCAATTCGGCTTTGGTTTATTTGTCGTAGCCAGGCCAAGTAGCCTTTCGAAAGTTCCAACGCAGGCGTGACTGCTGGTCTGTTTTGGTTATTCGGAAAATTGCCTAAACATTTTTGGGAAGCAATTAATGGCTGTTCATTCTTGTCTGTTGAGATGAAGCATACGTCTAGTTTATAGTCCTCGGTTCATCAGGCTGAGTGAAATGTCCCTGGCTGTTTCGAGTTTTTACGTAAGGAATACATCTTATGCCAACGACCATTCCTCACAATTTCTCTGGCTTCATCATTTTCTGAATGACTAAATTTAGTGTGGTGGCTATAGAAGTCACCCACATATGTAGCAGGGTAAGTGGCTGCTGCCAGAAGTGGTGATTGCCATTCCATGTCCAGGGGCTTATATACATTGATGACCATCACATGAGCACTTGTGGTGATGGACTTGAAAGCACAGTCCTTTTGGCTTTGCCTGATGAAGGTGACAAAGTCGTGTTTAAAGACATATCCATTTCTTTTGTAACTTTCCATCTGCGTCCTGTCCTCAACGTGTGTCACCTGTAAGGCGACAGTGTAAATGGTATTTTCCCTTAGCTCGTCAAATGTAGGTTTTGAGAATCTTCAAATATTTAGTTAATACACTCGTAGACCTCGTCCGATTGGTTATATCCCAAACAATGGCGTGTGTTTTACATTTGCCTCTCCTATCTGGATTTAAATTAATGACGTCCATTTCACATAGATGACGGTATTAGCTGTGTTTAAGGTAACACGAAGACGTGTAACAGGTGGGCTGTGACAAGGGTACCGTCTCCCACCCACTGAGCAGTAAAAGGACACTTTAGTGGACATTTGCTTTTAAAACAATTGGCCTATCCAGGTGAATATTGATTAATTAGTATTACTGTACGCCTCATGGGAATGTAAACCTTTAAATTGCAGGAGAACGCGTATTGAGTACAGCATTATGTATAACTGAATAATAACAATTAAACATATTAATATTTAGAGCCCTTTGTCAATCAGCTGCTGCATGAAGGCCTCCCCACCTGGTGTTGGTCATGGCTGTTGTTTTTACCATACTTCACCACATTGGATGGTGCGGTTGATGAAGGGGAAGCCCAGAACTGGTATGGATACCATTCGCCACTGTGTCATGGCTGGAAATTAAAGTCAGGTCACCAGGTTCATGGTGCACCGCATCACCGCGCCAGCCTGTATTAAAGCGCATTATCCAAGCAGCTTGACACTGTTAAACACCTTACGGAAATGGCTTTGATAAGCCAGTGTGAGTCAATTTATGTAAGGCTTCCAATGTGGGAAAGTGAGAATTTGTGCTGTCATTGAGGAAGAGTTTAGTTGGCTGTGGTGGAAGCACATTTAGTCTGGCTGGGATTTGAGAATACATCAGATGGTTTTATGATTACAAACAAATTATAAAAAAATATATAGTTCCAAATGAAAGCTATGGTTAAATGTTAGGAAAATCAAACACTAAAGTTCAGTACATCCATCCATGTGTAGAGGAAGATTGGTGCTTTGGTTTTCGTTTATGTTCCGATGAGCATTATTGGTTGAAATTCTATTGTGTTTTTAAGATTTCATTTACATTTTTTACATGGCTGATGTCTTAACGGCACACTGCTTTTCAAAGTTGTATGTATTAATAGTTTTTCCTACAATTACTTCAGTATTTTTTTTATATTTTTCTGCTCACAGCCTGGGTTGAAACAGATGGCAAGACAAATACATATGGCTTATAAAATATTGGAAATAAAATAATCTGGCTCTGCGGTAAAGCGAGCGGCTCGGGATCAGAAGGATGCAAGTTCAAATCTTGGTTGGGAGTTGATTCAGCCCATAATCGTTTCGAGTATTTAGTTGCTATACATTTCCACGTGATAAGCCACTTCGTTGAGCTATCATTTATGGCCAGGTCGCTTCCGAAAAAGAGCTACACTGTATAGCTCAGTGGGCGCTTACCTGGTGAAAGGAAAAAAAATAGTTAATAGTTTAATAATCCCCGTATGATCTATAAAATACAAACCACATTGTGGGGAAGTATACAGTGCTTGTCCTTTTGGGAAATTCACCCCCACAAATTGGATCAGAGCTGTGAACAGGAGATGAACACCAACCTCAATGTTCACTTGTGCAAGAAACCATTGAAAAATTCTATTCACAGTCTCACAAAGATGGCGTGGTGTAATTCACAAGAGAAAAACGTTCCCAGGGCCGTGTTTAAGAGAGTCTCACCTGTGATGGCACACACACACACAAGGAGGACCAGCTTGGACCGTAATGCTTTGAAGCTGCTTGTCACGGGGGGGGGGGTGGGGGAAACATTGTCCGTCAGCATTCCGTGTCGTCAGCTGCACAACTCTTGCCCAACCCCTGCACTGTGCATCGCTGATCCTGGCTTACGTTACTAACAGTCTCCATGACAGCTGTTACGTGTTTCTTATGGAAATTAGCTCAGCGTCACTCAAGTCTTGGCCCACCTCAGCGAACCTGATGAAAATGTCGCATACAACGACAACAAAAAAAACCCACCACCACTACCACCCTTTATATCCCCAACTCTCTCTACCCCCCCCCACACTACTTACTAGCCCTCACCAGGGCTGAAAGCCCTTTGCATTATTTGCTTGGTATTGAATCTTTAACGTGCAGGCATGACGGGTCAATGTGGTTAGGGGTGATGGCACAGTGGTTAGGGGCCATCCATTTAGTACGTACGTAGCGAGGGGGGACGGGGTTAACCCAAATGCGTACGCTTGCGTATGGGGGGATCTACTGACAATGTATGTACGCATAGGAAATAGGGGGGGGGGGGGGTGAAGCCTCAATAATTTGTCTACATTGGCCTTCAAATGAGCCACAGTTCAGTTTCTTCAGCGGTCAGACAAATACTGCCAGAAGTGGGACTGTGTGAGAGGTGTCACTTTGTGTGCCACCGTGCCCCCCTGACTGCAGCTATCACGCAGCTCAGCAAAATAAGTGGCCAAGGTCCACAACTTAATTCTTTAATGCAGCCGGCGGTGGACTCTCTGTTTGCTTAAACACGTTAATATTATTAATCCTTTATTGTTTCTGCGTGGATTAAATATCGGCCGTTCTATAGGATTCGGGGTGGAAGGGGGGTCAATCGCACGTACGCAGGTGAGGGGGGGGGGAGTAAAAAGTCCGTGTGCGTACAGGGAGGGGGGGCGCTCAAGTTTTGACAGATTTTTGCGTACCAACTCAATGGATGGCCCCTAGCGCGTTGCGCTATGAACCCGTTCAGTTCAGTTTCATTTATTTGGTATCGTCATGTGAGCCATTCGGCTCTGGAATCGGGTGCAACCGCAACAAACAAAAAATAAAAACATGAACAAGAAAACATCTTAAAGTGACTATGCGCAAACAGAAAAATCCAGGAAAAAACTGCAAAGTCTTCCAGAAAAAAGCACCGTACACCAACGCTGTGCAAAAATCCCAGTGGGATGCAAGTCAAACAACAACAACCACAAGACAACTTCGATTAAAGCCATCATTCTAACTCCGTACTACAACAAACATGTTGTAGTCTTCGATATTCCTGCCTGACCACGGCTATCATCATCGGTGGCAATTATATCGGAACCATTTGCTGGACAGCGACCACCCCCCCTCCCCCCTTCACTATGGTGAAGTATGGTCAGACAATTCCCATGACCGACATAGCATGAGCCTTTATCCATCGAGTGGATTGACAAAGGGCTGTGAATTATGATGAATGGTCATACACAATACAGCAGGGTAATGCTGTTTGTTGTATACTGTATTGTGTCAAAGGTTAAGTTCTTGCTGTTGGTCAAATAAGCATGGGCAATGTACTGTACTGTACAATGCCTCTTGCTGACGGTAATGACGACAGTTTGGTTAACAAACGTCGGGTAATATGGGAACCTCATTTGCCAGTAAAAATATGATAATTGTTTTTTTTACCCTTCTATCTGGCAAGAAAACTGACACCTTTTTACAAGGAGTCATGTTTGCATAGACCGCAATACCTGCAGTCATAATGCAAACAAAAGACATAACTCTGATAATGTGCATTGTCCTTGAAGTTGATTGGTCCACACCCGAGACAGCTTTCCTTAGAGCCTAGTCTCACATGGATTGGACCAGATGACGCCAAAAGGCGCGCCTTTTGGCGTCATCTGGTCCAATCCATGTGAGACTAGGCTCTAAGGAAAGCTGTCTCGGGTGTGGACCAATCAACTTCAAGGACAATGCACATTATCAGAGTTATGTCTTTTGTTTGCATTATGACTGCAGGTATTGCGGTCTATGCAAACATGACTCCTTGTAAAAAGGTGTCAGTTTTCTTGCCAGATAGAAGGGTAAAAAAAAACGTCGGGTACTTTAGTGACTAACCCTGCGCTAGTACTGCTTTGCGTGCCAATATTCACAAGTATTTTAATTGTAATAACATCGTAATGCGTCGCTTCAGTGAAAATGGACAATTCCACGTGCAGCCATTTGTTAATCCGCTTTTGGATAAGGGGGTATTTGTATCGGTGCCGAGCGAGTTGTGGTAGGTTTTTTTTAACCATACTTCACCCCGATGGTCAGTGTGTGTTGTGAAGGTGGGGTGACATAGACTCGGGAGCAGAGAAGCTTAGTACTGAACAACGATTGAATGTGCTGCTCTACCCATCGTGCACAACCCCCCTCCCCCCAGCAATCTATAACCACAACAACAACAACCTGCCATCATGCATGATGGTCGCCCCTGCAAAGCACTATACAGACTCAATTCTACTCAGGCTCAATTCAACTCAGAGCTTCCAAGATCTGACGAGATTGGGCACATTCCGTGTGATTTGGTAATCGGCTTCAATTGCTCAGCAGAGCGAAAATACAACAGTGCAACTGCTGGTTGCAACACGAAAGGCCAACGTGACACAAAAGCTAACTGACATTTTGTGCCATTTTTTCGTGACAGACTATATGTACAGTGTGTTGTGAAATAATTTAGCCCATTAAAACAATGTTTGAAGTTCATTGAGCATTCGTTTTAGTACAACGATTACAGTGGGCAGTAAACTAGGGCAACACTTGGGACCTGTAAAAGCACGGAGTACTTTATCAATCTGAAGCTAAGCCATAACGAGCTGTTAATTTTCCATTAGCCTGTAGAATTTATCCCCCCCCCTCCAATAATAATGACGTATTGTGTGCAACATATTTCGTGGTACTTTAACCAAGTCCTGCGGTCTCTAAAGCACAGAGGGGTTGAACAATAGTCAGAGCCAGGGAGTCGATTTTACCAGGTATAACAACTTGAGCCTGCATGGACCCTTTTACAAGGTTGACCTGGTTGGTCAAGATGGCCAGCAAAGTAAAATGTAGAGATAACAGCAATGGAAAACAAGGGGTGTATAGAGTTATAAACATACAGTAGATGTAAAATGCAATCACATAACTCAAGAAATACATTATAACTAAAGCATGAGATGAAAACAAGCATGGAAATATGGCAATTAGTAAAACAACCGATTGCGAAGCATTTACAATGGGTGAAGTTAATGGATTTAAGTAAACCATATGAGTAAAATGTATGGGGTCTATAGACTCCAGTTAAATATCACAGCAACATTTATGTTCAAGTAGTTTACGGGTCATAGTATAGAAAGTATTCAACAATACTGTATGGTTAGCATCCCACATGTAGTGCGATGGACACTTCATATCCTTTTGGAATTTGCTTAGACGTACAATATACATGTATGGAGCCACATTGTATCCAATAAATATGAAATGCATTGGTAAATATTACACAACGCGTGCGAAAATGTATTAAAGTAATTTCCAACCATTCTCGATACACAAATGGATCAATTCATCTCACACCATGTTGGTCATGGAGTTTATTATTTCCGTACTTCACCACGCTCGTCAGTACGGGTTGGTGATACCATTTGTCACTGATGTAAGCTGTGGCGCACACAATCACGACTACCATCACTCCATGTAGTATTGTACAGAAATTAATAATTTTATCAATGCAATTTTTGCCCTCATTAAGTGCCTAAGTACTTTGTGTTGTTCTTGGGTGACTTTTAATGCAATCACTTTTAGAATTTGATTTGCCTTGATATATCCTTAAAATAGCTAAACAAATGACTCTAATATAAAACACGTTTTGTCACATTGCCCTCATTTTACATCCTGTACTCGGTTTATTTTAAAGCAGGAAACTAGACTACAATAAGCAGGATTAAGAGTTATTGTCTCATGTGAGCACATGTGAAGCTGTCAATGAATTTTACCATGCTGGGAGATTGTGGATTAGGTCAGGAGCGGATGCCTGGATGTTATATCAAGCTGCAAAGATTATTTTTATGTTTGCAATCCTCTGGGAAGCAGAACAGGTCATAGCAAGTGTACAGATGGAAAGTTTACGCTTCACCGGACACACTGATTCATACCCAAAAACCATAGAGTGTGTTCTTGGGCAGCCCATGTGGTGCACCTAACATTTCCTTTCCACTTTGGTATGCTTTACATTGATGTTCATTACATACCAGCCGGGAAAAACTGTCATTGTGCAATGTAGAAACAAAGCTTTTCCTTTTTGAGATTACATTTGTTTTTGTGATCACTTCATTCGTCACTTCCCAAGGCCACAATGCCCTTATTTCTTAGCAACATCCATCGGAAGATTATTTCCTTTGCGTTTCTTAATATACCCACGGATTACCTCTGAGTTTACCCAGGGGTATCCCATGAGTCTCTGGGTGCTTGACCATGATAATTGCATTATCATATTAGGCCAGGATAGTCGCGACGGTGACTACAAAAAATGTTTTGACCATGTTTCCCCAAGTATATAAATTATACTATATGGCATAGAAAGATGATGCAGTAGGCAGTGGTTCGCACCCTACTCTATGAACCCAGCCATCTGATTTCGATTCCAGGCCATGGCAAACTTAAGTGGTGAGGGATATCTGAACCAGTCATGGTCTCCCCCTCCCCCCTTCGTCAACCCAGACTGACCAGTATGGTGAAATGTGGGCAGACAATCCCCAGACAGTGGGGAAGCCTTTGTCCAGCAGTGGCTTGACAAAAAAATAGCTGCAAGTCAAAACATCAAGCAAATTATACAGTCTAGATTAATCTGGGCCTCGTGACTCTGGCAGTGCTGTTAAGCGGATGTGTCCAGTTGCTCTACCCTTGGCAGTGTCTCTGCCTCTGGGCATATGACCTGCTTGTTCCATGAATCCTGAGTCAGTGGTATTTGTTGCGTACAGCAAGAGCAGCAAGCTGTTCCTTTTCAAGAGCCTTCTAAATTGCTTCCTTTCACTGTAATTGACTCGCTTCTACCCTGTTTATACAGTATTGGTACACTCCAAACTGCAGTATAGAAAATACTGTGTTGTACATGACTGCATTTGGGCTGCCATACCAGTTTTTATGTAAATGCTTAGTACCAGCCATGTACTGAAATGGGATACTTCAATTCAGAATATTCTACGTTTAGGTTGTAACCAGAGTTGCATGTGTTTGCATTAAGTCTGATAAAGAGCGATTTGTACATATGTTTACCAATATATACAATAGTAATAATATTTAGTCGATGGAGCAGTGGTACACTACTTAGCGCATTGCACTATGAACCCAAGTTCACTATGACCTGAATTCTATTCCTGGCCACAGCTAACATCAGTGGTGAGTGATATCTAAACTGTTCCTGCCCCCCCCCCACACTTTCGTCCACCCCACCTTCTTCCCCAACCCACACTGATCGGTGTGGTGAAATATGGCACGAGAAAAACCCATGCATGGCGCAGCATGGGGAGAACTTCATGCAGCAGTGAATTTCCAAAGTGCTGCAAATTAAATTATCGCAGTACAGTGGTATTTTTTTAATTTCAAAAACGTGCTTCAGGAAAAAACGTGAGAGACACCATCGTGACTCTTCGTAGATGTGGGCCTTGACATATTGCAAGAAGGTACCCCAATGGGTTTTCCCTTATCTCGTAGCCAATGTTTTCATGGAACAATTTGAGACAGATGCCATCCAGGCATCCGCTTTACGTCCGTCCTTGTGGAAGAGGTACGTAGATGACACGTTCGTCATCTGGCTACATGGCCGACCAGCTCTGAACCAATTCCTCAACCACATAAATTCCATACACCCAGCCATCAAATTCACCATGGAGGTAGAAAAGGATGGCAAGTTACCATTCTTGGATGTTTTAATCGAAAAGAGACCAGATGGCTCAATGGGACACTGTCTACAGGAAAGTCACCCATATGGATGCCTACCTAAAACCTGACTCACACCACCATCCTTCCCAGAAGAATTCCCTCATCAAAACTCTACACCATAGAGCTCGATGTATTTCTGACCGTCATCACCTAGCCAGTGAACTGGAACACGTACACCAAGCTCTCAAGATTAATGGATATTCAGACTACACAATCCGTAAAGCTATTACCCCAACCGTTGGGAAAGAACCATCTGAAGACCCAATCAAAACCATCACCTTGCCATACATAGCAAGGGTCACTAAAAATATTTCCAAAATCATGAGCAAACACAAGACCCAGGTTCGATTTAACACAGTACATAAAATTCGTGATCTGATCCCATCTGTGAAGGATGTGATCCCTGACATGCAATACCCCGGCGTCTACAAACTAAGCTGTGTCTACGGTAGTAGTTACATTGGGGAAACTAAGCGACATGTCTCGGACCGTGTTCATGAACATAAGGCAGATCTGAAACACAGTAGGAACAATACCTCGGCCATGTCTGATCATTGTTTTATTGCGGTGGGCTCACACGAAGGTACTTTGCAAGCTCACTGGCTATCAACAAAGATTCGTTCATGAAGCCATCCATATACAGTGATACCTCGGTTCACGAACTTAATTCGTGAACTGACTCTGGTCGCGAACCGAATTGGTCGTGAACCGAGGCACATTTTCCCATAGGGTTCAATGTAAATCCGGTTAATCCGTTCTGACCTTTTTTTTTGGTTTTTGAAGCACAAAAATATGAAACAAATTACAATACACATTAGTACTGTACAGTATAGTAATGTATAAAGAGAGAACACTAACCTTGCTTGAGATGACTTCAGTAAGCACTCAAACGGGTGAACTGTACAATACAGTAAGTACAGTATTGTACAGTACAGTACTGTATGTGCTAAAAAGCACACCAAAAAGCAAAAAGTCACTGAAAGTGTCTTCACAGTACTCACAGTACTTCTTTCTGTGTCTCTTCTTCTCTCCACGATCTTCCTACAGGAAGTCACGACCATGTGACAGCCTGGAAATAGCATTAAAATGGGCGCGGCTCCTGTTCGTGAACCGAAGCGGAGTTCGTGAACAGGAGCATATTTTTATGAACTTTTCTGTTCGTGAACCGAGTTGTTCGTGAACAGAAGCGTTCGTGAACCGAGGTATCACTGTATATAGACACAGACACAATTTCAACTGAGAAGATGGGTACAAACTGAGCAATCATTGGAAGGACGGTATCAACCAGTTTAAGTCATAATTGGCTATGATGTCCCCATCCGATGTTAGTTGTGCTTTACGCCCATTTAAAACTTGTGCTTTCACAGTCACTTCGTGCGCCGACTCCCATTAACATGCTAATCTCTCTTTCACATGCTAATTTTCACCTGGCAGCCCTTTTATTGGTGGAAAACCAACCACTGTCGGGTTGGCTGCTCACCACTTACATTTTCATTGGCTAATGATATTTGGGCTACGTCCTTTTCAAACCCTTATGAACAGTTTGCCTTGGAAGCTAACCCCCCTTTTCCTAAAAACGACCGCTTGTGTTGCGATCGAAACGTCATAGTTTTTTGTTATTTTTAATTATTTTCTTTGAACCTATCTACGTGACTTTACCGAAAGACCAAAGAATATGAATTCCTGCAGTCACGAAAGCTTTGAGTCAAGATTTAAGTGATTATAGCTTATGGCTGATATACAAGACTAGTGACTGAACAGCAGCCAAATGGGACAAAACTCCCGAGAGGATGACCGCCATGGAGTTGGGGCAATACGTTTAATTCATATTGTCGTAGAGCCCTGGATAGCTGTGGCATGGGGAGGCCTTCATCTAGCAGTGGGTAGAAAATGGTTGATAATGATTATTGTAGTAAGTGGTGCATTAACCAGTGCCATTATATATATGGCATTATTCTTAAGGAAGTTTATTCTTATCTGAATGAAAAGTATTAACTTAATACAATTATTTGGTTGTGATTGAAGAACTTAAAACATTGGAAATTAATAAACACTGCAATCACAAGAGTGGATTGAAGTGCACCACACAATTATAACAGTTTACATGCCGTTATTAATCCACCACTGCATGAAACGCCTTTCTATGCCGTGTCAGTCAGGATAGTTGTTTTGACCTTACTCCATTATATGGTCTGTGATGATTGGCAAAGAGGGGGACCAGGACTGGGTCACAAATCTCTTGCAACTGATGTTAGTCGTGGCTTGGGATCAAACTAATGTGGTCAATTTTAATGCGCTGTGCGTTAAACCACTGTGACCCCCCCCTCCCCCCATCATTATCCCATAATTTCCCAAAATCTATGCACTGCTGGATAAAGGTCTCCCCCAGCTGATATCGGTCGTGATCCTGCCATGTAAAATTCCATCCAGCACCTGTGCACAATGGGGAAGAACATCCTGAAAGTAAAACTATTTCCAAATTCAGATCTCGCCGAGTACGTGCTCGTTTTCTTTCTTATTGCCAGCGTCCTCATAAGGGAAGGGAGGTGACAGCCAAGGCAACAGTGCCCTCTGTTGGCTCGCTGTATGGTTTATGGCAGTAAAGACACCAAATGTCAGAGTTCAGAAACCACATGGTTTCATTTTGTTAGAAACCACTTACAGTATCAGTAGCCACATGGTGTAAAGTCATTGTGAAATGTTAAAACAGTAAATTGCTAGCGGTATGATTTCTTAGCGTTATAGCGACCAGGTGTTTTTTGTTCGAACATGCAGTATTGTAGTTTATTCGAGACTACTGAAGTACAAAATGTATGTCTGTATGTATGTTGAACTTCTTTCGCACCGTACGTAGCCAACTATATGTGCGGGGAAAGAACAACAGACTAAACACAAAAAGCAGTTCTAAATAAATGCGTTATCAATCCCGTAACTCCTGTTATCTCTTGGAGCTGTTATAATCTCGAAATAAATCATATAACTGCGCCAATATTCCTCCCGCTATCTGCTTTATCCCATGGCTTTTTTGTGGATAAGTTGACTCAATTAGCATTTTTGATAATCCGTGATGTTAGTCCCTCACATCTATGAACTTGTACTGTATATGTTACAAAATATAAGCTTGCCATTGTGAGAATTGTTTAACAGCTTGACAAGTATAACAAAAAGCAATTTCATGATATGTTAATGTTAAAAGCAGCATATTTGGAAGGTCATATTCTTAATGGTGCCATTAATTTTGTTTAAACGGCACTGACAGGAAAGAACTGAAACGTGAAATAATTGCAAAACATGTTTCTGTAAATGATCAGATGCTTATAGCGCTAAATATATTATTTTCGCCTTCGAGAATATCAACTTTGTTTAGCTGTCGTGACAGAAAGTTACGTGTAGTAATAATCATATACTTTACGGCTCTTTTTCAATCCACTGACATGGTTTGATCATCTTATACTTCATTACGTTGGTGGGTGCAGGTTGGACATCACTTTGGTGGGTGCAGGTTGGTCAACACATTGGTTATTGCACCCATCATAGTCCCCCAGAAAAGTTAGTGACAAGAATACAACAAAGATCCCCTGTATAGCCTAAACAGACTGTAGGAGCAAGTGATGTTAGCGATCACTCATGAAGGCCGTAATGCCACACGAGGGAGTGGATGTCCAGCACCACGCCCGGCCGCCTTTGTCTCCCTAGTGGCGATGTTTACACACCGCACCAGGTACTCATTTGAGGCTGAGTCGACCTACGGGAGGCCAGGGAACGGTTCAGATATTCGTTACTGGTGTTGGCCATGAACGGGAATCGAACTTGGGCCACCGGATTCATAGCGCAGCGTGCTAATCACTACACTTCGAAGTTCGTGAACCGTAAATAAATTGCACGCAACTCTACGAATTTGAAGCATCTCTGCAAGTCTTTTTTGCAAGTCTTTTGCAGAGATTAGAATTGACTAGAATTGCTCTATGTTGAGTTATTGCAGGATGAATGCAAAAATCAAGCATGCTGATATTAAAGGTTAACATTAGTATTGATATTATTCATTATTTCGGTATAGTCACGTAGAAGGGAAATAATAAAATAAAATAAAATTTGCTGTGGTTTTCACACCTGATGATGATCGCTTGTGTTGCAATCGAAACGTCGTGAGAATTTTGTTTTATTTTTATTATTTCCCTTCTACGTGACTTTACCCAAAGAACCAATAATATTAATCCCTGCAGTCACGAAAGCTTTAAATCGAAAAATTAGTGTTGATAAAAAAAAATCTACAAGGCGTGCATGGTGGTTTTGTCACAAGGGTTAGCGCACAAGAGCCGTACAAGCTAAATGCAGTTCAGATTCGTCATCCAATCGACAAACGTGTGCAATGTTCATCATCTGATTTACAAATTACAAGTACTGTACTGTAAATGAAGCTTATTGATTGATTTGAAAATTACTTGGCCATGAACAACCCACACAGGGCCATGGAGCCAACTCCCATTATAATTTGACAATAAGAATGCTCGTAATGGAAGAATGTAGGCATATTTATAAATACAGAGATATATTACACTTTGCAAAGCTTTAGCATACTCTATAGAGTGTATAGCACAATCCATTACGCGAAGAGTAAAACAATATTTTGATCTGATAGTTACAGACTGAATTTCAGTACGAATGTAACTAGTATTCATATTTTACTGCCATTGTTAATGTGCAATTGCTTGCTTTCAGTATCGCTGATGCTTAAATTCCACCTAATAATACACTTACAAATGACGACCAATGATTACAATGCTTTTCTCCCTGCTCTACATCCGATTTAGGGCTCAGCTTAACCAAATCCCGTAACTACAGTATATTACTACAGTAACCAAGCAGTTTGTAACTTTAACCCCATTCCAAATTTTCCAGTGTTGCTTTATTTTCTTTACTCTCCACGATGTGCTATTTTTTTGGCTCTGATTACCTTCGAATATACTTTGTCTCACCTAGTCTTACATAAATGTCTCTATGTACATGTACAGTGTATATCTATTCATCTTTAAACGCTTCTCATGACGGAGTAGATTTACCCAGAAAAGCCTACAGAGTCGGAAGACTCTTCTTTCTCCGGATATGCCCTGCCAAGTTTTTGCAGTAGGCGGCGATGATTGCTATGCGTAAAACCCCTAATGCAGTGCTTTGCAAGTAAAAAAAAATCATCCAGCATTGGGATGTTGGCCAATACCGGTCACATTGTTTTTTGTACTCTGGTGGGGTAAACGGTGAACCCGGAGAAAATCAGAACAGGGTGAGAAGGCACAAACTAGCGTCGGGAATAGAATCTACGACAGAAGCGTTTACCACAGCGAGCCCCACACTTCTCTCTTAAATTGATTCATTGGAGAGAGAAAAACACATCGTAGACATTTTTACATCCTATTCTATTACATCCTATTTTACATCCAATAATATGAATCCCTGCAGTCACGAAAGCTTTAAATCGAAATTTTTACATCCTGTTTGCAAGTAGAATACTTTTTTTGGAACGACTTATACACTTTATATCGATTTTAACAATGTCATTCTCTGAACGGCATTTAATCGGATAAACGTCTCGGACGAAATGTCCTGGAATGTGCCCAATGTCATCAGATTAGCACGGTTGGCTACGTACGGTGCGAAAGAAGTTCAACATACATATCTCAGAAGCCAAACAAGAGATTATTAGCCTACATTGTGTTTTGAATGCCTACAGGACCACCAAGCACAAATATGCTCTTCGGCAGTGGAATTATATAAGGTGGTGGGAAAGAAAGGACAATACAGTTAAATCCATTGCTGTGCTACAACCCACACACAGTACGTTCCCTGCCTTCACCAACCCGTGCTGACGAGTATGGGGTAGTATGGTAATACTGGTAGGAACCACCTGGTTCCACCAGCCCATAGGGGATTATTGTGTCCGTCCGTCCGTCGTGCATCCAAAAATGGGAGGGGTGGGACTGGGTGGAGAGGTGAGGGTGGGGAGGGGCTGGGTGGGGAGGGTGGGGAGGGGCTGGGCGGGGAGGGGAGGGTGGGGAGGTGCTGGGTGGGGAGGGTGGGGCTGGGTGGGGAGGGTGGGGCTGGGTGGGGCTGGGTGGGGAGGGGCTGGTCACCCCGTGGTGCCCTAATAAAACTCAACGTTTAACCTACTCACGCCGGCTTGTGCCCGCCCTCACAGTCGGGCATATTTGTGGAATAGACCACGCCGCCGTTGACCCTGACCATTGACCGAGCAACCCAACGTTCCTACCAGCTCGCTCTGCAGGAATGTGTTAAACCCCTACAACTACCACGCTACGAGGAGGATCTCATCAAGCAGTGGATTAACAACAGAGCAACATGTACATTTAGATAAACAAAAAAATGAATTGGGTTATTTATCGTTAAGTAAAGCGGTGGCTTAGTCGTTAGCTTTAGTGGTTATACGCAACCTTGCGCTTCCCGACCACGAGCAACATCCGGAGTGATATCTGAACCGGTTCTTGGCCCACTCTTCGCTAAGCGGCACTGACCAGCTGGTGAAGTTTGCTCAAACCGAACGAATCCCATTAACGCCAGTGTGGAGGCCTTCATCCAGCAGTGGATTGGTAAATGGCTGCAAATTGTATACTGTAATTGTGCATTTGCTTGTTTACTCCACTGCCGATGAGTAAATAAATGTTGAAACCGATCCAGAGTTTGCTAGTATTGAACCAATGTAGGTGAAGTTTATCTCTCCCAGAAGTCCGTCTACCGGCTGATGGGATGTGTAAACATTAATTTATATGTCTATGTTCATGTGGAGGGACAGATATAGGAAGTGAATTGTTTCCTTATTAACATTGCTCATGCTCATACTTTGCACACCGCAAATTTTTGTTGTAGTAAATGTTCTTGGTACAGTGGTTTAGCAGGAGCCTATTGCAATGGGGAAGGTTGCAAATTAAAATCCTGTGTGTGGGTTAACTCTGCCCATCATCCATCCGAGGTTGATACAATTGCGTACCATATTCTTGGTTCTTTCAGAAAAGTCACGTAGAAGGGAAATACAATAATAAAAATAAAACAATAACATTTCCACGACGTTTCGATTGCAACACAAGCAATCGTCATTAGGTGTGAAAACCACAGCGATATTTTATTTATTTTATTTTATTATTTCCCTTCCACGTGACTATACCGAAAGAATGAAGAATATCAATACTAATGTTAACCTTTAATATCAGCTTGCTTGACTTCTGCATTCATCCTGCAATAACTCAACAAAGAGCAATTCTGGTCAATTGTAATCTCTGCAAAGACTTGCAAAAAGGACTTGCAGAGATGCTTCAAATTCGTAGAGTTGCGTGCAATTTATTTACGTGGCGTTTTTTTCTTAACATGTGAGAATGCCATTGTTTTATTTTAATTTTATTATTTCCATTCTTCGTGACTTTACTGAAAGAACCATGAATATGAATCCCTGCAGTCACGAAAGCTTTAAATCGAAAACTTGGGTACCACTTTGTGGGGAAGTCAACAGTGGATGTCCGATGGGTTTCACCCTCGCCATATGAATATGGGATTTCCGCCACTGGTTCAGGGCCGTGATTATAGGAGCGAGATGAGCACCGCATAGACGCAAATGTTTTGAGCAAGATCTCACTTTGACCTTTGTTGAGCAGATTCGAGTGAACAAGATCTTTGCTCAACTCAAAATGTGTTTCACGTTCGCTGTAGAAACGTGCTCCTGCGTAAATGCGCGTTCCGTTTTTTTTTATTGCACGCTTTTATTTAACTCACTTTGTCTGTTGTTGTATCCTCAAATCTTGTAACTCAATTTTAACCCACTTCCCAATGTGGTATCGACTGCACACTTGGTATACTTATGTCATACTGATGACAATAGTAGATAAATATATTTGTAAACAATCTTTTTTATAGGTTAGATGTTTCGACTTGGGTCTAATTGTCCACGGTCAACTGACGTTGGCTGTAAATCACTATGGTCCTTTACGTTATGGTACATTTTGGGGCCACTTCCTGGAGTTCTTCCATTACAGTACGGTACATTTCATGAAAGCGTGTTTTTAAAAATATTACTTATTTGTGTTGGAATATTCGGGTTGTTAAAATCACAAGCCGTAAACCGATAAGTTTTCAAAATCAGTTTACCAGTTCCGAAAGGTCAGGGACCGGTCATCGCTTCCAGGGTGAATGTCTGTAACGAATGCACAGATTTTTGCACGGCAGACCGAGATGACATGTTGCCCTCTATACACATACTGGACTGTATTGCTGTTGTAGAAAGCTTGGACACGCGTGTCCCAAGTTCTTAACTTTTACTTTTATAAAATCTCAATAACTGTTATTGACACTTATTTGTCATTACGAGACAATCCCGAATGTAATCGCCTCCTTAAACTACTTGATTATTATCGTTCTAATTGAGAAATAAAAACATAGACACTTAGAACTGAGAAGTGAGTATATTTTTGACCTTTATTCTCAGTCAAAAGTAACATGTACTGTATTGGATTCTCACATTTCCTCCTTAAGACCCCTTCCTGCCCTCGTCCCCCCCGCCCCCACCCCGTAACCCCTCGCCCCCACCCATTCTTCCCCTCCACCCCCACCCCACTACCCCCTCCACCCCCACCCCATTTCCCCCCCCCGCCATCCTCCGCCTTCCCCTCCACCCCATTCCCCCCCGTCTTCCCCTCACCGCCATCCCCCCCTCAACCCCCCCCCCTTCGACTACCCCCACTTCCCCCCCACCCGCCCAGGCAAATTCCTTCACTGCCACACACAACGCCTCCCCGCCCCACCCTCTTTAAGAGACGGCGCGCGCTGATTGGCTGCCGCGCGGGGTCACTGGGTCACGGCCGACTCGTGTCTAGCGCACCCGAGCGACGCGCGCGCTGCATTGTGGTCGCCGCTCAGCTGTTGTCGCCATGTCCAGCGTCCGCCTCGCGTTCCGCCTGCTCTGTGAGTCTCACACCGATCAACTCACCCTGTCTCTTGCCTCTGCTCGCGTCTCTCTCTCTTTGCAAACACAACCACACTCTCGGTTATTAGCGTCGTTGCCGCCACTGCTGCTGCGGCTGTTGAAGTTTGCTGCTACTACGACTTAGCCCCGGGGGCCCTGAGGACGGGCGGTGACCTCTGCGTGGCGGCACGGAGCCAAGTGGAGGAGGAGGATTATGATGATGATGAGAAGAGATGGGATGATGATGTGTGCTGCTGCTCTGTCGTGTTGTGTCGAGTTATGGCTTCGTTGTGTTGCAGTTAAAATGTCTGCAGTCTACGTGCTAACGCGGGGAAGCTGGTGTCAATGTGTTACCGTATTCTCGAGATTATGACGCACTGATATCCCCCCACCCCCTGCAAGTACTTTAAAGCAACGTTGGAATGCGTCTTATAATCCGGTAGGCGTGTTTGTAATAGAATAACTTTTTCCATTGTCAAATTAAAACGCGTCAGATTGTTTTGGATGAACCCCGACTTAGCTACTTATTTTGTTTGCAATAGCCTAATTCAACTATGCTGTTTTTTACGCTTGTGGTTTATTTGAACTACCCAATTGTCTATGTTACAAAAGACGCACTTTTATCCTGTACTTTAAAGCAAAAGCTGGGAGATCCGTCTTATAATCCGGTGTGTTTTGGGGGTGCATCTAATCGGTATGTTTGTGTATGAGATATTTGTATAACTTGATATCGGGCACAATTTAGATAGAATACGGTAATTATTTTTACAGCTACAACACCGTTTGCTGAATGATAAAGTTACATTGACATTTCAAATTATTACGAATGACGCAATTATAATTGACCCCGGGTCTCTGATTTCCAACTGCGGTAGATTCGTGTGCGCTGCCAGGGTTGTGTGAACCCTTTTGGTATGCGGTGGTGCCAACTTTCGTTGCTAATATTGTGCTGTGTCCGTGGCTGGGAGGGTATCTATGTGGCGATTAGTGCGCTTTAGTCGAGCCCTATTCATGTTTGTGTTTAGTAAATAAATACAAATCCTGCACAGTTTAATTGTAGAAAAGGCCAGGGTTGGTTGTTAACCTTTTCTGTGGACTTTGCCATGCCACTCAATTGCTGAGCTAAATAAGTTGCCTTTTCTGGTATGGGCTTAAATGCAACATGGACAACAGCGGTGGTCCTACGGTCGACCACTGTAACTAGTGTAGACGCCACGAGTTGACGTTTCTAAAGTTAACAAGGCTGACCATCTGTTGTAAATTGTATGTTGATGGTGGTGTGATGTAATTGACAGTTGATGTATCTGCCAGTCATCTCAGTCAACCCATGGCACATGGGTTTGGTCCGTGACCTGCCATCGGGCCTTCGACACTTCACGTGGCCTCAAAGTGCACCTAACATGGCACAAGCGACATTGTGACGTCACCGCCACTTAGTGGTGAACGGCTTTTGTTGATATTATTGACAAGACTAGAACATTAGTTTTATGTAGTATGCCCATTTTTGTATTTTACATGTAATTTCAAGTAACAAAACATTTAAACGTTTTATTATTTAGCAATGCTTACTTGGAGATGACTGTCCTCGCATTGGTTTGTAACTATTCTCAGTAGAGGCACACTATTGATGTTTGCCTTTACTGAGACATTTAATGGAATTTAGTCATCACACCAGCAGTGCATATTGTATGATATGTGCCTCTACTGAGATATTATCAATGTGGTGGTGACATGTTATGCCATGCTTTTTTATTAGCACTGCAATGAGTGTAACCTTGATAGTGTACATTTCTATTCTGCCAATGCACATGCCATTTGGTGATATTGTTAAGTAAAACATATGTGTTATGTGGTTCACTTTTAAGGTAAGGGTTTAGTGTTATTCAAGGTGAGATTTCACCATGCACTGGAAAGTTTTGAGCCAGACCGTGTAAATTCCTCTTTACGAGTTGGTACCGCATGTCACCTGCAGCTGAGCGGACTGGAGTGAGATACTGCTACACAGCAACCCGATCAAACCTGTACATCACCAAAGACACCAAGGTCATTTGCCAAGGTTTTACTGGAAAACAGGTACAGGCCGACCGACACACTCCCAGTTGACCACATGTTTCTTGAGTTTATTTAAGTGCAAAGAAGAGTTTATTATTTTTTTTAAAGTATGTTTTACAATATATATGAGCTCTTAACGACTTAGTTCTGTTTTCACAAAAGTACACTTGTGTATAGTATTGCTTTTGTGAGGGTGGCATTATTGGTACAACATAAGCAATACCTCGACTTTTAACACGTGATGTGTCACACTGGTCATCTTGCAGGGTACCTTTCATAGCCAGCAGGCCCTGGAATATGGGGCGAAAATGGTTGGAGGAGTTTCACCAGGAAAAGGGGGGAAAGCCCATTTAGGGCTTCCTGTCTTTAACAGCGTGCAAGAGGTAAGATTTGTTTTCAATCTACGGCTTGAGTTTTATTTTTTTTAAATTGCATTGCAGTTAGTGACAAATCTCAAGCTGTATGGTGCAATTAAGCATCGTGATGTATATTGTCTTTTTCAGGCCAAAGATAAGACTGGGGCGAATGCAACTGTGATTTATGTTCCACCACCATTTGCCGCGGCTGCCATCCATGAGGCAATTGATGCAGAGATCCCACTGGTGGTGTGCATCACAGAAGGCATACCGCAGCTGGACATGGTGAAGGTTAAGCATCGCCTGCTGAGGCAGAACAAGACACGCCTCATTGGACCCAACTGTCCAGGTGTCATCAATGTAAGCTGGCCTTTCAACCTTTGTGTTTAAAATTGATACAATAAAGCAAATATAAAGGACATTTATCTTTTTTTTTACTTTTTATGGAAGCAGATTGTATTGAATCAATTGTTATTTCTTTCAATAGCATTTTATGCAATTGAAACAATTTTTAACTGACATTTTCAGCCAGAGGAGTGCAAGATTGGTATCATGCCAGGACATATACATAAAAAGGGAAGGATAGGTAAGTCATAGTTTCCCAACTATATACGTTGCTTTATTTCAGAACAGTATTAACACTCATGAATATTAATTTGAAATATGTTTCATTAGTTATTGACAGATTAATGTGTTTTAAGACAGTGAATTAAGAGATGTAGTCAAATATGTTAAAGTATGTAATTAACTTTGCAAATTAACTTCTTGAAGGAATTGTGTCAAGATCAGGGACATTGACCTATGAAGCTGTACATCAGACAACTCAAGTTGGACTGGGGCAGTCCCTCTGTGTGGGTAAGTGTCAATGTGGCTCACATACATTTTAGAAAACAGTATAATCACAAGTTCGTATATAGTTGTATTGTTTGAAATAACGTAAACTGGCATATAATGTAATTATATTCATAAATTTGAAATTGTTCTTGTATCCTGTAGGAATTGGTGGAGATCCATTTAATGGCACAAACTTCATTGACTGCCTTGAAGTATTTCTGAACGATCCAAAGACGGAAGGCATCATTTTGATTGGAGAAATTGGTGGGAGTGCAGAGGAGAATGCTGCAGAGTATCTGAAAGAGCACAACACAGTATGTTGACATAAAAACACAATCACTGTATTTTAATGTACTTTTCCATTTTTAATCATGAAAAGACCATCACATTTATCACAACTCCAACTAAGCAAAAGCATCACTTGGGAGAATACATAAAATAAATAAGCAAATAATGTCTCCATATATTGATTCAAGCAACCCTTACTCTTGATGAGAGTCTGTGTCAAAACCTGTCCAGAGTTTGCTTATTTTAATCAATGCTGCTGAAATTATGCACTTTCAGAAGGCCGTGTAGCTGCTGAGTTATATTTTTAGTTTTGTTTGGAGAGACAGATATATGAAGTAGCCATTGCTCATTTATTTTATTCCCATTTATGAGGTCACTCGCATGCAATATTTTTTGTTACATTTTATGACACTATATTACCACTTTTAAGTGGAAGTGTTTACTTATCCATTGAAACTTTTAAATTGTGTACATGATTAAATTAATGGACATTTTTGTTCCTTCCCGAAACGTGATATCACAGGGTGCCAATGCTAAGCCTGTGGTGTCGTTCATCGCTGGCTTGACGGCCCCACCTGGTCGCCGCATGGGCCATGCTGGAGCCATCATTGCTGGCGGAAAGGGTGGCGCGAAAGAGAAGATCGCCGCGTTACAGGCGGCCGGTGTTGCAGTGAGCATGTCTCCTGCACAGCTTGGCAACACCATGTACAAGGTGAGATATTTTCAGATGTATATAAAATACAAACATGCATTTTAATATTCGTGCAAAGGCTCTTGTCACAAATGAAAACATGCGGATGCAAATAGACATTGAAAATGATGACATGACAAAACAATGCGTAGTAAATGTTTGTGTGTGTTTTTCAGGAGTTTGAGAAGAGGAAGATGGTATGAATTGCAAAGAGGTGTTAGGGTGCTCTCCAGATGTGTAATCACAACCGTTCATGTTATGTCGACAATACAACATGTTAATTACAGTTGAAACTATATTTGTAGATGCCATGTCTTAATCCAAGCAAATAAACATCCCAATGGTTATGAGGTGTTTCTAGTCTTCAATCTCCCCCCCCCTACCCTTTCACAAATCGTTAATTCACATTTTAACATGATTAAGATGAGCTCTTTTCTTAAATCCATTTGTCGTGTGTTCTTGGAATTTGTGCGACGAGGAAGTATTATGAACAGCAGGGGGCAGACTGCTGCCACAAATACTTGAGTTGTGAAATATTTTTCTCAAAAAATGTTAATGCAGGAAATGTAATTTTGTTCCTGACCATTCTTACAATTTAGCGAGATTTTTTAAAATGTAACGTGCAAATGCTTGAGTGGTTAGTTTTTTTTAATGTAAATCTAATTGGAGTAATTGTATCGCAAAAATGTATAACTTTCAGCAAGTATTTTAACATGCAATATAATGAAGATTTGTTTTCAGGCCACAAACGGTCAAAAACAGGAACAATAAATTTCCAAATATCACCCAAATTAATTCAATAAATTATTGTTTTCTCATGTGTAGTTAATAAACTTGACATTTTAATATTTTTTTCACCAGAGAAAAAAGGTTTTTTAAAGTACAAAAAAGTCCTTGCGATATTTTTTGCGTACTTGAATATATTGCAATATTTTCCCTTTTAATCAAACTTTAAACTAATGTTTGCTGAACATGCGATTTTGTATTCAAATGAAAAATGACACAATAGCTCTTGTTTTTTCATGTACATCCTTTGCTTTTAGCTTCCACAAATACGTCAATGTACTTGTATTCAAATTGAAGATTACAAACTTAAGACCATTTTGCTAAATATATATTTTTATACCTATTTTTGTACCATACCTTTGTCCACAAGGTGGCAATATCAAACCACAAACATGCAGTACAGTCACTTCTTGGGAGGAGCAGAGGATCCATTTGCCAATGGTAATAAAAGTCCATTGCAAAATGGCTTCAGTTTAATTATGCCGAGTGCGCACAGACTTGACAAATAGCACACTGTAAATTTACATATATTTAAGGAAATCAATTTAGCTAAATATGTTTCTAAAGCCCAGGAAAAACCTCACTGACTGCTCGAATTTCAGGATTCTCCAGATTGGGATGTTAAACCCTTCAATGCGTTTAACTAAAGGAGAAAACAGTAATTGAGAAAAAAAAGCACACGAAGGGATAACGACGCAGGTGGGTAAAAAAAACACTTTACTGACTCGTACAACTTGTGTAACTAGGTGACTCAATGCGTGATCATCTACCAGTCCTATATATATATTCAATTGAGGTAACGTTGCATCCATGTTGGGGATCGTGGTGGCAGCATGTTGAGTAGGGTGGTCCAGACTTCCCGTTCCCTGGTGACAAATTGGCTCTTCCTGGGGAATTCCCAGGCCAGCTGAGCGACATTGTCCCGCCAGCGTGTCCTGGACCGGTTCTGGAGTCTTTGCCCAGTGGGACATGCCCAGTAGAATTCCAGGGGGAGTCAACCGGGGGGCATCCTTATCAGGTTGGCGAACCACCTCAACTGGTGCCTCTCGATCCGGAGGAGCAGCGGCTGGACTTTGAGGTTCTCCCGGATTGCCGAGCTCCTCTCCCGATCACGGAGAGTGAGCCCGGAAAACCTGGGGAGAAACCTAATTTCGGCTTTTTGTCATTCCCCATAGCTCATGACAATAGGTGAGGGCAGTAGTGTAGATCGACCGGTAAACCGCGAGGTTTGTTTGAAAACTATCGCTCCACGACCACGGAACGGTACAATGCCCGCAACACTGCTGACACCGCACCGATCCGCTGGCCGATCTCCCGCTCCCATTTACCATCACTCGCGAAACATACCCCGAGGTACTTAAACTCCTCCACTAAGGGCAGCTGTCCCCCCCCCTCACCTGGAGAGAACAATCCACCGCCTCCCGGGAGTGAACCATCACCTCATATTTAGAGGTGGTGATCCTCATTTCAGCCTCGTTCAAGTGCATACTGGAGATCGCAAGACTGACAAGGCAGAGGACAACGTCATCAGCAAAAAGCAGCAATGCCACCTTCATGCCCCCGTACTGGATACTCTCCATACCTCAGCTGCGCCTTTATATCCTGTCCATGAAAATTATAAACAGTAGTGGAGACAAGATGCGCCCTTGGCGGAGTCCAACACCCGCAGTGAACGTTTTTGATTTCACACCAAGAATACGGACACAGCTCTCCGGGAATAGAGGGACCGGATAGTGCACAAAAACGGGCACCGGTACATCATACTCCCGCAGCACCTCTCACAGGACATTGTGGGGAAATGCTTTCTCCAAGTATATAGAGCAGAGGTCGACTGGAGAAGGATACTCTCATGACCCTCAAATATCCGTGAGAGGGAAAAGAGCTGGTCCATTGTTCGACGACCATGATGGAATCCGCATTGTTCTTCCTGAATCTGAGGCTCAACCACCGGGCGGAGCCTCCTCTCCAGCACTCTGGCATAAGCTTTACCTTGGACGCCGTTGAGTGTGATTCCTCTGTAGTTGGAGCACACCCTCTGGTCCCCTTTTTAAAAATGAGAACCACAACCCCAGTTTGCCAATCCAGCGGTACTGTAGCCGCCTTCCATGCATACATTTTTCAGTTAATATCAATGACTAGATTCATAAATACTGTACATGCATTGAATTTGGTGTATACATATCCATGTTTTTCAATTCCTACTTGTAATGGATACCTTGAATTTGCCGGGGGATGCATTGTTGCACGCCTAATGTAAATGTTTCACATTGTCCACAGATGTAAACTTGACATTGTGAAAACTTGACTTAAAATATTTTTTGACACCACAAGACTGAGCCATCACAAGTGTTATGAATAATTGCCAATCAAACAATATTATACCACACAAATAGCCTCTGGTAGTTTCCTTGTTATGAACATTAAAATGGAATAAGGCAGTGAACAAGTTGCTGCTCTGCTAGAAAACAAAGCCGATACAGACATTTTCAGAATGTACACTATGGGAACCTCATTTGCCAGTAAAAATATGATAATTGGTTGTTTACCCTTCTATCTGGCAACAAAACTGACACCTTTTTACAAGGTGTCATGTTTGCATAGACCGCAATACCTGCAGTCATAATACAAACAAAAGAACACAACTCTGATAATGTGCACTGTCCTGGAAGTTGATTGGTCCACACCCGAGACAGCTTTCCTTAGAGCCTAGTCTCACATGGACCAGATGACGCGTCATCTAGTCCAACCCATGTGAGACTAGGCTCTAAGGAAAGCTGTCTCGGGTGTGGACCAATCAACTTCAAGGACAGTGCACATTATCAGAGGTATGACTTTTGTTTGTATTATGACTGCAGGTATTGCGGTCTATGCAAACAGGACTCCTTGTAAAAAGGTGTCAGTTTTGTTGCCAGATAGAAGGGTAAACAACCAATTATCATTTTCAGAATGCTTAAACAAAAACGGACAAAGAAACGGTGTACTCTATATCAGCCAGTTCTCGTCAGATACTCCTTTTATTTGAAAAAATCTATAAGAAACTTTGACATTTAGAAGAAGATGTGGGCTACATGACTGATCCATTATAAAATCACTTGTACGAAGAAATACCACTGCCTAAACTGTTGTAGTAAAAATACTCATTATTTCCCATCGAAAATATCCCGAGCAAAGCAAAGTCAAGGTAGAATAAATGTTAAGTGGCATAAATGTTCCTGCATTTTGATGAAGGTCAATTATGCACATGTAGTTCAGGAAAAATACATCGTGGAGCTTCAAGTACGTAGACAAGCCAGGCAAGCGCCCACACTGCATCGTTCAGCCAATGAAATAACACCACGGATAATTCAGAGGCACTTCATACGGCAGTTTGGAACCAGTCACGAGTACACTGGCCAGTGCTAAAAATTCATCCATTTCATCAACAACCATCCTGCTTGTACGTGCAGTCTTCACGGCAAGGCCACAAATCAACTGGAAAAGATTTTTGTTTTGTCATTAGCCATTATCCATACACTGCTGGACGAAGGCCTCCCCCATGTCACCATACCTCATGGGCCTGTGATGCCACAATCCCTTGATCCCGCGCATGTGCCGATCTCATTGCGCCATCACTCTTGGCAGTGCCATTCCGTCACAACCTCTTTCACCAGCCCTTAATGGTGATATGTCTTGGCTCCGCTCAGTTTTGTAGAATATGATGGAGCAGCAGCGAGCCACCGTTCGTGCCATGCTTGTGGGAGAGACCTAACGCAAGAGCTGCGTTTCTGTAGAGATAGTACTTCAGCCAATTATTAGGCTTATGAGCCACTCTCACGAATCCCTGTCGTCTCATCAGCATTAAGCTCGGAATGTGTTTTTTTTTACATCTTGGTTGCTCACCAAAGGTCCAAAATGCCAAGTGACCGGCATAAAACGGCTTTATTAAAGTTGAAATAGATCAAATGTAATAACTTTGCTCGAATTCAGCAAGTTTATAACGTTTGAACACATAGGCATTCACGACCAATATCCATAATGGGGGGGGGGGGCGGTAAGCTTTAGGTTTAATCGTGTAAATATAAACGTATAAATGTGTCGTTAAACTGAAATGTAAATATGAGTCGTACTTGAATTGGAAATGTTGTGGGTTAACGTGACAAATCTTACTAATTTGCTGTGTCAGGTGGTGGCGGGTTTAATGACACATTATAATTTACACGATGTAACCCCCAAAAAATCTCTCATGGATAAAGTTACAACATCTTTGGAAAATAGACGATGGTAGAGAACGCCTTCATCCTCTCACCAAAAATGCCTTACAATTGACTAAATCAATGTGGAAAAAATTGTAATCTGAGGTTCATGAATTTGCAATCTTTTTCTGATAGTTTTTTTTATCGCCAATAATTTACAGAACGTTACCAGTCTATTGGTGGATGCAGTCCTCTCCCGTGACGTGGCAGTCATGAGGGTTGTTTGATGGTACTGTGTTTCTCCACGCCAGGTCAGTGCAGGCAGGCTGGTGAAAAGGGGCACCCAGTACCGGTTCAGCTTTTGTCATTGATACCAGTTGTGGCCAGTGATCAAACTCAAGTCACCGGGTTCGTAGCAGTGTGCCAGCCACCAATTGCTCCTTCCCAGTTTGTTTTAATGTAAACAGACGCATGGTACTGTGAAGTAAAGAAATAAATAACCGCACAGAACAGCAAAAATGGTTTGGTAATCCAAGTAATTATTGTTAACATTGGTTCCTTTGATAAAAAAATCGCATATTCCAGTTGTTACATTTAAAACAAGCCAGATAAGTATCCTTTACTTTTTGGCTTGGTAAAATTTAATTTGCTCTTGTTCACCACAAACTTAAACGTTTGTGGTGAAAAAAAAAACGTTCGTGGTGAACAAGAGCAAATTAAATAACAGTAAAGGTAAACTGTTAGTAAGGGGGAAGTTAGCTCAGAGTCATGACCTTTGAAATTAACCTAAAACAGTTTTACAAGAAATAGGTATGTGAAAAAAAAATACTTGCTAACCGTCTCTTTAATGTCAACTTTTTATAGACCACCATAACTTGTACTTCACACTGATTTAAGAAACAGACAAAACATGTAACATATACTGTACTACGCTCTACGATTTTCACATGAACTTGTATTTTCAAACGTCAGCTGCAAATAAATATCCTGAACAAAAAGTGTTTTCTCTTTTCCGTTATTAAAAGTTAGCCTTTATTTTTAACAGCTCCCATAATATATAAGCAATGCTAAATTCTTTTTTGCGGGGTTTTTTCCCCTGGAGGTTATCGTGACATGCTGGACATTTTGGTGTGTAATCATTTATGTAGAGCTGTATGATTATCGCCTAAATGGCCCAGTGAGTAGTGTCCATTGCTGTAGAACACACAGCAGTGTAATTGAATTTGTGGTCAAGAAAAGCATCAAGCCTGTCGGGATTCACAAAAGATTAACTGCCCAGTTTGGTGATAACAGTTGGTCTTGTATAGGTCGGCAGATGTGGGAGTGTCAACATGACATTTGTTCTGGGATCTGGCTATTTCAAGGACGTGGTGACTGGTCTGCGTGCTGTGGTGATGGTGGAGGAGGTTTTATCAGAGTCCAAAGGGAGCACGAGAGAGAACAATGACGCCGTTCCGTTCACGAAATGAGCTTGCATGCTTGGTCTGGACACCAAACCGGCTAGGTAAGTGGACCCGTGAGCTCGCTTTCATAAGGGAGACGCATGCTCTTACATAAGCTGTCCTTGGGAGAGCCATGACCTTGTGGGATCAGTGGTGGCCCTGGATCAAGTTGAACTTACTTAAGGGCTTTTTTTGTTTTGTAAAAACAGGACGATTACAAAAAAGTATTGTAGATTAATCGACTACAAATTATAATCGAACACTTTATTTGCCGTGATTCAGGAATCACAGAAAACAATGATACATAGTAAACATGAAAATGGCAAATATTTATAGAAACTAATTTAATAACTTACTACCTGAGTTTAAAAAAGGATAATGCATGTAATTATGACACACTGGGTGCTCCATTTGTCACTTTACAATTTCATATTCTTTGGTTCTTTCGGTAAAATCACGTAGATTAAAAAAAACTGTAGCCTGGTAGACTGTAGACTAGCTCTCTCACCTGAAGACGATTGCTTGTGTTGCGATCGAAACGTCGTGATATTTTTTAAAATAATTTTTCTATCTACGTGGCTTTACCGAAAGACCCATAGAATATGTAGCCTACCAGGCTACAGTCGACATTATAGACTGCCAGTACGCTCACTTTTATTAGTTTATTTTTTATTGTTCCTTGTTCTATCTACGTGACTTTACCGAAAGAATATGAATTCCTGCAGTCACGAAAGTTTTAAGTCAAAATTTTACAATTGCAATTAAGATAGGCCCTCAAAAGATTACCACAATTACAAGGTATGGGATGCTGCCGTGGTGCAATGGTCAGCACACTGTTGTTGAAATTTAGAGGTCACTAGTGGAGTCCTCCCGATGTGGCAGTTGAAACGATGGCCAAGTTTTAAAAATACCCCCATGCCTGTGTTTACCCAGCAGTATAAATGGGTTACACCACAGTTACTGTCGTCAATCGGCCAGCCGTTCGTGGTGGGGTAAAAATTGTGGGCCCTCTTATTTCTTCCATGATGTCTGGCCAGCATGGAAGTGTATGCCAAATTACCGTCGGGAGAAGCTCTTTAGAGCTCCCTCTAGTGGAGACCCTTTTGCCATGAGCAATGGCATGAGTAAGATATTGCAGGGTTGCACCTTTGCATCTTGTAAATCATGAACTGAAACAAAACGTGCACCTTTCCCAATGTCTACAGCTGTAGAGTCACAATGTGTGCCTAATGTTTGAGACATGTATGTGATTTAACCAGAGAATAGTGAGAAATTAATACTGTATATTCAATCTAGATTTGAAGTTTTCGTGACTACAGTAATCCATACTCTTTAGTTCGTTCGGTAAAGTCACATAGGTAGAAAAATTATAGATCACGACCGTTTCGATCGCAACACAAGCAACCGTCATCAGGTGGGACAATCACATAAAAATCTCTGAGTGTGCAGACGTTTGTTCTAGGCTTGAACATTCCTCATGTTAGGGTCCCAAAATCATACAAATAATGTAACCTGGTAATAATGTGTATAATGAGTACAATGATAAAAACAATATATATACGTAAAATAAAGCTGTTAATTTCTAAAAGAATAATGAATATAATGTAAATATAATGCAAAAGGTAAAGATTCAGTCCTGCAATTGCTTGGTCATTTTCACTATTTGCTGAATTAACCTCCACGAGAGGAGAGTTCTAGAGAGCCCTTCTCGAGAGAAATTTGGCCTCCTCGTCCACACTGGCCAAACATCTTGCAAGAGGTGGGACTACCCCACACAAGCGACCTGCCCATTGCCTAAGTGTGGTGTGCCCGGGCAAACTGCTGGGTGGACAAGGGCGCGAGGAATTTAGGAAACTTGCACCGTTGTTTAAATTGCCGTGCCACGAGATTGAACCGGTGGCCTCGAAATTGCAAGTCCAGCGTCCTCACCACAACTAATGCACCGTGGCAGCATATACCCCCCCCCCCCCAATGTAATTTGCAGCATATGAAATATACGTTGTGAATTTTGACAGGTTATAATATTAGGCAACATGAAGAGGACTAATTGTTTTTAAAATCACACCTTGCGGCCATAACATTGCTGATAATTAGCATCTTAATGTAAGCCTTAACCTTGACCAAGTACTAACCCTGCCATATATCATAAGCGGTTTAATATAACATGATTTAATAAGCAGCATAGATAATTATACAAAATTAATTGATTTATCCGTATTATTATTCCCGAAAGAATAAATCCACAATATCTACCTTAAGGATGTATGCTCTATTTATAAAAAAAAATCCACCTCTATACCCTTTATCGAATCTTACTCCAATGTATAAAACCCTCCCACTGTATATTCATCATCTTTATCATCGTTAGTCATGATCATCTTGTTCTAGGTATGAGGTGCTAGCGTGGCCTTCTAACCATTTCTTGTAAGCTCTCCAACCATGGTTGAATTTACAGGATCTTTTCGATGATGTCATCCTCCAACCGCCAAACAAAAATGTATTTAATCGTCTTTAGCCATTGTCTTCTCACTGCTGGATGAATATCTCTACATACCATTGTCATCCTTCATCGTCTTAGCATGCTACAACTAATCCCACTCTTGTATATAAACAGACCTTATAACTCAATCTTTGCGATGGCTCCACAGTAACACATTCCTGCGGAGCGAGCTGGTAGGAACATTGGGTTGCTCGGTCAATGGCCAGGGTCAACGGTGGCGTGGTGTATTCCGCAAATATGGCCGACTGTGAGGGCGGGCACAAGCCGGCATGAGTAGGTTAAACGTTGAGTTTTATAAGGGCACCACGGGGTGACCAGCCCCTCCCCACCCAGCCCCAACCCTCCCTTCCACCCCCCACCCAGCACTACCCTCCCCACCCAGCCCCTCCCCACCCTGCCCTCCCCACCCAGCCCCTCCCCACCCTCCCCTCTCCACCCAGCCCCACCCCTCCCATTTTTGGATGCACGACGGACGGACACAATAATCCCCTGTGGGCTGGTGTAACCAGGAGGTTTCTACCAGTATAAAGAGACTTATCTTGGGAAGCAGGTGAATCCCCTTATTGCATGTGAAAACACAACAAATGTCATCAAATTTGCAACCAAATTATGCTCATCGTGCTCGTCAGAAAAGAAAACGGCAACATTTAAAACGACTGGCCTCAATAACGGCAAAGTCAATGTATACCGATCGGACCATAACTTCGCATAAGATTCCTAAACATCTAAGTGATATTTGGTTTGAAAATGCAACTACCTCGCCAAGGTGCTGAAGATCAAGAATATTGACGTTATTGTGCTCCAAGAAACTCATATGGAAGAATGAAGGTGGCGTTTCGAGATACACAGATACACTCTTGTCACTGAAAAACGTCACCCTAACTTTGGACTCACCACTTCTGTCAAGGACAACCTCAATGCATCTGTGCAAGTGCTTTCAGAAGACTGCTACACAATCGTGATCAAGTACGGCGACATCACAGTGGTTAATGTGTACAAGCTGCAAAGCATGGATAGTCTTGATCAGAACTGCCACCATCACTCCCCCCGACGGTTCACTTCGGAGACTTCAACAGCCACTATTCTTTGTGGGGCTACAGCACTAACAACTGAGCAAGTGATCAACTATCATCTTGAGCATCTACCAAAGATCGACACCTGCTCTACGATGCCAGGGACAAGGGCCCTTTCTGCTCAGCCAGCTGCAAACCCTGGACCTAGGGTTTAGTCAGGGTGCCATGGTGGCGAGATGCCAAGTACCTTGCCGAGTATGCAGGAAGCCGTGAGTTTCATTTTGACCCTGACGCCTGTTTATTTGGGGTTTTAATGTTCTCCAAGTAGTTGCGTGTATTTTTTGTCCGGGTCCGCCGGTTTTTCCCTTCACATTTAGAAACATGTGTTGAAAGTACGTGGCTGCTTTAAATATCCACATGATAAGCCACTTCGTGGAGCTATCATTTGTGGCCAGGTCGCTTCTGAACAAGAGCTATATAGCTCAGTGGGTCTTACCTGGTTCAATAAAAAAATGTTAATAAAAAAAATCGCTTTCATTTTATTTCACGAGACTATGACAGCAGCAAAATGCCATTAACGTGAAGATGAGTACTTGTGGACTTCCCTCATAGCCAGCATCGACCGGTGGTGATTCACAAATTAATGCATGTCCCGATAGTACGATTGGTACATTGGGTTCCAATCTTCAATCTGACGTGGTTACACAGAAGTGGCTGAAAAAACATTTACCGAATTCCAGTGAGAGCAGCCAACGACAAAAACATTCTGGTCGGCCCACGACTAACAATACACCAGGACATCAAACGTGCGCCGCAGAGCCGGCTTAGTATCCCCCAAACCTTTCTGGTCTCATGCGGAGACACGTCTGATGGCCAAAGAGGTCGTTAGCGATGGGTGGCACGAAAGCTGGATGGACTGCAATGCTCTGATTGAAGACTCGACACAGAAATTACCTCTGGCTGCAAGGTTGCGCGGAAGGCGGTGGGGCTGCGCTTACTCCTGCACGAACTACGCATGGCAGGTGTGGCTATTTTCATCACAAATGAAACATGAAAGAGCCATACTTTTCAGAAAGTGGTGAAGGGCAATCTATTAATTTGTTAAAACCGAGCAATTCCCATGATACACTTACACTGCAGGTGCAGATGCTATGTAATATGAAAAAAGAACAAAGCTCAAATTGTATGCCATTTTTACGTAACTACAAAATGCTGTCATTTTATCCCGATGTGTTATTTTTAGAAGCATTATTAAATATGCAGTCATTATTATTTCTATCCATGGTCAATCCGCTGCTGGATTGGCCATGGCTGATGAGATGATGGCCTCTGCACGCCATCACCATCTGTCACGAGATGGAGTAATGCACCCATAGCATCTGCAGACAACCTGATTTCATTGGTCCTTCTCCTCGGTGTACGTACTCTGGGACGCGTTCCATTCCATGACCACCAGCCATTATCTCTTCGAAGCCAAGCCCAGTTACTTTTCTTAACAGTTTGAATCGTATCTTTAACCTGCATATGTTCTATAATCCACGTGTTCTCTCTAAATGTTATTCCGAACGTACATCTCTCTTTTCTGCTCCTTTGCACACTTTTAATGTTTGTTACAAATTTGTTTAAGTTAATGGCTATGTTTCAAATGTGCAGTGCATCGTTAAAAAAAGTGCTGTGTATACCAATCTGACATGAATAAAAAAAATCCTGACAAAACGCTATACTCTGAAAACTCATCAATGCCACACATTTTGTTATGCAGTATACTCCAGAAGAAAAACACCACAAACGATATGGCAGTAAAGTACAGCTGGCTGCAAATTCAGCACTTTACTTTGTCACTATTGAAAAGCAATGGATCAATACCAGACTAAAATAAGGAGTTAGCAGCCGGCAGTTTAGCCATTGTGCTCTGTTTCGTGAGTCACCGGTGTTTGTCAGCAGCTGGCTGCTTATTGAAAGCCAAACTATGGCATCTGATGCTTGGGTGGCTGAGTATCATGATGAATGGGATGTGACAGAGCAGGAAATGAGCATGCCCATGCGTAAGCATGCCCTTACATTTCTCCTCACCATCTGCATTCTAGTTTTTTTTTATCCAATACCCGAGGCAATACCTCCCCAAGATGCCATCAGTTTTCATCCAATTCTTTCTTTTTGTCTGTCCAGATGTCCCGTGTAAATTAGATTTTGCCATCAATGGGTCATTAAATTATTTTAAATAACAGTAATTGTTTAAATTTCTCATCATTACTGTAATGTCCTATATGTAGTATACTAGTTGGTCTCTCATATACTGTATATAAAAAAGAAACATTAATTGTCTTCTTTCGTGCGGCTGATGTTGATGCAGAGCAACAACTGCACATTCAGGTGGTCAATGCCTGATGACGGCTTCAGGAGCAGCGGAATTTATCGCTGTGATGTCTCCTTCATATTTGTGGATTGGGCATTGACTCGTTTTAACAATAATTATAATTTACAATCTCTTTGTCAATACACTGCTAGATGAAGGTCCCATAATGTGGTGTCATCAGAGGTAGTGTTTCAACCATACTTCACCATGCTGGTCAGTACGGGTTGGGGAAGTTGGGGCCCATGACCGATTTGGACAGCTCTGGCCGGAAATCTAATTTACTCACTGGGGTCACAGCTTAATGCGCTAACTGCCATCCCACCACTCCTATTTTATTTATACGCGGGATAAATGAGACTTGTTAATTCTGTGTACACGCGGGAAATATAAATAGTGTCTAAAAATGCATAGTAAATTACCTCAAGGAGTAGTGATTGCACAAAAGAGCGATTTCTTCATCGTACTGGAAATAATACGCAATGTATATTTTATTGAAACGTACTCTTTGCTGCAGGAATGTTTATGGTGTTTCGTGTACAGCCACGTATTGGCTCGAACACAAAGACAGGGAGAGGAAGACAGCGCCACACAACAGCTTTCTCACTTCGTGTTCCAGAAATTACAACACCCCCCCCCGCCCCACATGCTTGCCATAATGGAGGCAGCTGTTCTATATATATTTTTTTTTTCAATTTGTTCAACACAATTCATTTGTGCAAGGATCGGTCTGTGGCGTAACATGCACTCGACTGTAGTTCACCTGTCGTTGACATGGCGACAATGTTCACTTCATGGGAAGGCAAAAGCAGCGAGATTATGGAAGGGGTTGCCATAGTAAATTCTTTCAGGGACAAACTGAAATTTAAATCTTAGAAGGCACCAATTATGTGGTCCTATCATAAAGACCACTTTCTTTCTAGCATATCACAGGATCACTAAGATAACAACAAATAAAATGCGTTGTAAAAAGCAATCTGAATTAGGGAATGTCTTTGTGCAATTTCTTTACGTAGTTTTTAACGTGTGAATCAGTGATTTATATATATAAAAAAAACTTCTCTCTCTGAAGGTTCACATACTATATCAGCACAGATTTCATCTAATGCAGCACATGATTGAAGCAGACCTCTCTCCTGCTAATGTCACAACCCTGGAGCACTTTGGGGGGGGGGGGGGTTATCGTGCGTAAATTGTTTAGCCAAAAGATCTGCCGCAGGTGACAAGATTATCAAACATTTTTTTTCTGCATGGATTTAGTGAAGGATGAGCCAGGCTTCTTGTTAGCCCAGAGCACGGACCTTGAGATAATGCAAGGAGACTTATGAAATACATTTTAGGGTAAACCGCTTATCGAGATTAACATACGTTTACTTCAGCGCCTCAAAGTGAAGGCGACGAGCATAATGGGATTATTTTAATTCCCTCAACACCTGACAATAATACAATTATGCTAGAATGTGATGGAGTAATATTGGAGAGAGCAAAGTCTTATTTTTCATTCGCTCCTTATTTGAAAAGTGGCCTCAGGACTAAAGAGACTTACTGAAACCTAATGTAGATTTAACGCAATGTATGAATTTCACGCAATGTATGAATTTCACATTACCCTGTTGAAATTAAACGTCGATGTGGACTTGCTCTTCTCCCTCACCATCCAGACGGAATGAAAATAGTGAATTTAATTTAAGACAGTTTCATGGCATTTGTTTTTCAATGTTGTGAAATGAGACACTGCTTTTATGAGTTAAACAGGCAGCGGAGGAACGGAACAAGTAGTGTTTTCCCAACACGGCGCGATGTGGTTTTATACGTAATGGATAGCAGAACGACTCCCCGGATGTGTGCATGGCTCAGCTAAGGTTATTCCCAACAGCACCATGAAAGCCAAGCACATTTATCAAATGGGCTAAACCATGAGAGCATCTGAATGCCCTTAGGGGAGACCAATTATTGTGTTGTTTTCAATGCAATGTACCACTCATGTAAATACATACCTACAGCAAACACTTAAAATAGGATATTTTCAGAGGCTGAAAGAATAGAGACATTTTGCCACAGTAAAGTAACACAAAAACCATGGAAATGTTTTATACATGAATTACAATTTAAATGTGTATGTGAAATATACATTTTGAAATATATTCAGGATCTGTGTAAACCAAAGAATAGGGTTTTCCTCAAGATTTTTAAAATGTATTCTTTATCTTCTTGGTTCTTTCGGTAAAGTCACGTAGAAGGGAAGACACTGAAGACGGCTGCTTGCGTTGTAGCCGAAACGTCGTGAGAATTATTTTATTATGTTTTATTTTTATTATTTTATTACTTCCCTTCTACGTGACTTTACCAAAAGAACCAAGAAGATGAATCCCTGCAGTCACGAAAGCTTTAAATCGAAATGTATTCTTTACATGATTTTTCTTTGGTCCAACTGTTCTCTTGCCAAATAATTATCTGATGCCATTACATTTGAATAAGTTGGTCTCCCATGCAACGTAAATCACATCCCATATACATGGCATTTGATTTATAACCAATGCAGGCAAACTTAATGCAGTTTTTCTGCCCTATCAACTTTACAAGAAGAGAAAAAAAAATATTTTGAGCAATGCCTTGGAAAAGAACACAGGTTTACCCACATCATCATCAACGCGAATGCACCAGCAGATACTGTATAGTGTTCCGATGTATTTTTGGGTTTCTACCACGTGTTGTTTTGCATGATATCCGACATTTCACACGTTTTTCTTCCTGCGCTGAACTGAATTATGAAATTCTTGAAGAAGCTCTCAGCATGTGGAAGAAAACACGTGGTACAACCTGAAAATACATCAAAGTTATACTCCAAAACCACAGAAATCTATGAAGTATAAGGGATAATATGATGATTGGTATACGAATAAATGGAAGAAAACACTTGGTGCATCTACAGTTATATCACTGTGCTTTGAACACGGTGATCCGAGTTTAAATTCTAGCCACAGCTAATATCTGTGGTGGGTTGATGTCTGAACTGGTAATGGACCTCTCTCGAACAAACCTGCACTGACCAGCGTGGTGAAGGCCTTTATCCAGAAATGGATTGGCAAAGGGCTGTACATTGTTATAATTTATTATGATTGTAAATAATCTGCTTTGTAAGCATTAGACTAATGAATATCCAACATTACATACACCTCGTGGAGAGTAAATGGAAATACAGCACACAGCATATTCAAGTCTTGACTCATTTATGTGTACTCTCTGGATTGTACACAAGCATGGTGTAAAACAACTAAAGAATTGTGTGGAACTGTGAATGCTGAATGAAGGTATACCTGTAACAGGACATGTGAATACATACACACATCAGCAACATTAATAGTACACAGTCGATATTTAAAGAGTCGTCATTTTGAAATATGAAACCTTGTTATCCTTCTGTTCAATAAATCATAACACTGGTGTGGTAGCTGTATTGGAAGGCAAAAAAAAGTGCTAAAAGCTAATGTATTTTCTTAACGATAAAAGATGGATTTTATTTAATCGTGCTATACTGCTGCTGCTATTGCTGATGATGAATGGTTATGATAACAGTAGCAACTGTATGGGTGACGCTTTAGATACTGCAGCTGGAGAGCAATGATAAATTATACATTTCATAAAGTCAGAGGGCCGTTATTACAAGTTGAATAATATTCCGTCATTTTAAATGAAACAAGACCCTAAACGCTTATGTTTAATATATATTTATTTTTGACCGAGCATCACATTCCTGGAGAGAAAAAAATTGTACAGGAGATCATTTATTGTGGATGTATTCCTGCAAATACATTGGCATTCATGTACCAAGTTCAGCAATATATTGGGGGGAAAAGGTAAAGAGTGATTTATTTTCTTGTTAAAATGCATGTTGTACGATGTATGCAATGACTGAGATATGAACAGTGAAGCAATTCCATATACAATTATAGACCTCTTGGGACGCTATTCGCAAATAAGAGGTTGAGAGGAGAGTTTTGTCAAACACGGTAAGTCTCTATAGCACTGAAGCTGTTTTCGAGGTTTATACTTTTATCTTTTCTCACTCGATTAGTGGGCTGGGGTTATGAATGTTCTTCATAAAATACCAATGATAATAATAATGATATCCAGGCTTTATATTGCACTTTGCTTTTGAAGTGTGAATAATGATTTATGTGTTTGGAAATGTGTTATCAATTAGTTATTGTCCATCCACTGCTGGGTAAAGGTGTGTTCTTGTTGACATCATTGCCTCTGGCCTGGTGCAGTTTAAGTCCATTTTCTTCTTACCTTCTGGTTGTTTCAACTTCAAATTGATGGTCCCATCTGCTTGTGCTTCTTCTTTTGCCTGTGATTACAGAATCAGGTATTCCTATCTGTCTTCTCAGCTGGCCTCTAGCAACGTTAGACAACAATGGAGGCCTGATTTATGAAGAGCAGTACCTGTGGTCTGCAAGGCCATGTAAAATGGTCTATTGAACGATTACAGATACTTTCCTTTTTCTCTCTCTCACAGAATACCACATTTTTACTGCCCATTGCATACCTATTTCGATTAAAATGTTATAACATTTTAATAAAGATTTTTTACAACCCTTTTATGGTGATCTCAATTTTGATTAATGATGTTGCTAGTACATGGTGGTCCAAATTTATTATTGAGCTTTGAGAGTGGTCCAAGGGTCCAAAAATGTTGCGAACCACTGATGAAGTGTTTTTTTATGATTTAAGTGGAATTCCGGCATGATAAAGAATCTCCACAAAATTGATTGGCAAATTTATGAAGGAGCATTTGCCCATATTTACCATCCGGAATGGGTGGAGCCACATTCCGCAGAGAATCCCACGACCAATCAGAAACGAGTGGAGTGTCAACGTTGACAGGGCGGGCGTACTGAGGTCAATGTATTCAGTTTGCATTCTGTTGTACGTTTTGCATTGTGTTTCTGTTATTTCGTTGACACGTTGGTATTTAACGTGAGCGCGCTTCATTCGTTCCACATTTGAACACGTTTACAAGACCCTTAACAGACTGTTGGAGCAAGTTCTGTTAGTGAGAATCTTTGAAGGCCGGAATAGCACACGAGGGGGTGGGTGGCCGGTACCAACCAATACCAATACCTGCCGTTTGCCAAGAAGTAACGGTGATGTCACCACGGAGCGTGTACCATGCTAGGTGCACTTTGAGGCCATGTGAAGTGTCAAAGGCTCGCTGACAAGAGGTCACGGGCCAGACCCAGGTGCCATGGGTTGACTGAGATGACTGGCAGATGCACCAGCTATGCCCCCTACTGTACCAACTTGCTGCATTTTAGCCGCCCCGCGCTCCGCACGTTGCTGGGAGCGTCGCTCCTCTGCCATCCATTGTTGTTTGAGTTCACAGTAACTTTTGAGCTGGTCCTGGACCCATGTCTCCTTGCTTTTCCAGATGATAAAAACGATGATATATAAATAAATACTAACATTTCGACTTCCTATATACAGACTGCCATTTTCACCTCACCATGTGAAGGAAGCCCACTCATCGTCAAATAATTTAATTGGAATTATAAAATATCTATTTTGCTCTACACTCTGAAAATCATGAATGTACGAATTTATCTAGTACATTCTGGATGAAATAAACACTTCTTAAAATACTAAGTTGTGCTATAAAACATTCTTGACAAAAAACATTACCATTGAAAGCATACCATTGCATGGATTTAATTTATTTTTTACCTTAATGTTGGAAAATGACATTCAAATGATGTTCATCTATATAATCTTAATTGGCAAAGGTGATAACAATAAATACATTATAATTCGCTTTCCTCTATTCATCACCCCTTTTGAAAATAAGCATTGACGTAGGCCTGTAAACGTGGGTGTCGTGGTGTAGTAGTTAGCACCAGAGATATATTTTTCATTCAATACTTTCTGCGGCACCCAAATCCCCCCGCCTCCATGCCCCCAGCCCCAGACAGCTCTGGCCGAAATGAAGCCCGCCCTGGTTAGCGCATTGCACTATAAACCCAGAGAGCTTAAGCTGAACTCTTGGGCACAGCCAACATCAGTGGCAAAGGGCATCTGATGTGACCTGCTCCTGGACCCTCCCTGTTGTGTCTTGACCCTCCAGGTCAACCCCAGACTCACTCCTTAATCAGACCAGAGGCAGAGAAGCTTCAACATGAACTACAGTAGTGCTTTACTGAACTACTCCAGGAAGCCCCCCCCAAACCCCAGGGACCGCGGTCCTTTATAGCTCCTAGCGAAGCGTGAGATAACGTTAGGAACCGCGGACAATGACACCCAAACAACGAAACATAACACTCCCTCTTTACCATATCATCACATGATGAGCATTGTGAAGTATAACCAAGCAACCTTCCACGACTACCAGAGTATGGGGCAGGCCTCCATCCAGCAGCGGATTGACAAAGGGCAGTAAATTAATGTTATTTATTTACAACCAACACTACTAGTACAGTACACGTTTTCAGAACTGCTTCTGTAATCCCACGAAACTGCAGTATGGTTTCACGATTTTTTTTTATATGCGCTGCACATTACTTCCCAATAACCCATGTACACACATTTCTATCACATACACAGGACTGTCAACTGTGATAGTTTGTACACATCCATCATGACATGCACATAGACCACCATCCACTGCATCTTGTAGTGTGTGGGAAACTGATTATTATGCATGAGTAAATGCTGCTTCATTGTTTAGCTACGGGTCATCTCAGCTTACTGATTTACACATATTTACGGACAAGGTCTATCCGGTAACCTGTTTACACATCTGGCATTTGGCGGCGACACGCATTTTGCGGTTATCTGCATTGTAAATATAGATTGATATGTAAGTGAAGCTGTATTCGCAAGCGAGTTAAATCATCATCAGCCATGGCCAATCCACTGGTGAATGGAGGTATCCCTAAGGTGCCTCTATCTCTCATGATCCCGCGATGCAATAATCCGCCTAGCACCTGCAGATGAGCCGAGGGGCATTAAAGACTTTCTCCAAAATGAATGTCAATGCTATCGCAAACAACAACAACAAATTTTATTATGTTTTATTTTTATTATTATATTACTTCCCTTCTACGTGACTTTACCGAAAGAACCAAGAAGATGAATCCCTGCAGTCACGAAAGCTTTAAATCGAAAAACAACAACAAACTCAACGCATTCGTCAATAACAGCGTGGCCTTAAAAATAAAATAGGCAAACGTTTTGGACAGTGGTAATTTTTTTTTAATAGTATGTAAATAGGCAGGCCAGAGGGATAGCCTCAATGATAAGAGTTGGAAACTGCACTCTACACCGTGGGGCCTGATGAGAATTATATTTTATTTTTGTAATGTTTTATGATTACGTTTTTAAATTGGCATATAAATACCTCATAGCAGCTATTTGGCAACATATCACACACATATAGAAATATAAAGTAACTGATAAAGTGTTTGCATTCAATAATAGTAAAATAACGTCCGTTTAAATATTTATCCCAATATCTTTATTTTCCCCTTCGTTTGTTTTCCACGACCCTTATCTTCTGCACAGAGCTGAGTTCACACTTGAATACATTGAGGGAGATATCCTAGTTTGGTTTCCCAAGCCTTTGGCTCTTCAACTGAGGTGTACCAATCCTTAAATTCCCAAAAGCCAACACGACAGGTGACATTAAGGCAAGTCTCTCCTGACCAAGTGAATGGCTTCTTTGGGGGGGGGAGGGGGCTTTTCCCGAGCTTGTGTTTGAGCAAGCTTCTTGACATGATAATGACATCACCATCCACCGCTTCCTCCATCCATGTGCGGTGATGTTGTACGCATCGGGTCGCAGAGGAAGCTCAGAGAAGTGATCCGTGACTTACGAAAGGGGCAGACAAATGCTATTTTTTCTCCTGGACCTGGCCCCACAGTTGAGCCATGAAGCCACTGGGTGGATGCCATAACGTAAAGAATAAGTCAAAGTGATGTTCTTGCTCAAATGAGCATTGCGGTGGCGCTCATCTTGTGTATATGATCCTAAGGCAGTGGTGGAAAATCAACCTTCTCATGGCGGGTCCGTCCATAGGACAACCATTTTGACTTCCCCGTGAGGTAATACTTAATTTATTTATGTCGGAGGGATGATGGGCTGAGTCAAGCCCCAACCAGGAATTGAACTTGCAACCGTCCAATTTCGAGACCCAATAGATCTTTCTACTGCTGAGCCAGCTGGTCGGATAAAAATAATAATGTGGATGCCTCATAATAAATTTCCAAGTTACGTGCACTTTTATGAAGTAAAAACACATCTTAAGGTAAAGTACATTTTCGTATCTAAATATATGACAATTACAAGCGTTTTAAAGCTTTCGTGACTGCAGGGATTCATATTCGTGGTTCTTTCTGTAAAGTCACGTAGAAGGGAAATAACAAAATAATAAAAATAAAACAATAAAATTCTCACGACGTTTCGATTGCAACACAAGCAATCACTTTTTTCAAAATTTCTTGCTGTGGTTTTCACACCTGACGACGATTGCTTGTGTTGCAATCGAAACGTCGTGAGAATTTGATTGTTTTATTTGTATTATTTTACTATTTCCCTTCTACGTGACTTTACTGAAAGATCCCAAGAATAGAATTACAAGCGTGTTAAAAGCAATTAGTTGGTTTGACTGTATCGCTGCTTTAGCGTGTTATATTCAACTGGGATAAAGTACAATTAGACAGTTCTCGAAAAATAATTGGAGCCAGTGTTATAATTCTGCCCTTTTTTTAATCACGCTAATATGCAGTGCACGGACTAAAATTCTGTAGCTGGAAGCCATGAAAAAGTTTTCGAAAAGACCCCCCCCGCCCTCCCAAATAAAACTTGCCTTCTTTATTATTTTTTACTGCATCCACATATTGAGTGAAGTCGTGTTTTTTTTTACCTGAAGCAGTCTTTGCAATGCACTGACAATGTTGCCATTAGTACATATCAGAGAGTATTTGTGGGATACTTCTAAGCGATACCGACAAGCCCATTCTATGACTTCACGGGAGAAATTTTTCCAAAAACTCCATAGTAAACAACTGATAAGCACATTAACTGTTGGAGAGCTAAGCCACAACATTTATAATCTGAGTACGACGTTTCACCAGTAATTACAAATAGCTTCATCAGGCTGTCGCTGTCACCTTGTGAAGCTAGTTGTAATTACTGGCGAAACGTCGTACTCAGGTTGTAAATGTTGTGGCTTGGCTCTCCAACACACCGCTGTGCTGTACTAGTGACGAATTGGCTACGTTCTGTTTACGTGACAACCCTTACTACTTGGATGTGTCGGGTGGTGGCGGGTTTTAACAACACATTTATATTCATATATTTACGTGATCTAACCCAAAAACCTCTATTATGGATATATCACTCGTCACTAACATGAGGCATAACCCAAAATTAAACACAGGTCGCCAGGTATATTAGCACAATACGCAAACCAATGCACAACCACTCCTGCAATATATGTATCAGGCAACATATTTCAAATCTACACGAAACTATTCTCTCATTCGGGGGAGGGGTGGGGGGGGCAATATGCTCCAGGCCTCACACAAAAGAGGGCCTCACTATGGACCTGTCAATGGTTGAATAAGCGGGCCTGGCGTGACGTTCCGCCCCGGGCCTCCAGGAACTGCTGGGCGACCCTGCTCTCAGTGTCTGGCGTACAACATCGCTATCAGTCATCAGGCGCGTGTGGCTGATTTCCGTTGTCAGGTTTCTGAGCACAATTCCGCTTCGTGCAGCTACTCATTTGTGACCATTGGAGCCGTGTGTGGTCAGTGGTGAACTTAAAGGGTTTGTAGTCTCACGGTGGTTCCCTATGGGACCCAAGTTCACCAATCCATGCTCCCATATCTGCCCCTGTGACAAGATGTCATAACAAGGTAATCCTCCTCATATAGAGCTATTGCGTCCCGTTTTCATATGCATACATTCTTGTAAATATAACACAACACATTGAATAATTTAGTCATGAGTACCAAATTTCCCTTCTCGTTTGTATATTTGGTTGTGAACTCTGGCTGATGTAAGGAATTCACAAAAGGGTATGTTCCACATGTGGTTGCTGTTTCACTGCTGTTATTAATTAACTAAGAAAAAAATTGTCGAGCCATTGCTCATGAAAAACATAAACATGTTTTTTGCAACTGATGAGTTAATGCTTTTCGCGGCCATAGCAATCGCCATTCAGTAAATACAATTGCATTAAGAACATGTCGAAAATGCAAGAAGCTGCATATATTGAAAATAGTATAAACTTTATGTATTTTAAGTAAATTAAACAAATCTTATTCTATTAACATTTTACATAGAGCGCTCTTTGTAACACAGTAATTTCAGAGGGCAAAGGCAATAATGTGCCTCAACTCTGAAATGTTTTAATTAATCTTTTTATCATGAGCTGGTCTTTGTATTTCCACTAACTAATATGTAAAATTGACGAAAAAGATAGTTAAATATAAAAAGCTAAAGCGACTGTGGAGTTGTTCGACAGGAAATTTGTATTTCCGCATATCCTAGTATTTAAACTAAAGCAGCTTTTGCAATTGAACCATAATAAAGAGCGATTTCGCTTTCCTCATAAAAAAATAACAAGTCATTGCACTCACTGTGATTCAGTTCGTTGAGGATAATTTCTATCCAGCCATTGTGCCGCCAATCTCTACCAAAGTATTGGTACTTTTACCACCTCCAAGATGTCTGGTCAGCAAAAACAGATTTGGCCAAATATCCTTCAGAGTGGCTCTATTAAGCTCCTTCTGGTGGAGCCCTTTCTGCTAGCGGTGATGTGAACTAGTAATTTCAGGGCTGCCACCTTTATCATGCACATTTTTTTAGAACCCACCAAATGTTGTTATTCTGCCAATAAACGAAAATGAATAAATTACATTCAAAGCTATCAATTGTGAATTTAGTTTCGACTACTGAGGCATAATATCGTGCCTCTCTTCTTCACTGGATTTCTATAAATTTGAGAGTGGTGTTTAAGTTTCTAATTGTGACAAAAATGGCTCTCAAAAGGTGGACAAGTACATTTCTCACATATTTACTGACCCCATACGTGCCATCCTGAAGGCTCCGTTCATCGATGGCCGGTGCCCTGTGCAAATCCGCAGACAATGGATGCCCGTGCGTTGTGGTGCCTCTCCCCAGCGATGCAGCGCCTTGCCCAATTTTTATTTACGATTCGGAGATGGAAGGCGGCGATATTTAAAACCCGCCTTAGGATGCATTTGTTCTCTCTTGCCTTTGGTTCTCTAAATTAGAGTATATCCTTCTTCGTTTTTCCTCCCATTGGCCAACAGTTTATTTATGTTCGTGATGTACCGGCACCTTGGATACCTTGCAGAAGGGTGCTTTATACAGGTAATTTATTATTATTTGACAAATGTCATTATAGAAATTCTAAAATGTTGTTCGAGGAATGGCAGCAGCAATGGTTCATGAAAAACATGAAATTGACTCCCAGTCAAGCTTATGTCAGTGGCCAGTGATATCTGAACTTGTCCGAGGCCCACTCATCACCATCCTCCACTAACCAGCATGGTTAAGCATGCTGGTCAGTGGAGTATATTTAAAAAATTAGTATATAAATTGTTAATTAAAACTGATAGGGCAAAGTTAATCCAAAAACCCTACCCCTAGTATTATTATAAAACCCTCAAAATGGTCAGCACGTTACAAGAAAAATCTATTAAATTTACGAAAACATTTGTGTCAGTGATTTGCATACTATATTATGACAAAGACCAGCTGAATTACTGCATTGCATTTTATACCTTGGTAGGACAGCTGAACCCGCCAATCTTAGCAAAGTAACTGGCAGGCATTGGAGGAGCCAGGCAGCTGTTCGCTCTCCTCAAGGCCAACATCATTGTCACAAGGAATAAATGTGGAAGTGATCGATGACCCAACAATCACAAGAGCATCATATCCACGATGAATATTCAGTGATGCCAGAGGCAGAGAACCACCACCTGTGTTCCCGGCTCAAAAGTTTTGGAAGGTACAATTACGTTGATAATTTTTAACTGTTACGATGTTAAACATTCACTCAATGAGATTGTTTTCAATTGACCATAAGGTCCAAAGATGTTACATTTGTACAGAAAATGTAACATCTTTAGCTACACAAGGTCATAGTAGTGAATGCATTGCACTCTGAACCCGGTGACCTAATCTGGGCTAAACCATGGCTAGCATCAGTGCATTGCACTGTCTGGTTACTGCGGATTGGTGAATGGGGGTGGAATCATGACCGGTTCATTTATCATTCGTCACTGATGTTAGCCGCGATCAGTGATGGTGGCCATAGCTAACATGAGTGACAAATGATATTTGAATTGGCTCTGGGCCAACTGCTTTACCCATCCGTTCTGACCAGCATGGTGAATTACATTAAACAAGTGCCGTGACCGACGCAGTGTGGAAAGGCCTTCATTCAGCAGTGGACCGATCTTGGCTGATAATAATGATGACTGACAGTTACATGTATTTATTTTAATATACCAAAGAGCGTAATTGTAAATATAGAAAATGTACATATCCGGTGATTGGAAGTACTTATGTCAGATATAAAGCAGAGCTCTACTCGACGCGAGATGCCAAGAACAGCAGAGCAACGCATCTAAGGGGACAGCCAGGGAATGAGATGTCACGGCCCTTCTCTAAATATCTCTTTCAATTGACCTTTTTTCCCCATACACCAGATGGTACTCTATAATCGTCCAGATAACTGTATGTGTGTTTCGCTCTATCGAGCTGATACAGAATTATATTTGTCTTTGAAAATATTACATTTGCTCAGCAAATGCTCATTAAATGTAAAAAATTCAGGTCAATGCAGTAGTTTGAATTAAAAACTATTATTCCAGTCCTGTGCATATTCAGATTTTTATTTATCTCTTCAATTATATTTTAATGCATTATTGAATTATACCCTTAATTTTTAACCATTCAACCTATTTTTGGCATGTGATAGAGTAACATATTAAAAGTTATTATATACCACGTGTAATAATCAAAGACTTATTATACGAATGCTTTTCAGAATTAAAAGGCCATAATGAGGCATGTAATGGTGGGAGAGCTCATTCTTGCATTATCACTGCACGTTTCACAAGTCATACATTGTGGTTTAGTAGCCACACCAATTTTCATACAAGCACACAATTACACTTGAGACCATGCAAAATTATTTTCTTTCATGTTTGGATGGAAACACAAGGATGGCAACTTCCTCTTGGTCCAGAAAATGTTATAGTTTGTTTATGATTTCTCCATATCGGTGCAAATTTGGAATTCTAACACAATTTAACTTGTTGTACAAATATGATAACACTGCTTATTATTTTATACTTGGGTAGAATATTGAGCATTACTGCAGTAGAGGCAATGTTGAGTGGCTGAAGCACTTTTGACTCAATAATGGATTGCAATAAGAAGATATAGTGAATTTTGTGCAGAAATGTATTCAGTTAAAACGTGTTTTACATTTTGCAGTAAGAATTTCAAACAGCTCGTGTTATTGTATATGTGAACAATTATCATCGCAATAATGTTACAATTTTTTCTGAATATTGTTGCATAAATAATCCCAATTTTCCATTATACCATGAATTTAATTGCTTCATATTACGTGCATTTTTATAGCTACCCCTCTTTTTTTCAAATCAACAACCAGATGCATGTGCGTTCTTAGGTGCATGGCGACACCGTTCTTTTGAAGTAATGTTGTAAGAAGCAATTCAATGGCCACATTTTTTCTTGCACAATTACGGAATAAGGATAGCCCCCATGAACTCCCACATCACAAAGTAGCTCACAATGAGGCAATAGGGCAATAGGAGATAATACATGCTCACTGATTTTGACGGATGTTGTGAGCACATCATTTGTCCTAATTCGTAAAGGTACAGACAATTGCTATCATCATCATCAACTATTGTCAATCCACTGCTGGACGAAGGCTTCCCCAAGCCACCACCATCTCTTACCCTGCGATGTAAGAATTCATCTATCACCTGCACACGAGCTGATTTAATCACTCCATCTCCTCGGTGGACGTCCTCTTGAATCCATTTTGTTCCTAGGCTGCCACTGTAATTATTTTTGACTCTTGGTTCTATCGACGTGTCCTGCCCAGCCCATTTAGATTTCTTAACATATTTAATTGCATCATTAACTGGCACGTGTTCTCTAATACATGTGTTCCTCTATATGTCTATCAATGTAATTCCAAGCATGCATCTCTCCATACCTCGTTGTGCACTTTTCAGTTTGTGTTCTGTGTTTGGTGTTAATGACCATGTTTCTGAACAATGTGTCATAGCAGGTAGTACATGCTGATGATATACTATGCACTTTAAAATTTTCTTACATTTTAATCCCAATTATGAAAACGAAACAACGTAGGCAGTACGTATTTTAATAATTTTATATTTAGGGTTGTGAGTTCTTGCTGATGTAAGGAATTTTGGTTGCTGTTTCACTGCTGCTGTCAACGAACTGAGAAAGAATAGTTGAGCCATTGCTCATGAAAAGCATAAGCATGGTCTGCAACTGGAAGTTAATGTTTTTTGCAGCCATAGCATTCATCACACGGTGTATACACATTCACGAAGAGCATATATAAAATGCAAGCAGCTGCATATATTCAAAGAGTAAACGCTGCATGCATTTTATGTAAATTAAACATCTCATTCTGTTCAAATTTGATATAGAGCGCTCTTGGTAAAACAGTAATTTCACATGGCAAAAGACAATGTCTCAACTCCAAAATGTTTTTGTACTATAGCATGAGCCAGCCTTTCCATTTCAAGTCTGAGCTAATAAATATATAAAATTTACTCTAAAGGTATTTAAATATAAAAAGTACAAGCAACCAAGGAAGTTGTTTGAAAGGAAATGTGCCTTTACACAGATCCTTTTATTTAAACTAAAGCAGCTTGTGCAATTTAACTGTAAAGGAGAGAGCTCTATCTTTCTGTGGCCACTTTAAAATATATATTTTTAAAATCATGTCAGCGACTGTGATTCAGCCATTGGGCCGCCAATCTCAACCTCACCCGTTTAGCTTGCATCCACTCACCCCCCGAGGCTCCACTTAAATTATTCATCGGTAGTGGTGGTGGAATGGATGGGACTGCAGCATGTCAACGATAGCACTTGGCTACAAAAGCTGAGTTTTTTGCACCAAATATCCAGATACAATTGCGCTGCACTTTTACAAACGATATACTCTGGATTGCTGTTAAGTAATTAGATAACAAAAAAGCAAAACCGATCAAGATGGGAGGAAGCAACGGCATGTATCGCTATCTCCAGCACCGCTGTGCACAATGTACTACCACTAACGTATAATATTCCAAGCAGTAAGAACTGGGAAATATGCGGTAGGAATATTTCATGCGGCTATCTCTGCACTGCCTGCGCGGATGATTTGGACCGTGATGTCTGTAGCACAAGTGGAGTGAGCCATGCAGCCAGGGGCCGCGTACGAGCAGAGCTTTCTCCCACTCACGGCTGCATCCGTGGGCCGTCAGGCGTGTGTCACCCATAGCTAGTGTCCTGTTCCCTTGCTGTGACCACTGTTCAAGACAAATAACTGTCCCGCCAGGTACAATAACTTTGTTTTACAGATTTTTTTTTCGGAATTCATGTGTAAGTTGGGGGGTGGTGGGGGGGATTTACATGTTAAGCTTAGTAAAGCAATGCATATGGTGCTCGCCACCCACCCCATCGTGTGCCGTGCTGGCCTTCATATGTCCTTGCTAACAGAACTTTCCCCAACAGTCTGTTAAGGCTATAGGTGGAATCATTGTATTTTTGTGCGCTAATTTTTTTAAATATCTAAAAGAAAAAGAAAATATATACAGTACACACCAAGCAGGATGTAGTCCTTGGATAAAAATGTCGGAGTGTTATTTGTGGTATTTTGTTTTTATCTTACCTGGTAAGGCCCACTGAGCTACATCGCACTTTTTTTAAGAAGCGACCTGTAAATTCATGGCAGTCAAATACAAAACATGCATTCATGGGAATCGAAATATGAACTGTAAAAAATATAAAGGCGATGTTTCATATACCAAAAAACACGTTGGTGTGTGAGTTAAGTATGAATCGATAAAAACATCCACGCCTATTCCATGCAACTTAAAATACTCGGTTTGCATAAATAACTTTGGCGAGTAGAGCGGTCGGGGGGGCATTACCCCCGCACGTGCCTTACGGTGGCCTTGTGTGGGCAAGGTTAATTATTTATTTATTACGTTGGCACACGCTGTCGTGGGACGAGTGGTTTTTAGGGCTTCTCTCATAATTTGTGGGTGTGTAATGGGGTTCTCCGCCACAATAAAAGCCTCCCCAGTGATGTTTTTGTGCTGCCATTGTTTTGTGTGAATATGCTGATATGGGTTTATGCATTCAAAGTGATCTTACTGAGAAACTAACAAAAAAACGATGGCTCAGTTACCTTTTTTTAATGTGTACACAATCATTTGGATGAAAAATGTTCTCGCCTTATTCTATTCACCCCCTCACCCCAACCACCATTGTTTTATAACCTGAAAATAAGTTACATTGACCAGCGTTCAACTGTGGTTAAAGAATCATTGCCAAGAGGGCAAGCATTGGAATTCAATATTTAAGTATTACTTGTTTTATGTAACAAAACTGTGCAGTAACAGGACTGAATTGCACGGTATTTAAGCAGAACATCTCTCTTGTATTGCATAGTTGAGGCTATCATAAGGTAAGTCAATTTAATCCCAACACTATTTGTTTTGAGGTAAGATTTGATTCCACAACTTTACTCATGCGCAATAGTGATTCGTAGTGTGAAGCCTTGCCCTACTAATGCGTGGATTCTTTGGTGTATTATTTCTAATGCAAAACAGTGTCTTTTGGAATTAAATAACGAGAATCCAGCTGTCTTATCGTGTGCGATTTTTTTAATTGTATCATTTTATATTTTTATACGCTATAATTTACGTTATTCTTGCTGGTAGTTCGTATTTTAGTGAACAAAGAGGTCTGAGTGGTCGCAAAAATATCACGTAGTGACATAGGTACAGCACAATATTATAAACTATGAAACTGAAAAATACAACAGCAGGGGGCGCTGCGATGGCAACTCCCTCGCCTGGTATGCAGGAGGTCGAGGGTTCAATCCTGACACTGACCCCTGTATACGTGTCCTCCAGGGTTTTCCCTCCATATTTAGAAACATGTGTTGAGAGTAGTAATAGGTTTGTACCCTTTTATCTGGCACCAAAACTGACACCTTTATACAAGGGATCATGTTTGCAATAACTACAACACAAGCAGTCAAAATGCAAACAAAAAGAGACAACTCTGATAATGATATGCACTGTCCTTGAAATTGATGTCGCCATCTGGTCCAACACCAGTGGAGACTAGGCTCTAAGAAAAGCCGTCTCGGGTGTGGACCAATCACTTTCAAGGACAGTTCATATCATTATCAGAGTTGTCTCTTTTTGTTTGCATTTTAACTGCTTGTGTTGTGGTTATTGCAAACATGATCCCTTGTATAAAGGTGTCAGTTTTGGTGCCAGATAAAAGGGTAAAAACCTATTACTATATCTTGCTACTGGCAAAGGAGGTCTCATAATGTGTTGAGAGTGTTTGGCTGCTATACATTTCCACATGACAAGTCACTGGGTTGAGCTTTCATTTGTCGCCAGATCTCTTCTGAAAAATATCCATGTAGCTATATAGTTTAAATGGTAATAAAACTAACTAATATCTTTCACATTTCGCAGGCATAATTAAATGCAGACAAGTATGGCCTCAAAGTGCTTATTTGTATATCTGAAAGCCTCAGAAAATTAATTGTAAGGTGAAATAGTGATACTGGTCAACAGAATGTCAGCTGAAAGGGGGAATTATAAGCAATATAAAAGCACACTGTCCCTTGAAAAAGAAATGAAAAATGCAGTTTTGAAAGAATCAGAAAGTATTTGATCCAATCACAACATATATTTCAAAGGCCTGCCCATGATAACACAATATGACTAAGGATATATTTGAAGAAAATAACTTTAATCCACAGAATCACATTACATTGTTATATACCAACCAAATGCCATTTGAGTGTCTCTTCCTGCACTGTCGTACTTGAATATTAAATACCTGTTCAATTTATAAGTGATTTTTTAATGACTGCATTGTGTAGGGGGTTTATTGGTGGCTAAATTATTCCTTATATTGCCAGCATCTCCCACGGTAGTAAATAAGGCTGTGCAACAAGGCCTTTGCTTCGATGGAGTAAAAGTGCAAATGTCTCATCTTACATCTTGCTGACAGCATAATCAAAGGGTAATACAACTGCCGACTTACTAAATTGGCTCAATGTAGAAACCTGTCAACAGAACAAAGAGAGTCAATACCCCTCCGATTCCCCGTCACCAAGCCTTCTAATCGAAAGCATCTCATGTGGCCGCATAATGATTTTGATGTCATGTCCTACTTCTTGTGGACCACGGTTCAATAATCAACATTTGCCAAATAGTGCAATTATTGAGGTGCAAATTAAGTTTTCATTTTTGAAGTTCACATTTTTTGGAGAATTGTTCACTTTGCGTTGTAAACATTTTTTTCATGGCCATGCTCAATATGAATGCTAATCTGTATCACTGTAAATCGTGTGGAGTATTGCAAAAATGTTATCAATGCGAAAACCATTAATGAGTAGGAACAATGCTTATCATCACACTTACTTTTCATCAGGTCATGCATTAGAAAAAACATATCTATGCATTCAAATGATCGTTTCATTGCATGTTAAATGTCATCATGCGATGTATTCATTGTTTATGAATGTAAGCTCAAATGTTGTTTTAAATAGAACAATATTATTATCATAAAATGTCACGCTGCAATCCCTCTTAAATGTTCAGAAAAAATGCACTAAAGTTCTTGCAATTGCTTGTAAACTACCCATACACACAGGTCCACACAACAAATTATACATTTTATGAAAAGCATTACATTGGTATGGCAATAAAAAACACTATTGGAAAGTTATCTGATTGTAAGTGTCTGTGCAGCTGGGACTGTAAGAGTTCTTTTGCGAATGAAAGTGAAAGTCCTTAGAACCATTCTAATTCATGGGTAACACTTTGGAGATAGCAAGCCATTTGTCAGCTTGGGTTCGAAAGGAAACAGCAAATCACTGATAATGGCCTTCTTGTATTGGTTCCCCCTATGTCAAACATCATAGCTGGAGCGAATTCATAACCTGCACTTTTACTTTGTTTTCTGTTTATCTTTCTTGTGACTGTGACTGACTTCACGTACATATTCCTTATTTATGCAGCTCAACGGCGTTTTCACTTTCCATAAAATGAAGTTGGTGTTCAAAAAACAAATACAACTGAATAGGAGAAAGTGAAATGCACAAATGTTATTTGGCCAATAGTCGTACAAAATTCAATTCACTTACCGTATGTAATGTTTTTTGTAACTCTAAACATTTAGAATGTGGGTATCGTAGGAACACACGGTGTTCTACAATATTCTGCACTCAATTGTAATTCCATGTCTGGCTCCTATCATGTGTCAAACCATCGTTGCTGCTTGTCTATCTGGCCTTTCGAATCCAATATTTCCACACATTGTAATGTTCCTAAATATTTTATGTGGAAGACCATATCTTTTTAGTTTTAATTTTCTTATAAAATAATTATAAATATACATATATATGTTTACAGTGTATACGGGTAATTTTAAGAGTACAGGGATGGTGTAACGTTTGAAAAATATTGTCAACTGTCAAAATGAACAATGTAGAGTATTCATAATAAAGGTTTTTGGGTTAGATCGCGTTTTTATAAATGTGTCGCAACCCTGAATATTCGCCCGATGATGCTGAATGTAATTACCGGCGAAACGTCGTACTCAAATTTATAAATGTTGTGGATTCACTCTTCAACACACCGGTGGGCTAAAGTAGTGAACTATTTGTCTTTTGTCAACGCAACACATTTTTTACTGATTGGCCGTGTCGGTTGGTGGAGGGTTGCGACACATTTATAAATAACGTGACCTAACCCAAAAAATGTTTTGAATAATATTGGTCACGAAAGCCTACGTGTTAAAATGTAGAGTATTGTATACTCCATGCTATTGCTGACTATGCCAACACTCCCTTCGAATAATATTCAAAGCAGTATTTCAATCACCGAGTTATCATGTTTAGTGATTCATCATTATCATGGTCAGCTATATTAAATCCAACAATGCCTTCCATATTCACATCCCTCTGCTACTTATTTTATTTTCGATTCTGAATAAACAACATAAATAAATCTTCTTGGTTCTTTCGGTAAAGTCACGTAAAAGGGAAATAATAAAATAATAAAAATAAAAAACATAATAAAATACAATTCTCACAGTGAGAATAATAATAAAAATAAAACTTAATAAAATACAATTCTCACAGTGAGAATTGTATTTTATTATGTTTTATTATTATTTTATTATTTCCCTTCTACGTGACTTTACCAAAAGAACCAAGAAGATGAACCCCTGCAGTCACGAAAGCTTTAAATCGAAACATAAATAAAGCGAGCGGTATTGGGCAATTGTATTTAAGATGTCTGAGCAATAAACAGTGGGTAAAAGAGTGGGAATCACTGCATTGATTAAAGTAGTATACAAGGTTTTTTTTTACTTGAGAAGAATGTGAATGGTACACAGATTTTACAGTGTGTTTTACTTCTTAATTGTGCAGAAGCTTAATATTTTTTTGAGACCAAAATGCTAAGGAGAGAGGCTATTGTTTCTCCCAGTTATGTAAAATTGCTCAAATAGCCGTTCCCAAATAAGCTCGAAGAAGAATTCCGTAAAATACGGTGAGTTTCCAGAGGAATGTACTCGACATACACGTTTCAACAGAAGTGTAAATGTAGCTTTACCCAAGTTCTAATATTTAATTATAGACTCATACAAATCCTGCATATCTGGGCAAGAGCACAAGGTGTGAATATATATATAAGTTAGTGTGAAAGGATAAGTATACCTGGTGTTAAAGCTACCACATGTCCTCGTTTGACTGAGAGTCTCAGCTTTAGAAAGGCTCTCTCAGTTTCCCTTGTGAAACATTAGGATTTTGTCTGTATCATGCAAAAGATCAGAGATTTAAGAAGTGTATTGATTTAATGCACGAATTGAGATTGGTGAGACACGTGTAGATGCTTGGAAAAAAAATTCAGTTCCCTCTACAATTTCTCCCTGTTATTTTAGGGGGTATCTATAATTGGATCATCCTGTACAATTGCATAGGATTAGCGTGTGCATATTGGCCTAAGTACTCCAGAAAGTGATAAAGCAAAAACGTGATGTAAAAACTAAAACAATTATACACAAATATGAAAAAGAAATGTTTCAATCGGGAAGGCATAGCATGAAAAAGAGTGAGATGGAAGTAAAACATGAATACATTTTAGTTGAATCATAGAATTAATAAATACCACTGTCTTTAATATATGACATATAATTAAGGGACTTTAACGATATTTTCAGAGTATTATCTTCTGAAACTTCTCATTATTAGAGTTAGACAGTACTGTAAAGGTATAGTTGAACGCCATCTTTTTAATGAATAAACGAGCACTCAATTAATACACCTTGCATGGACCAGTGAGTCAGAGCCACTGTCAGTATAATATACGCTTCACCCGAAAAGGAACATTGCAAATGAACATTCATTATAATATAAATAACCCATTTAATCAATACTGTATAGTAACAGGTGTCAAACAGCCACAAGGGTCTATATACCGACTAAGTGTATTTGCAGGCCTTAATTTAAGCCAGACTGTTCGTATGAATCGATGTCCCAGAATATATTTCGGAACCTTGCGCACCACATCCAGTGTGTAGGTCTCATTAATGGCTGTGGCTACTAATCACGTGCCACCTTCCTTGTATTATATGCAACTCAGGCAATATTCAGCAATGTATGTATTCATGCAAATATGTAATTTGAGCAGGTTGTTGCCCAACCACCATTCAAAGAGTCCAGCACCTCCCATATGGTTTGATAGCATTCTGGTTACTACGGACGTTGTCAACGAGTTGAAAACCAGATTCAACCCTCCGACAGTCACCGCTGAGTCCAATGAGTTCGGGAGAAGCCACATTAACGCAGCTACGAGGAGCGAGACTAGGAGAGGACTTGGGGGTATGTTTGGAAGAGGGTATTTGAGGCCGATTAGAAAGCGTGAGTCATGATGCCTTGCTGTGGCATCTTAAAAAAATGATCTTATGGATCTGTCTTCAAAAAGAATAGCCAGCAAAGGAACACAAAACAGAAGGAGAGATGGTGTCCGTGGGATGCGGATCAATCTCTGCCATACCCTGCACAATTGCAGGAGAGAGCTGATGATGTCCCACGCTTCATAGAGAGAGTTTCAGGGAGAGATCATTCTGGGTTGGCGACGCTTCACAAAGCCCATGACAGCATTCGTTGCTGTCCTGTCAACTCCTTTGGCCAGATCATAGAGCTTAAGCCTTCATGGGAAGTCTCCCCCGTGTTTCTCTAATGTGTTAACAACTTCCTCCATCTTCAGAGAGATGAGTGGAAGACTTTCAATTTCACGTAGTTGTCTGAAATGAGCCTCAGCTCTAATTCAGCAGCAGATTACCTCTCCAAGGTTATCATTATTGACTCTAGCTTATGATTGCTTGTTGTTAAACTAGAGGTCACATATTTTCTTTATTTTTTTCAAGAGCATAAATTCCTTCATTGAGAGATGCTCTCTTGGATGTTTGGCTGCCATTACCTTATTCTTAGGATATTACCTTGCCCAATCATCTCTTGTCATTGTGTCCAACAGTATCAATTATGCAATTAACCTCCGTATATTATCTAATCCATGATTTCATTTCTAACTCTCATTATAATCTCAAGCATGCATCCCTCCATGTTTCTTTGTGCACCTTTCATTTTTAGACAGGACAAGATGTAGAAATGTCACGAGAATATAGCATCTTGATGAATAGTTGCAGGTATTGTTGATATACTCCACATATCTTAGTAGGTACCAACGCGTGTGATAAAAATCAATCATCACCTGAACAGAATGGGCAGCAATACATATGTTAGTATAAGATTAGATTTTTGGGTTTATCCATCTTTAACTCAAACATCTCCCATTGCCTTAGTAAACAAATCCATCAATGAAAATTCACAAGAGGACCTACAGTGATCTCACATCCATCATTTCTCAAAACATCGCCGGAAGACGCATTAACAAGATAATAATCGGCAATTGGCTTTGCAATGCAATGCATTTCCTACTCAATCATAGCCCCTAAATGTAGTGTGTAAGGATTACAGCTGTGGAAGCCCATGTGGAGGACACCATCCAATGTCATTGAGAAAAAACTATTGCGTTTTTTTCGATTTTCCAAATGTTAATTACTTTTGACAGGTACATATACATAGTATTGTTTATAAAAGGAAGTAAAAGTACACGTGCAGCCATTGCATTGTTTGCTCAACGCCACTGCTGGAGTGAGGGGCTTTAAGAGCTAGAGCGATCTAGAGCCTCTCTTTATTGAGAGAGTATTTGGCCTACTCTTCCACGCTGGTTAGACATCTTGAAAGACACCCACACGTTTCCCCACTTCACACAAGCTGTAGTTCGACTGCGGTGCACGCATTTATACCACTGCATGGACAGAGATGGAGGGGGATTTAAAACGCGTTCCCATTGTTTCAACTACCGCGCCATTTAGATTGTACCGTCCAAGTTTGAATTACGAGTCCATCGTGATAACCGTTACACCATCCCTGTACTGTTTATAATATTAATTGATATTGATTGAGCCTGCAGTCCCACAAATATAAATACTATACGAACACTGCTGTGGGATTAATATATTGGGTTGCAAATAATGTGAGCGTCTTAATAAGCTTAATTTAATGCAAGATAAAGTTACTGTTTCGGAGATGTTCATTATAATACATTTTGGTTGTGTTTTTATTATATTCTTGATTCTTTCGGTAAAGTCACGTAGAAGAGAAACAATAAAATAATAATAAAAATTCACTTCTACGTGACTTTACCGAAAGAACCAAGAATATGAATCCCTGCAGTCACGAAAGCTTTAAATAAAAATTTTGTGTTTGTATTATTAACTGCAGTTCCTTTTATTTTTAAACTACTGGAGCAGCATGCATTAGCAACCTCGTCGGCCGTTTGTGAAAATCCACACGCTGAAACCCACCCCTGTAATTGCCACTGACAAATTATTTTTACGGAAATTTCTCCCTGGAACAGAAACCACAAAGGTCCCGAAATTTAATTGTATGGTACGATACCTGACATAACACAAAAGCCTGTCTCTTTGAAGACACCAATATCGGCTTAATACATCATTTTTAATTAACAATGCATCTTATAATACGAGGATACATTCAAGTGGCAGTGACGGACTGGAGTACTTCAAATGGAAAATAAAATGAGAGGTAAATTAGACTGTAATATCCATTATGTAAAGTATAAAGCTATAAACATTTCTTTTTTATTTTACCAGCTAAGGTCGACTGAGCTAAATAGCTCTTTTTCAGAAGTGACCTGTCCACAAATCATAGCTCAACGAAGTAGCTCATCATGTGGAAATTTATAGCAGCCAAATACTGTACTCTAAACGCATGTGTCTAAACGTGGAGGGAAAAATCGGAGGACCCGGAGAAAAATCCACGCCAAATATACAGCAGGCGTCATGGTCGGGATCAAGCCCATGTCCTCCTGTATACCACGCGAGGTAGTTACCATCTCGCTACCGCGGCGCCCTTTATAAAATGTCGAATGGCCTGCACACTGGTATTAGACAGCACACGAGCAGTGCAATGTTGGTAAGCAATGTTTTCCCTACATATTGCACTGCGACGTCCAACCAAAGCTTGCAGGGTGCTCACACTGAGGATTCATTTCAGCTGGTAAGGCCCATTGAGATAAGCAGCTATCTGACAAGGACGACCCTCCCAAGACCGCCACACAATAGCCAATGGAAATGCATTCACTCTCACTGCATCGAAAACAACCTCATATATTCCCAGCATGCATGCCTCGCGTAGTCTTCGAGCAATATGCATTTGAGGATAGTTAAAAATGAATGAATTCATTGCAATATAGAGATGTCTGCAGAGTGAAATTAATAAATTTTCATTCATCCATCTCAAAAGATGACGGTGTCAGGACCGAGGAAGTATTTCGACTGCTAGTCCCTCCACAGTGCAGTGAATGGCCAAAGAGAAGAGCTCTTGAGCTACATGTCCATACACCCTGTCACACAGCACAACACGCATGCAGTTGTATCAATTATCAGAGTTCTGTTTCTGCTCAAGGTTCGGTGACACTTGTTTTGCTCATTTTCGTTGCTTCCTTCTCAATTAATATTGCCACAATGAGTCATATTACACCTCAGTTGTATTCTCACACAGTCTGCTCGTGGAAGGAAACAGAGTTCTGTTTCTGCTCAAGTTTTAGTGGCGCTGGTTTTGCTCATTCTCTTTGCTTCCTGCTCAATTACAATTGTCATAGTGATTCACATTACACATCAGATAGAGTCCGAGCTGAGGAGAGCCACTCTGAAATCTGCCCTAGCAGCACTGTAGTACGAAGGCTCCCCGCTGGCCCCAGATCAAGTACAATTTTTGTTTCTGTCGTGAACGGAAATTATTGGTAGGAGCAGTATCGACCTCCCCATGGTCTCCAATGCGCATGTCCAGAGAGCGGGAATTGTGGTGCCTTGTGGGCTAAATCCGTTTACTCGTCTCTCTCTCTGTGCGTGTGGAATGGCAGTGAGTAATGTATATACGCACAAGTGTCACTCACATCTATCCAGTCTACGTGAATCTCGTATGCTTCTCTAATGTGCTATAAAGAGGTTTAGAGTATTTACCCACCACAATATATATCCGATAATTTTTGGCAACCTGCAACATTCATGCAGCTGACATTAAGATATTGACCGACTATAGATGTTAGGCTGCAACTGTAAATTGCGGTGAAACGATTCAACCCAAACTGCACTGCTTCTCTCCTGGGAATCAACGGGTGGTCAATTGACGTTATAATCTTTGATTTAATTTACAATTAATCTTTGATTTAATTTCAAAGTGTAACAAAACAACGTAGAATAATACATGGAAGATACACGCAAAAATCAGAGGCAAGGCCAGGAAGAGGACATTGTCAAAATGTTTGCAATACCTTTCAACAACCTACATTTTCGAGGTGTTAAAACCACTATCATATTATTATTTTAATACCATGCATCTGTCATCTTTAGTATACAGTCACGCAAATTATATGTATTTTAGTTTGGGGGGAACAATTAAGGTATGACAGTTTTGATGGTAAATCAACTTCAAATGATGGAATAAGATCTCAAGAATCTGTAAATTGCAAAATCTTTCTACAATAACTCATAATTGTGACATACCCCCTGCTTCATATAACCATGATCATTTATAGATTTAAGGTGTGATTCATTATTTAAAAACAAATGTCAGTTATTTTTAGAAAAGTGCAGACAAGCATAAAAACAGAAACTTGAACTACAAAATATATGTCTGCAGTTCCGCAGATGAATTCTTTGATTGCTGAATATGGATTGAATGCCCCTGCGGTGTAAACACATTTGCTGATGAGTAATTTATCAACACTGGGCGACACTTTATATTTCAAAGGCCCCACTATGCACCACCATCACCACCAGCCCCGTGCCCAAAATTAATCTAGTGATTGTCAGGCTGCAATTCAAATCCCAAGGCCACAATATGGAAAATGCAACTAACTGCGTTTAGCTTAATATGCAAAGCATAATAATTTAGCATATTGTGATATTCCCTTGGAAGATATTTCATAGAAGTTGCAAATTAACCGAATAAATAAAACTTTGTTGAAAGCATTGCATAGTATATTATAGATAAAGTGACACATATGGGAGTTTCTCCACATTTTAAATATTACAACATTGTGCATATATATTGTAACTGCAGGGTGAAGTGGTAGCGCATTCGTTAGCGCTTTGTGCAATGAACCTTGTGAACACTTGCCATAGCCATGGCTGACATCAGTGGCAAGTGTTATAAGAACCGGGCCTACCCCACCGGTAACTCACCCCTGCCCCTCCTTCACTTATTCATCAACCCACACTGACCAGTGGAGTGAAGTATGATTCAGAAACCATCATAACCACCATGGCGCAGGGAGGCCTTCATCCATTGGTAAACTGAGAATGCCTGGAATTTATTTTATCCTTGTATACGGTAACTACGGAACTCTGGGAACTGAATGATTGCTTGGTATGTGTTATTCCTACTTATTGGCATTCCCATTGCCAGTGGGCAAATGACTTTCAAAGGTCTGGGTCAGCTAGCCAAGTGTGAAAGTAATCAGGGTGCAGTACAATGAAGTAAGGGTCACAACCTCTCTTGTGTCTCTTCCCCGAGTGTTTACGAGGATGGCGAAAACCAATTCAAACAGCAAATGATAACATCGCAGGCAAGTGATATATGAAAGTTTTCCTACTCTATCTGGTATTTAAGGCATAAAGGAATTGACTGTATAGTTCACTTTATTTATTAAATAAAATAAAAATGGAACAATTTATTACGGCATTCATTTCAGTGCCTCGTTGTTAAATGAGGTGAGAACGCATTGAGATTTTACATTTTTCACGAGAGCTCAGTAACTGTACAAATAATGACTATTATATTTTTTTAGATCATGATTGTTTACATTGATTCGCCTGCTCTTGCAAATTTGATTTCAGGTCTACATTGAGGCTGTGAAAAGTGGCTCAGTGTTGTATATACTAAACCGAAGTTTATAATAATTTACAGCTCTTTGATAATCCACTACTGAATGATGGTCTCCCCCTTGAAGTTTTAGCATCCTTTGCCACGCTTGTCAGGATGAGTTGGTGAAGGAGGGCTTTCCTAATAATGGCTCAGATATCATTCACCTCTGATGTGAGCCATTGCCAGAGAATGAAACCTCAGGTCGCCGAACTCCCAGTGCAATAGGTGATCTAACGCACCGCCGCTCATTTCTTTGCATACACAGACAACAAACAAGAAACTATCCACGAAACATTCCAAGCAGACGTAACGTGAAAAAAAAGTTCATTGAGAATAGCCTGGATTACAAAATATATTGAATATTTAAAAAAAATCATGATTACCAATCCTTTGAGATGACTAAGAAAACTAGTTATGTAACATGCATAAAAATACACACTAATTATATCTCAGAATTATAATTAATATTACATACTGTGTTCATAATACAGTACGAGGAACTCTGCACGTGGCTGTCAGGATATGTTCTGTACAAACTTTTCGACCCACCAGAGTGCACTGGTTAGGCTTAGAAAGTAGACCAATCGTGACAACATGATTTTTTTTAAATATAAAAACTACTGTGTATACTGTAAGTCATGACTGCTACTAGAAGGGATGATGACCATTCGAAGGTAATGGTTACAGCATGTCAGCCAAAAAGTAAAGGAGAGAACACACTGAGATGATGATTACTGCGGACATGGAGCAATCAAATCAGGTCTTTTGCAGGATATAGATGTTGGCATCATGAGATCGTGAGGAATGGTGATGGTGTGGGGAAATTTTCACCCAACAGTGGGTAGACAATGATTGATACGTCATTATCAGAGACTGTAAATCCACCATAAAAATACAATACCGTACATACACCACACTGCACTCAAACTACAAGCTATAGGATACAATTACACATTAGTTACCGCTCGAGTAAACATGGCTACGTACTTGACTATGTGGCATATTTTATACGAAATTTCTGCCGTGGTAGCAAAAAGTGTTGATAGATTTCTGACTTGCGCACGATTTTTGTGCACACGATGACCTGCGTGCGCAATTGTGATCAAGGTCACCGCATCTCCATATCTTTCCAGGCGCAAGAAAAAAAATGCGAGGTAAAATTCAATCACCGAGTCGAGTCAAAATAGAATTACGTTACATACATCAGCCGCAAAATATGTCCATTGGTCATGCGCTTAACAGTTCCTCAAATGATAATTAAATGGCCCCGTATAGGATTACAGTCAGTAGTGATGTACTATTATATGCCACGGAATATTTTACTGTTGGCATTCGCTGCATGAAATATTAAGATTTGGAAGGAAGTCTAAGTGCAGTTTGTGCATTTGTGTAAAGTTGTAGCAAAAATATAATGTTATCAGTTACGATTTATCTAATACATACAATGTTAATATTTTAAGTTAATTATTTCAGTAAACGTTTTACTCACTCAAAGGTGAAGCTGCGGCCCTACAACTACTTTCTCATGCAACTGCTGACATGAGGGCTGCCAATAGAGAGAGCTCCAGAGAGCCCCTTCTAGAAGGTGTTTGGCCTACTCTTCCACACTAGCCAGATATCTTCAAGGAGGTGGGAGTACTCCCACTTGACCCCACCACACGTGACCTGTTCGTCACCCAGCTCTAGAGGACACAGTTAGTCTGCTGGGTGGACAGAGGCTGGATGCTTGAAGAAACCTGCCACTATTGTTGCAATTTCCACTGAGAAACCGAAACGGCAACCTCTGGATTGCAACACAAGTGTGCTAACCATGACACCGTGACAATATCTAACTTTAGTTTTAATAATCACAAATGTTATATCACAGATAGATTGCAAATATGTAAGTAAATAAAACACACTTTTTTTCCAAGTTTCTAAATTTCAAAGCGTTACATTTAAATGCAATGTTTTAATGAGTACAAATGTCAACCATATATTCTTCTTTCGATTTAAAGCTTTCGTGACTGCAGGGATTCATCTTCTTGGTTCTTTCGGTAAAGTCACGTAGAAGCGAAGTAATAATATAATAAAAATAAAACATAATACAATCATTCTCACGACGTTTCGGCCACAACGCAAGCAGCCGTCCTCAGGTGAAGACCAGGTCTGTCGGGGAGACAGCGTCTGAAACTTTCCGACAGACCTGTTCTTCACCTGAGGACGGCTGCTTGCGTTGTGGCCGAAACGTCGTGAGAATTATTTTATTATGTTTTATTTGTATTCTTTTATTATTTCCCTTCTACGTTACTTTACCGAAAGAACCAAGAAGAACATATATTCTTCATCTGTTTCAGAAGGGGTTTATAAATAGAGTGCAGGGTGATGGTTTGATTACCCAAATGTGACCTGCATAAATATTTTACAATTTCCTTATTTGCAAATAGGAACACCAAAACAGAAAACTGCTTTGGAAAAAGAGTAAACGGCTGGATTAAACAGCATTCTCTAACAGCAGCCACTGTATTGCATGGCCCTAATGAAATGCGGATTTCAAACTATAAAGCTCAACTTTACACCTACTGTATATGGGAGAATTTGAAGCAATCAGAAGTTCTTTAAACTAAGTAAATCTATTATCGGAACCACACCACTTTTCAAATTAAAAGCAATGGGATATGAGAAGGAAATGAAACATATATATGCAAGCAAAAGACAAATATCCCCCATATAGCCTGAACAGACTGTTGGGGCATGTGCTGTTAGTGAGCACCTATGAAGGCCGGCACATCACACAAGGGGGTGGATGGCCAGCACTGCCCCCGGCCGCCTTTGTCTCCCCAATGGAAATGTTTCCACACTACACCAGGTACTCATTTGAGTCGACCTAGGGGAGGCCCTGGAGAGGTCAGATAATTAATAATCACTGGTGTTGGCCGTGAGTGGGAATCGAACTCCGGTCGCCGTGTTTGTAGCGCTGCGCGATAAGCGCTACACTACCGCTGCCCATATGCAAGCACGCACACTGTCACAGACATTTTTATCTGAACATTTTATGCGAATGAAAATCACACACAGTACTGTACATTGCATTTGCAGCACACACACATTTACATATTGGATACTACTGTATATAGAAATGTATACGCATACAATTCCCAAGATACATTTATTTAAATGCATTTAAAACTCTGAACTAACTGCTGCATAATATGTAAGCTCCAATACCATAAGGCAATAACATTCATCAGACATCTGGTCAGCAGAATACCATTCAGCCCAGAAATAAGACTTTTATACATAATTTACAGCCGCTTTCAATATTTTTAAGTGTTATTTAAATGTAAAGGCTGAATTACAACCTAAATAAACTAACAAAAAAGGTACGTATGCAAAAAGGCACATTTTAGTCAACAACATTCGCCATGAATTTGTATGCAATGTGCTGAGGGATTGCAATGTTTATGTCGATAACAAATTGAGAAAGATTTCGTTTGAGAGTGAAAGACTCAAGCGTGTTCAATGCTCCTGCTTTCGACACTGGAACATCGTTAATGGAATGACCAACTTCATAGCAAAACATTTTCAAGTAAAATATTTATCTTGGTTACATGATGTGGGCCATAGAAATATGTATGACCAAACACGTTTATGGTTCACCTTACCTTACTATGTGTGAGAAAATAAATGCAAGTAAAAACATATTTCCAGACCATTTTAAAGAGGCTATTGTTACTTGCAGGGAGCTGCCGTTGTCTAACGGTTAGCTTGCAAGCCAGAGAACGCCGGTTCAAGTTCATCGTCTAGCATGACACTTTTAACAATGGGCAGGTTTCTCAAATCCTCCACCCTGTATCCACAAAGCAGTATAATCGGGTATCACAGTTAGTCAGTTTATTGTGTTTAATTTGTTGTGCTTTCCCGCGGCACCTCCGATAAGCATGATTGGCTACGTACGGTGCGAAAGAAGTTCAACGTACATACGTAGTCAATCGGCAGGTCACGTGTCGTGCGTAAAGTGTAGGTTCTCCCACTTCTTCTAAGACGTCTGGACTACATAGAGGAGTAAGGCCAAAGCACACCATGTAGTGAGAGCACCTTCTGAAGGACGCCCCTTCCACAAAGCAGTTGCGTGAGCAAGCGATTGGATGGCTATGCCTCTCTCGACCTTCAATATGTCCATATGTTGAGAGTTTACAAAAATTGGCATTTCCTCAATACGCCGCTGAAATAGGAGGTGCGTACCGAATGTCTGTTTCCGCATGTCTCAGCTCAAGAACAAGCTGTGCAGAAACAGCGTGGACTTCGGTGCACATCATCTTGTGCACAACTGGTACTTACAGTGGGAAAAAAAAACTCGTTCATCATCTTCATAACAACACAACCAAATAAAATTTGAGTAAAAAAAGGTTTAATACCATCATCATCTGCCACTTGTCAATACCCTGCTGAAAAAAGTCCTCTCCAAACCACCACTTCTCCCAAACCTGTGCTGTAATAATCCATCTATCACCTGCATGAGCTGATTTTCTGGTTCCATGTCCTTGGTGATTATCCTCTGAGATGGTTTCGATTCCTTGGCTGCCACTCCATTATTATTTTGTATTAACCATCGCTTCTATCGACATGTGTCTGCCCAAGCCCACTGCCTTTTCTGAACAGTTTGAATGCTGTAATTATCTCTGCACGTTCTCTAATCCATGTTAATCTTCTTTCTTAGTGAAATTCTGAGCATGCATCTTTCCATGCTTTTTAAATCCATAATAATACACCAATTCTAGTTTACAAAGGTGTTATCGGCAAATTAATGAGTGTTTACCTGTGGGAGGAAACCGTAGCACCCGGAAAAAACGGACGCATGTGAGGGGACAACACTCTATCCCCATACAGATGGAACAGGGTGGGGTCCCTATTTGCTGTTCTGCCTTCTCCTGGCAAACCAGAATATGGCAACTCGATGCCTCTGGGTAGAGAGTTTCACGACATTTGCGTGATCCACCAACCCTTGCCCCAGAGTGCTGGATTACAGACATGCACCACCATAGGGCCGGCATTAATTATAGTTGTCTACACTAACAAGCAACAAAAGGCATGTGGTAGATTGCAAAAGCAGTTTGAGAATTCAAAAAACTAAAACATGAATCAAATGTACACGGTTGTTGAACGATTATGTGGAGACCTGACAAAAAGCCTTCCACGCCAAGTGACGTCACAACTAAAGGGTGGGGGGAGAAAAGGCCTCCATACCTCTCCTGAAATTGGCAGAGTGATGGGTGAAATAAAAACGCCACTGCGCTACTCAACACAGAAGGCTATCGCTGAACATATTTCCAGCAGCAGCAGCAGCGGCGGTACTGTAGAAGATCCTCTACTGTATTGCACGAAGGTGCAGAGGTGTCTGGCAAAGCACATCCTGAGTGATAACAAGGAGTGAATTTCCACGGTGCATAAAGCATCTCCTCTATCGCACTGTGCCCGACTTACAACCAAACGACGTCATGCACAAACGACAGGCTGATGTATTGTTGTTGTTTATGGCTTGTTCACACGTTCAAATTAATATGCCTCGTGCATGTGATATCCTCAAAGGGCTATCACCTGCTCATGAATAGAGGGTATACATTGAAAAGAAACCCGTCACCTGATAATTTGTGCTAATGTTACAATAATATTTTAAGGAATTCATTACAACCATTTTCAATCCACCAACAGACAAAGGGCTGCCTCATGCCATGCGGGAAGGTAAGAGAACAGGACCGGATTAGATATCACTCGCCACTAATGTTTGCCGTGGCTGGGAATTGAACTCGGATCACCAGGTTCTTAGTGCAGTGCGCTAACCACTGTCTCAATGTTACAATTTTCAACAATAAAATATCTTTCCTGACATACGAAGAGTAACTTTCACATTGTAAGCTGTGACACTCCTTCAGTGGTCAGTTTTTGTGAATCTCTCGCTTGATTCTAACATACTCTTTGCCAGGATAAGGCTCCCTTTTATAATGCCCACGACATGACTGAGCAGAGGTGGCATTCAAAACATCAAACACTTTCAACATTACACTACAGTGGTAGCGGCATATCATCGAGCGAGCAAATCATCCGCTGTATTAATTTCCCAGAAACATCCTTTGAAATTCACTCTGCATTTCCAAAAGCTTTTGACTGGCTATCAAAATATCATGTCATACTGTAGAATGTTGGATGCTGTTCCTCCTCGCGACATCAACGTCACTGCGGCAGCATCAAGCAACACTAATCATGAGGTTATGCACTTGCCGTTGCACCGTGCACTCCATAGCTCTCACATGTGATAGGATGCCTTGTTAGAGATCCTAAGCTTTAATGGGGTTTTTGTGGATCATAACTTTCCCATCAGGGGGTTGCTGGGAAGCCACGTCAAATTACCGAAGGGATCAAGGAACCATTAATAAGGACGAAGTGAATCCTAGTCTACTTAATGCCGACAAATATTATGAAGAACCCCTTATGAGAATATAATGATTGCACGAGATAACAAATGTCAATTACGTACATATATAACATTATATCTTATTTAAAAATGTAAATAAATACATCTGAAATTGCTCCCCTCCCATTCCTTCCTCACAATTACACGTGTACACGTACAGCCCGATTTGTCAATCCACTGCTGGATGGAGGCCTCCCCAAGCCTCGCGACCATGTTTTAGCAGAAATTAACAGAACTAGATAAAGCTTTAGATTAATGTTGTCAAACATACATAATAACTGATTCTGAGTGGGCCATAATATTTTCTAACAAATATATATGCATTTTCAACATATAGTACATTATAATTATTTTATATTGCTACTGATGGACAAAGGCTTGCAGACGTATGAGTAAACTCTCAACATATTCAGTAATTCCAGGATTATTTTAAAAGCTACGTGGAAGAATTTGTGAAAACAAAAACTTCAAGAAAATAGTTGAATTACTTCGCACAAAAATTGATGGCTAGAATATAGATCAGAAATCATACTTGAAGCAAGGTTAAGGGGTTTAAGGCAATAGAAAATAATATGGCTGTCAGAGCGGTTGTGGGCATGGGGCCAAGCAAACTAAGAATGATGACATTAAAATATTTTCCTCAAGATCAAGATGGCAGCATGCTGCAGATGAGAAATATGCTTGTGCAAATAGTTGTTAAATAACGAATTGACTACAGAAGCCAGACATTATATCAGAGAAGCCTACAGTATACATCTGGATTAAAAACATTAAACATGCCTCGTAAATTTCTGTTTTATATCTGACAAGAATCGGATTACCAACACCACACCATTGATTTTCTTTAAAACCCTGGCTTTGTTACTATATTTGGTGGACGTAGCAAGCTGATACATAATTACTCTAAGCGCAGAACACATTCCATTCCACCATTACGTTCGTGTCAAAAAGTAAAACAAGGTGATGGTATATATAGCTTTTTAAACACATTACAGCATCTTGCTAAATTTAGAATCCCTGATCATTTTTGAAAGCAGTATGAAAATTAATGCTATACTTTCTGTACACAAATCATACAGAGCTGAGTTTTGTATTTCATGATTACTAATTGTTAGATATATTCGCAATGATTTCACAACATTGTTTGTGAAGTGGACATCATGCTAATGATAGACACTTGATGTATTTGTTTCAGATAATTCTTGTGATTAATTTATTTGTGATGGGGTTTTTCCCCCACAATCTATTTGGCAATATTTTCAGGGAATCGAGAAGTAAAATCACAGGACAATTGGCATATTATCATGTCTTTTTGGGAGGGGAATAATGTGTTTCCAGGAAAATTAATTAAAAGTATGTGCAATGTCCTTGTAGATGGATATGTAATTGAACTGTATTTTTTTCAGTAAGTTGTTTCAGAGACAAAATATATTCTTTTGGAGGAATAATTGGTGCATCTTTATTTGATAAATGGGGAAGACAATGCATACAAAACAACATCTCTTCCAATCTGAATTTTGGATATCTGCTATACATCATGGGACCTCCTTTGCCAGTACCATAGTATGAGAATAGGTTTTCCCCTTTTTTCTGGCAACAGAACAGGTGTTGAGATAGTCAAACACCAAACTGAAACCTTTTACAAGGAATCATGTCTGCATTAACCACAGGACGCCAAAAAGGCGTCCTCTGGTCGAACACCGTTTTGAGACTCGGCTCAAAAGGAAGCTGTCTCTGGTGTTGACCAATCAGTTTCAAAGACAATGCATATATTATCAGAGTATGTTTTTTGTTTGCATTCTGACCACAAGTATTGTGGTTAATGCAGACATGATTCCTTGTAAAAAGTTTCAGTTTGGTGTTTTAACATCTCAACACCTGTTTTGTTGCCAGAAAAAAGAGGAAAACATATTCTCATATCTGCTATACAGTTTTAATAATAACATGTAAATGGGCCCAAGTCACAATGGCAATTATTGGAAAAAAGGGAATTTGTGGCATTCATTTGCAAAATAATGGGAAATATATACTTATGAGAATATTACGATGAAGAAATGGCAGTTAAAGTACAGCCAAACATTCAGTGACAGAAAAGCGCCTTTGTAATGTCTAAATGAACGATTGGTCACACTAATTGGACAGAATTTTGCTATCACAGATGATGGATCACTGTGATAAAATTAACACGTTTTATGTCTGGATGAACGGCTTTTAAAAGCACGTGAACTTTGTGTATGTAGGAGATTCTATTGGGAATGCCACACCAGCATATTTTGATTATGAAATAAATTTCTGGTCTCATTTTTCAATGTTTTTTTTTACTGTAGATTAATTACTCACATTACATTGTATACCCAGTGAAGGTTTCACCAAGTCAATCAAATTCAATGAACACCCACTGTGGCATTCATTATTCTAGGTATTTAAAGCAATCGAGAGGATGTGTTTATTATTTGCATTACCCCTATGACTGATGAGTGTTTATCCATATTCCTTGTGCAGGTAGTCTAAAGAAAGTTACATTAAAATGTTGTATTGGAATATTACTTTTTTTGTCACATTAATACGTTTAAAATTTGATTTAATTAATAACTGTTTGTCAATACCATTTATGTAATATGTAATCGCAGCCTTATGATTGTACATTTATTGTAAAGCACATGGGGAAACCGATTACTAAAATGTAGAGATATTGTTACAAACAGAATAACTTATACATTGTTACAAAAATGCATTGATTACATATTTATTTAGCCAATGATCCTGTTTTCGTGAATGTAAAATCAAACTGCACAATCCTTTTTTTAAACTATCCGTGCAAGGGTCAACAACTCAATTGTTTTGTTAAATATAAAGGCTTCATCATACACATATATACACGTGTGCATTGTTATGAAGCATGTCTTAATCTCTATATTTCCATGTGTCTGTTGTGTACCTGTCTATGGCCATATGACCTTTTCCAAGAGGCTGGTCTGTGACGAGAAGTATAAATGGATGGTCTCTCAAACCGACCCCCTCCCCACTCGCTGAGAAATGTCTCTGAGACATTTCTAAGTTGGACAGCACCATCCATCATTACTCCTACCCCCTCTCACCCCCACTCCCTTCTGGACAGTTTTTACAGATGAGTTTGGGAAGAAGATTGCACCCACGTTTTCTCTCTTGCCAGGTTTCTGTTTGCTGTGGAATTTTCCTCAATGTTTTCTTTCCTTATTTATTTTCGAAATAGCAATACAAAATATTTTTTCAATCTATCTCAGTATTACTATTACAATCTGTACTTTGGAACTAAAACAGATACGCTACTAAAAAGCACCAATCATTTTTGTTTCGCAAAAGTCAAGCTTACATTTAATCCATGTTTTGTTATGGGTTTGCATGCTCTGTGTCTCCCAATTGACTTCTGTCAATTCCGCCTCCCTTCTTTGGTACTTTTTGTTTTTAACAGCAACAAGCTCAAGAAGCAAAACCTGCCATTTCCATACCCAATGCAGTCAGTGCTATTTTACCGCCATAAAGGAATACAAAAAGATGGCACTATTCAAAATCACTCACTGTAACCGTGTCATAAATACAGTATTTTTAATAAAGCTTTAAAGTCCGCAAAGCTGAAATATTAATAATTTACGGAAGGGTTGCCATGTTATTACTTTATTTCTTGAAATAGCATTGCTACATATCTCATTTAAGATAGAGAATTGGGGTGTCTTGGTTTATATGATTATAGCAAACATGATGTATGCCAACACATGTTGTAGACGTGAAAAATGTGCGTTATGTTGGAGTGCAGCAGAAATATTACTTAACTTGTAAGCGCAAAGAACAGACGTAATATTTCACCCATAGGTGTGGTCTCGTACTCTTTTTACATCTGGCACTTGTAGTTTGGCTTATCAAATCGACAAACGGTTCAATGGCATAAAGGTTGCAGAATGTTGGCCACATAGGCATTTTAAGAATGTCATTCAAACTATGGAATCAATGAAGTATACAAGTGCGGATTTTGTGAGTGTAAATAGTTAACGTTGCGTTGCAATGACATTATACAAGTAATAAAAAAAATCTCTAAAAGGGATTGATTATTAAATAGAGCAACATGTCAACATTTTACTTTCTTCGTAATGACCGGTGTAATATTTCCGCAAAGTGCCCATGCCTGCCATCATAAAAGACCCCGTAAATGTGGCCTGAGAATTCAACGATGCTCCCCAGCCTTTCCTCATGTGCTTAACTGCCCCGTCACAAAGGGTTGCATGCACCCGCCGAGGCTCGTAACACCATTCTGCATTCCAACCAAGATTCATGCACGCTGCCTAACTGCTATATCTTTCTATTTCGCGGTGCTGCAAGTGACAACGACAGATGTTGTACTGCACTGTACATGAGAGATCTGCTCTGCCCTTTGATTTATGGCCATTCCCAGAAGGGTCGCTTTACATTTGGAGCAGAAGGCACAGTTTCTGCATCGTGGCCATCATAAATGTGTGACCCCTCCCACATTAATTATGGCCACAATGCAGCGAATTAAAAAATAAATGTTAAGGGCCCAAATCTATTCAACCAAAAATGCGGAAATACAACTTTTAAAATATTTAACAACGTTCGCTCGAATTGTCATGCAACACAATTGTAAATGACTCCGTATGCACATTTAAAACAATAGTACCATTGGATTCGTGTTGTTGATAATTATACGAAGGTATAGGTGCCACCTTGCTCACACCACTTGCAAGAGGAGTGATCGCCACTATTAGGGGAGCTCTTCTATGCCGGCCAGACATTTTTTGAAGAGGCAGGAGTACCCACATTTTACCCCAACACAAATAACTTCCTGATCGGCGAACTATGGTGCATGCATATATGCTGCTGGATTAGCAGACGCTGGGGAATTTAAAGAAACCTGCCCATTATTTAAACTGCCGCGCCGGGCGATCGAATTGAGCCAGCGACTTCTGAATTACAAGTGCAGCGTGCTAACCATTACACTGCGGCAACATCCTACACGTTACGGGAATGTGACACTGCCCTGCTTCCAGGAATCTGTGCTATTTTGGCGGCGTTGGTGCGTTTACGATTTTTATTAAAAGGCACCCGAAGCACATATTATTCACTATAATACCTCTTATTTGAGTGAGGCCATTTTTCATATAGGCGTGGCCACAATGGAGGCCAGTTTGTTTTGCTCTGGGCATTTTGACCGAGTGCCACAACGCAATAAAAAAAAGCTAATAAGTATGGTAAAAGACTGACACAAACGCACTGTGGTGGAGGGCGTTGATGGAAGGTGAAGTCTGGAGGTCCCAGACAATAGCGGTGTCAAAAGTAATAATACATTTAGTGAGTAAGGGTTGCCCTGCGACCCTCAGTGACAATCTATGTGAAATTCAATCATGAAATATAAGCTATAGTAGTTTTCATTATCTCTCATTGTGCAATGAAAGGTCGGCGATAATGTACGGTCTTTAAAATATATATAAACAGTACTAATAATTTCTATATTAATAATACAGCGATTCTTTTTTCAGGTGAACATTATGTTTCGTGCCAGATGTGCACTATTCTTTTCAAAAATGCATTTTGATGTGATTAGGGTAATTAGATAAAAGCTCCGTTGCTGTTAAAAATCTGTCAAAATATAAATTACACGTTACAATTTGTTACGTGGTGTAATTGTAATACGTACCAAACAAAACTGTTTTTGAGCACGCTTAGTTTTATTTAAAAAAATACATTTTTACATCAACGTGGCAATAAACGTAATCAAAATTAGGTTTCGGGCCAGGGGGTTCATATTTTGTTGGCGCGTTGATGCCAAAGCAATGATTGCAAACACGATTTTGTTTGAGGCACCACGCACGTGCCAAATGCCGCAGACATTCTGATTTGTTCCTCCTCCAGCTAAAACAGTCGAAATATATCCCTTTAAACCTCTGATCCGGGATTAGAGTTTGAGTCCACCTGGACTCAGTCGCTTGGTGTTGTTATCAAGCCGATGTTTTGCTGCGCGGCAGCAAAAGAAGACGGCGAAGGAGGGCTGTGTTCGAAATGAGCCCTCGACACCTGCAGGAAGGGGAAAATCCGCAAATTTCTCTCTCTGCCCGGTGACCTGTCAGTAACAAAACGGCATTACGCATGCTCCTATTGTCTGTAGGTTTTCCCAGTTGTGCCGTAAAGCTCTCTCCGATGCGTTTTCGGTGAGGGGGGGGGGTGTTCGGCAACTATTTCTGACGTTTTTGCTCCGCGTGATGGGAGCTTCTTCAGGAAGTGAACAGAGTGGCTATTGTTCTTCCCCCCCCTAGATCGTATAAAGTTGCTGACTGCTGCTGGTATCTGATGTAGGCCCGCCGACGTCGTTTCGAGGTTCCCAGCATTTGGAGTGAAACTGTTGCACATCACGCCGAACGACACACGCGGTACAGCCCGAAACCTCATTGGAGAAGATTCCACATGGCTTTGCAGTGTGCATTACAGCTACATATTGTAATGTCGGTTACAAACCTTACCCTCTGCAGAATACGTTACCAATAATATTGTTTATTGTCATATTGCATGATTTTTTGTAAAACAAAATATTAAACCGTGTCCATTAATGAAACGTCACTGTGAAGAAAGTACTATTGTTGGCTGGGTAGAGGCCATTCTCACTGACAGATAGCTGAGAATGAAAACATTAAATGTATTTAGTTGATCCCTTCCTTCAAAATATCAAATACGCTTTTTTTGCTGACAATTAAATTTATGACACTTTTATTGACACCTGACTCCTTTGGACATTGGGATGTATACAGCATAATCACATAACAAAAAAATACGCATGACAGGCTGTACCAATGAGGATAGACAAGTAAGCACCGTATTTCCTGCTGTCAAGACAAAAATTGTTGCGGATGTCAAAGCAGTGTGTATTTATTTTTATCCAAGATGTGACAGGATTGATAGACGTTTGGCACATACCAATGCACCAACTAGTGGGAAAAATGGACACACATATTAATTGTTCTCTTTTAACGGTTGGCTCTATTAGATGTACTGTCATTTGTTAAAGATGTACATTCGTGCATGTGGGTTTGCGTAATTTATAAGAAAGATGCAATCAGTGGATCTAAAAGCATTGCTTGTAAATAAGGGGAAACTTGCAAGTTTATTTTCTTCAGTGTTCAATAGTATGTACAAAATAATGTGCAGCAATTAAAAAAACAGACACGCATGGCTTGACCTATGGGTCTGACGGTCTAAATCATTTAAAATAAGGCCAAAATACAAATTGACTTTTGGTTAGGTATTATTACCACTAAAATAATTGGCAAATTAAAGTTTGGACCTTATATATTTGTAAAATAAAATGTTTTACTTATATTTTTGTTGTTGTTTTTTCCATTAACGAGATGTGCAGCAGTGTCTGCGATGACTTCATACAGTGACAGTTGTACATGTCAGACTGTGTCAGCACATTTTACAATCAAGTCAGCAAGTCATAATATAGCCTATGTGGAGCGAGCGACTTCAGAGACACGTCGTGTAGAAGGCTTATTATTTAGTCTCACACTTTAAGCACAATACTGGGCGAGACATCGATGTAACGTTCTACGTAGCTACACATAGCCGACCCTTCTACACAACCCCATCGTCGGCATCCAAATGCACAGCTGTCTGACTAGCGCAGCGATGGCGACGATGAGAGCCTTGCAAAAGATCAACCACGTAGCCTGACGATGAAGAGAGATGACGGCAAGCAGCGACACAGCCAGGACCCAGGACCCGCAACAGCACCGAACCTCTGGTTCGGTCCCCCTTATATACACCCAGCAGAACCAAACCCCGCCTCCGGCCACGTCCCCTTCCAGAACCTTCGAGCAGGTTCCCGGAGCTTCCCGACTGACTCCATCTTTCACCTTTACCCCAGATACGCCCCCCTCATAATTAGACATTACATAACATGCCCATAACCGCGATTACCCCTTCAGGCCGACAGGTGGCACCCTGTCATTACATCTGTATCAGACTGATATATAAAAATATATATATAAGGTTGGCCACACTCCAACTAATACAGCCAAAACGAATCCTCATGAAATGACTAAACGAGTTATAAGTTGTAGTTGTCTCCCTGAAAAAAACACGGTAAATAATGTATTAATAAATATATAACATGACCTCAGGCAAATAACCTTCACCTATAATTTAATTGCGATATAACATTAACAGGCCGTGTCTTGCGTTCGGCTATCAGTAAAATAAGCTGTCGCCATCGTCGTCATCATCATTATCGGTCATTGTTTATGGTGCCACTTCCACGTGCAATGTTCCACAAGAGTTCAACGGCAATCCATCTGTCATGGGAGGAAGGACATAAAACAGCCGCAGAATCTTTCTCAAGACGTTTTAATCACCATTACCCCCTAATTAATGGCGGGATGACCGCACGCAAAATATTACATTGTAAAGTTTTCACAAACATTGCTTTGTAGAGCTGCATGAAACGAGGATTTGATTCGAATTATTTCATCATTTAAATATCTTCATCTGCTCAACTCTCATTAACCAGGGGGTATAGGTTATTAAAATGTTAATTATTATACACTTAAATTGGATGTTAAACCTTTTGAAATACACAAGTTCATCACGCATGAAAAATAAGCATTTATTCAGCAATGATAAAGTAAGCTCAGTGTCATCTAAAAGTATAGCTAAAAATAAACCATGACCTTCAACTGTTGCCGAATAAAAAACATGTATGTGCAGGTCAGTATGTATATATATGGAGTCCAGTTACACATTTAACATATTTCCAGTTATTAGCAGTGGATGGACCATGATGATGATTATGGATATGATAACAAACACATATTTTATAATTATATCTTGAAAGTAGCATTACAATTATCAAGTACTTTGAACTAACTGTTACATGACATGTGACACAATAAACAAAACAGTTAATCATAACTGATGAAGATTGACACATTTCTTGAAATGTATTATACATTCCCCATTAGTTCACATACGCATTCAATAATAGAGCTGTATCTTCTTCTTTCTTATGGCTGATGTAGATGCAGAGCAACAACTACAATTTCACATTCAGGTGGTCAAGCCAGATAACCGCATCAGATGCAGCGGAGTGTATCACTGTGACGTCTCCTTCACATTGGCAGATAGGGCATTGCTTTGTTATTTGTTGTATGGTCTGTTCTGGATGACTACAGTCGAACACTGGAGAGTTTTTAATTTTCAATTTGTGTATCAGGTATCCACATCTGCCATGGTTTGTGCAGTGGATGTGGTTTAGGGTGGACCATGAGCTTCGTGGAAGATGAAACCCAGGGACCTTCTGCGTTGGGTCTTTCACAGGGTGTTTGCTTGTGAGTTCTTTTGAACTCCATTCAGCTCTCCAAGCTTCATCGGGGTTGAACTCACATTGTTGAAGGTTAAGCGCATGGGTCCAAAAGGGGCTTGGCGTGACTTCAAGCAATGACGAGGAATGAATGGGAAAACGACTGCTTTCCTCGATTCACAGGAATTCCCGGAGAGTTGCCGCGTTGCGGTGGATGGGTGGGGAAGATATTTGTGAGAGTACGGGCAGCCGGGGTGTTGGGGTTGACTTGAGGTTTCCAGTGATATAACGCATTGCAGTGTTCAGTTGGACATCAACAAGTCGAGTGGTGACTACTTCTGGTCCATACTGGTGCACAGTACTCGGCTACAAAGTACACAAGAGCTATCGTTGATGTCCGTAGCACCGGTGCTGATGCTCCCCAGCTTGTGCTTGCCATTTTCTGGACCAGGTTGACCCTTGTTTTGGACTTGGCAGCTACCTTTTTCAGGTGGTCGTGAAAGGTTAGCATAGGTCCAGCTTCATTCCGAGATAGATTGGAGTGGGATAGTGTCGCACAGTGTTGCCGCAGGTCACATTCAGAATGTGCTTGGCGCTCTTATTATCAAGATGAAATGTAGTGACTGTTGTTTTGTAGGGATTTGGCTTGAGCCTCAATTTCTGGAAATATTCCCCCATGGTGTGTAGGTCTTGGTGCACAGTGGATTCAATGTCATTAAAAGTCGCTGCTTGTGTTGCCAGGGCAAGGTCATTTGCATATATAAATTTACATGACCCGATTGGTGGCATGTCTCTCGTAAGGACATTGAAGAGCGTTGGCAAGAGTACTGAACCTTGCGGCATCCATTGTTGAGGAAGTGGGGTGAGCTGGATTAGTTGCCCATATATATGCATACAGTCGCCTATTGCTCACCATTGTCCATATGAGACATGTTGTGTTGAGGCAAGGAATGGTCTTTGCGAGCTCCAACATCAAGCCCTTAATCTAGAGCTTTCTAATTTTGGATTGATAAATGTTTCATACTAATAACTGTAATGCAATAATATGAATAATATTATAATGCTTATGTAGTGCAGTCCAACCACGTGCACACGAGGAATTCATTAAGGGCTGGCAGCCCTGGTGTGAGTGCATCCTACACTCACACCAGTGTAGGTGCACTTTTCTCCGTCCTTCACTTGGACCTGGGATAACTATATATGGCAGGAATACTTCAGCTACCTCTAGGCTCCCTCGGGAATACTATATACGTCGGGATCTCTTCGGCTACCGCTAGGCTCTCTTACCCGTCTGCCAGGGGTGGGGGATCAGCCAACAACGTCCAGCGACGAGGAGAGAGACCTGTTCCAGCCGATCCTTACACTGGCTCCCCACGATGACCACGTGTCCCTCATGTGGTCCCCCTTAAGAACCCTCTCAGTAACTCCTCCCCCTTAGCTCGGCCCCGCCCACTTTCTGGAAAGTGCTTTCTGAACATCCCCCTACGTGGCCCGTGACGTTACGTCATCCTTGGCCTCGCAAAGCTCTCCCCCCACTCGGCCTTCCTTACGCTTATCCCTCATTGGCTACTCACAACACTCCTCTACACTTATTTAAAACACAAATACTCCTATGCTGCATATTACTGTATGACAAACATTGTTTTATCAGAAGAACATAGAATAGTGTTCTTGTTTACATATTTTTGGATTGTGTTAAGTGGACTCAAAACTATTATTACACTGTGTAACAAACACATTTTATGTTCCTGGGTAGTAAGTGTTATTTCCTAATTGCTTACGCCTCAAAAGTACAGAAAATGTCTATTATTCCCTACAAACTTTGTTTTTATGACCAGGACATTGCAATTTTAAAATGTATCTATTTTCAATGAGAAAACGGGCGAATTTGTGTCTTTTCGTTCACATAATGTCAGAAAAAACAACATATGAATAAAAATTAACGTGTATTTATACTAAAGTAATACAAAATTACTACAAAATATTTAGACACCAAGGCGCACTACCAGAGGTGGGACTGGCCACAGCGGACCGAGTTCTCTGTGGGGAGGAACAACGTCAAGTGGGAGCCACTGGTGGAACCCCGGAACGTCCACCACTGCACATCAAATTGGGCCTTATGAAACAATTTGTCAGAGCTGTAGATAGGAGTCGGCAGCCTTCAAATACCTTCAAGACTTCTTTCCTAAGCTGTCTGAGGCAAAGGTCAAAGCCGGTGTCTTCGTCGGACCACAGATAAAGAAGATCCTGGATTGCAATGAATTCCCCAAGAAGCTCACTAGTAAGGAGAAAGTGGCTTGGAACAGCTTTGTCGCAGTGGTTCGTGGCTTCCTGGCAGTGGCGGCTCCTGCAAAATCTCTCAGGGGGGGCAAATGTCTGGATGATTGATAAGGATAAGGTCCACCCATGCAATGGATAAATTAACAGCATAAGCATGTAAAGGCAACTTCACTTCCTTAATATTAATGAAAAATAAAGTGACTCTTACAATACATCTTGTTTGTTTCTATACTCACTATTAATACAATCCACTCAGTTTCTTTTATTAAAGATTCCACTAGGTGGCGACAAATAATATTGTTGGATGAAACGTGCTTACGTATGATGACGTAAGCACGTTAGTGCGAGCCCTCCCGGAAGCCATAGAGAATGCATTGCAGCGCCCGCCGTTCGAAAAAAAACATCTTTGAATGTAAGTCTATGGGAACACTCTGGGCGATTCTCAGCCGGAGTGAAATCGCCCAAAAAGAGGCGGTACTCCACAGAACGTGACATGACGCTGATTGGACTATATCCAGAGGCACAGTAACAGCTCGCGAAACTCTGTGGTTGAATGACATTGGTGGTGCGTCGCCCAATCGCCCTAATGAAGAAACCGCCCCTGCTTCCTGGGCAATCACAAGGTCGACAACTCTGTGGAACTGGTTGTGACTGGTGAAGAACTACGGCACAATGGGCTGTAGGATTTCCCTCAAAGTCCATATCCTTGATGCTCATCTTGATGAATTCAAGGAGAACATGGGAGTGTACTCGTAGGAGCAAGGCGAGCGCTTTCACCAGGATATACTGGACTGTGAACGCCGCTACCAAGGACAGTATAACGAGAACATGATGGGAGACTACATTTGGGGGCTGATTCGTGAAAGTGATTTACAGTATAATCGTAAATCTCAAAAAACTACTCACTTTGAAATCTTTGGTCGTCATTTTTGTATTACTTTAGTATAAATACATGTTAATTTCGATTCATATATAATTTTTTTCTGACTTTATGTGAACGAAAAGACACAAATTCGCCCGTTTTCTCATTGAAAATAGGAACATTTCTAAATATCACTGTCCTTGTCACAAAAGCAAAGTTTGTGGGGAATAATAGCCATTTTCTATACTTTTTAGGCATGAGCAATTACGAAATAACACTTACTACCCAGGAACAAAAATTGTGTTAATAGTGTAATCGATGCACTCAAAAAGCAGTGCCCAATCTTCCACTGCACCAACTTGCCCAAAAAATTATATATTTCATTTTAGGACGGCCTCATGCAATACACTGGGGTATTCATAAGTAAAAAATATATAATTGCACTGCCCGCTTCAACATGTGCCAGCTAGTGAAATTATGCTGTACTCATAATGTATGCAACTTTTAAAAAGGCACACTAATATCAACCTAAGGGTGCCATAGGAAAGTCATCCGGAAATATCCTGGGATCAAAATTCACAGTACAGTGCACTGTGTAGATTTGGTTCATGGTCATACAACAAATGTTAAATATTCTCATGTAGAAGTTATTTGGTTATCCTCCCACACTAAGCGTGGCTCCTCCTCAATAGACATTAAGTGATATTACATTTTGATTTATACACCTCGTAATTTGACATGGCAAATGTTACAATGCAATGTCACAACATCGATTTAGCTTCTTTGGTGGCATCCAAACGCAGGGTTCGTGTAAATGCATGACGGAGTTTTCAGGATGCTGCTGTATCATCCAGTGGGGAAAAAATATTTGTCATTAATACTGCAGCAATAAATAAATAATACAATTTGAATCTTTATTCAGAGGCTTATATACAGTAACTGCTTAAAGTTAAATGTGTTGCGTGCAGTACCATCCAGATAATTGTGAAAATTAACAATTTATGCACAGTGTTTTAATAATGGAATAGCCAATGAATATTACAATTGCATAAACATACCCAGCTTACAAAAGCGTATCACCATTATAGCACACATTACGCTTTTGTGTTGGGATTTTATAGTAATTGTGCAATGATATTATGATTATTAATGATGTTTTAAAATAATGCTCTTGATTCTATTGCCAATTTTTGACCATCAAATTATTGGTCAGAGCAGATGTGCTGTTGTGAATATAACGATATCTATAACATATTTTAATTGCATCCATACTTAAAAATAATAATTATATAATTAGATGTTACAATGTACCTGCAATTTGTTTTTAATTTATGCATGTTGAATGTATTTCGCTCCGTACATAGCCAACCGCACTAATCGGAAGTTCAATGACACTATATTTGAAGCATACAATGCATCATTACCAGACATTGTTAATCCACTGTTAAATGAAGGATTCCAAAACCAACACCATCTCCTCATAATCCCATGATATAACAATCCACCCAGCACCTGCAGATGAGCTGATTCCATTGCTCTATTTCCTCGGTGCACATCCTCTCATATACGTTCCATTCCTTGGCTGCCACTCATTATTCTTAACCATCGGCCATCATTTGTGAAATAGAGCTTTATAGCTCATCAGATTCATCCAGTATGAACAAAAATATTCTGATTCTGGTCATCCCTTTTATCTGCCCAAGTCAACTTAGCTAAACATCTTTACTTCTGCATTATACTCGCTTAGGTTCTATATTCCACGTGCTCCTCTCTTTTCGTCTGTCAGTGCAGTTTTACGAACGCATATCTCTATGCTCCTTTGAATAATTTTCAGTTTTTATTCCATTTTCTTCTTCAATACACTTGTTTCCGATATACTTTTCTAAATATGTCATTATTATCATCCGTTACTTCCATCATGACAATAAAATCTGATTGGTAAGTTAATACATATAATTAACATATCTTACACATTATGTATGCATGTGTAGTGACATAGAATTCGTCACATAGCAGCATAGTGCTGGCTCCTGGCAGGGAAGGGGATCGGCAGCTTACAGTAGCCCTGACTGACAGCAGGTCACGTGATAGACCAGAGACGGGTGTAGGGTAAAGGTCATGGAAGGGGCACATCGAGAACCTGCTAGTAGGTTCCAGAAGGGGGTGTGGCCGGGGGCGGGGCCAGGCCACACTGACGGTATAAGAGGGGCTCCGCGAGGGAACCTCGGGGCTGTCTTTTGGAGTGGGAATCCGTTGCGCTGCTGGAGTCTTCATCGCCATCTCCGTCTTCACCATATCGGCTTCGCCAGTCAGGCAGTCTGCCAGCTGTCCTGATTGGGAATTTTAGTTACCAAGTGTGAACTGTTAACAGAGTGCCTCCTACTCTTAGTGTCTCTGAGTCACTACACTTGCATGCATTCAACTCAACGGATGCAGCTATTTTACTGTGAGTTGAGGTTGCATACATTCTTGAATAGGAAATAACTGGAAGACCAACTACATTTTTTGGAAATTTGCACAAATATAATCCACGTTTCTGGTTCTCCTGCAGAGACAGAGTGATGACATCAGCTGATGTGCAAGTCCTCAATGGACTGTTTCATTACATGACTATAAGTGATAGTGATCGATTGGGGAGGCCTTTATCCAGCAGTGCATTGATCATGGCTGGTGATGGCGATCAGATTCTGTGGAGTGATGACACAGCGGTTAGCACGGAGTGTCCAGTGACATATAAATTGGATCAAGAGAAGAACGCCCCCCAGAGGGTAGATGTCTCAAAAGAAGTGGGTGTAACCCACACTTTATCTCACCAAACGCGATCTGCGAGTCGATTAACTGTGGCATAACCCTTTATACCGCCCGGGAGAATGAACAAAACCAGCGACGTCTAGATTGCAAGAACTGCTGGGCAAATTCTTTCACCAAGGCAGCATCCATAATTTAATGTATATGTATTGATGTCAATAGTTGCAATTGCTTTAACACCTAGATAAACATTTGCAATTAAAACATAGGGGATTTATATATTGTATGTATGTATGTTGAACTTCTTTTGCACTTTACTTAGCCAACCATGCTAATCAAAGGTGTGGGGGAAGGACCAACAAACTAAACACAAAAAGCAGTTCTACAGAAATTCGTTTTCAATCGAGATTTAAAACTGCATAGCTTAAGTGGCTTCCTAATATCGGAAGGAAGAGCGTTCCAGACGGCCTCAGAAGCGCATCTGAAAGCACGCAATACAGTGACCGTCTTTGTTGATGGCCAGCCAAAAGCTGTTGCGAGGATTACCGGAGTTTGCATAATCGTTGATGCTCCTTGAGGAGATCAGCAAGGTATTGTGGTTCATTTCCGGAAAGCACTTCAAGTATAATTAGTGCGACCTTATAAAATATCTCAATGTTTTGTGGCGAGAAGTTTGAGTGAATTGAGTAGCAGCACGTGTGTTTATAAATGCAGTGGCAGTGCTGAGGTTTGTAACGCTTCCAGGATTTGACCAAAGGGCCATTTTTTATCCTTATAAAGAAAACAGCCAACAGTTGACAGGTGTTGTTGAAACTATGGGTGGATTTTACAGCACGTTTGAAAGGATCAAGACAATTTGTTCTGAAGGGGAATGTTTGGTCAAAAGATATTCTCACCACAGGACCTTTATATGCCAGTCCAAGCAATATGTATCTGAGTTTACAAACATGCTGTAGCTGTCAACTTTCCACATTCAAAATATCTTCCGAGGAATGTTTCATGCAATTTTAAAAAATGGCGTCCTGTGAATGCTAACATAGGAAAGGCTTTAAAACTTCAAAAGTGCTTTAACACTTGAGGTTGTTAGCTTTAGTGCTACCTTCCAGAAATAACACGTCTGGGTTTCTCCCGTAGGGGGAAACTAGTCACCTTGGGGCTGGTGATATATGCATATTCGACCGTCACATATCCGCTCACACTCCAGTGCACTCGTTATAGTGCAACTCAAATTTTCTATAGATGTTCACAGATACAACTATTTAACACGAAATAATACGTTCTTAATCTCGTTGACATTCACTTACTTCTAAAGTACAGGAAAGAATTTCCCTATGTTTAAGCAGTTGGTACTTCGTGTATATATGTAATTGTCATTTTTTTAGATGTTCCCAAATCCGACCTTTACACTTATCTGCCTATATATCATTCACCAGTGAGTTGGATATGCGGATGCTGTATTTTACCATTGAGCTACCCTGCTGCCAATAGGTATGTACAGTATACTGTTTCAATGTAATCACATTATTCTTCTTGGTTCTTTCGGTAAAGTCACGTAGAAGGAAAATAATAAAATAATACAAATAAAACATAATAAAATAGTTCTCACGACGTTTCGGCCACAACGCAAGCAGCCGTCTTCAGGTGGAGAACAGGTCTGTCGAGAAGGCAGAGTCTTAATGTCACGCCCCATTTATGCTGGGATGGAGGGGCGAAGACGCTCTTCGCCCCTCCATCCCAGCATAAATAGTCGCTCAAAGCCTGGGGCGTGCCATTCAGACTCTGCCTTCTCGACAGACCTGTTCTCCACCTGAAGACGGCTGCTTGCGTTGTGGCCGAAACGTCGTGAGAATTATTTTATTATGTTTTATTTTTATTATTTTATTATTTTCCTTCTACGTGACTTAACCGAAAGAACCAAGAAGATGAATCCCTGCAGTCACGAAAGCTTTAAATCGAAATTTAATCACATTAATATTACACATTGACTAATTCACTGTTTTAGATATACATATTTACTATTGTTATTACTGTCGTGATAATTTATACAATATTTAGCCTCCTGCATTTCAGCAACCAATGATATTCCATACTTAAATGATGTCGATGCTTTTCATTTTTATGCTTTATTTCATTTTAAATATTTATCCTTTTTCTTCGGTATCCTCACATTATTATGGCACAAAAACCTGCAGCGTAGCTTTAATAGCATAAATGACCTTAGCAATATATAATGGACTCCCATGTGTTCATCATTATGCCTCCATGATTTGGCTCAAATGTTCCACTTTTTTGGCTTAGAATATTCCAATCTTGAACTGATTTGTCACAAGAGACCTTCATACAGCAGGCGCAAGGTTCTAAACAATTTTAGAATTATCAACAATGGTATTAGGCACCTGGTATATTACAATGAAGCATCTGTTCTGAATGTTATATGAATCCCATACATTCAAAATACACATTTCGAGGCATTGACAAAGCAAGTACTCTTCCTTTAATGAAGGCACAGCATTTCCAGCCTGTGTTACAACCAGTGTGAATTTAAACGTCAATGATGCAAACAGCTGGTAGCTTATTACATATGTCAATTTGTATTTTTTTCTGTATAAAAACGTTCATCACCTGCCAGCTTCATTGATCATAAGATTGCTTACATCACTGTTAGTCAATGGCAGGTTATGTGTGGTTGGGTAAAGTGTGGGTAACCTCTTGTCTCTTACAATACGTCTGGCCAGCTTGGAAGAGTAGGCCAAATACCCTTGAGATGGAATATTCAGAGCTCCTTCTAATGGACATCCTGCTACCAGCAGTAGCATGAGCAAGGATATTAAGGGCTGCACCTTTACCATTTATATGAGAGCTGAAATGTTTTCCAAAAACTTCTTTTTACAAGGGATGTGTCCTAAAAAAATCTGTATGAAGTTATTCGGCAAATTTTTTTGTTTTGTTGCTTTAGAAAACAATTTCAAACAACGCAAGTTAAATATGCCTTCTGGAGCATTATAATCTCGAATGTAATGATTTGAAAATAATTAAGCCTCAAACTAAATGCAAAAGCAGTAAAACTTAGAATTCATGCATAAACTGAAAATAAGCATTTAAATGAAGTTAAGGAAATATTTTATTCACACATTTGCAACAATTACAATCAGGCACGTGAATTTATTTATTGTTTGCAATGCAGTGAATTTAAAGCAGCTGCAAAATTATAATGTATTAAATACACTCTACATTTTGCTGCGTGGATTATGTTAAGGAACGCAGCTAGTGAACCATAGTAAAAAAGTGCTGAAATAAAGTATCCATTTTCGTCAAAGCGATAGTTATGCACCATTAGCCGTTACAAAGCCTCGGGTTATTGGCATGATTCAATTTAATACTCTACGGTAAAAAAACGAGACCATTTAACAAAAAAAATACCCCAAGACAAAGTTGAGAATTATTTTCGAGGCACAATACATTTTGATACACAGAGTTGTAAACTTTGATTAAACATTTAAGCAAATGAAATATTTACCATAAAAGTTTTCCATACTTCATACTTTTTCACAGATTGTTTTACAATTTGTATAACAGAATATATATTAAGCAAAATTAATTTTATGCTCTGTTAATGGTTGATGTAATGAGTGACTTCCCAAATAGGTGAAAAAGGAATAAGTTACTTTAATATATTTCCTATGTTTTTACTTTTTAATGTGCTGTTCATTGATGTCCAAGATAAACTAATGGGAAAAAATAGAATGTGAAGACTTTCTAAGTGTGATCTATTAACAACGTATGACTGCGTAGATTTTTTTCTGTTGAGCTTTATCGGTCTCCAATGTTTTTTTCCCGGCCGTACCGAGTGTTTTTCTACACGATATCTGACGTTTCGCTCAAAGCTCTGGGATCTTGTTTAGAAAAATGTCGGAAATCATGCCAAACAACACGTGGTACAATTCTAAAACACATCCAAAATGTACACATATGATACAGAAGTGCCTATAACCTGGGAAGAAAAATCAACGTATCTACTATTGACATTTCAGAAAACTGTGCATTAAGTGCAGTGATTAGCCCATACACAATCCTGCAAAAACATGTGCCAATGACGAACACAGATACAGAAGATACGAGAGGTAGATGCCGGAGGATTATTGGGACTTGATCACATCGGCTCTGCTCACAACTCATGTTCAATTGCAATTCAATATAATCTGTTATTGTCTTTACATTTGTAATACTCTTATGACTCGTTCACACCGGAGTTGGAGGCACACTTGTTTATTTAACACCACACGTTGTGACATACACACTGAGGGGGTATCGGCCCCCTCACCCGTCTATCTGAGGACACACCTCTAGGCTAAACCTAGCCTGCCTCAGAGTCCTCCTCTCGTGGACTAGGGGAGGCTATCTTGGCCCGACACTGGTCAGTCGGGCCCGGTACTCAGAGTCCAGACCAACCCTGGCTCTGGCTCTGGCACCACGCCACTGACTCGAGCCTGCGCGGTCCTGACAAGGACGGCGTAGCAGGGGGAGACCAGGGCTCTATCTGGGACGTCTTCCGTCTTCTCTTCTTAGCTAACCAAACTCTCCCTCGCCCCCCGATACATTTCCCTTTTATACCTGAGGGGTGGGGCCCCGGGGGATCGTAACGTCCGAAGCGCGGACGTCGTAGAGGGCACCTGCCCGTGCACTGACGTAGCCCCGCCCACTGTGCTAGTTTCCCGTTGGATCCCATACATATCAGCTCGACACATATTCCCTCCGTAAGACCCCTACATCACCCCCCCCTGTACAGCTCGCAGCCGTCCCGGCTGCAACATCGACAATAAAAGTTTATTCAGCCCTCGATACCCCAGCGTGTGCCTCATTTTTTTTTTTTAACAATAACGCAACGAGCATAACACCAGGAAGAAAGAAAAAAAAATAATCCGACGAACCCCCCCCCGCGAATAAATACGAAAACCGTAGGACGAGCGTATATACACGTGTATCTTTACCTGGAGTCCCCCTCCAGCCCCCCCACAGACGACGCACAACACACACAACACACACAACACACACAACACACACAACACAATAATCGTACAACGCAGCGCGGCACGTGCCGGGAACACAGCACGGACGCCCCACACCGTGAGCACAACATGCGAATGTACACCGGAAGAGAAAGCACAAAAGACCCAAAAAAAAAAAAAAAAAATTTCTTCTCTCTTTTTTTTTCACAAGAGTCTGCGCATTTTTGCGCGCGTTCTCGCCGCCGGCCCGTCACACGGGACAGGCGCGGCCGGCAGGTCGTCGGCCGGCAGGTCGTTGGCCGGCAGGTGTTCGTCACAGAGCGAGTCTGTTGCCGACGTCGCAAGACCCTCAGCATCCCCTGCGGGGGTCGTCGGGCGTGAGCCCGTCACTCCCGGTGCGCCTGGGGGTGGGACAGCCGGCAGCACGTTAGGCGGGAGCAACGGAGAAGACCCCTCTGAGTCGGACGCCCCCCCACATGCTTGGCCACGCGCGTGTGTAGTGGGATCTCGCACCGCAACGAAGGGTTTTAGCCTGGCAGGGTGTACAAACCACCGGCGCCTCCCCCATTGAATGCGCACGCACTGAGGTCTCAGGACCTCAACCACCTCGACGGGACCCCGCCACGGTCGCAGCAGTTTAGAGGAGGACGCGAGCGGTACCTGGGGACAGTGCAACCACGCCCTGTCCCCCGGCTTCCACTGTATTACATGCGCGCGACCCATTCTGAGGCGCTCATTAGCCCTCTGCCGCCTGGCAGAATTTTGCATGGCAGCATCCCGAGCCTCCGTTAATTTTTCCAGGTTGAATTTAACGTGTTCGGCCAATTGAGTCTTTCCGTGCGGCGCCGGGATCTGCAGTTGGGCCTGAACAGGTGGCTCCGGCTCGCGGCCGTACATAAGGAAAAAGGGGGAAAATCCCGTCGCAGTATGGGGGGCCAACCGGTATGCTGACAGGACCCCCTGAATTTTCAAATCCCAATCCGTCTGTGAGTCAGAAACGTGCTGCGACAGCATCGACGTGATGGTACGATGCAACCGCTCGACCATCCCGTCGGTTTGTGGGTGATATGGAGAGGTGCGAATCTTTTTAGTGCCATGGATGTCACAGACCTGTTTGAGCAATTTGCTTGAAAAATTTTTACCCTGGTCAGTCAGCAGCCTCTCGGGAGCACCTTTGTCAAGGACGTATCCCTGGACAAAGGCCTCCACGATGGCTGCCGCCGACTGGTTGGCCAGGGGCCAGGCCATAGGCCAGCGCGTGAAATATTCAACCCCGGTTAGCAAATACCTATTTCCCCTAGGGGTGGCGGGGAACGGTCCTAGAATGTCCAGCGCGACGAGTTCGTTCACCCGGGAAACCCTGATAGATTGCAGGGGCGGGTTCGACTCCTTCGCTGGTGGTTTGCGCTGCGCACATCTAGGGAACGATGCTAGCAGATCCCCGACATCCCTTGTCATGCCCGGCCAAAAGAAATCAAGTTGGAGCAAGGCCAGGGTCTTTTGGGTACCCAGGTGGAGGAGGCGCTCGTGAGCGGCCCACACCACCCTACCCCGTAACCCCGAAGGGACCACTAGCCGGTGGCGATGGGATTTCCCGTCCCAATGCATTAACAACCCACCGAGCATTTCCCATGCGTCGGCATCACCCCTCCCCCGCCCCCGGTCCCCGACGCGGCGGCGCAACGCAAGGAGGGAAGTATCTTCCATTTGCAACCGGCCCCATTCCGTAGCAGGCAACCCCAACAGGGAATCAGAACCCTGTTGTGCGATAGAATTAGTCATTGATGCTGCGTCATCAGCAGCCGCCAAGACCGGGACAGGCAATTCAGCAGGATGCCTGCACCGACCCGACCCCAGGAGGCATGCGCATTCGGGGGTGGTCGGCATGCGTGACAGGGCGTCCGCGTTGGTGTGGCGAACGCCCTTACGGTACGTGGTCTGAAAATCAAAATCCTGGAGAACCTCCAGCCATCGAGACAATTGTCCCGATGGTTGTTGGACTCGCAGGGCGTACTGTAGCGCTGCATGGTTTGTACGGACGGTGAAACACTGTCCGTACAGATACGGCCGGTACTGCTGGATGAAGTAGACAATTGCCAGCAGTTCCCGACGCGTGACACAATATCGTTGCTCCGCCGGAGACAACACTCGGCTACCGTACGCGACCACCCGTTCGACGCCCTCGACCACCTGGGACAGCACGCCCCCAATACCTGTGTTGCTCGCGTCAGTATCGAGCACAAAGGGTTTTGAGAAATCAGGATAAACCAGGGGAGGGGCATTAACCAGAGCGTCCCGAAGTGAGCGAAACGCAGCCTCCTCCTCCTGTCCCCAATGGAAACGGACCCCCTTTGACGTCAAAGCGTGCAGGGGTTTAGCAATGGTGGCAAAGTCCGCGACAAAACGTCGGTAGTATGACGCGAAACCCACAAAGCTCCTGACCTCTCCCACCGAGGTGGGAGTCGGCCAGGAGCTGACGCACTGCGTTTTGGCGGGATCGGTAGCAATACCCGAGCGCCCTACGATGTGCCCCAAATAACGTACCGATTCGCGCAACAAATGACACTTTTGGGGTTTAAATTTCAAATTAGCAGCCCGCATTTTGAGGAAAACGGCCCGCAACCTCTGGAGATGCTCGTCGAATGTTCTGCTAAAGACGATAACGTCGTCCAAATAGATTAAACACGAATCCCACTGCAATCCAGCCAAAACCAATTCCATCAATCGCTGGAAAGTCGCCGGCGCCGAGTGTAATCCCATCGGCAACCGGTTAAATTGGAAGAGACCATGTGGCGTACGGAAAGCGGTTTTAGGCTTAGATTCATCATCCAGAGGAAGCTGCCAGAATCCCGAAAGCAAATCCAATGTGGAGAAGAATCGCGCCCCCGCCAAGGCGTCGAGTGATTCATCAATACGGGGAAGCGGGTATGCGTCAGCAACGGAAATTTTGTTGAGGCGGCGAAAATCGACGCAAAACCGCAACGATCCATCCTGTTTCTTTACCAGAACGATCGGTGCTCCCCACGGGCTGGTAGAGGGAGAAATGATATCGGCGGCTAACATGTCATCAACAGCCGATTTGACATGTTCCTTCTCGGCGGGACTCAGCCGGAAGGGATTTTGGCGTATGGGCGCGCTGTCACCAGTATCAATATGGTGACGCAGCAATTGGGTGCAGCCCAGATCGAATTTGTTTTGACTAAACACATCGGCGAATTCGCGCAACAGTGTCCTAAGTTTTTGACGCTCTACATCCGACAGGTCCGTCGATCCCGCACAAAGCGCCTCAAGCCACCCTTCATCGGTGTCCGAATGTGGAGTCGGCAGAGTGGCAGCATGCACGTGATTTGCGACAGACTCCTCACAGGGCACCGGCGTTGCGTGAGCAAGCACGGTCCCCTGGGGAATTACCACGGCCTGCGACCCCACATTGAGGACCGCGATGAAGGGGTCCCCGTCCCCCCTCACAATGGTCTGAGCGGGAATCAAATGCGGCCCGCTAACCCCAGCCCTAGATGGGCCGAGCAGGACACCCTGGTCCCCAAGACCCTTAGCGAAGGGCCTACGAAGCTTCAGGGGTACCAACATTTGTGCCCCTGGCGGCACGCGAACCGTCTGAACTACAAACGCGGGTACCGTCGCGAGCGCCGAACGATCCGTAGTAGGGGAAGGCAAAAACGCCATCCGCCGTCCCGACGGGAGTTCAATGCAACCCTGATTAATCATGATCCGAATCGGCATTTTGCCCAAGAAATCCGTCCCCAGCAGGCACGGAACCGCCAGCGAGGAGGACACAAAAATAGGGCCGGACAATTTAATATCACCGATCGAAATTTGCGCGCGAATCTGCCCCATGATACCCAGTGAGCCCCCGTTAGCAGCGTAGAATGGCACATTAACCGGTAGCAAGGGACGACTTTGGACAGGGAGAATGTTGTATATTAGTTCCGAAATGATGGTTGCCGACGCACCTGTATCGACGAGGATACGCACTTCGATCCCGTCAATACACCCTACTACGGCCGACGAGCCCGACGGCGCAGCTAGAACGCGATGGGCCAACACGGACCACTGGGCTGGTTCGAATTTGGTCCCCATAGTGGTTCGTGTTGGCCCCATGGCGTGCAATGTTGGCCCCCCGTTCGTTGCGGTGTGTACATGTGTAACGGGTGTGTGCTTTGGCCAAACATGTGGGGTGCCGCGACTCGCCGGGTCATGTCGGTGGAGCTTGGGAGGAGGAGGAGGAGGGCCGGCGTCCCGGCGAGGCGTCGTCCCCCGCTGTCGAGGAGAACGGCACCCCAAGGCGACGTGGCCCCGGACGCCGCAGTTATAGCAGCGCGGGAGCGCAGGTGGTGAAGACGGGCGGTCGGGGCGGGTCGGGCCATCCCGGTCCGCCCGCGCTCCCATCCGTTGCTGCTGTCGGAAGTCGGCGGCGTAGACCTCCTCCGTCGGTGAGGTGACGGCAGCCACCGTACGGCCGGCAGCTGCCCTGCTGGCCTTCCTTCGCTGCGACAGGAGGTTGGCGTGGAGGAGGCGCGCCGCTTGGAGGGAACCCATCTCCACGTCCTCCTGCGCGACGATGGCGACGTCCAGGTCGTCCGCCAGCAGAAGGATCTTCTCGGTGACCATGGCGTCGACGCCTTGGTCATCCATACGAGGGAAGGCCGTCTTTGCGAGCGCCAGAAGGCTGGTACGGTAGGCGAGGGGCGACTCCTTCGCACCCCGCTGGCGGTCGTAGAATCGCTGCCTACACTCGGCCGATGGTCCGTAAACCCCAGCCAGCAATTGCAGCGCCATCTGAAGAGTAGAGCGCTTGTCCCTCGATGCGGACGTAAGAGCGGCGAGGGCGTCGCCGTCCAGGAGCGCCGGTAGTGCGCAGAGGGCTTCGTCGTCTGACCACCCGCCATCTCTTGATGCGCGAGGAAGCGCCGCTGAAATCCCCCCCAGTCGCCCTCCTCAGCCACGAACTCCTTCAGCGGGGGTAGTCTTTGGTGTAGTGCCGCGACCGCCGTGGAGGACCGCACTTTGATGTCCCCGCGACTCGGCCGAGCGTCAGCACGAACGGCAGCTGTAATCGCCTGTCGCGCAGATAGTGACGCTCCGTCCGAAGGCGGTGACGCGGCAGCTCCAGCGGAGTCGATGTCGGACCCCAAGTTGAGGTTGGCCACGCCCTCGGCAGCTGCTGCGGCGATGGCGGGACTTTCAAAAGTGCCGACGTTAGAAATGGCGGGAAGGTGCAACGGCCGTCGGCTGTCCTCGCCTCGCGGTGGTCCAGCAGCCCCCAGCCGAGTGATGGTCTCGAGTGTGGCGGCAGCAGCGTATAGCAGCTCCGCCAACCTCGCGTGCGCCAGCCGCAGCCCGTCGGACAGCGACTCCCCTTCCTCCCGATGGCCCGGTAAAGACTCATTCGGTCCCGGCTGCTCGTTGGCACCCTCAGCCGTCTCTGGTACCGCACTTCCCGCGGTGTCCTCCGCCTCCTGTACCCCGGCCCGAGCTGTTCGGCGCGTGTCCATGTTCGTTGTTTACTTCTGACGCCAGATGTAATACTCTTATGACTCGTTCACACCGGAGTTGGAGGCACACTTGTTTATTTAACACCACACGTTGTGACATACACACTGAGGGGGTATCGGCCCCCTCACCCGTCTATCTGAGGACACACCTCTAGGCTAAACCTAGCCTGCCTCAGAGTCCTCCTCTCGTGGACTAGGGGAGGCTATCTTGGCCCGACACTGGTCAGTCGGGCCCGGTACTCAGAGTCCAGACCAACCCTGGCTCTGGCTCTGGCACCACGCCACTGACTCGAGCCTGCGCGGTCCTGACAAGGACGGCGTAGCAGGGGGAGACCAGGGCTCTATCTGGGACGTCTTCCGTCTTCTCTTCTTAGCTAACCAAACTCTCCCTCGCCCCCCGATACATTTCCCTTTTATACCTGAGGGGTGGGGCCCCGGGGGATCGTAACGTCCGAAGCGCGGACGTCGTAGAGGGCACCTGCCCGTGCACTGACGTAGCCCCGCCCACTGTGCTAGTTTCCCGTTGGATCCCATACATATCAGCTCGACACATATTCCCTCCGTAAGACCCCTACACATTTGTTAAACCAGGAAAGCCTCACTGAGTCTCAATACTTTTTTCAAGTGGGTCCTTCCAGGTTTCTCAGTTGGCGGTTATATATCTGCTGTGTAATCCCAAATGAGTAATTTGCAGTAATTTTTCAGCAATGTATGTTTGACCACCACCATGAACATAATGATTTTTTATCTGTGGAATCCCTAACTCCTCAGGTGTGATTGATCAGCAGAAAAATATAACCTATATCAGCTGATCAAAATTAAACATGTAAAAAGTGCGTAATAGAACATGATGAAGCATGCACCAAGGTTGAATTATAAACCTTAAATCTTTGTATGCTTTGGGTCTTTCGGTAAAGACCCAAAGAACATTAATTCCTGCACTCACGAAAGCTTTAAGTCTTAAATCTTTGTACTTCAACAAAGGGCGTCTGATTGCTTGAACCTTAATCTGCTGGATATATAAGGCTTTTTTTAATGCATTTTCAGTGCTGCATGTTTCCATCATCAGCAATGGTCCATCCGCTGCTGGGATGAAGACCTCCCCAAGCCAATGCCATCGCTTGCAAGCCTGTGCTATAACCGCATAGAATATTTATTGAGAAACAACTGTCGTTTATTATTGTTACAGTACACTAACATATAGTACTTTAGTTAATTAAATATATACTTTTTTTTATTCTATCCAAGCAGCCAATCAGAGGTGTGTGACCTGTTCTCGGTCAGGTTACATGCAAACCTTGCTTGGTCTAATATTTTCTATTTTTTACACCAAAGTTATAGGAATAAGTCCGATTCCAATTGGAACTTATGGTACACTGCAAGTAGATCTACAATTTACAAAACATAATTATTTAAGCGACTAGGCAGAATATATATTTTGACATCGGTTTGGAACCATATCTGTAAGTTATCAACATCCATTTGTATCATTTTATTGTTCGGCTAAATTACATGTAATTTAATTTATACTTTGTCCACCAAAGAGCATGAAAATTGAGAATATCTTGGGAAGCATTCTGGTTTCACAGTTCAAATAGTTGGTGGTAATTTGCATAACAATTGCTTCAGATATATTAATAGCCATCTTTTACCCATGGTACGGTCACTGGAAGCATTACTTTCACAATTAGAATCCGTGAAGAGACTGGCATCAGTGTTTACACACGATCGCCAGCCCATTTTAGTGTTTATTTTGCGTCAATTGTGAACTGGCTCATTTAATTAAGCGATTTCAGGCATAGAGGTAATTTAAGAAGTAGCGATTAAATTGGCAGTGTGTATAATAATTGAGTTTAATCAAGTTTAGTGCTATTAAAGCCTCAGTGGCCACAGGTCTTTGCGATTCAGCGCACGTGCCGCTGCCGGTTGAATGAGCGAAAGGCAAACGAACAAGGGGGGGGGGGTGGATGAAAGACCTGCTGCTACGTGTGAGGCGGAGGGTAGCATTGATGCCATAATTTATAGTTCTTTATACGAGGAGCTTGTACTGGCAATCGTTACTCGCAAAATTCGTACAGTGGTTGCGTCGTGGTTTTTTCCCGCAGAGTACACAACTCAATGTATTCTCGGCCGTGCCTTAATAACATCCCAAAAATTTGAAGCGTTGTTAGAATTCATTGGACGTCTCAAATCCTCCAGAGGACAGCGAGGCAGCCTTAGGGCACTCAAATGTAAATACATTTATTTGAAACAACACATGTCTAATCCAGAACCACACTCAACTAGAAATTTCCAGATATTTTTCGAAGCAAATATGTTTCATGAAAAGAAAGTGTGCATTATGCACACTATTAAACCATAACTCATGATACTATTACTTTCCGAAAAGGTAGTCATAGATTTTACAGTAATATAGTTATGAAGGTAAACGGGAAAGGTGCAGTTCTGCAATTGAGTTCGCACATCACTGCTGGCAGAACGGCCTCCACTAGAGGGAGTCCTAGAGAGCCCCTCTAATATGGAGATTTTGGCCTACTCTTCCACGCTATATATTGTAGATTGTGATATACTGCAATAAATTAATGCACGCTATCACAGCTGACTATAAAGGCTGCCTTGCTAATACAACACGTGCATTTCAAACACTAGGGTACTCTAAGTCGGTTGTAATATAACTAACATGCTTGCATTTAGAAGCACACAGAAGTTGCTTAAATATATTAAGTATAGTGAGCGAAACGTTTCTCATGCATTTATATTTAACATTTCTTTAAACCAAATTTAAATGGCATCTTTTAAATTTTTGTCAATTTTGCTTGCAGAAAAATACTCTATCAGCTTTTGAGCAATACATTTAGTACGCTACAGTAGTTTCACTTCTGTGAGATTGGAACCCAGCAACCTGATGAGTTCGATTCCCGCCACAGCTAATACAAGTGGACAATTATTTATGATCCAGTCCAGAGCACCCCCTTAAGCCAAAGCGCACTGACCAACGTGATGAAGTATGACCTGCCTACCCCATGACCAATACGGTGTGAGAAGGATTTTATCCAATCGTGGATTGACAAAGGGTTGTGAATTATTGTCAAATACTTCTATTAAAAATCATACTTCACAATTGAGGGACTTTATTATCAGTGGAACACAATTATGAATGCAACCATAATGCAGATAATTGGTTGCAGTTTCCCCCCTCCTTGTTTGTATAATTACATTGTAGATCATTGGAAGTTCACACACAAACCAGCTGCTCCCTTTAGAAATACACCTAGTCCTGGTAGCGTTTCACCGCTGGAGACTTGAGATCCAATACGCACGTCAATGAGAGAGAGAGAGGGGTTGTACACCCTTAAAATTAGGTATATACCCTATTGCTCCAAATGGGGATTCTTTGAGCAGGGCGCAGTGACAGAATGAAGCGCAATCATTGCTCACCGAACTGAGACCATCAAACAAATTGGAGCCAAACAACCAGGTGAGGTGGTGGGACAACCTCGAGACTGCTAAACTGAGATCCTCAGAAGTGCTGACTCCATCGCCCTTGACGCATCCTGACTCACGAACGAGTGAAATCAGCAATGCGAGTTTCTTCTTAAAGCAAAACACGTCCGTGTACATGGATGGCCCCTTTTGTCGACCCACTGCAGGATAAGCGCCACCCCACGCACCTGCGGGTCGTGGGGGCTATATGACCATACTTCACAACGCTTGGTTATTGGAGGTTGGTGAAGGCGGAAAACATAGATGTCCCAGTGTAGACGTAGCAGTGCAATATAGGCGTGCGTCTCGCTTAACAAGCGTTCTTCTTACGATAATTCGCTCTAACAAGAAATTTGAACTTCGCCCAATTTGTTCGCAAAACGAGCAAATGTTCGCAGAACGAGCGGTGACTGATCGATCGAATGCGTCACGTGGCGCCTGTGGGCGCACCGCAGCTGTTTGTTTACCAGCTGTGCTGTGCTGCGCTAGCGCGTGGGGAAGGAGAGGCTCGTGGCGGGACTTTCATGGGTGGGTGCAGGAAGGGAGGGTGTTGGGAGCGGTGGTGCAACGGTTTGCGCGCGATGCTACGAACCTGGCGACCCGAATTCTCGATTCCCGCTCACGGCCAATACCAGTGACGATTATCTGAACCAGTCCTGAGCCTATCCTAGGACGACTCAAACTCAAATGAGTAGCTGGTGCGGTGTGTAAACATGGCCACTAGGGAGACAAAGGCGGTCGGGCGTGGTGCTGGCCACCCACCCCCTCGTGTGTCGTGCCAGCCTTCATAGGTGCTCGCTAACAGCACTTGTTAAGGCTATACGGGGGATCTTTGTCTTTGGGAGTGGGGAGAGAGGGGTGTGTGCATGTATGAGAAGCGGAGAGCGCGAGGGAGAGCGCGTGAGGGCTTTGTGATTGAGTGGAGAGAGATAGAGAGAGAGGAGGTGATATCATTGGATATACGGGGGATCTTGCATTGTGGTTCTTCATGTGTGGTAAGTGTTACATTTAATGTTTTATTACGTTCTTGAAAAAAATTCCACCATTTGTATTGCTCACATTTCTGGGGCTGAAACCGATCTCAGCTTTTAACGTGGAAGGTAATGGGGAAAGCGATGATCGTTTAACAAGTGTTCGCTTACCAAGCAATATTCGCGGAACGTATCTCGCTCGTTAAGCGAGACGCCTGTATAACAATTTGCTACACTGCCCTCTGCTGCCCACCACGTAGCGTGGACTCGGAGAGATGCAGCTGCCTGTAACTAGGCCTCGGCAAGGTAAGGTAAATTACCTTTATTACCGGTAAAAGGGTAAAGGTAAAGGGTAAAGGTTTCAACATGCCAAGGGGTAAGGTAAAGAGTAGGGTAAAGGTAGCTCAGAAGAATTACCCAGTAGGGTAAGGGTAGGGCGAATAATTACCCAGTAAATACAGTACCTTGTTTACTGCTAAAAGTTCCGTGGCGCAGTGACGCAGTCCGTGGCCTCCATTTTAAAGTGATGGCGGAGCACATGGAGACGGTCCACGTTCTTGAGGTCGAGGTACTAGAGGACGAGGATGCCAGCAACGGCTTTTTTGCGGTTGCTGCAAACAGCAATCGAAAGAGGCAGCGGTATACGTTCCCGTGGGAGCACACACACGATTGGATGGAGGGTGATCCGCATGCACAGCAAGGGAAGCGGCAGTGCGTGCACTGCCGCAAGTGGTTTTCCACCCACACGAACGCGTCGGGGTGGAAAGCCCACCTCAAGAATCACAACGTGCTCGCCCCAGGCAGCGAGGTCGGGACGTCGGCGTCGGTGAGCCGCCTAATACAGCAAACGCTGAGCTGGCCAGCAATCCCGGATCGCCTCCTGATAAAGTTTGAGAACGCGGTGGTGGATTTTGTTATCCAAGGTGCAATCTCTTTGCGAGCCGCTGGCAGCGACAAGTTCAAGACCTTGGTCAACACATTGATGAAGGGATACGAGGGCCCATCGACCCGCACCATCATTCGCAGAATTGTCGAGCATCACGCCATCATGCTGCCCATCGTCGGGGCGTTCTTCTCCAACCTGGACGTCGCCATCTCGCTCACCATCGACGGGTGGTCGAACCGCAACCTGAAGGAATTTTGGATGGTCACGGTGCACTGGATCGACAGCAAATCTGGTGCGTCAAAATCCATGCTGCTGACAATCCTCCATGTGCAGTCCGGAAGGGGTGTCGGCAAGCAAATTGGGGCCGCTCTGTTTGAGCACCTCCAAAGCCTCGGGCACAATATCTCGACCAAGCTGCTCGCTGCCACCAGCGACAATGGCTCCGATGCGAACAGTGCTGTCAAGACGCTGTTCGCCCTGGTCAACGTGGACACCGGATATGAGCAGTTGCGGGCTTGCCACCATATTCGATGTGCGGATCATTCCGTCCAGATCGGTGTCGTCCAAGTTCTAAAACTGATCAAGTCAACAAATGCCGAACTGCGCAAGGCGCTCGTCAATATCAGGTGCAGCAAGGTCGTCCGGCAGTCGTACCGCCGCGAGGCTGAGATCGCCAAGCTCGCCAGCAAGGAGCCGACGCACCAGGACTTGCCGACCAGGTGGCATTCGAGGTTTGACATGGGCGACGACGCCATCAAGAAGCGTGTCCCATTGGACATTATCATGGCGCGCTTCCAGGATGTGATCGGTGTCAGTGCTTTATCTGAACTGCAGTGGGCAAACATCGAGGGCGTGACAGCATTCCTTCGAATGCCGCGCCAGGTCATGGCCTCGTTGTTGGCGGACCACAATTCGACATTGGATCTCGTGCCGGTGACGATGGAGCACCTCGTCCGTCATTGCGATCACCGTGAAGCCGCCCTTAGAGCAATCGATGAGCCCTTGACTGCGACGGGGATGAAGGCCGAACTGGTGTGGTGCCGCCACCTACTGGTTCAGGAACCCGCCATTGTGGCATCCTACTTGAATCCACAGCTGCCGAAAACGACAGACCAAGACGAGCTGGCTACACTGAAGGCCACAATCCGCTCTGTCCTGCAGCATCGCTACTCGGACGTGCTCACAATCTCGCCGACGGCAGTTGCTGCCCATATGGAGGAGCGGTCGCTGTTCAGCACCCTGTTCAGCAATGTCGGCAACTCCATAGACGATGGCGATGAAGTCGATCGTTTTCTGAGCATGGGCGTCACGACCGCCAGCGCCTTCATTGACGTAATGCAGTGGTGGTTTCTCCGCAAAGAGCTGCTCCCCGCCCACTACAAGAAGGCCTGTGACTACTTGGGAGCGCCGGTGACGTCAACTCCCTGTGAACGTGCGAATAGCGGAGCCGGGCGGGAGTTCACATGCGTTCGCCAGTCGCTGTCAACGATGCTCTTCATAAAGTCCATGTGCTTGCGCTCATGGGTCACAGCCGGCTGCCTGAAGGTTCCGTCTAACTGGGCTGGAGCGGCGCAGGATCTTAATGCCTGTCGTCCGTCCAAGGATGATGGCAATGACGAACTCAGGATGTTGATGAGATCGGCATCGACCAAGACGACTGGGACGAGGAGGTTATGGAGGACGGTGTCGTCGACAGCCTAAACGCCCGATTTGAGAGTATTCTATATGAATAAAGCGTCTTCTTGGTTCTTTCGGTAAAGTCACGTAGAATGGAAATAATAAAATAATAAAAATAAAACATAATCAAATAATTCTCACGACGTTTCCGCCACAACGCAAGCAGCCGTCCTCAGGTGAAGACCAGGTCTGTCGGGGAGACAGCGTCTGAATGAAACAGCACCATGCTTGGAGCGTATATTTAATCTGGGTTGGAAGGGGGGAAAGGGCGCCTTGACAAAAGAATTTCCATATCAAGACGAATTTAGCATATTTATGGGACATGCAGGTATGTGATTAGTACTACTTATGCCCGTGCATTATGCAGGATTAGCAGCATCAAAGGGAGGGGATATGGGAAATGCAGGTATGTGATTAGTACTACTTATGCCCGTGCATTATGCAGGATTAGCAGCATCAAAAGGAGGGGATAGGGGTAGCATTAATAAAGGGAAGGAGTGTTAATAGTATGTAGCTGCAGTAACTAAAACCACCACGTAAACAACTAAAGTATAAACTACATAGTATCATCGGTATACTAAATATACTCTACAATAAGCTGAGTTACTAACAGTAAGTAATACATTACAATTCTACGTCGTAAAAAATATAATATGCTTCCATCTAAACTTTATTCTCTTACATCACACGAGTCTACACCGTACTATATACTGCCATAGACAAACCCAACATTAAATTATATACTGTATTGCTATAAACCACACAAACTCCACTCAACATCCTGGCACCAGACAAACTCCACTCAACATCCTGGCACCAGACAAATTCCACTCTACATCCTGGCACCAGACAAACTCCACTCTACATCCTGGCACCAGACAAACTCCACTCTACATCCTGGCACCAGACAAACTCCACTCTACATCCTGGCACCATACAAACTCCATTCTACATCCTGGCACCAGACAAACTCCACTCTACATCCTGGCACCAGACAAACTCCACTCAACATCCTGGCACCAGAGAAACTCCACTCTACATCCTGGCACCAGAAAAACTCCACTCTACATCCTGGCACCAGACAAACTCCACTCTACATCCTGGCACCAGATAAACTCCATTCTACATCCTGGCACCAGATAAACTCCACTCAACATCCTGCCACCAGACAAACTCCACTCTACATCCTGGCACCAGACAAACTCCACTCAACATCCTGGCACCAGACAAACTCCACTCTACATCCTGGCACCAGACAAACTCCACTCTACATCCTGGCACCAGACAAACTCCACTCTACATCCTGGCACCAGATAAACTCCACTCTACATCCTGGCACCAGACAAACTCCACTCTACATCCTGGCACCAGACAAACTCCACTCTACATCCTGGCACCAGAAAAACTCCACTCTACATCCTGGCACCAGAAAAACTCCACTCTACATCCTGGCACCAGACAAACTCCACTCTACATACTGGCACCAGACAAACTCAACTCTACATCCTGGCACCAGACAAACTCCACTCTACATCCTGGCACCAGACAAACTCCACTCTACATCATGGCACCAGACAAACTCCACTCTACATCCTGGCACCAGACAAACTCCACTCTACATCCTGACATCAGACACACTCCACTCTACATCCTGGCACCAGACAAACTCCACTCAACATCCTGGCACCAGACAACTCCACTCTACATCCTGGCACCAGATAAACTCCACTCAACATCCTGGCACCAGACAAACTCCACTCTACATCCTGGCACCAGATAAACTCCACTCAACATCCTGCCACCAGACAAACTCCACTCTACATCCTGGCACCAGACAAACTCCACTCTACATCCTGGCACCAGACAAACTCCACTCAACATCCTGCCACCACACAAACTCCACTCTACATCCTGGCACCAGACAAACTCCACTCTACATCCTGGCACCAGACAAACTCCACTCAACATCCTGGCACTAGACAAACTCCACTCTACATCCTGGCACCAGACAAACTCCACTCTACATCCTGGCACCAGACAAACTCCACTCTACATCCTGGCACCAGACAAACTCCACTCTACATCCTGGCACCAGATAAACTCCACTCAACATCCTGGCACCAGACAAACTCCACTCTACATCCTGGCACCAAACTCCACTCTACATCCTGGCACCAGACAAACTCCACTCTACATCCTGGCACCAGACAAACTCCACACTACATCCTGGCACCAGACAAACTCCACTCTACATCCTGGCACCAGACAATCTCCACTGTACATCCTGGCACCAGACAAACTCCACTCAACATCCTGGCACCAGACAAGCTCCACTCAACATCCTGGCACCAGACAAACTCCACTCTACATCCTGGCACCAGACAAACTCCACTCTACATCCTGGCACCAGACAAACTCCACTCTACATCCTGGCACCAGACAAACTCCACTCTACATCCTGGCACCAGACAAACTCCACTCTACATCCTGGCACCAGACAAACTCCACTCTACATCCTGGCACTAGACAAACTCCACTCTACATCCTGGCACCAGACAAACTCCACTCTACATCCTGGCACCAGACAAACTCCACTCTACATCCTGGCACCAGACAAACTCCACTCTACATCCTGGCACCAGAAAAACTCCACTCAACATCCTGGCACCAGACAAACTCCACTCTACATCCTGGCACCAGACAAACTCCACTCAACATCCTGGCACCAGACAAACTCCACTCTACATCCTGGCACCAGACAAACTCCACTCAACATCCTGGCACCAGACAAACTCCACTCTACATCCTGGCACCAGACAAACTCCACTCTACATCCTGGCACCAGACAAACTCCACTCTACATCCTGGCACCAGACAAACTCCACTCTACATCCTGGCACCAGACAAACTCCACTCAACATCCTGGCACCAGACAAACTCCACTCTACATCCTGGCACCAGACAAACTCCACTCTACATCCTGGCACCAGACAAACTCCACTTTACATCCTGGCACCAGACAAACTCCACTCTACATCCTGGCACCAGACAAACTCCACTCTACATCTTGGCACTAGACAAACTCCACTCTACATCCTGGCACCAGACAAGCTCCACTCTACATCCTGGCACCAGACAAACTCCACTCTACATCCTGGCACCAGACAAACTCCACTCTACATCCTGGCACCAGACAAACTCCACTCTACATCCTGGCATCAGACAAACTCCACTCTACATCCTGGCACCAGACAAACTCCACTCTACATCCTGGCACCAGACAAACTCCACTCTACATCCTGGCACCAGACAAACTCCACTCTACATCCTGGCACCAGACAAACTCCACTCTACATCCTGGCACCAGACAAACTCCACTCTACATCCTGGCACCAGACAAACTCCACTCTACATCCTGGCACCAGACAAACTCCACTCTACATCCTGGCACCAGACAAACTCCACTCTACATCCTGGCACCAAACTCCACTCTACATCCTGGCACCAGACAAACTCCACTCTACATCCTGGCACCAGACAAACTCCACACTACATCCTGGCACCAGACAAACTCCACTCTACATCCTGGCACCAGACAATCTCCACTCTACATCCTGGCACCAGACAAACTCCACTCAACATCCTGGCACCAGACAAACTCCACTCAACATCCTGGCACCAGACAAACTCCACTCTACATCCTGGCACCAGACAAACTCCACTCTACATCCTGGCACCAGACAAACTCCACTCTACATCCTGGCACCAGACAAACTCCACTCTACATCCTGGCACCAGACAAACTCCACTCTACATCCTGGCACCAGACAAACTCCACTCTACATCCTGACACTAGACAAACTCCACTCTACATCCTGGCACCAGACAAACTCCACTCTACATCCTGGCACCAGACAAACTCCACTCTACATCCTGGCACCAGACAAACTCCACTCTACATCCTGGCACCAGAAAAACTCCACTCAACATCCTGGCACCAGACAAACTCCACTCTACATCCTGGCACCAGACAAACTCCACTCTACATCCTGGCACCAGACAAACTACACTCTACATCCTGGCACCAGACAAACTCCACTCTACATCCTGGCACCAGACAAACTCCACTCAACATCCTGGCACCAGACAAACTCCACTCTACATCCTGGCACCAGACAAACTCCACTCTACATTCTAGATTTGAAGCTTTCGTGACTGCAATGATTCATATTCTCAGGTTTTTTCGGTAAAGTCACGTAGGTAAAAACATTAAAATTAATGAAAGTAAAATAAAACAAAACAAAATAAAATTCACGACGTTTCGGAGGCAACACAAGTCTCCGTCATCAGGTGGGACCGTCACAGCCGAATTAGCTGCATCCTGGCACCAGACAAACTCCACTCAACATCCTGGCACCAGACAAACTCCACTCTACATCCTGGCACCAGACAAACTCCACTCTACATCCTGGCACCAGACAAACTCCACTTTACATTAATTCTAGATTTGAAGCTTTCGTGACTGCAATGATTCATATTCTCAGGTTTTTTCGGTAAAGTCACGTAGGTAAAAACATTAAAATTAATGAAAGTAAAATAAAACAAAACAAAATAAAATTCACGACGTTTCGGAGGCAACACAAGTCTCCGTCATCAGGTGGGACCGTCACAGCCGAATTAGCTGCATCAAGTGAAGCAATGATTCAAGATGTAATCCCTTATAAGCAAGTTGAAGGGAGGTGGAGGGGGGGGGAGAGCTTATCAGGCTGTGGTAGCCAATGAATGGAAACGTATCGGGAGGGAGGAGGAGCGGTGATCAAAGACTGCACGCAGTGCTCAACACAATGAATGGAGACGTGTCGGGACGGAGGGCGAGCGGCGATCAAAGACTGCACGCAGTGCTCAACACAATGAATGGAGACGCGCCGGGACGGAGGGCGAGCGGTGATCAAAGACATCACGTAGTGCTCAACACAATGAATGGAAACGTGGCGAGCGGTGATCAAAGAACAATGAAGAGATTACTGTTAAACACTGTGGATGTTAACACTCGGTGAAGTAAATTAAAATAGTGCCACTTTACATCCTGGCACTAGACAAACTCCACTCTACATCCTGGCACCAGACAAACTCCACTCTACATCCTGGCACCAGACAAACTCCACTTTACATCCTGGCACCAGACAAACTCCACTCTACATCCTGGCACCAGACAAACTCCACTCTACATCTTGGCACTAGACAAACTCCACTCTACATCCTGGCACCAGACAAACTCCACTCTACATCCTGGCACCAGACAAACTCCACTCTACATCCTGGCACCAGACAAACTCCACTCTACATCCTGGCACCAGACAAACTCCACTCTACATCCTGGCATCAGACAAACTCCACTCTACATCCTGGCACCAGACAAACTCCACTCTACATCCTGGCACCAGACAAACTCCACTCTACATCCTGGCACCAGACAAACTCCACTCTACATCCTGGCACCAGACAAACTCCACTCTACATCCTGGCACCAGACAAACTCCACTCTACATCCTGGCACCAGACAAACTCCACTCTACATCCTGGCACCAGACAAACTCCACTCTACATCCTGGCACCAGACAAACTCCACTCTACATCCTGGCACCAGACAAACTCCACTCTACATCCTGGCACCAGACAAACTTCACTCTACATACTGGCACCAGACAAACTCCACTCTACATCCTGGCACTAGACAAACTCCACTCTACATCTTTCACTATACAATTACGATACTATATATTTATTTGTACATTGTATTAAGCATATAAATTTTATACTATTTGTTATTATACACTGTACCATATACAGCAGTGTGATATACATTAGGGTGGGTAGAATAATACATAGTGTAATATTAGGGTGGTTTATAGCAATACAGTATGTAATTTAACGTTGGGTTTGACTATGGCAGTATATAGTACGGTGTAGACTCGTGTGATGTAAGAGAATAAAGTTTAGATGGAAGCATATTATATTTTTTACGACGTAGAATTGTAATGTATTACTTACTGTTAGTAACTCAGCTTATTGTAGAGTATATTTAGTATACCGATGATACTATGTAGTTTATACTTTAGTTGTTTACGTGGTGGTTTTAGTTACTGCAGCTACATACTATTAACACACATTCCCTTTATTAATGCTACCCCTATCCCCTCCTTTTGATGCTGCTAATCCTGCATAATGCACGGGCATAAGTAGTACTAATCACATACCTGCATTTCCCATATCCCCTCCCTTTGATGCTGCTAATCCTGCATAATGCACGGGCATAAGTAGTACTAATCACATACCTGTATTTCCCATATCCCCTCCTTTTGATGCTGCTAATCCTGCATAATGCACGGGCATAAGTAGTACTAATCACATACCTGCATTTCCCATATCCCCTCCCTTTGATGCTGCTAATCCTGCATAATGCACGGGCATAAGTAGTACTAATCACATACCTGTATTTCCCATATCCCCTCCTTTTGATGCTGCTAATCCTGCATAATGCACGGGCATAAGTAGTACTAATCACATACCTGCATTTCCCATATCCCCTCCCTTTGATGCTGCTAATCCTGCATAATGCACGGGCATAAGTAGTACTAATCACATACCTGCATTTCCCATATCCCCTCCTTTTGATGCTGCTAATCCTGCATAATGCACGGGCATAAGTAGTACTAATCACATACCTGCATTTCCCATATCCCCTCCCTTTGATGCTGCTAATCCTGCATAATGCACGGGCATAAGTAGTACTAATCACATACCTGTATTTCCCATATCCCCTCCTTTTGATGCTGCTAATCCTGCATAATGCACGGGCATAAGTAGTACTAATCACATACCTGCATTTCCCATATCCCCTCCCTTTGATGCTGCTAATCCTATATAATGCACTGGCATAAGTAGTACTAATCACATACCTGCATTTCCCATATCCCCTCCCTTTGATGCTGCTAATCCTGCATAATACACGGGCATAAGTAGTACTAATCACATACCTGCATTTCCCATATCCCCTCCCTTTGATGCTGCTAATCCTGCATAATGCACGGGCATAAGTAGTACTAATCACATACCTGCATTTCCCATAAATATGCTAAATTCCTCTTGATATGCAAATTCTTTTGTCAAGGCGCCCTTTCCCCTCCTTCCAACCCAGATTAAATATACGCTCCAAGCATGGTGCTGTTTCATTCAGACGCTGTCTTCCCGACAGACCTGGTCTTCACCTGAGGACGGCTGCTTGCGTTGTGGCCGAAACGTCGTAAAAATTATATTATCTTTTATTTGTATTATTTCCATTCTACGTGACTTTACCGAAAGAACCAAGAAGATGAATCCCTGCAGTCACGAAAGCTTTAAATCGAAAAATGAATAAAGCTCTCTAACTAGCATTTTACCCCAGTAATTACCCTGTAATCGCGAAATTTGTATGGGATAAGGGTAAAAGGTAAGGTAAAGGTAGGCTCGTTCTTTTTTGACCTTTTACCTTTAACTTACCTGCTAAAGGGTAAAAGGTAGGTTAGCGCGATTGTATTGTGGTAAGGTAAAAGGTAGGGTAAAGTTTCTCTTGTTTTTTTTACCGTTTAACTTTTACCTTACCTTGCCGAGGCCTACCTGTAACAATGTGCCATGCAAGGTGGTCACCCCATCCAATCGTTATCCAGTCTCAATCGTTGCTTAACGTCGCCGAGAGCCGCCAAGATCTGGTACATTAAAGGTCACGTGGTCATAGAAAAGATAGATATCTTAAAAACATATTTCATTATTTCTATTAAAATATATTACTTTCTTTTTTCACAATGCTAATGACTATTGGGCTTTTATGAGGTAAATTATTAATTTAATTCCCAGTGGAAACATACAGATCTGTGCAAACACACTTGTATGGCAACCGACATAATCCTGTGATAATGTATGGTGCTTAATATATTGTTGTGACTTGGGTTAAATGTAACTGTTTAATTACAGGTGGTTATTTGTAACTTCACTGAATAATTTCTCCTATCAAACGTGTAGTGACTAACACAGCAGCTGTCACCAAGATACATGAGCCTTTCACGAGTGATAACATTTGTTGTAAAAATCTATTCAAATAAAAAAACCTATTAAATATTATACTTTTATAGAGTTATTTAAAACGGCCCCAACACGATAAATAAATAACACATAATTGGAGCCAATCACTAAAACTGAATTAGATAATAAAAAAAATGACACAAACATTGAAGATTACATTACAAACAGTACAGAGAGCATGGATGCTGCCAGGGTGTGACGGTTCGCACATTAGACTTGCAGCAGTTCAGAGGTCGCCACTTCGATTTCCCGGCACGGCAGTGGAATGAATGGGCATCTTCCTTAAAATCCCCTGGCCCCTCCCCCCCAAACCCACCCTCCACCCACCCAAACCCACCCCCCTGCCTCTGTCCATCCAGCAATATGTATTTAATGTTATTTATTATCTTATTTTACCAGCTAAAGCCTACTGAGCTATATATCTGTTTTCAAGAAGCGACCTGACCACAAATGATAGCCTAATGAAGTGACTTATTATATGGAAATGTATACTCTTCAAGTCTAAACGCATGTTCATTCGTAATGTGGATGGGAAAAACCGGAGGACCCAGAGAAAAAATCCACGCGACCACGGGGAGAACACGCAAACCCATGACTTCCTGTATACCAGGCGAGGTAGTTAACATCTCCTAGCCACCGTGTACATGGGTGCATTAAAGTTAGGAAATCGGCAGGTTGCGTGTGGCCGAGTAAATTGCGGATCAGTAAAAACACACGTTTTACCACCTTTCATGCATAAATTGTACAGTATGTCAGTTTTTTCAATATCACACTCGTAGCATTGTTAACTGCGTGTTTTCGCATTGTGAATATTATTGTATTGGCAGCAGTAATACTGTTGGCCATGATTCAAATACATATCGTTGTATTTGTATGAAATAATTGTAATCATAAGAGTCTTAATCCTTTTGGCAATAAGTGGCAGAACAATTATAAGGTATAATTGCAGTGAGAATCACAGCTAAGCTTATGGTGTTCATTGTACCATATTACATTTAATTCGTACGTATAAATGTTGTGAAACAAATACGTTTGTTGTTAAAAAATAAAGGGTGTCGTATAATAATACATCTTAAAATCAACATTTTGAAATACATTCAAATGATCTGATTACGTCATTCAACGAAACAAAAAAAATATTGGGATTAAAATAAACAGACGAGGCATCGCGTAAAAGAGCACTGACACATTTTTTTTATTCAACACACTGCCAAAACATCCACTTATTTTCAGACGGAAAATTAGAGCCGCGATACCAATTAAGGGGACAATACGCTGGGAAGAAAGGAAAAAAGGGGGTAATGCAAGCGAGGAAGAAACAATGCAGTGGACAAAAGGTAACACCTGCCATGAATCACCAAACAAAATGGAGAGTAATAACGCTAACAAGATTGGTGTCCCGGGGCTACTTTTGAGTTTTCCCTGAGCGCATTTCCCAATGGGAAGCACACGGTGCAGCATTCTCGTGATAGCCCTGTGGCTGTGCGGTAGTGGGAGGAAATCACTATTCATTACGCTGCATCGCTGTGCTGCTTAAGGAGCGAAGACTTTCAAAGCGTCGGACCCTTTTTGCACACCGCTTTATAGAACGCGTTTTTTGTCCACTGCTGCATTATGGGTAAATAATATTTTGTTCATAAATCGATAATTGTTTGGATTATATTGTCGCATTATACCTAAATGCACCAACTCTGTTCATCCAGCGATACACATGAGCAATCATCGCAGTGAGTCGATCGGCAAGTCGCGTGTGGTGGGGTAAAGTGTGGGTGCTCCTACCTCTTCCAAGACATCTGGCGTGCGTGGAAGAATGGGTCAACATATCCTCCATACGAGCTGTCTCGCTAGCAGAGACCCTTACCTGAGCAGTGGCGCATTTGCAAGGCTGCACCTTTACCCTTTTAATCTTTTATTTTTTATGAAATAGGGCAATGTAGTAGTTGCAAGAACAAATGTAGTTGCAACTGCATTTTTTCCTTCTCAAAACCGTTTACACTATGCATTTGGTAAAAAAGAAAAAAACATTGAAGGTAGTATGGTTTGAGAGTTTGACAATATCATTAATATATAAGTGTAAATTAACATAAAAAGGTTAAATCAGTGCGTGAAATGAAAACGTAACGCATTTCGAGGGAAGCAGGGACAAAAAAACTGGACCATCTCCATGGTATTTGAAACATCTCCACCAAATCATGACATGCAAGCAAAATTGCTCAAATATATATATATTTTACCGACACAGGCCTACTCACCAAAATAAAAAGAAATGTCTACATTATACAATTTTAAAATGCATATAAAAGCCAATACACTTCGTTTTATTGTTACAAAACATTTTGGAGCTCTCTGCAAAACGTAACAGAGGCCGTATCCTTTTATAACGGAGTCAAAAACAATATTGATTCAACCTTCAGGGTGCATTAACAAATGACGGGTGCACATAGCATTGTTGTGTAAGTAATGAATAGGTGGTCAATTTCAGTTTTCGGTGTACGCATTTCTTTTACTTCATAAAATTTACTTAAATAACTGGATTTTATTCAATGAACGAAATAATGATTTTGAGGTCATATTTATCTTTGCAAATAAAAGTGTCTACATTAAATATGGGTCCTTCCTTCCAGTCGTTGCGGAATTGACTGGCGAGAACGAAACAGTCCATCGCCATGTATAGGTACCTGGGGCCATAAGGTCTATAGAGCATTAAATATTATAATTGAGTCTTCAATATTTAACATTTTCATTGTGTTGCTTCATACATCACCAATTTTGTCCAAGAGTTATGGGAATACTCAAAATCGGCCGCACGTATTGTTTTAAATTTGTTATCTTATTTATTGATTTCATTATGTAACACTGTATTATTTGATTTTCTCTACCGAGCATCTGCTACAAATATATATTTTTAAATTCGTATACACCTGCAGATTTTTTTACGATACTGTTTTTATATATGCAATAAAACTGCAGTTGACATCAAAAGGTGCACACAAATCGTATCTGCTTATCTTATATAGTTGTATAATATATAGTGCCTTTTTCTAAGGTGCTTTACAGCAATTATAAACTTGTACATAAGATGATAGTGATTGAGATGAAGAGTAGGGTTATTAAAAGTGGTGGTGTAGTTATGGTGACTGGGGGATAGGTGGGAGTGATTAAGGGGTGGAGGTAATGATAGGAATTAATGTCGTCCTGGTCGTAGCTGGGGGACAGGGGGCAGGGAGTAGCAGTAGGATGGGCGAGGTAGAAGAGGTGGGTGTAAAGGAAGAGCTGACATCTGAGTGTTCAGTTTCAAAGGCTTGAGCGATATTTCACATTATGGCAAGGACTTCTCACAAAATTGGGAGAAGGTCGAAATACAGGCCATTTATTCAAAATTAATTTAAAAAGCATATAGACGTGGCTTAGTCGTGTTGAAAGTACACTATAATTATGGTTCCCTTTGCACTGCATAATAGATTGAATTTGGATAACAGCCTTTAAGTTCAGAGCATGTAGGTATACTGTACCTTAGTCGCACAAGAAAATTGTTTATATATTTCATACAGCGATAAACCGAGTTAATCCTTTCTCAAGATTGCAGCATAGTCTGATGTGGAGTTTCATGTAAATGCACAGTCAGCACAGGATCCCTGCCTCCAAATAAAGCAGTGCATCTTTCACACATGCCTCCCTCCATAACAAAGAAAAAAAAACGCATCCTCGCCTTCCTTGCACATTTACAGGTTGTGGTTTCCTGCAAGCTATGCATGAACATCAGAAAATTGAACCATCAAGCAATGATTATTTTGCTTGGCATATTAGCTTGCAGTGCAATAAAAAAAATGTGTTTGAGAGACCGAGACATTATACTATATTTGTATGTCCACGTTAAAAATAAGCATGTTTTACACAACCAATCAGCCCATGGCTCTCTGGGAGCACAATCAGCAGCATTGTTTCGTAAGAAGCAAACTCTGGAATCGCTGTCATTCAGTGTCCTGTCAGCAGAGTCAGGCTTGCTTGAACCAGTGCTGGTGACCTGCTTAATGTTTATAGACATATTATTCAGGAGTGTTCGAAAGCACTTTTTGGTTATTATTGTCAATTTCATACATATTTTCCCTGAACGAGTTGCATCTCACATGCGCTTAATTGTGTGATTTGTTAAATTCAAAAACATATCCATAAAAATATATATTTATCCTTTAAGCCAGTAGTGAACAGAGCAAGCATTTGCAATTTCATCTTCCTAAATCCCCAGACCTCTGACCACACAGTAGTATAAATGGATACACCACAGGCTATCTGCAGGTTGCGTGTGTTGGGGTAGAGTGTGGGTACCCCCACCTCTTCTAACTTAACTAGCCATTGTGCACCCTCGAAATGAGCTATCTAGAGCCCCTTCTAGTAAAGGCTATTCCACCAACAGTTGCATCTCCTTTTCCTAACTATCGTCTGAGAGTTAGGAAACATAAATATATACCGATCATGAGTTTAATATGTGATGAGCTGCACTGGCTACCTATTAAATACAGGATTGCGTATAAATTATGCTTACTCATCTTCAAGAGTCTCCATCAATCTGCTCCATCCTATTTCGCCGATCAGTGTCTACCGGATTCAACAGACCCAAATTGACTCCGACTACAATCTGCGGCTCGTGGCGACCTCCTGTACCCGCGTGTAAACCTTGTGCGATACGGTCAGCGTAGTTTCGGGATCTCCAGCCCAAAGACCTGGAAAACGCGAACAGCTCACGTTCGGGATCCATCCCTGAGCCTGAGCCAGGTCTGCAACAGACTGAAAACAGTGTTTTGCAAAGAGCCTACTTCAATGTGTGATCTGGACTCATAAGAGTGCACAACAACAAATGTTCTCACTTACTTACCCATGTATCAATATAATTACATGTGTGTTGCTAGAACAAATATTGTGTATCATACAGTATTTCGAAACTGGGAGACGGATTCAAATGTGCGTACTTAACTAATTTAAACTAACCAATGCAAGTATTAATCTGTAAGCAGCAATAACACCCATAGAAATGTCACTTCTAAGGGAAGGGGGGACACATTTGAAAACAAACGCAGGCATCATACTAATATATAAACACCCAGGTCTGTCATTCTGTGACTGAGACTAACGTGGCACGGATTGGCTGAAATGCGTCACGTGACCGCGAGCAAGCAGCCAACCAGAGGTGCGCCCCTCCCAAACATGTACGCCCTCGGATTGGTTGAAGTGCGTCACGTGACCGCGAGCAAGAGACGGGTGAGTGAAAGTGAGGAGACGGCTGAGTGAGAGTGAGGCAGAGCCGTGCTCTGTCCACTGCTGGCCTGGGGGAGAGCCGCCCGATCTTCACTGCTGCCGTGAGGGAGCCAGGCGCGCTCTCTCCACTGCTGCCTTGAGGCAAAGCCGTGCTTGGTCCGCTGCTGCCCTGAGGCAGAGCCGCGCTCTCTCCGCTGCTGCCCTGGGGCAGAGCCGCGCTCTCTCCGCTGCTGCCCTGACGGAGAGGCGTGTTCCGTCTGCTGCTGCCCTGAGGGAGTGCCTCGCTCTCTCCACTGCTGCCGTGAGGGAGCCAGACGCGCTCTCTCCACTGCTGCCCTGAGGCAGAGCCGTGCTCGATCCGCTGCTGCCCTGAGGCAGAGCCGTGCTCTGTCCACTGCTGCCCTGGGGCAGAGCCGCGCTCTCTCCACTGCTGCCCTGGGGCAGAGCCGCGCTCTCTCCGCTGCTGCCCTGACGGAGAGGCGTGTTCCGTCTGCTGCTGCCCTGAGGGAGTGCCTCGCTCTCTCCACTGCTGCCGTGAGGGAGCCAGACGCGCTCTCTCCACTGCTGCCCTGAGGCAGAGCCGTGCTCGATCCGCTGCTGCCCTGAGGCAGAGCCGTGCTCTGTCCACTGCTGCCCTGGGGCAGAGCCGCGCTCTCTCCACTGCTGCCCTGGGGCAGAGCCGCGCTCTCTCCGCTGCTGCCCTGACGGAGAGGCGTGTTCCGTCTGCTGCTGCCCTGAGGGAGTGCCGCGCTCTCTCCACTGCTGCCGTGAGGGAGCCAGACGCGCTCTCTCCGCTGCTGCCCTGGGGCAGAGCCGCGCTCTGTCCACTGCTGCCCTGGGGCAGAGCTGCGCTCTGTCCACTGCTGCCCTGGGGCAGAGCCGCGCTCTGTCCACTGCTGCCCTGGGGCAGAGCCGCGCTCTGTCCACTGCTGCCCTGAGAGAGTGCCGTGCTCTCCACTGATGGCCGCCTGAGGCTCGTTCTCCCGGGGTGCGCTCCGTCGCTTTAAGATGTTCTGTGTTCATATTTTGTTTGTTGCGGTTGCACCCGACTCAAGAGCTGCATGGCTCACAGGGCTATACCTAATCAATTAAACTTGAAACCTAAGACCCCTTAAGAGCTTCCAAATAATCCTAACAGTTCTTAGAAGTTAATGTCAATATCACAACTACAGTTTAGATACATTTTCATTCATTCACATTAAAGTGACATCGCGGGATCGTCAAAAAAGGTTTGTAGAGTGAAAGTTAAGTGAAAGCCGCGTAAAGCCGCTCTTATTCGACTTATTAAACGTCCTCAAGTACAGCGAAGCTGTTCGCGTTGTTTTTTTGTTTTTTAATCGTAATTCACTATCAGCCGTACATCCGATCGTCTCTCAAGCCATTCGGTTAAAAAGCAGTTGAAGGTGAGTTCTTTAAAAATTAAATCTGACAAACAATGCACACGGTTCTAATTACATTAGTACTGTAGTTTTTGGGGTGCTTAAATCCGCTGCTGGATGAAGGCCCACCGCACGCTGTGCGAGTGGATCGTAAGGATTTACTTGCCCAGTTGGTTGGGGGTGTGCCCGCATAACCAATTAGCACCTTTATCCCAGATTAGTGGTTATTAATGGGTAGAACAAATTAAAACACAAGTATGTGAAATATTTCTTTAACATAATACATTTATTGTATTACTTAATTTGAAGTTTTTTTCTGAATACATTTGAGCCTACATTATTTGTATTTTATTGAAGACAATTCTACAGAATGTAGAGAACTGGCTTTTCTCAATTAGGGTGGTTCAGGAGTCATAGAAACTGAGCTGGCACCACAGAGATTTTGAATTTAATTCCAGAATTTACTTGTGATTAAACTGGGCTCTCAAATATAGCGAGTTGATTTGGCTCCACTGGGTAACTTAAAAAATCATGTAACATTTTTGGCTTCACTGAAATTTGGCTAAATTCCAGCTTTGAGAATTAAAAATAAAATATTAGCCAAACTGCCATGTGCTAAACATAGCAGGACATGTGGGATTTCATGTCATGACAAAATGTTTGAATTCAATGAGCTTAAAGATAATAGAATTGGCCACACTTAACTGGACAACATAATACTGTACATTACATTACAATTGTGCTAGCTTCATCCCAATGCTCCTTCTCCTAAGCATAAGAGATGTGGGATCCAATTTAAAAAAAATGTAGTTTTTTTTATTCACGTGTGTTTAATATTATGATTTTTTTCAACCTTCAAATGTAACATGTAATAAATCTATCTAAACATGAGTAGCATTTCAGACCTAAGCAATCCCAAAAAGCGAATGATGTCCACAACAATAAAATAACCTTAGCTGCATTTTATGAACACTGTGATATCAATAAGCTCTAGAAATTACTTCTGTGACAGTCCCTGCACAGGTGTGTTCATCTACAGTTTTCCAGTGCTCAAACATCAAATTGCAGCACACTGTCACAACGGCCATCTCTATGTATACCCCGAATATAGAACCTTTATATTCTGGCACAGAAATTACATTTGCACAATGATTAAAACTGAGATCTAAGCTATGCTGGGCCACCCATAGAATGGCTCCAGCAAGGGTCACTTGTATGTATGTTGAACTTCTTATTATCAAGAGAATTGTCTGCCTCTCTTCTCACTGCTTACTGGAGATAAGCATTAATATATAAAAAAAACCATGTTTTAATAAGGTTATTTGGGTTAGATCGTGTAAATATATAAATCTGTAGTTAAACCTGCCAACTCCCGACACAGCCAATTAGTAAGGTGTGTCACGTACTAATTGGCTGTGTCGGGTGGTGGCCGGTTGAACAACACATTTATATATGTACGTGACCTAACCCCAAAAAAACTGTATTATGGATGATATTGGTCGCGAAGGCATACGTGTTAAAATGTTTTAATAAGGTTTAACTTAAGGTAATACAATCTCAAATCTGTAACCTTTTTGCCCATTTTTACTATTAATATTTTCTAAAATAAAGACAACCCTTAAGTTTATCTAACCATGGAATGCCTAAATTTTCCACGTTGACCCCATGATGTCACCTTTCTAAGGGTGGCCCGGGCACCAAGTCCACTTGCGTGGTTTAAAAACGAGCAATCACACGGGCCTTTATGTGGGTACCAAAAGAGAACAATGAAGATGAGGACGCCCGCTTGTGGGATATAACCAAACAGGACAGAAGGATATAGCATCTGCAGGTGTGATCACACAAGACTGCGACATGTGGAGGCGTTTGGTTCCCCGATGTGTCAATGACATGGAATGGGCACGTTCCTTTTTTAAAACCGTGCCACACATTTGAGCTTTGAGTGATGGGAATCTGGGCTGCAATTCCTTGCCCTGGTTTCAAAACCGGACTTTCTCCCCCACCTACCCCCTTTTTGTGATTATTGACAGCACGTGGTAAGAGTTTTTAGAAGGCTGCAATTTTATATCTCGATGGAAAACTCATTTATTTAGTAATTTTTTGCGCGTGTTTAGTTTGTTGTCCTTCTCACCTCCGATTAGCACGGTTGGCTACATACGATGCATTCACAGATCTCCACCAGTGGTCTCCCTGCAGCACTTAAACATATCAATCTTACGTACAATAATTCCAGATTAATCCCTTCTCAATGAATCATCCTCAAATTAAGAAACCTCTTTATGCAATGTGCAATCCATTTAAATTGACCATTTCTTTTTTCACTGGTCCTTTCTGTTCACCAGACTTCGGAAGGGAGCATTTACTCTGCCTCCATGATTCCCCCCCATCCCCCTGTGATTATTATTGTGAGATGCACCAGCGGTGTTCTGGAGGCAGCTTGCATTCGCTCTCTCAGCATTCTTATTAATCATATTTTGCATTCATCCGTAAATTGCTTGCATATTATGTGTTTGTATTTGTGTGTATTTACGTGCATACATTTATTCACCAATTTTGGTCAGTTTTCTACATACGGAATTTATCATTATAAAAACATTATTGTTTTGTGAAATGCACGGTTGGAATCTATCTAATTTTGTGGATAGTTAAAGGTTACTATAGTACCTGCATATGCATGGATGGGCAAGCCAACAACATGGTATATTTTGCTCCAGTGCAACCCAGTCCAAACATACATAAAAGCTGTTCTGTAGGGCTCCAGCAAGACAGAATAAGGCTATTAGATATATAAATTTATGAGTGAGACAATTGCCTCTGATTTTTTTTTACAAATGTATTGTTATTTGTGAATCATGTCATCCTTAATTAAAATGTACTTTTTTGGTCTGACTGTCAATAGTTTCATTTAAGTGTTTCTCACATCTATCTTTTCAACCCCTTCTCTTCCAAAACATACACAACTTGCTGTGGAAATAGGGTTCCGCAGCTTTTCTGATCATTTTAAGAACAATGCCAAATGCTCTCTCCGAAATTGAAAGCAAATTCATTCCTAGATGATTTATCTTATCTTATCAATTATTATTATTACAATGACCAAACTTCCCCCATTTTGGAAATTAAATTATGGGAGCCTTGGTGATAGTGTGAAGTCTTTGTCTGTTAAAGTACTTCGTCATTATTTTGTTCATGAATGAAACACACTCCTTCTGAAATGGAAAGAGCAACGAGACATATATACTGTTTGCTAAGGACATCCCCGTGTGAGTCTTACAGTTTTTAAACATAAGAATGTAAACTGGTAAACTCACTAACATATTCTTCTCCGTAGTGACTTATCTGAAAAGATCATGTTCTGTTGATCTCGTAAATGCATAACAGATGGCATCCATTACCTGTAAGTGCTTTTAAACCAAATTTACCATCATTTTGTACGATGGCATAATCTTAAGTTAAAAGACGCTAATGTTTAATTTAGTATTTTAAACACTTAGTATGTGCGCCACAGTGTTTTGGAAACAGTTAAATGATTTTATATATTTTTTGTCATCAAAGTACTGATTTAAAAAACTGAAATAAAGTTACAAATGTAATTATATAATTCGCACATTCTACAATTGCCTGCATGCTTCCCAAATGAAATGATTTCCTACCTCTAAAAAAATAACATCCACCAAAGAACAACCACATATAATCGACACGGCTTTAGTGAATACACCCCATAGCAATTAGTGATTATAATCTTGCATTAGAATTTTGGTCAACAATTCACAATGTAACACAAATGTTGTTCCTGGGTACTAAGTGTTATATTTTAAATTGGTTATGCCTAAAAAGTATAGAAATGGATATTATTCCCCACAAACTTTGCTTTGTGACCAGGACTTTATGCGAAGGAATGACACAAATGCACACGTTTTCTCATTGAAAATAGGTACGACTTAAAAAAATATCACTGTCCTGGTCACAAAAGCAAAGTTTGTGGGGAATAATAACTATAGACAGACATATAAGCAGACAGATATCACAAAGATACACAGAGAGAGAACACGTATCGGCACAAAGAGAGAGGGATCGTCTCTGTGACGAGGCCTTAAATATAGAGAGGGGGCGGGGGCGGAGAGAGGGGGCAGAGAAATAATAAGCATGTCAATGAGTGTGAAAATTCCAAAGAGAGGACACAGGCAGAGAGAATTCTAACTTAGCAATCTTTGAAATACGTAATCAACCAGGCTATGCGTTAATTGTGTGTTGACCGACTCTCTGTGTTGCATTACATTACATTTCGATATTTTGCTACGTTATTTAATTTTAGTGTGTCTTTCTCCTAATTTTCAAGCTTGCGTACGTACCACGTCGTCGTCCACTCATTGACATGCTTATTATTTCTCTGCCCCCTCCCTCTCTCCGTCCCCGCCCCCTCTCTATATTTAAGGCCTCGTCACAGAGACGATCCCTCTCTCTTTGTGCCGATACGTGTTCTCTCTCTGTGTATCTTTGTGATATCTGTCTGCTTATATATCTGTCTATAGTTTTCTGGTTAGATTTTTGTTGCTATTTCTTTTATACCTGATGATGATTGCTTGTGTTGCAATCGAAACGTCGTAGTATGCTATTATTTAATCTATTATTTTATCCTTATACGTGACTTTACCGAAAGAACCAAAGAATAATTCCTGCAGTCACGAAAGCTCCAAAATTAAGAATAATAGCCATTTTCTGTACTTTTGAGGCATACGCAATTAGGAAATAACACTTACTACCCAGAAACAGAAAACATGTTGTTACACAGTGCGCAATCATCCTCTTTTTGTTAATTACATTTGTATGCATATTCGAAACACAAATACAGTATCACTTATAATAATACTTCACATACAATGGCAAATATTTACATGTTAAAATTGTCCAGCTCATTATCGTGTAACACAGGCGTCACATTTCACATCTAACAACTTTTAACAGCCGACACGCTTAAGAATAGTAAAACATTTAATTCGTAGAGAGCATGTCCAATGCTGCAAATTACATTTAGAAGTAATACGCGATTTTAGCACAATGTGCTTTACACAGTTTAGAGTAGGCATAAAAGCAGATATATGCAGGTCTTAGCACTGGGTCACAATACATATTGTAATTGGTCACTTTAGAAACAATTCGAATGAGCATGATATTGCCTTGCAAAGGTCAGAATAGTATTATCATAGCAGAAGTTACCATTTTCAATTAGCCCTAAAATCCAGGGTAACCGCTCAAGAATATTTTTTTTTACTAACTACATTGTATTACGTGCATTAAGACATGAGAATATTGGGAGAAAACAGAAGTATAATTTCTTCTTTCAATAATTTCCTTAAAATAAGTCCATTCGAAATGTCTAATTGTAATATAGTGCCCTGTTCGTCAACGTCTCTCAGTCAAGCGTTTTTTTTGTACCTTGTATATGCATTTATTGATTTAATTATAATCTCTAGATACGTCTCAAATACATTGTCTAAAGCACTGGAAGCTAAAAACATTCAACAGTTTTGTTTTAACAATATTTTTTGTAGTGTTTTTAGGTTTGAGCACAACATTAAAATGCATGTTTTCAGTGCAGTGTGCATAATATGGCCTCGGACCTAAAAAACTAGATTAAAAAAACACCACGAGAGAATATTCTATCACTCGCGTTCAACTTATGTAACATGTCATCTCTTGTTACACATACCCTGCTTGTTGTAAATCAACAGTGCAATATTTCAGAATTGTCATCTTCCCTTGATGTGTTGCACATCTATCTCCACGGAAGATGGAATTGTGTTGCTGTTGAAAGTTAACACGGGTACACGTACAACATATGTGCATACATTTTACATGTTTGTATATATTAATACATTAGTGTGCTCTGTTAAGAATTGTTTAAAAACGTTTCAATTGGAAAGACACATCTTGCAAGTCTGATGTGATTGGAGGTATAACCACAGACAGTTGTTGGAAACTACTCTCTATGATGCATGTGAATAGATAAATTGTGTGCACATATCCCAGTATGAATTTGCAATGAAAACCCTCAACAAAAACTCTATAATGATGTGAGAGTAATCATATTTTAATTATGTCATCAGAAAATATTGTTTTTATATTAAATCCATGGTGTTCATAATAGAGGCATAATAAATAATAATGAGCTTTTTAATGGTTATCTTGCAAATACACATTAATAAATAGAAATATAAAAATATACTGTCACCACCAAGCAAAAGTTCGTACTAGTGTACACAAGTGTCATTAATAAACAGTGGAGGATTTTGTTGCAAAGAGATCTCACACGGCCATGTAGACATGTCCTTAACAACACATTACGACGTTTCGATTGCAACACAAGCAATCATCATCAGGCATAAAAGAAATAGCAACAAAAATCTAACTAGAAAAAACTATAGACAGACATACAAGCAGACAGACATCACAACGGCACACAGAGAGAGGAGTAAGCTGACAACGCGGCACGGGCACGCAAGCCTGAAAATTAGGAGGCAGGCACACGAAAATTAAATAACCTAGTAAAATATCGAAATGTGATGTAATACAACACAGAGAGTCGGTTAACACACAACGCATAGCCTGGTTGATTACGTGTTTCAAAATTTGCTAAGTTAGAATTTTAAGTGTGAGCAACAAAAATCTAACTAGAAAACTATAGACAGACATACCAGCAGACAGACATCACAACGGCACACAGAGAGAGGACACAACTAACTTAGCAAATTTTGAAACACGTATTCAACCAGGCTATGCGTTAATTGTGTGTTAACCGACTCTCTGTGTTGTATTACATCACATTTCGATATTTTACTAGGTTATTTAATTTTTCGTGTGCCTGTATCCTAATTTTCAGGCTTGCGCTCCCGTAACGCGTTGTCAGTTTACTTACAATAGAAGTACGTTGGCGCGCAGTCATTGATATGCTTGATTCTCTCCGCCCTCTCCCTCTCCCCGTCCCCACCCCCTCCTCTCTATATTTAAGGGACCGTCACAGAAACGAACCCTCTCTTTGTGCCGATTTGTGTCCTCTCTCTGTGTGCCGTTGTGATGTCTGTCTGCTGGTATGTCTGTCTATAGTTTTCTAGTTAGATTTTTGTTGCTCACACTTAAAATTCTAACTTAGCAAATTTTGAAACACGTAATCAACCAGGCTATGCGTTAATTGTGTGTTAACCGATTCTCTGTGTTGTATTACATCACATTTCGATATTTTACTAGGTTATTTAATTTTTGTGTGCCTGCCTCCTAATTTTCAGGCTTGCGTGCCCGTGCCGCGTTGTCAGCTTACTCCTCTCTCTGTGTGCCGTTGTGATGTCTGTCTGCTTGTATGTCTGTCTATAGTTTTTTCTAGTTAGATTTTTGTTGCTATTTCTTTTATGCCTGATGATGATTGCTTGTGTTGCAATCGAAACGTCGTAATGTGTTATTTTATTTTGAGTTATTATTTTATTTTTAGACGTGACTTAACCGAAAAGAACCAAAGAATAATTCCTGCAGTCACGAAAGCTCCTAAATTAAGAATGTCCTTAACATTGACACGAGTTGAATTTTTAAATGTAACAGCAGTTTGTGTGTGATAAGTTCAAATAGTTCCCAGGAAATTAGAGCACCTTCTGCAAACACCAGATTTACCATCGAAATCCATGCTTACTTGAGAGGTAAGCCAGGTTGTATATACCGCTAGCTGCTTTTTGAAGTCTCTTATCTCTCGAGTACTGGGCCTCACAGTGTAGTTTCACAGAAATCAATATTGCACTTGATGTGTGTTGTGTAGCGAAGTGTTGGGTACTGTACGGTCCAAATTTTTTTGGTTGCTCAGTGTTTGAAATATCAGCAAGGATGCGTCAAATGCTTACGAATTGAGTGAAAAAATAATAACGGTTATTTTTGGTTCAAGTCTTAATAAGTAAACAAAGATTGCAGATAACAATTTACAACCCTTTGTCAATCCACTGCTGGATGATGCCTCTGCATTCCATGTCGGTCATGGGAATTATTTGACCATATCTAACCAGGATGGTCAGTGTGAGGGATTAAAGGAGGAGCCCAGGACCAGTTCAGATGTGCATCAACTGTAACGCCTTAAAACACACTCATGCGGAGGGAGCTGGTAGGAACGTTGGGTTGTTCGGTCAATGGCCAGGGTCAACGGCGGCGTGGTGTATTCCGCAAATATGCCCGACTGTGAGGGTGGGCACAAGCCGGCGTGAGTAGGTTAAACGTTGAGTTTTATAAGGGCACCACGGGGTGACCAGCCCCTCCCCACCAAGCCCCACCTCTCCCACCCCCCACCCAGCCCCACCCTCCCCACCCAGCCCCTCCTCACCCTCCAGCCCCAGCCCCTCCCCACCCTCCCCTCTCAACCTAGCCCCTCCCTCCGACCCAGCCCCTCCCTGCACGACGGACACAATAATCCCCTGTGGGCTGGTGTAACCAGGAGGTTCCTACCAGTAATATATACAGTGATACCTCGGTTCACGAACGCTTCTGTTCACGAACAACTCGGTTCACGAACAGAAAAGTTCATAAAAATATGCTCCGGTTCACGAACTCCGCTTCGGTTCACGAACAGGAGCCGCGGCCATTTTAATGCTATTTTCCAGGCTGCCACATGGTCGTGACTTCCTGTAGGAAGATCGCGGAGAGAAGAAGAGACACAGATAGAAGTACTGTGAGTACTGTGAAGACACTTTCAGTGACTTTTTGCTTTTTGGTGTGCTTTTTAGCACATACAGTACTGTACTGTACTACTGTACTGTACAATACTGTACTTACTGTATTGTACAGTTCACCCGTTTGAGTGCTTACTGAAGTCATCTCAAGCAAGGTTAGTGTTCTCTCTTTATACATTACTATACTGTACAGTACTAATGTGTATTGTAATTTGTTTCATATTTTTGTGCTTCAAAAACCAAAAAAAAAGGTCAGAACGGATTAACCGGATTTACATTGAACCCTATGGGAAAATGTGCCTCGGTTCACGACCAATTCGGTTCGCGACCAGAGTCAGTTCACGAATTAAGTTCGTGAACCGAGGTATCACTGTATATATTTTTATCTCTACAAATATATTTGGCGACGTTTATTTAGCAATGGCCTTTCTTCAAAGCACAAACTTAGCCAATGTATTTATTTTTATTTTTCCAATTCTACTTATTGTGCACCACTGCCAACACAGCATCACCCCATATACAGAAGGTATTGAAGTTGCGACATTCTATTTCAATGCAAAGTGCCAATTGTATTGAGCATTGTATGTCAACTTCCCATTGTAGCTTATTCATGCGGCTGTGAAATTATTTTGATGTGTCATTAAATAAGTATGTGATAGCACAATGATCAACATACACATATGATTCCACTGTGTACTGGTTTGCACACTGGATTTACAATCCGGGTGTTTGCCGGTTTGTTCTCTCAAGTATTTTCAAATGTCCCCACCTCTGTCAATCCAGCAGTGTAAGTGGGCGTGCCACATACAGTCGAATAATTACTATTTTGATGCTCCTCTAATCCTATTAAGTTACAATCACGCTATTCATGTAATGTAAATATAGTGCGTACTATATTATTTGTTTGGGATATTAATTTAAAACTGAATCATGATGCCTATGCACCTGAGAGCAATATGCATTTCATGCACAATAGATCTGCACTGAAGCTCACATGGGAATTTAAATTGGGATGATGAATGCAAATTGAATATTGCGAATAGTGTGCAGTTTATTGTTCTCCAGGCAGTTGAAAACACCTGTGATTTTATGCTGACAGGAAATATGATTTTCTTTCTGCAATAGACCACTGGTACTATGGCTTAGAGATTGTACAATCATTACATTGTATTTTTAAGGTAATCTTTAAAGTAAACTTCTATTGTTGCACCTCCATTACAGTGTTTTGAGATACATTTGCACTAATTCATGGTGTTTTAGTCACCATTTTACATTGTGTCATGTCTATGCTTAAAGTATGAATTATAGTTCTGTATATATTGCATTGTTTTTAAAAGTATATATACAGCAATGCAATCAACACGGATTATATAATATATTTAAAACATTCTAATTTCTCATCCCATGTTTAAACATAAGAGTCCCAAGTAATCTTAAACCGGTATCACTAAAGTATTCATACTCTCAGCTAGTTCATATTTATACAGAGCAGAACAAATAATAAAAAGGAACCCATTTCTCAGGAATTCCTGATCCAGAAAAGCATTCATGAAAGTTAAAGTGTTTCAAACACTTTCGCATTATTTTCACTATGTAAATAATGATATCAATCTACTGCTAGATGAAGATCATGGGGTTGTCTATGCAGATTGGTGTTGGATGAGAGGGAGAGGGTGCGGTGTGCCAGAATCGTTTCAGATGTCACCCGCCACTGATGCTGGCCACGGCCGGTAGTTTAACTTTGGACAACAGGTTCATGGCACATCGCACCAAACCACTGCGCCACTGCCCCCCAGTTTCACTAGCTTTGTGGTCACTAATTGTAAAAACAGGTTCAAACTATATTTACAATTTTCCATTACGCTAGATTTTTTTTTATTCGACACTTTCTATACATTGCATTTTTATGCAATGTTTTGAACAATTGGCCTTCATGATATCCCCTGATATTTCCACGCCAAATAAATTAACAGATATCTTCTAGCGCCAAGACCTGCACGCTGAAAAATATAGGAATCGGTTTGTCGGAGGCGCTATAAAGTCCCCTTTTTATCACGGTTACCAATAACCTCTACGTAGCGAAGATAAGATGGCACGTAATTAACCGCATTTAGTTGCCAGTTAGAAAACAATTCAGTGTCTACCTTCCATTCTAGATGTTTCAATTACAGTCGGATTATTGATCACACATGGATATTGAGTCTTTTAAAGTGGGCAAAAACAATTTTCCCTGCTATTTTATACAATTGCCCTGCTAATGAAATAAGGTTATCAATGTTTGATGGATTTTTTTTTATCAATGGTTCACGCTGCAACTGTGATTGGGTTTTTAAACCAAAACCAGGCTCGTCATTCATGCGCTTTGGTTAATTTGGAGTCCATCCTATTCCTTTGGCACCGCTACCAGTCCCTATGACACTCATAAACTCAATCTGCTCGAACATTTGCCTGCCAAGTAATCTTCAACAATTGGGATTTTTACAGCCTCTTGGGGGAAATTCATCTCAGCCACAATAGGGTCTCATCGGCAAAGAACTATCTGTTGTCGCGTATTTAATGTCCCCAAGGTTTTTTTTGTTCCATTTGCTACATTTTCTCTATACCTTTATAAACAATTCCTGCTCAAACTCCAGATTCTCACTTCTCTTTCCACATAGCTGCACCACTGTAATTGGATACTGCTTCTTCAATTCCATTTGCCTCTGGCACTCGCTCCCTCATCGCATTACCTACACCTCATGCCTCCCATGCTGCAAGGAGTGTATCATCTGTCCAGAGCTATCGTCGCTGCTGTAACTGGGAAAAAGGGGGTACTTGGGCAGTCGTGTGTCATCACTATAATTCGTTCCTAATTGCATTATTTTTTTGCATGATAAATACAAGTACACATATCTGCATATACAGTTACATTGGCACACTGGACTTGATATTCAGATATCGCTTTGTTCGAACTCTCAGAACGTAGTTGTTGAAACAACGGGCAGATATCCTCATACAACTTGCTCTGTCCACCCAGCAGAATAAATGGGTACACCCCAGTCAGTCGGTCGATAGGTCACGTGTGGTTGGGTAAAGTGTGAATGCTCCGATCTCTTCCTAGATGTCTAGCAAGTGTGGAAGAGTAGGCGAAATGCCCTCTCGAGGCACTCTCTAGAGCAGGGGTCGGCAACCTACGGCTCCGGAGCCGCATGCGGCTCTTTACGGGCTGCTTCTTGACGATATGTACGTGAGTACAGTATGTACTCAGATGCATTGCGGCTCTTGAAATACTGAATTTTGTACCGAATTGGAAAGAAATGGCTCTTCTTGTTATTTTGGTTGCCGACCCCTGCTCTAGAGCTACCTCTAGTGAAGACCTTTGCCAGCGGTGACGTGAATAAGCTGCACACTAACGTTATACCGACCTTGACGAACCACATTGGCATGCAGCTCTGGCACTGCAGTTAGCTGTGAATCTAGTAATCTTGGGTAATTTCACAGCCATGACTAACATCAGTTGTGAGCAATATCTGAACCAATACCAGCCATCCCTCCCTTCATCAAACTGCACTGACCAGGATGATTAAACATTGTCAAACAACCCCCATAATCAATAAGGCATTGGGCAGACTTCACCCAGCAGCGGATTGATAAAGGAAAGTAAACTACCATAGTTATTCTTAAGAGCCACATTGGTGGATGTAAATGACCCCTGTAACAGTCACAGCAACAATATCTAAACACTCTATACCTATTTCACATGCCAAGTAAAAAAAGAATGTGGCTCAACAAAGCAATTACAATATGGTCAGATAGCAGAGGCAATGCATGTGTAGTGACATCGGGGATGTCACTGTATGGTGCCGGCCTGAGAGGGCCAGGGCACGCGATGCACTGTCATCGCATACACCCTGTGGGGCGGGTGTAGTACCAGCCCTAGCGGGGCTTGGTGAGCACTGGATAGCGCGGGCACCACGCATAGCGTGTGGTGGGGGCTCCCACGGGGGGGGAGCAAGAGAGTGTCAGCCCAAGGGCAGGGTTGCCCCGGGCCATGGCACTCTGGTTAACCCTGTAAACACGTGATCTAGAGTATCCATAGAGAGGCCCCCAGGTGGGGGGGGGGGCTAGGGGGTGATCACGTGTCAAGGGAGAACTCTTGAGAGGAATTGGGAGGGAGCGAGAAGGCTCCAGAAGGTGGGCGGGGCCAAGGGCGGAGCAGCCCCGACCGTAGGGGGATATAAGGCGGGTCCTTGAGAGGGACCGGGTTCGCTGCATTCTACAAGTTGAAGCTCCACATCCACCAGCTGAAGCACTACATCTCAAGCTGGAAGCTCTACGTTTTCGACGCAAACACGTGGTCGCGGACCCGAGTAGGGACCCGACCCTTCGTAGCAGTAACTCCTCTGTATAAAGTAGTTAGCTGGGTGGTCACCGCCCTAGGCTGTATTTGGTGAAGGGGCAGTTACCCATTGTGTTACGTGTTACAAATCAATGTGTTGCCTCTAAAAGGAACAACGTTTGCGACTCAGGTGGACTCACTACACATGCATTGCATGAGCAAAGTGATATTCATTTTAATAAACCATATCTTAGAGGTGGCCACGTGACCCAGACGTATCGGTTTAACTGTCATATGATGAGCATTACGACTTTTGGCAAAGCGGGAGGGAAAGTGTTGCCCCATTCTATGGACTAGAGGAATACGCTTTGCAGGATCTCAAAGGTGGTACCGTGATATCCAGTTTCATGGGGCCATTCTCTTGCGTGAAGGGTTGCACTGCTCAGCAAAAAATTCGAATGGATAGTTTCACGACGTGACATCAATAGCACACTCGGGATACAATTGGGGGGGGGGGGTGGGTGAATTTTTTTAACATATCTTAAACAGCCAAAATTAGTTATCTCTTTATGTGTGCTTAATAGATTATAATGGACATCTGTGAAAATACTGGGACATCTGTGAAAAAGAGCTTTGCAGCTCATCGGATTCTGATTCCATAAACTTGCAATTAGATATGAAAAGGAATCTGTAGCAATACCCATAATTATATGGACATTACTGCCTATGGATCAGCTACATCAGAACATCAACCTGACTACAGGGGCCCTTATTAAGTGTGCAGTGACAAGCATTTTTTAAATGTAAACTCTTTTCAATGCGTGCCACGCACAGCAATCACATAACAACATTGAGCTCAGAGTATGTTCAATACATAATGCATATTCAGAAAGCAATCCAATGCTTTATGCCTACAAGGCCTTGGTGACATCAAATTAAACTTCACATTCAGTTAGATTGACTTTCATTCAAAGTGATCGCGTAGTTTTCTGTTCATGCTTCGTGTCATCAGGAAAAAATCTGTAAAAACTTAACTTTTAAAATATGCTGACTATCTGGATTAACTTTCTTGTCACAAATATGAAAGTTATTATTTTTGCATCAAATATTTAATATCATAAAAATTCTGGGGGGAAAAACTTCGAAGATCATCAAAGGTAGCATTCAGTAGGAAATGCAATTAGAGAACATGGCACTCAATGTTCACTTATACAAAAAGCATATAAACATTTTATGGTGAGGGCAGTTGAATATGTGCAGGTCTGTGAGTAAAATATTTACCATATTAGTTACTGGTGTCTGTAAACAAACTCTACCTGCAATAAATTCCCCCTTTATACATCATGGCCTTTAGTGTTCTAATACATTCAAAGCAGTGTCTACAGTAAATAAACATTTTAGTCAGATGCTTCTAAGGATGTCATTAACTTTATGCATGCAATTTTATTTTTGAAAAAAATAAGACTTGACACAAATCACGATGCAAAGCTACCACTAATCTTTTAATGGTAACTGCAACATTTGGCTCTTCTGAAATCGAAATGAAAAACTCACAATGAGATAACTGTTAGCTAAAGAGTGTACTATGAAAATGTGTTGCGTCTGCAAAATTGTATGACTCACACAAGCATTATATTTGGGACAACCTAAGCCATGCCATATATTATCACAAGATAAATTGCATAATTATAGCATTGTAGCAGTATTAGTACTGCAAAAATTATATTTTCCAATACGTATCATCATTAATAGAACGTCTCAATGCAAAAAAAACACAAATTCACTACCTGACACAGTATGCATTAACACGAAAGGAATATTAAATATCAATTATCAAAAAATGCTCATAAGCTGACTATTATTATCTGGAATGTATTAATCTAGATTTGAAGTTTCGGGCGCCCGAAACGTCGTGATCGGGTGCCCGAAACGTCGTGATTTAATTTATTGTATTAATTGCACCATACTTTTTCTCTGATGACTTCTTAATGGAATGATGTATGCATGCTTGAAATTGTGCTATTATGTCTGGATGTATTTTAAACATAGTGTTTGCAGTGATAAAAAAAAAACAATGATTCAAAGTTTTTAACCAGTGCGTATTTACCTTATATGGCATATAGATAATAAACATGGATAATTTGACAAAACATTCAACAAAAGCTGATAGATACGTGCTTTGAATTACATTGAGAGACAGCGAGAGGAACACATGGATTAGAGAAAGTAAGTGGGCTTAAGCAAGACATGTCAGGAGAAGAATGATGGCTAGTGATCGAGACTCACAGCGTCGTGGCAGCCAAGGGTGGGAAAACAGGCCTGAGAGGAAAACCACCACGGAGATGGAGTGACAAAATCAGCTTGTGAGCAGGGGCGAGGTGAATTATTACATCACAAGGAACTCAGCAATGGCATGGGGAGGCTTTCATCCAGAAGTGTATTGATCATAGCTACAATCCCGCAGCCCATGGTGATCTGCTGTACCCGCATGTCAACCTTGCGTGATACGGCCAGCACAGTTTCGGGGTCGCCGGCCCGAAGACCTGGAACGAGTTACCAGCTCATGTTTTGGGATCCATCCCTGAGCGTGAGCCAGTTTCGAAAAAGACTTAAAACAGTGTTGTTCCAAATATCGTACTACGTGTGATTAGTGCGCATTCACAACAGACTGGACTGATAAGAGTGAGCGATAAGACACGCTCAGACTTACTTACTATGGCTGATGATTATGACGATGGTTACCTATTATGGACACCTGCCAACAGCATACGGTACGAACATAGCCAAAGAGTCCTCGGAGTTGACTTTCTTGGAAAAGTTTTGCTTCCACCACTATTTGCATGTGGTGGCGCGTGTGTGTGTCATCGTAGACAGAAGGTGAGTAGTGGCATGGATTGAGGGAGTAAATTGCATTTTGTGATGAGGTGTAAGGAGTTGTGTGATAGAACTCATAGAATGAATGCCATAAATATAAATCATAGTCTAAAAATAATGAGGAGTTTGGAAATCACAGTTTAGTTAAGCACATTGATACCTCATATACTATAACAACATCAGATTAGTTTAATATTAGGAGCTGAATGATATGCACTAGGGTTTCCAGAAGACATTTTCACTATATGTTGCAATATTAATTTTCACGATAAGTCGATTATGATATCATCTTCCCATGCATTTAAGTTTATGATAGAACTGTTAATGTGCTTTGCTGCACTTCCAGAATGAATAAAGATTACTTAACCGCTACTAAAATGTAGTGCACTCAACAAAGGCCTGCTGCAATAATCTCTCATCATAATGAACCATGAAATCAACTTCGAAAATGATGACCAATGCCAACACAAATGGGTCAACGCTGCTGTCAGTTGGACAAATGTGTTCAAATTTATGTTGATGGTGATCTGAAGGAAAGAGGACCACAGTGCACTTCTTCAGGAAATGCTAATCGTTTATTGGATGTGTACACATGGCTGTGTGCGTTTTTCACGTGTTTACATCTTGTTTGAATATGGCACCGTATATTTGGGGCGAACAAAAAAATATTGAGCAAATCACGAAATTAATTAACAGCTACAGTATTCATTTCCCACTTTAATTATTTCATTTGTTATTCATAGCTACTTTGTAAGGGAATACATTTGCAAATTAAAATTACCAACGATAACCAGAATATTTTGCAGTACGGCAGATACGATTATCGTGGTTTTTGTATCTTACGATGTACCGTCGTGTTGCCATATTGTGGCTAGCCGAGTGTGCACTGGGAATTGGTTGATCGGGAGGACTGCAATAATGAAAATAAGATTAAAAAGAAAAGACAACGTTCATGCAGGATTTTGAAGGGGAAGGCAAATAGCGCGTAATAGAATGAACAAGCAGCCACCCATTAATGATAGATTAATAATTCAAGACGTGAGGAGCATTACGGTGGGGGTGCGGGTTATGTAAATAGAGACAAGGTGCCCAATTTTCTCTGGACAAGGAGTGTTTGTGCTGATATTTTAGTAAGCGAGGGACCCAGAGGAGGGGGGAATGCGGGTAATGATTAATGAGAAATCACACTTGCGAAGAAGGGGTCACTCGAGGATAACGATATGCTCTGAGAAGTGCAGCGGCGATTGCACTGATCAGCTATCATCAAGAGATCTGCGAGCTCCGCGTGAGGGACACAGAAGATGGGTGAGAGAGGTGGCATTTTTAGAGGTGGGTGCTTGTAGAGTGGTGGTAACCACCACCACTGGTAACCACCACCACCACCACTCTACAGCAGTCGAGCAAGTGGCTCACAATATAAAGGCTTTAAGTTCAAATCCTTAGTTCAGCGTCGATTGAGCCCATCATCTGTCCAGAGGCAACAAAAGTGAAGTAGTACCACTTTGTGGGAAGTCAACAGTTGTTGTCCTATGCCCCCGTCAGAGGAATGTGGAATATCTACCACTATCTTCCACAGCTCTAAGACTTTGAAGAGTGGGGCACATGAGAACACTGCTAAGATGGGTTAGACACAGCTGGACGGATAACCGTGATGGGAGATATAACAGGCGTTTCGACACACAGTGAGGCGCATAATGAAACGTTTGTGCACAGCAGTTGAATAATTCGATCGAGTAATCGGTGTAACTATGCTTATAACACAAGTCGTGTGTCAGTCGCGGAACTAATGTGAGCAATGTGTTGTACAGAGCTGACGAAAGGGCAGATCTTGACTTGTAGAAACCAGGCGCCTATAGGAATGATGATATTCTAAATATGGTATGACCTTTGATGCAAATATTAAAAAAGCAACTGCTGTGACCTGACCTAAACCTACATTGTGCTGCAATTAATTAGAGGGCAACATACGTTTTTTACTGCTCACATATCTGACAGGAACTAGTTTCAGAGCTTAGTGGGCAAAGCCTGATACGCCTGAAGGTTATTCATATGTAATGTAACTTTCATTCTTTGGGTAAATCAATGAGATCAAAGTGACTGGTTAGTCGAGGTCAAAGACTCAAAGTTTCAGGTCACTCATGCCATGCTTCTTTCATTAAGGATTGTAGTTCAGGACAAGAAACACCCTGTAAACACTGAAAGCTGGTATATAAGCACACCTTATATAAGCACGGGATGCTGCCATGGATGTGTAATATTGTAAATTACGGCGGGAGACCACCTGACGGGTAGCACACTTTATTAACACTTTCCTTAGCCACAATAACACGTGTGGTCACTACAGCTCACGCTACACGTTCCACCCGGCTACACACACACGGGCTCTCCAGCCCCGTAGCTTCCAGGGGAACTTACAGACCCACCCCAGCTTGGGAATGGATCACGACCCCTGGGTCCCGCAGCCCGGCCCTCACACGGACGTCCGGCCGCGGGTCCCACGGTCCCGCCTCTGAGCCACACAGGGTCCCGGCCCTTACAAGGACAGCGGGGCTAGGGGTCTCAGGGCCCTATCTCTTCCTCCTCCGTCTTCCGTCTTCACTGGTTACCAACTCCCCGAGCGCCCGCGCGCATCCCCTTTTATAGTCCTCCGCTCCCGAGGGGGCGGAGCCTATGCGGACCGCGATGTGAGCACCCACTCTAGTTGACCAATCACCACGCGCTGCCACACGATCCCTTTTGCCAGCGCGTATCACCACCACATAACCAATCACCCCGCGCTGCCACACGATCCCTCACTGTCAGCGCGCGTCACCAATACACAGCCAATCACCACGCGCTGCCACACGATCCCTACTGCCAGGGCGTATCACCACTACATCACCCCCTCCCACATAGCTCGCAGCCGGCCCGGCTGCCAAAAAAGAAAAAACCCCACTCCCCAAGTGTGCCCCGTAACATAACCATAATGCAACACAACAACACAACACAACAACGACGTTAACCAGTAACAACATCGAACTATGTACAAACCGACGAGTAACACAATAAAAGTTATTTTGAAAAGACCGACGTGTCCAGTGTCTCCTCGACTCCCGATCTCCCTTCCGCTTGCTCCCTGAACGGAACGATAGAGCGGTCGAACGGACGGGGAACGCCGTGACGAGACGCTCCGGCCGACTCGTACCACACCTCCACCTCATTTATTGGGTCAGGAAAAGTGGCGCGATCTAGCGCGAGTCCGCCTGGCTGGTCCGTCGTACGGGGCGGGACGCTGTCGACCATCCGGTGGCTCCGGCAGCCCAGGAAGGCATGGTTCGGGCCTGGAAGAACCGGCCGTGCCGCGGGGATCCGGTCGCCGGTGGTCGGCAGCCGTCAGTTCCGAGACACCTGGGAGCGGATCAGGCGAAAACATGTGAGGATCAGGCGGAGACATTTCCCTCCCCGGGTCGTCGGTCACATCACATGCTCGGTCCTCACGACATAAAGGAAGGCCATATGGTGGCGAGAACGGTTTCAGCCGGGAGGGGTGAACGTACCACCGGCGCTTTCCCAATTTTATCTGAACACACTGGGGGCGTGCAACCCGCACGACCTCCATGGGTCCCCGCCATGGTCTCAATAGTTTAGGCGACGTAGCCAATGGTGCATGAGGGCAGTGCAGCCAGGCCCTATCGCCCGGTTTCCAATCGTGCACTGACACCTTCCGTGCACGCAAGCGCTCGTTGGCGATTTGGCGAGACCTTGAATTTAGCCGTGCGGCCTCCCGTGCCTCGGCCAGTTTTGCAATGTTAAATTTAATATGGTCGGCCAACTTGGAATTAGGCCGTGGCACGGAAAGGCCCAGCTGAGTCTCCATGGGCGGATCGGCCTCCCGACCGTACATCAGATAAAATGGGGAAAATCCCGTAGCTGCATGGGGGGCCATCCTGTATGCGGCGAGGACCCCCGGGACCTGCAAGTCCCAGTCAACCTGTGCCTCGCACACCTGCTGGCACAACATGGAAGTTAAAGTTCTGTGGAGTCGCTCCACCATCCCGTCAGTCTGTGGGTGGTACGGGGAGGTACGCACCTTTTTTGTACCCAAAAGGTCGCACACCTCATGCAGCAATTTGCTCGAAAAATTCTTCCCCTGGTCGGTCAGCAAGCGTTCGGGAGCCCCCTTGTCCAAGACGTAGCCCTGGACAAAGGCGTCCACCACGGCCGCCGCCGACTGGTTGGCGAGTGGCCACGCCATAGGCCATCGAGTAAAGTATTCCTCACCAACCAACAGGTACTTGTTACCCCTAGGCGTGACAGGAAAAGGCCCCAAAATATCCAGCGCAACGAGCTCGTTAGTGCGCGAGACCTGAATGGACTGCAGCGGTGGATTTGGCGCAACGGGCGGCAGTTTCCGTTTCGCGCAATCCACACACCGCTTCAGTATATTGACCACATCGCTCCCCATCCCCGGCCAATAATAGTCACGCTGGAGCAGAGCGAGCGTTTTGTTTACTCCCAGATGCAAGAGGCGTTCGTGTGCGGCCAGAACAACTTTGGCCCGCATAGCGGAAGGCACAACGAGTGCGTGCCGCCGGGACATATTGTCCCATCTCATTAGCAGGCCCTGCTTAAGCAGCCAGGAGCCAGCTCGCTTCTGACCTTCCTCGGGACCCCCCGCCCTGCGACGCAACACGAGCAGGGAGCTGTCAGCCATCTGGAGTCGGCCCCACTCAACGAGAGACAGTGAGAGTAGCGAGTCCCCGCCCGCAGGAGTAGCGGGAACGTCAACCAACGGTGCATTCGCGGCCGCGACCAACTCACCCTCGGGTACAGCACCATGCGGTTTACAGCACGTCGACCCCATCAAGCACGCACATTCGGGACAAGGCGACAACCGCGACAGGGCATTCGCGTTGGTGTGGCGCAACCCCTTACGGTAAGTGGTCGTAAATTGATAGTCCTGGAGGACCTCCAACCACCATGATAACTGGCCCGAGGGTTGGGCGACCCTCGTGCCCAATGCGTACTGAAGCGCCGCGTGGTCCGTACGGACCGTAAAATGACGGCCATAGAGATAAGGTCTAAACTGCTGCACAAAAAAAACAATAGCCAGCAACTCGCAACGAGTCAGGCAGTAGCGCTGTTCTGCTGGCGATAAAACCCTTCTACCATAGGCGACCACCCGTTCGACTCCCCCAACGACCTGTGAGAGCACCCCCCCAATGCCCGTGTTACTAGCATCAGTATCCAGCAAGAAGGGTCTCGTAAAATCAGGGTAACATAAGGGCGGGGCACCCACCAAGGCGTCCCGAAGGGAGCAGAACGCGGCCTCCTCCTCTGGCCCCCATCGAAACCTGACCCCTTTGGCTGTCAGAGCATGCAAGGGTTTGGCAATGGTGGCGAAATGCTCAACGAATCGGCGGTAGTAGGAAGCAAATCCAATGAAACTGCGGACCTCAGAAACCGACGTGGGCGTCGGCCATGAACTGACACAGTTCGTCTTCGCGGGATCGGTGGAGATCCCCGAAGAGTCGACAACGTGGCCCAAGTACCTTACGGATTTCCAAAGCAGGTGGCATTTAGCCGGTTTAAACTTCAACTTAACCGATCGCATCCGCAAGAACACCCCCCTTAATCGCTGGAGGTGTTCCTCGAAAGTTCTACTGAAAACAATGACATCGTCAAGGTAAATCAAACAAGTATCCCATTGCAGACCTGAAAAAACCAATTCCATAAGGCGCTGAAACGTCGCGGGAGCGGAGTGGAGTCCCATGGGCAAGCGATTAAACTGGAACAGGCCCCCTGGGGTCCGGAATGCGGTCTTAGGTTTAGACTCATCGTCGAGTGGTAGTTGCCAGAATCCCGACAGTAAGTCAAGTGTAGAAAAATACCGCGCCCCGGATAATGCGTCCAGAGACTCATCTATTCTGGGGAGCGGATACGCGTCAGCCACGGAGATTTTATTAAGGCGACGGAAATCTACACAAAAACGCAAGGACCCGTCTTGCTTCTTAACCAGAACGATAGGTGCTCCCCACGGACTGGATGAGGGTGAGATGATGTCGGCAGTCAGCATGTCATTGACGGCCGATTGAACGTGTTCCTTCTCGGCAGGACTCGGCCGGAAGGGATTCTGCTGGACTGGTGCAGCATCACCTGTTTCAATGTGGTGGCGTAACAGGTCCGTGCACCCAATATCATATTTGTGCTTGCTGAACACATCGGAGAATTCGATCAGCAGAGCGCGCAGCGCACCCAATTGCACCCTCGACAAATCACTGGAGCCCGCACACAGCGAGTCCACCCATTCAAGGTCCTTATCTGATTGAATTTTCTGCGCCGGGACGGGATCAACATGCGCAATAAGCCGCTCTTCCGCAGGGACCCGTGCCGCGTGAGCAAGCACGGTGCCCTGCGGAATAACGGCCGGCCGCGAACCAGCGTTTAAAACCATAACGAACGGGTCCCCGTCAGCCCGAACCAACGTTTCAGCCACCGCCAAATCCAGACCCCCGACAGCTCTATTCGACGGACCCAAAAGCACGCCTTGTCCCGCAGTCTCCCCACCCAATGGCTTCCGCAACCGGAGGGGTACCAACATCTGCGAACCCGGGGGCACGTGCACCGTATGGGTCGCTAGCGCTTGGATCGTCGCACAAGCCGTCCGCATTTCAGTAGGGTTAGACAAAAAGGAAATACGGCGACCCGATGGCAGCTCAATACAACCTTGATCAACCAGAATTTTAATGGGCATCTTAGCCAAAAAGTCTGTACCCAACAGACAAGGAACCGCTAGGGAAGAGGAGACCAAAACAGGTCCCGCCAATTTAATATCCCCTATGCAAATGCTCGCCCGAATCTGACCGACAATGCCCAATGAGCCCCCATTTGCCGCGTAACATGGCACGTCCACCGGGAGCAGAGGTCGACATTGGACGGGGAGAATGTTATAAATGAGATCAGAAATGATAGTCGCCGACGCTCCCGTGTCCACCAACACCCTGACCTCGATACCATCTATGAATCCCGTAACGACAAACGAGCCGGCCGACGCAGCCACTATCCTGTGGCCCAACTCGGACCATTTAATTTCCCCCGGGCCCCGTACGAACCCCCCTTTCCAAATCGAATCCCCGGCCCCCAATCGCACATCCTCCGCCGCACAGCGGCGGCCCATGTGTGTCGTGTATGTAGGCCGAGCATGTGAAGTGCCGCGACTTGCCGGGGGTAGTTGGGACGACTTGGGGCCTTGGTCGTCATCCAGCCGAGGTCCCATGGTGCGCTGACGTGGAGCGCGGCACCCGGACGCCACGTGGCCCCGAAGGCCGCAGTTGTAGCACGTGACGAGGGACGTCGGAGGGTTCGGTTGCTCCAGCTTGCGGGTCGATCGCAGAGGCGAACGACCCCCCGACCTCCAATCCCCTGGTCGTGCTGCAGCGAACGCATCCTCCCGTGGGCGAATGACTTGGGGCTCGGTGTCCACCGGGGCCAGAGCTGAGACCGCTGCAGAAGCACAGACGACCACTTGTTTCCGCTTCAGGACCTCGTGCGCCTGGATGCTCGTCGCAACACGCAACGAACATATGTCGACCTCGTCGGCTGTGTTGATGGGGACCCCCAGGTTCTGAGCCAACTTCAGCAGTTGTTCCAAAACCATAGCGTTCTGCCCCTCCTCGTCCATACGAGGGAACGCGGCGTCCGCGAGAGCCAACAACGCCGTGCGGTAGGCGAGCGCGGTCTCCGTGTCCGCCTTCCGTCGCTCGTAAAATTGGTGGCGGCAGGCCGAAGGTGGTCCGTACACCTTGGCCATGAGGCCCAGCGCGGCCTTGAGCGTGGAGCGGGCCGATCTCGAGACGGACCTGAAGGCCGCGAGCACGTTGTCGTCCAGCATCGCAGGCAGTGCCCGCACCCGCCGTAGCGTCGGACCAGGCCGACATCTCTTGATGGGCGAGAAATCTTCGCTGGAATGCGCCCCAGTCACCCCCTTCCGCCTTGAAAGCCGTCAACGCGGGAAGACGCTGCTGGAAAATAATGTCGTCCTCCTCCTCGTGTTTTTCCCGCGCCGCACCGTCGATAGGAGAAATGGCGGCCCCTATGACGGGTGGCTGATGGCGGCCCGTAGCGCACGCTGATGACGTGAGCGGCAGAGATTGGAGGACCCCCGCCACGTGTTGCTCGCGATTCCCGCCAATAGACGGCCGCTCGGTAGAAATGGCGGGATTTTCAAAGTCATTCGTGTGAAGCACATTTTGGCGGGAATCTGCAACGCGACCCCTTTCGATGTCCGTCGACGTTCTCCCTCCTCCGGACGTGGTGATCTCCGCTAGGATGGACGCCGCGGCGAGTAGCAGCTCTGCCAGGCGGGAGTGCGCGTCGCGGAATCCGACATCGGACCCCAGCGGCTCGTTGGGCGCCCATGAAGGGTCCTGTGGCGCCGGCATCTCCTCCTCTTCTCCCCCCAATGCCTGCTGGCCCGAGTCGTCGTGGTTTTCCTCCCGGTCACGCTCGTGAGTCCGATGAGTCTTCCTGGTATCCATGGCTGGAAGACTGTTTCACTTCTGACACCAGTTGTAATATTGTAAATTACGACGGGAGACCACTTGATGGGTAGCACACTTTATTAACACTTTCCTTAGCCACAATAACACGTCTGGTCACTACAGCTCACGCTACACGTTCCACCCGGCTACACACACACGGGCTCTCCAGCCCCGTAGCTTCCAGGGGAACTTACAGACCCACCCCAGCTTGGGTATGGATCACGACCCCTGGGTCCCGCAGCCCGGCCCTCACACGGACGTCCGGCCGCGGGTCCCACGGTCCCGCCTCTGAGCCACACAGGGTCCTGGCCCTTACAAGGACAGCGGGGCTAGGGGTCTCAGGGCCCTATCTCTTCCTCCTCCATCTTCCGTCTTCACTGGTTACCAACTCCCCAAGCGCCCGCGCGCATCCCCTTTTATAGTCCTCCGCTCCCGAGGGGGCAGAGCCTATGCGGACCGCGATGTGAGCACCCACTCTAGTTGACCAATCACCACGCGCTGCCACACGATCCCTTTTGCCAGCGCGTGTCACCACCACATAACCAATCACCCCGCGCTGCCACACGATCCCTCACTGTCAGCGCGCGTCACCAATACACAGCCAATCACCACGTGCTGCCACACGATCCCTACTGCCAGCGCGCATCACCACTACAGATGCAATGGATACTGGTTGCTGGTTCTATCTCCCGGCGTGGCAGTTGAAACGATCGTGCATGTTTCATATTACAGGGCTGCATATTTACCTGATATAAGCACAGTTCCTATATAAGCAACACATTATACTGGTGGGGGAGGAGGTGAAGGGCAACTTCTGATACAAGCACGCCGGCAATATAAGCACGTACGCTTTTATCTAGCTACTAATATAATGCAAAACATTTACAGAAGCAGGTTGCACTGAGAGCTGATTAATGCATAGAATTGGGGGAAAGGCCCGCATACACTTGTTCACCTTTTATTGAGTCAGAGCTCTGCTATCCTTGTCTTCTCCGCCCAGCCCCACGAGTTCGGGGCTGGACAGTCAGGAGCTTGCACACCACACTGCATCAGCCGGCTGTCGGCGCTTATTTTAGTGGCTGTTGGATGGTTGGTAGGTCACCAAGGGTTGCCTCAACAGGGGGACTAATCTCAACAAGGTTCAAGCCAGATTATAGTGCATCTCGTTAAGATAATTATAAAGGCACTGCAACTTTATGTTAAGAGACTGTCCCAATGTACATACAAAGTGCATAATCAGTCTATATGCAATCATGTAATGGAATAGTACCCGAGCTGCCAGTAGCCATTTGGAAGTGATTTAGAGCTTCCATTGCATAGGGCACACAGGGGCAAAGAGGAATGGGAAGTACTGCATGCAATTTCACATTGTACGGCCACAAAATGACCTGAAGGGAAAGTCAAAGTAGCATAGAGGCTCCAATTTAGAGTTTCCCTACAGCGCTACCCATTTATTTTTAAAATTGTTCCATACCAAATGACTTTTGGTGGAGTTCGTTTAAAAGTGGCGTATGCCTTTGTATATTGAGTATTTTAGAAAATGTCTTAAATGAGCTATCACATTCTCATTAACAATATGGATCCAGAATGGTTTTTTCGTCCGATAAATACTTTTATATTGTATTAATATACTTGTTAACTTATTTAAATTGCTTTTATTTTTCCTCTTTTGCAGTATTTGTTTTGCCTCTACAGACTTTGCATATATTGTATCTTTTTTCCAATTACAGTAATTTATGGTGTACTTTGCATCATGTAAGGGCATGCCAACACAACCCTAATCCTAGCTGCCAAGGGAGGCAAGACCATGTGTCTAGCATTAAATTATGCTTGTCACCTAACTTTACTTCATTTATGCTATTGATTTCTTTTTGCACTTATGGCATGTGTAGCAAGGTACTCTACACTTGGCTGAGTCACAGCTGAGCGGCTGAGCCACATTCCCAACTGAGCTGCAGTTGCAGCCCTGTGCTGCTGCTCGACTTTAGGAGCAGCCAAACTGCGGTTCCCGGGCAATTCAAGTGCGGCTCACTTAGAGACGTAGACAATTATTTACGGTTTATTATAATTTATTTAATAACCGGTAAAATCTGCGGAAGCGGCTCAGGGCACTTACCCCTTTAAGTGAAGCCAGATTACGAGCAATCCCAGGGAACTCCCATAGATTTCTAAATTCAAACCGCTTCGGTTAAGTGAACTGGTTGCGTGAGTGGCCCTCGTGACAACCGTACATGGTCCACATGTGCCCTGGATTTTTCCCTATCGCTAGCGCGGTAGAGACACATTTTAGCACGTTCTATATGAGCACTTAATTTTGTGTCTCATGGCACTCGGCAGAGGTGTGGACTCGAGTCATGTGACTTGGACTCGAGTCAGACTCGAGTCATGAATTTGATGACTTCAGACTCGACTCGACAAAATGTACAAAGACTTGCAACTCGACTTGGACTTTAACATCAATGACTCGTGACTTCACTTGGACTTGCGCCTTTTGACTCGAGAAGACTTGCTACTTCCCATGAAAACTGGGGGAAAAAATGTTCACACGGCCGCGCCGCTCTCAGTTTATCTGCATCTGTGAAAAAAATGTGCATCACCTGTATGCATGCAGAGAGCACGCGCGCTGCCTGCACGACATCCAATCACTGTAGTCCCACGTTGTTTTGATTGGACAGCATCTAAGCAGGCACATTGCAAGACAACCAATGAAGCGCAACAAGCAACAACGCGCCAGTTGGCAAAATGATACCGAAGATAGTTTCGTTTGGCTATAAAAATTACGATGTAGTCGACAAAAAACGAGTTGCAATTTGCAAAACATGCGGGTCGAAGATTACAGACGGTGCTGCCACAACGTCTAACTTTGTTCGACACCTGAAGTTGCACAAAGAAAGGTAAGTTTTGAACGAATGCTAAGCACCTTATCGGATGTACCGTAACTTACTAGCTGCTGCATATTTACTGTATCAACGAGACAGTAAACGCACGTCTCCCTTGCTGGTTAATGCTTACAAAAATAGGGATTTTTGAACCCCGATTATATGAGGTACATAAGTGTAGCACACTCAGATGGAAAACCTCTTCAACATCATGTCAACGTCCGTTTTAAAGTATCATTTCTACCTTGCTGCTAGACGGATAAACACAAATGTATATCTCAGTCTCTCCAACACACATGAGACAAAAACAGGCCTTCCAGTTTTACTCTTTCAATCGTTCAGTTTCAGAGTGGCTGGTGTGCTGCCTCATTGAGGTCGTTTATGTAATTTTGGTTAATCACAACTAAGCTGAACTGTCGCTGAAGACATAAACTATCACAATTAAACAATGAATGAGGCAGCAGTAGACCTGCAATTGCTGTGTGATGCAGCAAGGCACCATGGAATCTGGTGTGCAGGAGAGAGTGAACTGTAAAGCAGGGGTTCCCAAACTTTACCATGACAAGACCCCCCATATACCAGTAGATTCCAGCCAAGGCCCCCCTGACATGGGCCGTACCACACTCTTTTTTCTGTGCACCTCCTTTCACAACTCGATGGAGTTGGTGCATCCCTAAACCCATCCAAGTACAACAGGAAACATAGTAAGACATATACACTGTAAAGAGGAAAATGATGACACAGTCACAGAAGATCCACCATTAGCCTTCCCTTTTCATATCATGCCCAAACAGCAGGCAGCGCATGGACATAGCGTGCTACCGTAGTCTAGGTCTGTGAGGCAGCGCACCACTGGGATATATACAGTATATAATAAAATAATAACGATTATAGTAGTAATGTTCAGAGATGCAATAGATTATTATAGTGCAGTTCTTAACTAATGGGGATATTGTTTAGCTTATTTTTGGTTTAATTTGGTTTATTTTACTTATTTAATTTATTCAATTATTTTGTTTTGCTATACTTTTCATGCCAACTTGCCATGGCCCCCCTAGCACCCCCTCGCGGCACCCAGGGGTCCCCGTCCCCACTTTGAAAACCACTGCTATAAAGCATATGACTTCAGTTTCTTGAGGGAAAGGGCTTTCTTATGACTTTTGAAGCAGTGAAAATATTCTTAATATTGCATACACTGAAACTGAAATGTATTATCGTATACCGTAGTGTACAATAGACAATGAATATTAACACAACAACATTGATATGAGTAAAGAGTAGTTTCAAATACAACATGTGTGGCTATAAGGGATTTTCTGACATCTGTTTCATATTCTTTTCTGTTACAGGTATGAAGAATACCAGATGAACAAAAGCATCGTAGATGAACCACAACAGCCTTCAATCTCACAATTCCTGGACACTCGTGTAGGGCGTTACAGCATGAGCCACCCACAGCAGAAGGCCATCTCCAATGCGATACTGTCTGACTTGATTATTTATTGCAATTTTCCTCTATCTATTGTGGAAAATAAGAGCTTTCGTCACTTTCTGGCTGTGCTGGACAGCAAGTATACCCTAGTCTGTCGCCGAACGCTGACCACAAAAACAGAGAGCCTTGCTGAGGAGAGACGTTCAAAGTTAAAAACTCAATTGAGCAACACTGACCATGTTTCAGTCACTGTGGACATTTGGTCTGATCGAAAGATGAGGGGATTCCTTGGTGTCACTGTGCACTGGATGGAGAGAGATGCAGAGAGGGTACAGCTAAAGACAAATCTCTTGGCCTGCAACCGTTTCAAAGGCTCTCACACAGCGGAGCGCATCTGTGACCAATTTGAGGCAATATGTGATGAATACAACATCAAAGCTAAATTGGACTATATCATTAGTGACAATGCTGCTAACATGCGCAAGGCATTTACGGTCTGCTTCCCCAGCGAACAGGAGGAAGATGATGATGCTGGAGATAATCTTGATGATCCTGAGCTATGGCATGACTTACCCTAGAAGACCAGCAAACCGTCGATGCTGCTATGGCAAAGAAACAGCGCCTGCAGTGTTTTGCACACACATTGCAGCTGGTGGTGGGAGACGGTTTGAAAGAAACAAAAGCGGCATGTCCTTCTCTCTCCAAGTTATCAAAACTTAGCTCCCTGCTCCACACAAGCACAACGTTTAAAGACATATTCGATGGTGAATTTGGGGAGCACAGAGGCATCCCTGCTGCAGTGAGCACGAGGTGGAATTCTACACTGCGGCAGGTGAAAGCAGTCCTTCATTGTGATCAGCAAAAGCTCTCGCAGTTCTTGAGAAGGCTGGGCATAAAGAACTGTCATTCACACTACGAGAGTGGAATCTGCTGAAGGAGTTGGTGGACATCTTGAAACCGTTCGGAGAAGCAACTGATTTGACACGGGGAGAAAGTCATTACAATCAGTGCAGTTCCATCCGTCTTGTCCCTCAATCACCATCTTGAGACGCTGAAGCCTCAAGTTCGTTTCCTGAGCGGCCTGGTCAGAGGTCTGCAGGCATCCCTGGAAAAAATATTTCTTGGGATCTTCATTAATGTGAAAATGGCCCAGTCTCAAGAAGGGATCACTGCCCCCTTTTCAGACACAGTCTACCTGAAAGCAGCTGCCTTGGATCCAGCCTTTTGTCTGCTGTGGATTGAGCCCCATGTGCTGGTCAACCGTGACATCAAGGCAGAGGTGGCACAACGAGTTAAAGGTAAATCTTATTGACTTGCAATGCAACTTAAATGCAACGTAAAATAATTTGATCTTAATCTGATCTAGGATCTAATGTGATATTAATCTGACTTTAACAATAATAACAATTTTCAGTCTTGCACAGTATCATCAACATCAGTAATGGTAATAAGAGCTCTTTTGTTTCTGCTGTTGTGACACGTTTTTTTAGAATTGATCCTGAAAGATGCTGCAGAGACGGAGCAACCTGTGCCTGTGCCGGTGCCTACTGAAGAAGAACTAGAGGACATGGAAGGAGAAGGGCTGTTTGCTGCATACCATAAGAGGCAGAAAAGGGATGTTGGGACCCCACCAGCAGTACAGCTAAGTCACTACATTGACATGGCAGAAGGACAGAATGCCCTTTTGTTCTGGGCACTGAACAGTAAGACTCTTCCTTCACTCTTTCAAGTAGCCATCCGAGTCTTGGCAGTGCCTGCTTCTAGTGCTCCAGTGGAGCGAGTTTTCAGCCATGGTGGCATCATTCTGCGTCCCCATCGTGCACAAATGACTGACAGACTTTTGGCCAATTTGATCTTTTGCAAATGCAATGCAGTGTAGGGGCCTCCCTCCACCTGTCCACAGCACGCATGCGCACACACACTCACTCTCTGCTCATCACCTGTCCACACAGCTCTCTCTCTCTCATACACACCAGTCTCTATGGAGGCATTCCAATTATATTATCAGGTTGGTCCAGTTTTTCAAAAGTGATAATTTTGAGGAGTGAGGATTTTATTGATGACATGTTTAAGAAAGTTTAGGCTAAAAGAACCCATGTCTATTTGAAAGTTAAACTGTTTTGCAATATGAGGTCAATGCAATACAGGACTGAAGCTGCTGTGCATTGTTCTAGTGCAATATGCTGTTGAAATAAGAGCATTTTTTGTGAAAATTAAATTTTCTGTTTTTTACTGTGTTTGATTAATGTCACTGTATAAAAAGAGGTTTAAATAAATACAAATCTTACAGACATACATGATTTGTATAAATTTTATTTCTGTGGTAAGAGGACTTGAAATGACTCGAAACTAAAATGGTAGGACTTTGGACTCGACTTGAGACTTGCAGGCTTTGACTTCTGACTCGACTTGGGACTTGCCTCATCTTTGACTCGACTTGACTCGGGACTCGAGAGCAAAGACTTGAGACTTACTTGTGACTTGCATAACAATGACTTTGTCCCACCTCTGGCACTCGGCCACGTGAAGATTTTGATATTGCAGCTCGTAAGGTCAGAAAGTTTGGCAACCCTTGCTATATGTTTTAAATATTTGTCATGCTTTGTTGCCTTTTAATAATATTTTGAGTTCTCTGTACAGTTTGCTCTTTTGAGCATTGACTGGGTGTTACTGAAACAATATTGGTATGGTTTAAGATACAAAAAAAACACTGAGATTGTGTATTTTATTGAAATTAGGCAAAGTTGACGGCGACTGCTGGAACGTACGTGTATTATAGCAGGATACAGCACAAGGGTAACACACAGGAGAAACAGAAAATTGTAATCTTCAATATGCTGGGCATAAGAAACCAATACTGTCTAAATTAATTGGTTCAACATTGAATTGCATGTATGGACACAAATTATGTCCAGTACAAATGAGTGATTTTTGTAATTATAATGGCATTTATAAAGTATTGTAATTGTATTCTTGCTTCTTTCGGTAAAGTCACGTAGAAGGGAAATAATAAAATAATGCAGTCGAAACGTCGTGAGAATTTAATTGTTTTAAAAAAAATTTATTTTATTATTTCCCTTCTACGTGACTTTACCGAACGAACCAAGAATATGAATCCCTGCAGTCACGAAAGCTTTAAATCAAAATATTGTAATTGTTTAATAATACACTCGCAATATCATAGTGCTATACACTCTATTTTATGGACGACTGGTGGAACATTGGATTCAATGCAAAAAGACAACCACAAAGATCCCCCAAGTAGCCTTTAACACTGTTGTGGCAAATGTTAGCGAGAACCCATGAAGGTTGGCACAGTACACGAGGGGGTGGGTGTCCAACACCGGGCCCAGCCGCCTTTGTCTTCCCAGTGTTGATATTTACACACTGAACCAGGCACTCATTTAAAGCTGAGTCGACCGAGGTGAGGCCCAGGATCGGTTCAGATATTCATCACCAATGTTTGCTGTGAGCAGAAATCGTCCTCAGCTCACCAGGTTCATAGTGCAATGCACTATCCACTACACGGCTGCTCCCCATAGTGCAAACACAGACTTAAATACACGCAATTTTCATTTTGCACCTAGTTTTTAAAACACTTTTCTCCAATATATATAAAAAATCTTTTTTTGGAAAAAATAACTTATCAATATAAGCTCTGTTTGATTAAAGTGACATAATTTAGACTGGCACATCAAAGTTGGATTTCTATCTTTCATTATAACGACAATTCATACGTATGAAGTAAGCTTTTCAGATCCAAATTAAGACTGCCTCGTAAATTAGAATGGATTCAGGAGACAGCAAGTTGTCAAGGACTTGGCACGAGTGGCATGTGTTGCAGTAACATGGCTCCAAAGTTCTGTGTGACTATACGTGAGCCTTTTCTAAATATGCAGACTCTGAAATGTAATTTCCAAATGGTTTTTACTGAATACATTTCCAATGAAATCACATTTGACGGTAAATGAATGCCACGTAGAAGGGATATGGAGAGGTTTTCTTAGATAATACAAGGCCAAAACTTGTGTGGGCCTAGTTGTTGTAATGAATAACCTGCTGGTTTCCATTATTGTGCCCATTTCTTCTTCCAAATCCATATATCCCATGCACAGAGGAATTTGTAATGAGCCGACACCTCCATTACAGTGGTGCAATAAACCATTCGTGGTGATGTTGCACTGTGATGAATCGCAGTAATTAAAGAACTAATCACCATATTCAGAGAAAATTGGATTGATCTGGTTGTATACATAGCCCAATAAATCACGACATAACTTCACATGTTTTTTTATTGTGTTAGGACATGGCTATGTTCCTTTGAACAGGTCACCTGCATGAATAATGTTATTATAGATATGTAATATTTTATACAGATGGGACATGAGCCAAAACTTTGCTGAAAAAGTATAATCAGTTGTTTCTGCTTAACATATTTTGATTAAGTCATGCTCTGGCTATTAGTGTGTTCAGCTAACCCAAAATTAACTACAAAGGCGAAACAAACAAGGAACATAAATGCAATACAAGTTAGAGCGCAATGAACTAAAGTTTTACGTAACGTTTTCCAACCTTGTTTACAAAACTATATAATATTGTATTTTTTCAAACATCTTCTCGTAATACAGTCAAAAAGTATTTGTTTTACAAATATTCAGACACAAGTCATGACGATGGCATGAGTAGAGCTAATTTTATGTCAGAAAGAACAACTTTGATAAAGTACAAGACCCCTTGTACTTTTATCAGGTCAACTGACCCACAATCCCTCACGAGTGAATTCTGATTCTTGAGTAGCTTGAGTAGAATACCAATCGCAATTGGCCGCACAAATGGGACTCGTTGAAGTGAACTATGAGTCTTCTCAATGTGTTCAACGTTATAAAAAAAATATATTTACGACTTGTAACACCGCAATTTGTCTTAAAATCAGACACGTGTCATTTGGATAACAATGCATTAAATTTCGATTTAAAGCTTTCGTGACTGCAGGGATTCATCTTCTTGGTTCTTTCGGTAAAGTCACGTAGAAGGGAAGTAATAAAATAATAAAAATAAAACATAATAAAATAATTCTCACGACGTTTCGGCCACAACGCAAGCAGCCGTCCTCAGGTGAAGACCAGGTCTGTCGGGGAGACAGCGTCTGAATGAAACACCACCACGCTTGGAGCGTATATTTAAGCTGGGTTGGAAGGGGGGAAGGGCGCCTTGACATTCATTCAGACGCTGTCTCCCCGACAGACCTGGTCTTCACCTGAGGACGGCTGCTTGCGTTGTGGCCGAAACGTCGTGAGAATTATTTTATGTTTTATTTTTATTATTTTATTACTTCCCTTCTACGTGACTTTACCGAAAGAACCAAGAAGATGAATGCATTACATCTATAAAGTTGTTGGCATTTGAGCATAGGTGTCGGAAACATATGCTAGGAATTTTGTGGCAAGATAGGATAAGCAATGCCGAAGTCCAGGAGAGAACGTGGCAGATAGGTGTTGTTGATATAGTTAAAGGTTGCAATAGGTAGGGCGTGTGCAGGATGGGGGAGGGAAGACTGTTAGTCGATTAGCAGGGTAGTGTGGGTACTACAACCTCTTCCAAGAAGTCTTGTCATCATGAAAGAGTAGGCCCCAAAAGCCTTTCTAAAGGGAGCTGTCTAGAGCTGCCAGTAGTGGGCGAAGCAAGCAATTGCAGAGCTGCACCTTTAGCTCTTAAAATAATTAAGCTTATTGCACGTATTTATGTTCAAGAGAATAACCGCAACAAATAAAATAGAGTGACTGTATTTTAATGAAAAAGCAATTCAGAGCTCATTATACAGCAGGATGTAAACTACTGTACTTTATCATTTAGATCATGGATGTTAAGTGTGATCAGCGCTACAAAACTGTGTCCAACGTTGTTATCCCATTTTTTATTAGTTGCATCTTTTCTATTTGATAAGAAGAACGGTACAGTTGAAGCAAGGCCGTAGCCATGGAGTCAACATTGGGGGGGACCAAATCTTCCAGGGGGTCTGGAGGTGCCCCCCCAGAAAAAAAAATCTAAATTTGAAAACTAATTTCCTGCCTAAAATATAAAAAAATTCACTAACACATAGGATGGGCTTTTTTTTTACAATAATGTCTAATAGTGTATTGTATAAAAAACAATTATTATAATTTTTTACCTTTCATTGTTTTTTTCCTTGTTTTCAGTGTATGTAATGTCAGAGATTCGGGATTAATAAATAATAAAGTACAAACATAATCATATAAACAGAAATCTATTTGATAGCAATATATTGGGGGTGGACATTTTGAGCATATTTGAATATTGGGGGGTGGGTCCCGCCAATATACAGTATATTATAATTACGGCCTTGATTTGAAGTCATTGGTTATCATTGATTTATTATTCAAATTGCATCAGATAAATCACATTGTGCAATACAACACTTGTATTTACTGAATATGATAAGAGACATTAAGGGAGAGGATTGTACAGATTTAAAAAGATACATTTTCAAACGGTCCCAAAAGAGTAAGGCTCCCAGATTGTCATGATAATCTGGTAATTTACCTTTATGGGTGTCTTTGGTGAATCTAATAAAAGTAATAATGTATTGACCTTTTTCAATGTACTGCTGGATGAAGGCCTGCCCATGCCATGTCAGTCATGGGGGTTGTTTGACCATACTTCACCACGCGGGTCAGTGCAGTCTGGTCAAGGAGGGGTTAGTTCACAACTGGGACAATTATCACTCACTCCAAGCATAACGTGTCTAAATGCCAGAGGTGGGACAAAGTCATTGTTATGCAAGTCCAAGTCGAGTCGCAAGTCATCAAATTCATGACTCGAGTCTGACTCGAGTCCAAGTCACATGACTCGAGTCCACATCTCATAGGTGGGACAAAGTCATTGTTATGCAAGTCCAAGTCGAGTCGCAAGTCATCAAATTCATGACTCGAGTCTGACTCGAGTCCAAGTCACATGACTCGAGTCCACATCTCATAGGTGGGACAAAGTCATTGTTATGCAAGTCCAAGTCGAGTCGCAAGTCATCAAATTCATGACTCGAGTCTGACTCGAGTCCAAGTCACATGACTCGAGTCCACACCTCTGCTAAATGCTGTCATCATTCTACAAATGACGAAAAATCCTCATCCCTTGGTGGGAGATAGTCAAGCATTCCACAAAGTTTAAATCCTAAAACTTTAGTAAGTTACTTCATTCGATTGATAATCAGTATACAACTGTGAATATTGTTTTTAAAAGTGGTTGTAGTAATTCTAAACTTTGTAATTTATAAAGCTAACTTGAGGTTCACATTACAACAATTTTTTTTATCATTAAATGTGAGCAATTATCGGAATACTTTTATTATTCTTATATTCTTCCTGAATTTCTCCAATTTTGTAACTTTTATAAACTCTTATTACTTTGGAACCAACAAAACAAATTATTGATGGACTGCTTTAATCCGTAAGAGTACAACATGCATTCAATTAAATTATTTTAAAGCACGACCTTTGAGGATGAATTGATTTTGTTATTTAAAAAAACCTTACGAATGTTTACTTTACAAATGTTTTTTGGATGGTTTAAATCGTGTATTTCACATACAAAAGTTAACAGTTCACAATGCCCACCTACAACTACAACATTTATCTCGAGTTTATGGCAAGTTGGGGCCGGAGGGTAGGAAAAACTAAAAATGTAATTCCATTCTTTTACTTAGTTATGCATCTCACATCTCATGGGCAGTGCAAGAAAATGTACCATCCAATCAAATCAAATGCTTCAGGCGAAGCCCAAAGCTCTGGCACAGTGAATCACTTATTAACCTCCAACTATTGGACTTTCTTGGACATTTTGCAAAGCTTGATTAAAAATGTGATGTTAGCAGAAAATTAAAATTCTGTTCACTGGCATTTCATCTTCCCTCTTTTCTCATTTTTCTTCACCCTTTCCACAGCCACTTCTGCAACCCATCATATAAATTCCAAGTGTTCACACCATTCCGTGTTCACATATTGCAAAGAAAATAATGTATTATTCAGCAACTTGTATTTAACAAGTTGATAGCCATGATTGATTGTGAAATATGTTATAAAAGGGGCCACATTTCAAGAAAATAGTCGGACACAAACTCGAGTGGTTGACCTCCCTTGCTTTACTATTAAGTTAATTAAATATCCCAGCATCGTGAAATATAATTGCATCACTGAATATATCATTCAGAGATACCTTATATAACAAAGCAAATGTTAACTATGGTACTATGACCTACATATCAAATTTCCTTTCGTTGAAACGCACTTACAAGCAATATTTTGCGATTTGTCAAAGAGATTTCAGTATAGTTTGTTACAAATTTGAATTAAATATGCATAAACTTGGCAAATGCAGCATATGCCAACGTCTATCGCATTAAACAGTCACTTTAGAGACAGCTGTAGTGTGAATGCAACAAAAAATTGATACATAAAACCGTTGCATCTTTTATCATAATCTTGATTTGAAGCTTTCGTGACTGCAGGAACCCATACTCTTTGGTTCTTTCGGGAAAGTCACGACCATCAAATAAGTTTATAATGTTGTGACCTTTCCATCATGTACTCTGGGCTTACAGTGTTGTCACTGAGGTATGAGATCGTCTAATTATAGTTTTTAAGACATGCATTGCAGTAGTGTATTGTGTTTCTTATGACAGTACTGTACACCCAATTAACAATGTCACCCAGAATGCACCGAACCTCCTCAGATCTAAGGCAGCACAGCGGACTTGAGCCTGCATAGTGGCATGGATGGGTAACCACTGTGCATAAAACAGGATCTGTAGGCTGTTGTAGGGCTACATTGACTCAAGAGGGCGGTGCAGCATATTCCATTGTTGTACTGTACTATACTCCAAATTTAGCACTGCATTGTTACCTGCCTTCATCAACCCCGCCACACTGACCAATATGAAGTATGGTAAAATAACCCCCATAGGCGCATGGAAGGCCCTCATCCAGCAGTGAATTGACAAAAGGGCTGTACATGTGCATGCGTGTAAGGAAAGGTGTAAACAATGGTCCCCTTTTAGAGTGTGAAAGACCCAACCCTGAATATCCGTGGTTTTGATCTTCCACAAAGCTGATGGTTCAACTTAAACCACATCCGCACAAACCATGGCAGATGCGGATACCTGATGCACAAATGGAAATTTATTTTTTTAAAAGCTCCAGTGTGCGACTGTGGTCATCCAGAATAGACCATACAACATATAACGACGCAATGCCTGATCCACAAATATAAAGGAGACACCACCGTGTTACACTCTGCTACTCCAGACGCGATTGTCTGGCTTTACCACCTGAATGTTAAATTATAATTATAGTTGTTGCTCTGCATCTACCTCCAATTGGCATGGTTGGCTACGTATGGCGCAAAATAAGTTAAACATACATACATTAGTCATTTGAAAGAAGAAGATTAGAAAGTCAGTGTCAAGGAGACTGCATTCTATTTAGCCAGACAGCTTCTCCCCTTGTCAATTAAAGTGACCTGTTAACACTGAGACAATGCAATGTGCAATGGGCTGTACAAAGTGCCAATTGACAGAAGCTTCAACAGCAATAGAAAACAGGTCCTTAGAACATCAAGGACAGTACAGCCGTCCATAAAACATTTGTATATAAACAAAACATGGCTCTCAATGCTTTTAACAAAATTAAACGTCATGTGATATAGCCCAGTGTGTGCAAACACAAATCGTGCTATTGGAATACTACTGTAGGGGTCTTACGGAGGGAATATGTGTCGAGCTGATATGTATGGGATCCAACGGGAAACTAGCACAGTGGGCGGGGCTACGTCAGTGCACGGGCAGGTGCCCTCTACGACGCCTGCGCTTCGGACGTTACGATCCCCCGGGGCCCCACCCCTCAGGGAGGGGGATGTATAAAAGGGGAATGTATCGGGGGGCTAGAGAGAGTTTGGTTAGCTAAGAAGAGAAGACGGAAGACGTCCCAGATAGAGCCCTGGTCTCCCCCTGCTACGCCGTCCTTGTCAGGACCGCGCAGGCTCGAGTCAGTGGCGTGGTGCCAGAGCCAGAGCCAGGGTTGGTCTGGACTCTGAGTACCGGGCCCGACTGACCAGTGTCGGGCCAAGATAGCCTCCCCTAGTCCACGAGAGGAGGACTCTGAGGCAGGCTAGGGTTAGCCTAGAGGTGTGTCCTCAGATAGACGGGTGAGGGGGCCGATACCCCCTCAGTGTGTATGTCACAACGTGTGGTGTTAAATAAACAAGTGTGCCTCCAACTCCGGTGTGAACGAGTCATAAGAGTTACTACATCTGGCGTCAGAAGTAAACAACGAACATGGACACGCGCCGAACAGCTCGGGCCGGGGTACAGGAGGCGGAGGACACCGCGGGAAGTGCGGTACCAGAGACGGCTGAGGGGGCCAACGAGCAGCCGGGACCGAATGCGTCCTTACCGGGCCATCGGGAGGAAGGGGAGTCGCTGTCCGACGGGCTGCGGCTGGCGCACGCGAGGTTGGCGGAGCTGCTATACGCTGCTGCCGCCACACTCGAGACCATCACTCGGCTGGGGGCTGCTGGACCACCGCGAGGCGAGGACAGCCGACGGCCGTTGCACCTTCCCGCCATTTCTAACGACGGCACTTTTGAAAGTCCCGCCATCGCCGCAGCAGCTGCCGAGGGCGTGGCCAACCTCAACTTGGGGTCCGACATCGACTCCGCTGGAGCTGCCGCGTCACCGCCTTCGGACGGAGCGTCACTATCTGCGCGACAGGCGATTACAGCTGCCGTTCGTGCTGACGCTCGGCCGAGTCGCGGGGACATCAAAGTGCGGCCCTCCACGGCGGTCGCGGCACTACACCAAAGACTACCCCCGCTGAAGGAGTTCGTGGCTGAGGAGGGCGACTGGGGGGGATTTCAGCGGCGCTTCCTCGCGCATCAAGAGATGGCGGGGTGGTCAGACGACGAAGCCCTCTGCGCACTACCGGCGCTCCTGGACGGCGACGCCCTCGCCGCTCTTACGTCCGCATCGAGGGACAAGCGCTCTACTCTTCAGATGGCGCTGCAATTGCTGGCTGGGGTTTACGGACCATCGGCCGAGTGTAGGCAGCGATTCTACGACCGCCAGCGGGGTGCGAAGGAGTCGCCCCTCGCCTACCGTACCAGCCTTCTGGCGCTCGCAAAGACGGCCTTCCCTCGTATGGATGACCAAGGCGTCGACGCCATGGTCACCGAGAAGATCCTTCTGCTGGCGGACGACCTGGACGTCGCCATCGTCGCGCAGGAGGACGTGGAGATGGGTTCCCTCCAAGCGGCGCGCCTCCTCCACGCCAACCTCCTGTCGCAGCGAAGGAAGGCCAGCAGGGCAGCTGCCGGCCGTACGGTGGCTGCCGTCACCTCACCGACGGAGGAGGTCTACGCCGCCGACTTCCGACAGCAGCAACAGATGGGAGCGCGGGCGGACCGGGATGGCCCGACCCGCCCCGACCGCCCGTCTTCACCACCTGCGCTCCCGCGCTGCTATAACTGCGGCGTCCGGGGCCACGTCGCCTTGGGGTGCCGTTCTCCTCGACAGCGGGGGACGACGCCTCGCCGGGACGCCGGCCCTCCTCCTCCTCCTCCTCCTCCCAAGCTCCACCGACATGACCCGGCGAGTCGCGGCACCCCACATGTTTGGCCAAAGCACACACCCGTTACACATGTACACACCGCAACGAACGGGGGGCCAACATTGCACGCCATGGGGCCAACACGAACCACTATGGGGACCAAATTCGAACCAGCCCAGTGGTCCGTGTTGGCCCATCGCGTTCTAGCTGCGCCGTCGGGCTCGTCGGCCGTAGTAGGGTATATTGACGGGATCGAAGTGCGTATCCTCGTCGATACAGGTGCGTCGGCAACCATCATTTCGGAACTAATATACAACATTCTCCCTGTCCAAAGTCGTCCCTTGCTACCGGTTAATGTGCCATTCTACGCTGCTAACGGGGGCTCACTGGGTATCATGGGGCAGATTCGCGCGCAAATTTCGATCGGTGATATTAAATTGTCCGGCCCTATTTTTGTGTCCTCCTCGCTGGCGGTTCCGTGCCTGCTGGGGACGGATTTCTTGGGCAAAATGCCGATTCGGATCATGATTAATCAGGGTTGCATTGAACTCCCGTCGGGACGGCGGATGGCGTTTTTGCCTTCCCCTACTACGGATCGTTCGGCGCTCGCGACGGTACCCGCGTTTGTAGTTCAGACGGTTCGCGTGCCGCCAGGGGCACAAATGTTGGTACCCCTGAAGCTTCGTAGGCCCTTCGCTAAGGGTGTTGGGGACCAGGGTGTCCTGCTCGGCCCATCTAGGGCTGGGGTTAGCGGGCCGCATTTGATTCCCGCTCAGACCATTGTGAGGGGGGACGGGGACCCCTTCATCGCGGTCCTCAATGTGGGGTCGCAGGCCGTGGTAATTCCCCAGGGGACCGTGCTTGCTCACGCAACGCCGGTGCCCTGTGAGGAGTCTGTCGCAAATCACGTGCATGCTGCCACTCTGCCGACTCCACATTCGGACACCGATGAAGGGTGGCTTGAGGCGCTTTGTGCGGGATCGACGGACCTGTCGGATGTAGAGCGTCAAAAACTTAGGACACTATTGCGCGAATTCGCCGATGTGTTTAGTCAAAACAAATTCGATCTGGGCTGCACCCAATTGCTGCGTCACCATATTGATACTGGTGACAGCGCGCCCATACGCCAAAATCCCTTCCGGCTGAGTCCCGCCGAGAAGGACCATGTCAAATCGGCTGTTGATGACATGTTAGCCGCCGATATCATTTCTCCCTCTACCAGCCCGTGGGGAGCACCGATCGTTCTGGTAAAGAAACAGGATGGATCGTTGCGGTTTTGCGTCGATTTTCGCCGCCTCAACAAAATTTCCGTTGCTGACGCATACCCGCTTCCCCGTATTGATGAATCACTCGACGCCTTGGCGGGGGCGCGATTCTTCTCCACATTGGATTTGCTTTCGGGATTCTGGCAGCTTCCTCTGGATGATGAATCTAAGCCTAAAACCGCTTTCCGTACGCCACATGGTCTCTTCCAATTTAACCGGTTGCCGATGGGATTACACTCGGCGCCGGCGACTTTCCAGCGATTGATGGAATTGGTTTTGGCTGGATTGCAGTGGGATTCGTGTTTAATCTATTTGGACGACGTTATCGTCTTTAGCAGAACATTCGACGAGCATCTCCAGAGGTTGCGGGCCGTTTTCCTCAAAATGCGGGCTGCTAATTTGAAATTTAAACCCCAAAAGTGTCATTTGTTGCGCGAATCGGTACGTTATTTGGGGCACATCGTAGGGCGCTCGGGTATTGCTACCGATCCCGCCAAAACGCAGTGCGTCAGCTCCTGGCCGACTCCCACCTCGGTGGGAGAGGTCAGGAGCTTTGTGGGTTTCGCGTCATACTACCGACGTTTTGTCGCGGACTTTGCCACCATTGCTAAACCCCTGCACGCTTTGACGTCAAAGGGGGTCCGTTTCCATTGGGGACAGGAGGAGGAGGCTGCGTTTCGCTCACTTCGGGACGCTCTGGTTAATGCCCCTCCCCTGGTTTATCCAGATTTCTCAAAACCCTTTGTGCTCGATACTGACGCGAGCAACACAGGTATTGGGGGCGTGCTGTCCCAGGTGGTCGAGGGCGTCGAACGGGTGGTCGCGTACGGTAGCCGAGTGTTGTCTCCGGCGGAGCAACGATATTGTGTCACGCGTCGGGAACTGCTGGCAATTGTCTACTTCATCCAGCAGTACCGGCCGTATCTGTACGGACAGTGTTTCACCGTCCGTACAGACCATGCAGCGCTACAGTACGCCCTGCGAGTCCAACAACCATCGGGACAATTGTCTCGATGGCTGGAGGTTCTCCAGGATTTTGATTTTCAGACCACGTACCGTAAGGGCGTTCGCCACACCAACGCGGACGCCCTGTCACGCATGCCGACCACCCCCGAATGCGCATGCCTCCTGGGGTCGGGTCGGTGCAGGCATCCTGCTGAATTGCCTGTCCCGGTCTTGGCGGCTGCTGATGACGCAGCATCAATGACTAATTCTATCGCACAACAGGGTTCTGATTCCCTGTTGGGGTTGCCTGCTACGGAATGGGGCCGGTTGCAAATGGAAGATACTTCCCTCCTTGCGTTGCGCCGCCGCGTCGGGGACCGGGGGCGGGGGAGGGGTGATGCCGACGCATGGGAAATGCTCGGTGGGTTGTTAATGCATTGGGACGGGAAATCCCATCGCCACCGGCTAGTGGTCCCTTCGGGGTTACGGGGTAGGGTGGTGTGGGCCGCTCACGAGCGCCTCCTCCACCTGGGTACCCAAAAGACCCTGGCCTTGCTCCAACTTGATTTCTTTTGGCCGGGCATGACAAGGGATGTCGGGGATCTGCTAGCATCGTGCCCTAGATGTGCGCAGCGCAAACCACCAGCGAAGGAGTCGAACCCGCCCCTGCAATCTATCAGGGTTTCCCGGGTGAACGAACTCGTCGCGCTGGACATTCTAGGACCGTTCCCCGCCACCCCTAGGGGAAATAGGTATTTGCTAACCGGGGTTGAATATTTCACGCGCTGGCCTATGGCCTGGCCCCTGGCCAACCAGTCGGCGGCAGCCATCGTGGAGGCCTTTGTCCAGGGATACGTCCTTGACAAAGGTGCTCCCGAGAGGCTGCTGACCGACCAGGCTAAAAAAATTTCAAGCAAATTGCTCAAACAGGTCTGTGACATCCTTGGCACTAAAAAGATTCGCACCTCTCCATATCACCCACAAACCGACGGGATGGTCGAGCGGTTGCATCGTACCATCACGTCGATGCTGTCGCAGCACGTTTCTGACTCACAGACGGATTGGGATTTGAAAATTCAGGGGGTCCTGTCAGCATACCGGTTGGCCCCCCATACTGCGACGGGATTTTCCCCCTTTTTCCTTATGTATGGCCGCGAGCCGGAGCCACCTGTTCAGGCCCAACTGCAGATCCCGGCGCCGCAAGGAAAGACTCAATTGGCCGAACACGTTAAATTCAACCTGGAAAAATTAACGGAGGCTCGGGATGCTGCCATGCAAAATTCTGCCAGGCGGCAGAGGGCTAATGAGCGCCTCAGAATGGGTCGCGCGCATGTAATACAGTGGAAGCCAGGGGACAGGGCGTGGTTGCACTGTCCCCAGGTACCGCTCGCGTCCTCCTCTAAACTGCTGCGACCGTGGCGGGGTCCCGTCGAGGTGGTTGAGGTCCTGAGACCTCAGTGCGTGCGCATTCAATGGGGGAGGCGCCGGTGGTTTGTACACCCTGCCAGGCTAAAACCCTTCGTTGCGGTGCGAGATCCCACTACACACGCGCGTGGCCAAGCATGTGGGGGGGCGTCCGACTCAGAGGGGTCTTCTCCGTTGCTCCCGCCTAACGTGCTGCCGGCTGTCCCACCCCCAGGCGCACCGGGAGTGACGGGCTCACGCCCGACGACCCCCGCAGGTGATGCTGAGGGTCTTGCGACGTCGGCAACAGACTCGCTCTGTGATGAACACCTGCCGGCCAACGACCTGCCGGCCGACGACCTGCCGGCCGCGCCTGTCCCGTGTGACGGGCCGGCGGCGAGGACGCGCGCAAAAATGCGCAGACTCTTGTGAAAAAAAAAGAGAGAAAAAAAAAAAAAAATTTTTTGGGTCTTTTGTGGTTTCTCTTTCCGGTGTACATTCGCATGTTGTGCTCACGGTGTGGGGCGTCCGTGCTGTGTTCCCGGCACGTGCCGCGCTGCGTTGTACGATTATTGTGTTGTGTGTGTTGTGTGTGTTGTGTGTGTTGTGTGTGTTGTGCGTCGTCTGTGGGGGGGCTGGGGGGGGACTCCAGGTAAAGATACACGTGTATATACGCTCGTCCTACGGTTTTCGTATTTATTCGCGGGGGGGGGTTCGTCGGATTATTTTTTTTTCTTTCTTCCTGGTGTTCTGCTCGTTGCGTTATTGTTGAAAAAAATGAGGCACACGCTGGGGTATCGAGGGCTGAATAAACTTTTATTGTCGATGTTGCAGCCGGGACGGCTGCGAGCTGTACAGGGGGGGGTGATGTAGGGGTCTTACGGAGGGAATATGTGTCGAGCTGATATGTATGGGATCCAACGGGAAACTAGCACAGTGGGCGGGGCTACGTCAGTGCACGGGCAGGTGCCCTCTACGACGTCCGCGCTTCGGACGTTACGATCCCCCGGGGCCCCACCCCTCAGGGAGGGGGATGTATAAAAGGGGAATGTATCGGGGGGCTAGAGAGAGTTTGGTTAGCTAAGAAGAGAAGACGGAAGACGTCCCAGATAGAGCCCTGGTCTCCCCCTGCTACGCCGTCCTTGTCAGGACCGCGCAGGCTCGAGTCAGTGGCGTGGTGCCAGAGCCAGAGCCAGGGTTGGTCTGGACTCTGAGTACCGGGCCCGACTGACCAGTGTCGGGCCAAGATAGCCTCCCCTAGTCCACGAGAGGAGGACTCTGAGGCAGGCTAGGGTTAGCCTAGAGGTGTGTCCTCAGATAGACGGGTGAGGGGGCCGATACCCCCTCAGTGTGTATGTCACAACGTGTGGTGTTAAATAAACAAGTGTGCCTCCAACTCCGGTGTGAACGAGTCATAAGAGTTACTACACTACTTTAAAGGAAGCAATGTGTTTTTTTATGGTAATATTGAAACTTTTTTGGGTACAGTTTAAAAAGAACATTAAATTACACTTAACATTCTTAGGACAATTTGTGCGTCTGGATGTGCCACCAATTTGAAATAATCTGATTATTTTAAAATATTGGTTGCTGTGCACAGGCCAAAATGGCCAAAAACACCAAGCAGCCAGCAACAAATATAACTTTTGATTAGTTTTTTTTATTGTAAGTTTGTAAGAACTTTGAAAATAGACGACGAGAGGGAATTCCAAAGTCAAGCAGTGAGGGAATACACACAGTTTGAGCAGTTTGTTGAGCTGCAGTGAATGGTAATTAAACAGAGCACTGTACAGGTGAGATGAATGTCAGTCTGGTTGACTGAGTCCTCAACATGGGTGGAGGAATCAATGAGTGAATCCCATGGGAACAGTAACCACGGTAAGTAGCAATAGGTGAGTAATGAGAGTGATCACGTGTGTTTCTCAAGTGACTACTCAACTATGGCTGCCTCCCCGAGTATATGGTAACCCCTGCAAGGACATTTAAGTTAATTACATTTCCCATTGGGCCTTTGTGCAAGGGGACAGTTAGCTACACTTATCTGCACAGCTACGCTTCCTTCGATTACAACATTAAAATATATATTATTACAATAATTGTTTTGAAACCTACAACTTGACCTCTTGTATATACCAATTAGTGTGCTGTAAAGAAGGGCCATTGCCCAAAACGTCACCTTTTATAGAAATATTTCAAGGCAATGTTATTGACGATTGTCTTGAGATTTTTATTCTGTGACCCCTCACTGTGTACCGATCTTTCCAATTCATATGCAAATGGAGCCGCTACATTCAGCAAGCATCTGATGGTTGGTAATCATTGAAATCTGCACCATGGTGTGTCGCCAAGACTGGAATCTGAGAAACTTTGCAAAGAATATATTGCTTTTTAAGATGCTGTCGAATAATTTGCAGTTTTGACAATTTGAAGCAATTGTTGATTTGTATTGCTTTAGGGTAAATGTGTTTCACTTATGTGATATTGTTTTGAAATTATATTGTTTTTTACTTTGTTCCTTTGGGATTTAATCACAAAAGAATAACAAGTAAAATAACAATGTTATTATTCATACAGATTTAAACAATAAAAACACCTTGCCCATTGTTGGAACTGCCATGCCGGGAGATTGAATCGGCGACCTCTGGATTTGAAAATGTGAATCCATGAAATCACTCTGCCTCTGTCCACCCGGCAGTAAACTACGGGCACTCAACATTTATTCGATCAGCAAGTTGTGTCTGGAGGTGATATATTGTGGGTACTCTCACCTCTTCCAAAATGTCTCATCAGCATGGAAGAGTAGGCCCAAAACACCCTCTATAGTGGCTCTCCGGACCTCCCTCTAGTGGAGGCTCTTCTGCAAGCAGGGATGCCTTCGAGCAATTGCAGGGCTGCACCAAGACCTTACTTTTATTACCGTATATCCTCCTAATTATAAGACAATCCGAAGCGTAAGATGCACCCTCAACCTTTGCTTTCAAAATACAGTAGACTCTCGATTATCCGAATGCTGTTGATCCGATTAACCGCGCACCTAAGATTTTGACATGAATTAATAACTCATGGATTTTCCCTTAAGCCCAAATTAATAATATAAAAACAAAAATGCATTATTATTCTTGGAAATGTTTATTACAAGTCACGTGCTTAAACCGAACAAATATGTGATTCGGTTAATCCGAAATCCATGTTATCGCCTCTACAGTACAGTAGTTGCATATCTTTATAACAGTGGGCAGAGTTTGATTAATTTTGATTGGCGTGGCTCTGCTATCCACTTAGTGGGTGGACTCTTCTGCAGAGGAGCAGGAAAGTGTTATCACTGAACATCATCGATCGGTCGACCATTAGTATTCGTTCTCAATCGAAAAAAATTTTCATTAGCAAACTCAATTTTCTTAACTCAAACACAATTTCTACCTACATTCGTGGTTTTTGGAATAGATATCCGTGGAAAATATATATATATATGTTTTTGATTATCTGTGATTTTATATTATTCACGGTAGTCCTCCTAGTCATTAGCGAGGATAATCGGGTCTACCATATAGGGGAAAAGGTGGGAAATACAGTCTTACAGAGAAGGCAGTACAAAAACTAAAGCATAAAAACACAGGTGTAAAAAATTAACAAATTATTTGGTGATGCTGCATTAGCAGTGGCACACAAGCACGATTAACAACAACAAAATATCCAACGAATTTGCCAACAACACTGGCTTGAATAGGAAAATATACAGTGACATTTGGGCGATGGCCCTTCTTCATAGCACGTACAATTCGATTTACGTGCAAAATTTACGTGCTTTGAAGTGGGACCATTGTCCGCAACATCGGCAATTATATATTTTACTGGTAGGAGCCTCCTGGTTACACCAGCCCACAGGGGATTATTGTGTCCGTCGTGCAGGAAGGGGCTGGGTAGGGAGGGAGGGGCTGGGTGGGGAGGGGAGGGGATGGGTGGGGAGGGTGGGGCTGGGTGGGGAGGGGAGGGTGCGGAGGGGCTGGGTGGGGAGGGGAGGGTGGGGAAGGGCTGGGTGGGGAGGGGCTGGGTGGGGGGTGGGAGGGGTGGGGCTGGGTGGGGAGGGGCTGGTCACCCCATGGTTCCCTTATAAAACTCAACGTTTAACCTACTCACGCCGGCTTGTGCCAGCCCTCACAGTCGGGCATATTGGCGGAATACGCCACGCCGCCGTTGACCCTGGCCATTGACCGAGCAACCCAACGTTCCTACCAGCTCCCGGCGCAGGAATGTGTTTTTAAGGCCTCAGGAGTATTGACGAACGTGTTCAGAGAGATATATGAAGGAGACTATTTTTTATAAATAACAAAAAGAGTTGAATCAACATGGTCAGATTCATCTAATATATTCTGACAAGCTTTAATTTAAAAATGAAAGAAGTTATGCTTTCAGCATATTTTAGCGAGAAGTTTTGTTCCGTCACAGTGCAAGATAGGATCTGGAGTATCTGCCACAGTGTGTTGGCACTCAAATTGAAGTAGCATGCTATAACTTGCAAGTATAGAATTCCTCCCATGGAAACCATTCCATATAACATTGTATATCTATTTAAATGATACGTATATATGAAATAGACACTCAAAATGTGATTAGATTCCTGAGAAATCAAACTTTTGCTTAAAAATCACAGTTTTGCCAAACAGCCATGTCCATTTCACTCTAAAACAGCATTAATAAAACCAGAATACACATATATAATAGCCCAGATCTGTCCTTCTGTGACTGTGATTAACGCGGCATGGATTGGTTGAAGTGCATCACGTGACCACGAGAGGAGACGGGTGAGTCAGAGTGAGGAAGCTGACGGTCGATCCACTCACACACAGCTCACTCATACGCACGGCTCACTCACACTCACTCACACACAATCGCATGCAGCTCAGAGGAGACGGGTGAGTCAGAGTGAGGAGACGGGTGAGTGACAGTGAGGAGACGGGTGAGTGACAATGAGGGAGAGCCGTGCTCCGTCCACTGCTGCCCTGAGGGACCCCCGTGCTCTCCACTGCTGGCTGGAGGGAGAGCCGCGCTGTCTCCACTGCTGCCGTGAGGGAGCCAGACGCACTCTCTCCACTGCTGCCCTGAGGAGCCGTGCTCGCTCCGCTGCTGCCCTGAGGGAGAGCCGTGCTCCATCCACTGCTGCCCTGAGGGAGAGCCGCGCTGTCTCCACTGCTGCCCTGAGGGAGAGCCGCGCTCTGTCCACGGCTGCCCTGAGGGAGAGCCACACTCTTTCCACTGCTGCCCTGAGGCAGAGCCGTGCTCGGTATGCTGCTGCCCTTAGGGAGAGCCGCGCTCTCTCCACTGCTGCCCTGAGGCAGAGCCGTGCTCTGTCCACTGCTGCCCTGGGCAGAGCCGCGCTCTCTCCGCTGCTGCCTTGAGGGAGAGCCGTGCTCCGTCCGCTGCTGCCCTGAGGGAGAGCCGTGCTCTCTCCACTGCTGCCCTGAGGGAGAGCCGTGCTCTGTCCACGGCTTCCCTGAGGGAGGGCCGCACTCTCTCCACTGCTGCCCTGAGGGAGAGCCGTGCTCGGTACGCTGCTGCCCTTAGGGAGAGCCGCGCTCTCTCCACTACTGCCCTGAGGCAGAGCCGTGCTCTGTCCACTGCTGCCCTGGGCAGAGCCGCGTTCTCTCTGCTGCTGCCCTGAGGCAGAGCCGTGCTCCGTCCACTGCTGCCCTGCGAGACCCCCGTGCTCTCCACTGCTGGCTTGAGGGAGAGCCGTGCTCTGTCCACTACTGCCCTGAGGGAGAGCCGTGCTCTGTCCATTACATTAGTACCCGAGTTTTTTTGGTGCTTAAATCCACTGCTGGATGAAGGCCCAACGCACGCTGTGTGAGTGGATCGTAAGAATTTACTTGACCAGTCTGTTGGGGGCCGCCGCACGCTGTGGTTGTTGGGGGGTGCCGCAGGCTGTCGTTGTCAGGGCCGCCGCAGACTGTGGTTGTTCGGGGATGCTGCAGGCTGCCCCCCAACAACCTAGTAAATTTAAATAGAAACCCAAATACGTAGTGCTGGGCGTCATGAGTTACAAATTGAATATTCTCAAGTAACTTGCATATTTCTGCCAGTGTGTACTCATAATGTATATACTTACGAGATCTTTGGAGAAAATTAATTAGAGCAATATCACATACATGGAAGTATTGGTAAAATTGGTTAAAGTCGTTTTTTTACGTGGATATGTTTACACAGAGCTATAATCTTATACACACTATTGTTACATTTTTATATATTGGAGAGGATTATGTAATATGCAATAATACAAAATTGATGCCTTTATAAATAGTCTTTAAATTGGCACTGATTTGATAACAGAAATATATAAATTATACTGATTTTCACCCAATTTTTGTGTACACATGAACACAAAACAGACTGTAGGAGCAAGTATTATTTGCCAGTGTCATGCCAGGCTGCCTTTGTCTAAGCAGTGCCAATGTTTGCATCCCAACGCGAGGTACTCATATAAGGCTGAGCTGACCGAGGGGTGGCATGCAACACGGTTGCGCACAGCCGGAAATTAAATTCGGGTTGCTGGAATCAATGAACATTGCACGACCCACTGCACTATAACTTCCAACGAAAACATGACAAGTGCCAGGTTAAGTGCACTTTGCGTGCTCGTGCAGTGGGAAAGGCTTGCTAGTCGATCGCAGGACAGTATAAGTTGTTATAGCTTAACTTGCGTGGGTGACTAACAGATGTAATACGATCTCCGTTGTGCTAACATGTTTTGTTTAGCCGCCCAATGTTTTGCTCGTTCTGTTGTTGATTATGTCTGCCTCTCATTTTAGAGGGCAGTAGCCACAAGCTACCCACTTAGTAGTGTCTATCATTCACCCCTTGAGTAGAGACTGATTTCTACCAGCCGTTGGCAAATCAACTCAACTCCAGTTCCTCCTGTATTATCTAAGCGATGCTGTGACCAGTTTACTCCCTTTTCATGTGGAACAAAATCAGAAGCCGTGTGAGACTACAGTGGCTGGGTATGTTGGCGAGCATCTCGCGCAATCTAATTTGGATAATCCCAAGATGGATCGTAGTCAGGCCAATCTGAAAGTGTATAAAGTGATTGCAGGTGTTCCGGCGAAAAGGGGAGTCCATATTGCACAAGCACTGAAATACGGACAAGATTATAGCTGTGAGGACCCAGCGCTTTGGGCACAACCACAGGCCGAGAAGCTTACACACATAATTACACAGCCAATGAGATGGCAATGCCTCTCATCTGATTCAGTGAGGCCTCTGCTCTGCTGATAAACCAGAACCAACCATGAGCATAAGGTACTTTTCAGTTATGGGAACTCTTCCACCATATGTAGTGCAATCAACCCATGAAGAGTGGGAACGGTTTGACTTGACCCAAACAGCACAATGTTACCATCTGACATCACAAGGAGGCATGGGTTATTTTTCCACCTATTCACACACACACATACGACTATAGGGACATGTATTAAACATACCCTCTTAAAGGGAAATAGAACTGCGAACAAATAACCAAGCATGTATTTTATTGCTATAATGTTACTCCACTTTAATAGACTCATTTTAATAAATGTCTGCACAGACATTTGAAATATCTACGAAAAGCTATTGTGTGTACATTCATTTTTGCATTTCCCTACGAGTCCACGGACAACTTCTCACCTAAATGCTCCAGCAATCTCTCGCGATTGTAAAGGCAATTTCACTTTTTCATTTAATGAGGTGAAACACTTGTGTACAATTTTAAACACATCTATTGCTTTGGCTTCCTTTTTTTACATTTATTTTTGCCCATGTGCATCCAAGTTCATCTTTACACATTTGCTCTACATCCACTCTCTTACTGGCACGGTTGACTATGTACGGTGCAAAAGAAGTTCAACACACATACTCTGTAACTCTGCAGCAGTCCACATTCCTCTTCACGGGGTGCACATGCTGCCTAGCTCATGATCAGGGTTCTATTTCTGCTTTTCTGGCGTCCCCCGAGTATACAGCCTGTCTCGTTCCTGCCCAGAGCACTGCTGCTTCTTGGGGGGGGGGCGAGGGGGGGTGAGCAGCCCTCGGGGCATCGACCCGGAGCTTCCTTCACTCTCCCCGAGGCTTCCCCGGTCTGTCTGTTTAAGTGCAGCACTGTTATACTGAATTTACAACCCCCTCTCCATTCTCTCGTTTTGCAGTCAACATCGCCATAGCCGCTGTGCGATGCTTTGCCACGTCATAATGTTCGCATTGGCCAACTTACAGCCGTGATTCAATTGCCAAACATTCTCTCCCAATCAATGACTCCACTTCCTCCACTTTTATGCGTGTACTGCATTGTGAACTTATTTTGCACCGTACGTAGCCAACCGTGCTAATCTGAGATGCGGGGGGAAGGACAACAAGCTAAACACAAAAATCAGTTTCTAAAGAAACAACAAAAACACAAAAAGCAGTTGTCCTGATGTCTCAAGACACCGTTTTTGTTCAGACTATTTCGCCAGCCCCAAGCTCTTCCGGTCTGTGGAATATCTCTATAGGCACGCTCGAAAGCCAAAGTGATTTGCTGCTCATATGAAAATGTAGGCAGTGCTCATCTCCTGTTTACAGCCCTGAACCAACGTTGGAAGTTCCTCAATCCTTTCGATGGGAGTAACTCTCTCCATAGGACGACCACAGTTGTCCTTCCCACAAAGAGGTACCAATTTTATTGACCCCAGAGGGGTTGAGTCAATCCCCAAACAAGATTTGAACTCGCAACCTTCTGATTGTGAGCTGTTCACTCTACAGCTGAGCCACCTGACACACTGAAAATAGGAAGTTTACCTAAATCCCTTCACAAATAGCCACATGAGCTGGGTTTGCCCTTGTAAACAAAACAATAACATCGTCACACAATGACTGGCAAAATTCTCATTCAAGTCAGTTCATCCTGTCTGCCCATTCAGAGAGCCATATGTGCACTAAGATGTGTTTTGGAGTATGTGTTTGTCTGCTTCTGTGAGCATATTGCATGCATTGACCTATTACAGTCAGACCACCACACCACTCGCTGCTATGATTTATATGCTCATATGCCCACACTGATTTAAATATCCAATAGAGCTATAGAGCTGTAAAAATGCCACAATGTGAAGTATGAATGTACTAATCAATTGATTGATTATTCATCAATTATAATTAATCTTATGCTCATGATACATGCATCGATTTATGAGCCTAAGTTGAATTCCCGGTCACGGCTTACATCAGCGGCAAGGGATACCCAAACCAGTCCCGCACCCCTACCTTTACCAACCCACACTGACCTGCGCAGTGAAGTATGGACAAAAAAACCCCATGATTGATACACTTTGAGGACCTTCTTTATTCAGCAGTGGACTGACAAATAACTGTACATTATTTGTAAAAAAAATGCTTTGCTGTATTGCAATAAGGAAAAAACTGTAAATTAGACAAAATTATAAACAATTAGATAGTAAATATTAAGTTTTGAGTCTTAATTCAAATAATGACCCTTGATTACGGCGAATCATCAAATCACTGGGAGTGTTATAAAAGTTGATATGCACTTGAGCTGTTTGTGCAGTGATCTCAGTTAAAATACGCAAATACTTGTGGAGCAAAGCACGTAATTAGGAAATGCAGATAGCCGAAGAGGTTTCTGGGCTGTTGATTTGCAGCAAGAGAGGGAGCATTTCATCATCGTCAAGCCCTTTTTCTATCAGTCCTGCACCACATTCCAAATTGTTTTCGTAAAAAAATACTGACAAATATTCAGTATACATGGTTCACGACAAATTTACGATTTGCCAACTGCGTAGGCGTTCTTGAGTGCACTGTAATCGCTCTCTGATGGGTTTTTAGATTGTACCGCTGCGTGTTGTTCAACACGATGTCTAACGTTTCGCTCCACGTGCTGGTGCCTTATTCAGGAACTAAGTGCCATTCTTGAAGACCTCAACTAAATGCCTGCCGATCAATACACAGTACAACCAGAAAACTCATTAGAGAGCAACATATGATTTTGTCCAAGCCTCCACAATACCCGAACACTTCACGGTGAAAGTAATTGTGTGGATATCAACCCATACATGAAAAAAAAACACATGTTTATCCTCTGAATATAAGAGTAAACAAATATTTTTTTATACTCTTTGGTGCTTTCGGTAATGTTACGTAGATAGAAAAATAACTAATAAATCACGACGTTTCGATAGCAACACAAGCCATCGTCTTCAGGTGAAACAACACAGCAGGCGGACTGCTGAGGCAGGAGGAAATGTAGCGAGAGAGCCATCGCAACCAGAGGCCACATACGCCTGTGGTGGGCACAACCCAAGGGCAAGTGGGCGGGGCTAGGATTGGAATCTGCAAGTAAATGCAGAATCGCAGAGCTCGCGCACCTCGGCCAATCCGAGAAGGGGGGGGAGGGCGCCGCAACGGGCGAGAGGGTGGGGGTGAAATTTACAGAGGGAACAAGGTGATAGAGACACAAAAGAAATCAAACTTAGCAAACTTGGAAATGTAATGCAAATCAGACAGTCGGCCAACACAACAGTTAACACTATACCTGGTTGATCAACGTCCTTCCAAAGATTGCTAAATTTAGCATCCATCTTCTCGGTTGAAGTCATGTCTGAGTTGTGTGGAAATCCTCCCCGTAGAGGTGGTTCAATCTTGATTTGAATCTTTCGTGACTGCATTTATAAGTTTGCTAAGTTTGATATCTGTTTTACTGGTAGGAACCACCTGGTTCCACCTCCCACAGGGGATTATTGTGTCCGTCCGTCGTGAATCAAAAAATGGGAGGGGTGGGGCTGGGTGGAGAGGGGAGGGGCTGGGTGGGGAGGGTGGGGCTGGGTGGGGGGTGGGAGTGGTGGGGCTGGGCTGGGTGGGAAGGGGCTGGTCACCCCGTGGTGCCCTTATAAAACTCAACGTTTAACCTACTCACGCCGGCTTGTGCCTGCCCTCACAGTCGGCCATATTTGCGGAATACACCACGCCGCCGTTGACCCTGGCCATTGACCGAGCAACCCAACGTTCCTACCAGCTCCCTCCGCAGGAATGTGTTTTCTCTCTATCACCTTGTTCCCTCTATAAATTTCACCCCCACCCTCTCGCCCGTTGCGGCAGCCCCCTTCCCCTCCCTCCCCCTCGGATTGGCCGAGGTGTGCTAGCTCTGCGATCTTGCATTGACTTGCAAATTCCATCCCTAGCACCGCCCACTTGCCCTTGGGTTGTGCCCACCACAGGCGTATGTGGCCTCTGGTTGCGATGGCTCTCTCGCTACATTTCCTCCTGCCTCAGCAGTCCGCCTGCTGTGTTGTTTCACCTGAAGACGATGGCTTGTGTTGCTATAGAAACGTCGTGATTTATTCGTTATTTTTCTATCTACGTGACTTTACCGAAATAACCAAAGAGTATAAATTCTTGCAGTCACGAAAGCTTCAAATCAAAATGTAATTTTGCATACAATAAAGAAAAGTACTTAGCACGAGTATAGGAGGGAATATGCTTCAGGGAATTTGATAAACAGCAATAATACAACTGCGCGTATATTTTTTTTTCAGGGGCTCTATCAACATAGTATGCATTGCTCATAGTGGCTTGCTCTTATGCGGTGAAAATTACAGGGTGTTTTGTAGGATGCACACTACTTGTGCTGAATGAAATAAAAGCAACCCTTGGTCCTTCTGCTGCCTTCTGACAAGAAATTGGCAGTGATGTGTTTAGTTTTGTCTGTGTGTGTTATACGAATTGTCACATTATTAAAGTGCTTGGCTGAATTCAAGATGCCTTGCTGAAAGCCAAAAACATCAATCAACAAAGACAAATGTCCAGTGCTGGGAAGGATTTTAAACGTCTTTTAACTCAGCAAATTGCAAAGACCAACAACATATTTTACAACTGTGAAATGGAAAAGTTAAGCTAAACAACTTTATGAAAACAGTAAAAAGGAAATAGCTCAAAGTTTTATGAATCTATACTTATGTCCATATTCTCTCTAATCTATATGGATAATTGTATTTAATAGTTTGCTTAACTTACTACGCTGGAACATTAAATAATTAAAACGACAAAGGAGTTCAATATTAACTTGTGTACAACGACGTTCCACTGCATATAAACCAGTCCCAAGTAAGAATGTGACAATCTTAATTAAGGACAAGATAAAAAATATCCATTTTAGTTTTGCATTTATTAATGAATTTTAACAAGGTATCAAACTAAATTAGGATTACGGTTGGCTATATTGCCATTGTGTTAAGGGATGTCCATCAGTGTTACACACGATCACGTGCATACTTGAGCAATACATGAAAAAAATCGTCACAACGAGGTGGTTGCAAACTTTAAAAGTTCATTTATCGTGTTTAATGCATCTTGAATCATGTGGATTCAAATAACAACACGATGCAATTTTGTGTAATTTTTTGTGTAATTTCTATAAAATAGAAGTCAATGGCTTTGTGTCCTTTCAGCGATCATTCGTGGCCAGGTCACTTCTCAAAAATAAACTAATATATTAGTGGGCTTTACCGAGTAAATATATATTATTGGTTATTTCGGTAAAGTCACGTAGAAGGGAAATACTAAAATAATACAAATAAAACATAATAAAATGTTGTTTTATTATGTTTTAGATGTACCGTTCCCATACTTTACACTCCTATCGTGTCTGTGTATTATTTGGCGAGCCGCCCCTGCTGGACATCTGTGAAAAAGAGCTTTATAGCTCATTGGATTTCTGTAGTATCATTAAATATTCAGATTATGATGTTCTTTCTAGGAAATGAAAAAAGACAATTATTTTCAATAAATGATTGCTTTAGATTGTGATGTAGAAAATGTATGACATAAATAATCATTGATAACCAGTTGTCAATGCACTGCTAGATGATGGTCTCCCTATACCCATCAAGGTAATAGAGGTTATCTGACCCATTATGAGACCTCCTTTGCCAGTACCAAAATATGAGAATAGGTTTTCCCCTTTTTTCTGGCAACAAAACAGGTGTTTAAGATGTTCAAACACCAAACTGAAACTTTTTACAAGGAATCATGTCTGCATTAACCACAATACTTGTGGTCAGAATGCAAACAAAAAACATACTCTGATAGTATATACATTGTCTTTGCAACTGATTGGTCCACACCAGAGACAGCTTTCTTTAGAGCCTAGTCTCAAACGGTGTTAGACCAGAAGACGCTAAGAGGCGTACAGCACAAAGACAAGGAGGTCCCATAATGTAGCTGCTCACCCGAGCTCTCATTACTCTGATAGTATTTCTCGGGATGGGTAATGAATGCTGAATTACCAGTGCCACCCATGTCCTGAACAATAAAAGAATAAACATTCCAGCCATTCTCATCCCAAAAATGGATGAAGGCCTCACACGATGTCGGTCATGATGAGTTTAGACCATACTTCTCTACCCTGGTCAGTGGTTATTGTTGTCTAAATGTGGTCACACACCCACTGTTAAGCAATGTACATCATACACAAGGTGATGTTATCACACAGGTGAGTTTTTCTTGACATCCATCTTAATTTATTCTTATAGTAAAATAATCATAGTTGCATGCAAAACATAGAACAACATTTCTAATTAAGTTTGATCATAATTAACATACAGTAACAAGAACATATTACTGAAGCAAGAGCTAACTTAGAAGTCATTATTACGGGGTTCTTCGTATTATGACATTCCCATTTTATCCTTGGGTAGGTTAATTAAAAAAAAATCATGCTGCTCAACACATTTTTACATTGCCAACACCTCTCGCACATTTCTTAACTGCAATTCTCATGAAATTGCATAGGTCGTGGCCCCATTTCTAAACAAGTTTAACATCTTTAGATTTAAAAAATGCGCAGTAAGAAAATCAGCTTTGGTTTGTCCTCCATTAATATTGTTTAAATTACAGTGATTCTTGAGTTCAATTATATATATATTCTGAAAGTGATCTGATAGGTCATTCTAAATGTAACATTTTCATAAATTTATATTGGCAAATATCTTTATTCAAGATGTTATGCCTACACACTTTGAATTCTCGATGTTCTAAAGGAGACAGTTCAATTGGTCTTGCTCTTCGATAAGCAGGGTGAATTCCCATGTCTGGGTGTGTAAAACTAGCATTAATGGCATACTTTATTTTACTGCATGTGCTTGCAAATTTTTATAAGACATTGAAAGTCTTCTTTAAAACGTTTGTTGTATAGTTACGCGGACTCAATATATAGATGGGGGAGGGGTGGGAAATCAACGAAAGCACCCAAAAAAAAAAATACACAAAAAAGTATCCAAGAAATAAAATGTCTTTGCTGCTGTGGAAATTATTCATATTTTCTAACTAGCATTCCACCATAAATGTCAAATTATGCACCCGCGAATGCACTCTATGGTTTTAGTTTTGAGAATTATGTGTTTATTGTTTGCATGTGAGAACTTGCACATGTTTTGTATGTTTTCTTTAATATTTATGGAACATTTTAATTCAACTAAGCAATCAGCAGATAACTGACAAACATGGAAAATAAGCCTGTTTGAAATGCGTGATTCTTTATCGTCTTTTTCTTAAGTGACATCATTTTAGAGTTTCACTACAATGAGTGTTACAAATGAAGAGTACTTCAAAATTAATGTGATTATATTTCTGCACTTTTAATGGTAATTGTAAATATAAGTATGCATGAGATGACTTTGCGGAACATTGCAAGATGTCCAAAATAATATTCTGAGACTGCCCCTTGTCACTTTAGATAGGTGAGCACGTGTTTCTAAACTACAAGATAGAGAATCTGAGCAGTTGTCTTGTTGAAGGGTCGGGACCCTTTTGAAAGGTCCTTGACATGTAATAGAAAGGCTGACTTCACAAACAGAGGTCTATAAAACACAAAATGAGATATACATCATTGTGGCAAACCGACCTTGTAGACTTTGGGTGGATTCTGAAATTGTCATTGATTTTCTATCCATTTTGTACAATTGAGTGAGAAAAATTTTGCTTTTAGAACATTTTCTCGTGACAAAAGCCTTCGCCTAAAATTAGCATTGCACCTCTTCAAGCGAGATTTCTATTCAAATGAAATGCTAACCTTTTCCTTGAATATGTATTTCAGATTAGCAGAGTGGCATGTGTGCCAACCATATTCCCAGTAAACGACTCTCAGTTTGCATACAAAGGAACATGTAAAGCAGTCATTCTATACAGATTTATTTATTACCAAGATTATTCATGTATATGTAATTAGCTTGTGCAAACGTTCTTGGAGAATGTGCTTTAGCAATTAATGGACCTTAATACAACATACATAATTTTAAATGTCACCAACGACCAATGTGTTTCAATCAATAATAGGGGTACCAGAATCAATCTTTGTGCAGCACTTTCACAATACACAGATGTAATGCATTGTAAAGCATATTTACCAGTGTTTATAATTGAAACACTTTTAAAATAGAGATCAGTTCATTGGGACAGATGTATGTATATTGCACCTCTTTCGTACCATATATAGCCAACCGTGCTATTCAGATGTCTTGGACGGGATGGAAGTACCCACACTTTACCCTACCACACACGACCTGTCCATCGACTAACTGTGGTGTACCTATTTATATTGCTGGCTGGACAAAGGCGGGGATTTTAAAGGCATGTTATTTCCACCGCCATCCAATAAGATGGGATCAAAGCGGCGGCCTGAATTCAGTGTGTTGCCATGCCATTGAAATAATGCAGAATTTATATTTTATCGACTAAGTATGAACCAAGGAATGCATATGAAAGCATTTTAGTTGGTATGCTAAATTTGAACAGGTTAAAAAATCATGGGGGGGGGGGGGGGAAATGTCATAATTTCATTTTTAATGCACACTTTTTGACATAAGCTATTTACAGGATACAAAATCTCGTCAAGTAATCAATGTATATAAACTGTAATCCCCTCAGTGTGTCCATTCTGCTGTGTATGCCAAATCTGGATGTTAAAAAAGGTACAGAAATAGATTTACCGCAGGGTGGATTATTGCGCTCAGCTCGCACCTTGACTTCTTGAGCACACAACTTTTTGAAGGTGATATTTCAACTGAAAAAAAGGGGAGAAATAAATTGCAAATTGTAAAGGTGACATTGACGATTTGTTACAGAATGTTGGCTTAAATCAGATTAATCAAAATCAGATTGTTAATTTGGATGAATCCCTTGTGCTAATACAACTTGCATGGTATGCATTTAAGATAAATCTGTTAGCTGCCGTTTGGCTTACACTGGAAAATATGTTTTCATCATGATAGATATCCATGTTCTATCCACTGCTGGAAGAAGGCTTCTTCCCATGACAATATCACAATCACTCATGATGCCTGTGATGCCACCATCCCTTTCACTCCTGCATACAAGCTGCCCTCATGGGCCCTATGCCCATCTCCTTGACCACATTCCCTCCTTTTGCTGCTCTTCCACCAACAGTCTCCTCCATTGGTCAATCATCTTGAAATTTTCCTGCGCAAGTCCATTTACTTTCCTGAGAATGAATACGATGCCTTTAATTTGCATTTGTTTTGCGATTCATGAGTTCCTCTTTCTCTCTTTCTCAGTGTAAATAGCAGCATGCATTTCCCATGCTTCCTGCCATATTTCAGATGTTATTAAAAAAAAATGGTCACCATCCATATTTCTGATCTACATGTCATTTACAGCCTTGTGGTTGATGTGAAGAGTTAAACATACTTTTATTTTTTATGTGGAGAGACATATATAAAGGAGATTAATTGTCTGCTTATTTATTTTGTTACATATATTCTGCACATTGTCAAAAAAAAATATTTTTTGTTGTCTTATTTAATTTTGCATCGAATATATTAACATCTGGCAGTTTACCAGCATTTATTCAAGCAAGCTTGACTGCTGATAAAACAAAGTATGTTGAATCCGGTCCAGAATTGTATTGTATTCAACCACTGCTGAAATGATGCACTCCATGAAGTCCATATGGTTGTCAGGAAGTGTAAAACATTATTGTATCATCATAGGACCTCCTTTGCCAGTACCAAAATATGAGAATAGGTTTTCCCCTTTTTTTCTGGAAACAAAACAGGTTTAAAGCTTTCGTGACTGCAGGGATTCTTCTTCTTGGTTCTTTCGGTAAAGTCACGTAGAAGGGAAATAATAAAATAATAATAATAAAACATAATCAAATAATTCTCACGACGTTTCGGCCACAACGCAGACCTGTTCTTCACCTGAGGACGGCTGCTTGCGTTGTGGCCGAAACGTCGTGAGAATGATTTTATTATGTTTTATTTTTTATTATTTTATTATTTCCCTTCTACATGACTTTACCAAAAGAACCAAGAAGAAAAAAACAAAACAGGTGTTAAGATGTTAAAACACCAAACTGAAACCTTTCACAAGGAATCATGTCTGCATTAACCATAATACTTGTGGTCTGAATTCAAACAAAAATACTTATGCATTATCTTTGAAACTGATTGGTCCACACCAGACAGCTTTCTTTCGAGCCTAGTCTCAAAACGGTCCTCTGGTCTAACACCATTTGAGACGAGGCTCGAAAGAAAGCTGTCCTTGTAAAAAGTTTCAGTTTGGTGTTAGAACATCTTAACACCTGTTTTGTTGCCAGAAAAAAGGGGGAAAACTATTCTCATTATTGCGTAGTGTTTTTATTTCACGCGGACAACTTCTTTCTTGTTCTCCTATCACTTTTATTCAACAGAACTACTCGCGTTCAACGCCACGTAACTCCGTCGCAACTCTCCCGCCTGCGCTGCTCGCCTCATTAGCTCCACTCGCTCCGCTCCCCCTCTCTCAGCCTCTCCACTGCTAGCCTGTTCTCTCTCTCACTCTGCTAGCCTCTCCACTGCTAGCCTATTACTATCCACTCTGATAGCTTCCCACTGCGCACTCTGCTAGCCTCTCCACTGCTAGCCTATTACTATACACTCTGCTGGCTTCTCCACTGCTAGTCTCTTCTTGTTATTCTGCTCGCTTCTTCACTGCTAGTCTTCCGCTATATTTCTGCTAGCTTTAAATTTCGATTTAAAGCTTTCGTGACTGCAGGGATTCATCTTCTTGGTTCTTTCGGTAAAGTCACGTAGAAGGGAAATAATAAAAATAAAACATAATAAGACACTGTCTTTCCGACAGACCTGTTCTAAACCTGAGGACGGCTGCTTGCGTTGTGGCCGATACGTCGTGAGAATTAGTTCATTATTTTATTATTTCCCTTCTACGTGACTTTACCGAAAGAACCAAGAAGATTCTGCTTGCTTCTTGACTGCTAGTCTTCCGCTATACACTCAGCTAGCTTCTCTACTGCTAGCTTCGCACGCTCACACTTAGGATTCCGCTAGCTTCTCTACTGGTAGCCTTTCTTCCCTCGCCTCTCCTACCTCGTCGTTGCCACCCATGGGAGTTTAGCCATCACCACGGGTGAGGGCGAGGTGACGAGAGCGGGACTTGGAACTTCCCTTGTCTGCCTTTCTGTCTTCACTCCGACCAAGCTGGCGACACCCCCTCGCCTCGGCGCCTGTGCCTTCAGCCGTTATCGCCCCAATCTCCCGGCAGCCTGGCGCCTATTCTGCGCCTGCATCTGCAACCAGCCAATCACAGCTATGCACCTTAATTAGCCGTCTCCCTTCCGTTGCCCTCCGTGTCTCACCTGTCTGTCCCGATGCGACCTCACTGTCCGTAACTTCGCACATGCATGTACACAGCTTGCCCCCCCCCCGCACGCGTTATTCCACTACAATTGTATTACTTACATGGTGAGACAGATATGTGAATATGATATTTTTGCTTATTTATTTTGTTACATATCATTGTGCTGATTGAAAACTTTCCACTTTAGGTACACAGGCATGTCATTTTTCACAATCAATTTACTTTTTAAAAATGTACTCTGCCCTACTCTTGTTTACCTCTTTATTTCATCATTTCAATCTTTGTTCTCCTAAATTTACAGCTCTAAGTATATCTACCTTGTTGTGTTGTCTAGGTGTATCCCTCCAACAAAAATTCGTTCATTCAGCAAATGTGACCTTATTGATTACAGATTATTCCAATAGCATTGTTTATATATATGTAAAAATGTAGACATTCAATCAAAACGATGCCCCAATACACATATGTCTTTAATGTTATACCACTGCAAACTTTTATGTTTTATTAATTAACATTTCGTTATATAGCACTTTTTGTCCTCACAGGCCTCAACGTACCCGCGAGGGCTATTCAAATTGACAAACTAATTGAAATTTACATTATTGATTGTTGCTTAATGGGATTCATACGTGGTAAAAAAAGGATTACTTTTTCATGCGATAATATGTAAAAGTATTCCCCAGCAGAAAGATCCATACTATGGATATTTGTTTCAAACATAAATTCTTAAGTATACAGAGAGGGGCTTACGAAATTTTTGAAAGTCCTACATAAGGTCGGTGCAGAGGGACATCATCTATCACCCTTTGTGTTTGTGCTACCAAGTTTTTTTGGGGTTTTTTACCAATAGAAAAACAAAACTAGAAAAATGTACGTAAAAATCAGAACAGACGTCTGGTTCTGTATACAAGGTCAGGTGAAACATGAAGAAAATAATGAATTTATACTGCAAACCAGTCATGATACTTTAAAGGTAATTGATAGATGTTTCAACGATATAACATAAATAACTTTTCGATGTATAAAGTATCTGGATTTAAACTTTATCTTAACAAGCAATACAAAAACTAATAACACTTCTTTTTATTGTGCCCCAACCTGTAATATAAGAGCTGTTGCTCAATATTTAGAAACTAAACACAATGGTAGATGAGTTACAAGTATTGGCCATATGTAGTTATGCAAGCTGATGATCTTTTTTATCATTACGTCCACCCCTATTAAATGCTGACTGCATTCATCAGAGCATGTATATGTAGCGTCGGTGTCAGGCATGGTATATAGCATTGTTATGCACCTTTACCTGCAGTAGCACACGTGTCCATAGGGGGTGGTAACCCGGGATAGGCAGGATGAGCCGGGCTGTTGGGACACTAGGCTCTCCCAACCCCAAGAGAGGTGTTGGGGGGGATATTCCAGAGCCCCTAGAGCATTCCAGAAGGGGGGCGTGGCCAGGGGCAGAGAGACACGGCCACGGTTATAAAAGCTGGACCTCTGGACAAGTCCGGCAGTCTTCGTCAAGCTGACGAAAGAAGACCAGCTAGGCTAGGACCCTGGAAACCCCCAGACCTGCCATCCTTCTAAGGGCCGGGGTTGTAGTGGGCCAGTGGTCGACCCTGTGAACGCCCGGGACCCGACGTCCTTTTAAGGGCCAGGACCGAGTGGGCCAGTGGTCAGGACCCGAGGACCTTGGCTGGGTCAGGTCAGATAGCCTCCCCCTAGGTCCCCTTAGCCGGAGGCACGTGAGTGTATTCCGAGTGATTAGAACACGCGAGCCCGGAGGCTATACCTCCTTGGGTATCGGGTAGAGGGGCCGCTACCCCTCTGTGTTAGGGATCCGTGTATCCCGCAGTTATATTGAATAAACGTGTGCCTCAAGCACTCTGTCTCCAGTCTCCCTGGAACCCACTACATATATAACAATGGCTAGATTTGCCATATGTGTAGTGAGTTCAACTGAGTCGCAGACGTAGACTTGGAGGCAACACATTTATTTAACTCCAACACATGGGGTAACTTTCCCCTTAACAGAATAACAACCTATGGTGGTAACCACCAGGCTAACTACACTAATTACAAGTGTCATTTTCTAATTGCTTATGCCTCAAAAGTATAGAAAATGGCTATTATTCCCCACAAATTTTGCTTTTGCGCCAAGGACTTTATGTGAAGGAATGGCTCAAATGCACACGTTTTCTCATTGAAAATAGGTACATTTCTAAATATCACTGTCCTGGTCACAAAAGCAAAGTTTGTGGGGAATAATAGCCATTTTCTGTACTTTTGAGGCATAAGCAATTAGGGAATACAGTGATCCCTCGTTTATCGTGGTTAATGGGGACCGGTCCCCTCGCGATAGGTGAAAATCCGCGAAGTAGGATTGGCGCCCTAGGAATTTCCATATATGTGTGTGTGGGTATCAGAATGTTTAAAATATGTATATTTATACTTTATATATATATTTTACTTAAATCTATTTAATTATAAAACCTTAATATTATACATTCACTCTCTCTCTCATACGATACGTATTATGGTGTTCTACACTCACCAATGACAGTAGTATCTTGAGACTTGACTCCAGTAATGATGACGATGACAATGACGATGACAATGACGACGATGACAGACCTGTGCAGTTCGATGAATGTGATGATGAATGATGATGATGATGGTGTTACTGCACAGGTATAATGAGGCCTTTAAATCAGTTCGAAAAATCCGCGATGCACTGAGGCCGCGAAACTTGAACCGCGAAGTGGCGAGGGATTACTGTAACACTTATTACCCAGGAACAAAAATATATAAATTTGTTTTCATATTCTTTGGTTGTTTCAGAAAAGTCATGTAGATAGAAAATAATAAAAAAAAAAAATTCAAATAATGAAAAGAAAAAAAACTCACAACATTTTGATCGCAACACAAGCGAAGACAGTGAGGAAGCGAAGACAGTGACGGCGTGAAGACAGCAACGGCATGAAAACAGCAACAACCCAGATCCCACGTTAGTTCCAAACCGTGCCGCTCACCTCCTTTTATCCCAGTGTTCGTGACATGTCTCAGACCGTGTTCGTGAACATAAGACCGTGTTCGTGACATGTCTCGGACCATGTTCGTGAACATAAGGCAGATTTGACACATGGTAGGACCAATACTTCTGCCGTAGCTGATCATTATTTTAATGCGGCTGGCTTACACGAAATTTATTTCTTTAAAACGATGGTACTTTGCAAGCCTACTGGCTATCAACAAAGATTCGCTCATGAAGCCATCCACATATACAGACACAGACACAATTTCAACCGAGAAGACGGTTATAAACTCAGCAATCATTCGAAAGATGTCATCAACCACTTTGGGTCATGACTTGATTTGTAATTTCTTGTCAACCTCCACCATCAGCAGTGTGGATGTGTGGAGCGAGGTGCAATGCCCCCCATGTCTACCCCCTATTTCTCCCCCTATCTCTACCCCCTCTCTGCCCCTATCTCTCCTCCCCTCTCTCTCCCTATCTCTACCCTTTCTTTTTCTCCCCATCTGTACCCCCCTCTCTCTCCCCCTATCTCTACCCCCTTCTCTCTCCGCCTATCTTTACCCCCCTCTCTCCCCCTATCTCTACCCCCTCTCTCTCTCTCTCTCTGCCCCTATCACTACCCCCTCTCTCCCCCATCTCTCCCTCCTCTATCTCTGCCCCCTCTCTCTCCCCCTAGCTCTGCCCCCTTTCTCTCCCCTTTGTCTTCTCCTGAATTAGTGTAGAGGCATTAATCAGCACTCCCCATGCTGTTAGCGGGTAGCTTCCCCTTCGCGTCAACAGGGGGCGGAAGTACGATTACGCTAATATAAAGGACTATGGCCCAAGGGGCCAACGGTAATCCCTGAAATAATGGATCCTGGGACACAATCCCCAAACCCCAGGAGGGGGGACTGGGGGATGATGTCACCTTCCAGAAGGTTCTGGAAGGGAGGCATGGCTAAGGCAGAGCAAGCCACGGACCTGTATATAAGCCGCACCTCTGAAGGGTCTGGTTCAGTCATCTCCAAGCCGAAGACCGAAGACGGGGCTGAAGATAGGACCCTGGACCCCAAGCTCCGCTGTCCTTCTAAGGGCCGGAGCTGAGTGAGGCCAGTGGTCAGGACCCGGAGACCTTGGCGCGGTCGGGTCAGCGTAGCCTCCCCTATGGCCCCTAGTCGGAAGGCTAAGAATTAGAGTGGTCCCAGTGTTAGGCGGCAGTGTAGCCCGGAGCCATACCTCTTCAGGTATCGGGTGAAAGGGGCCGTTACCCCTTTGTGTTAGGGACCCTGTATTCAGAGCAGTTAAATACATATCCTGTTGCCTCACAGAAGTTATCCTCTGGTTAGTGACCCACTACATTAGTATTGGCTGCCCCGCCCATACTGCTGACACACTTGGACTGCGCTACTCGCCGCTCAGCGCTGGCGCAACGGCTCTTGTGCCCCGCCCACTCACAGCTTTGGCTTGTCTGTGCCCATTTTAAGCCTTAATAAACAGTTGCAGTTGGAGGCTTGTCCCCCCCCCCCCTTTTCTTTCCACCTGATGATGACCGCTTGTGTTGCGAAACGTCGTGAGTTTTTGGTTTTTCATACATTTATTATTATTGATTATTATGTTTTATTGTATTATTTTCTATCTACGTGACTTTACCGAAAAAAAACAAAGAATATGAATTCCTGCAGTCACGAAAGTTTTAAGTAAAAAATTTTTAATTTGTTATGAAGTGTTATTAATGTAGTGGATTATTAACTTTGCATTTGTGTCCTGTTCACAAAAGAAAAGTTCGTGGGGAATAATAGCCATTTTCTGTACTTTTGAGGCATAAGCAATTGCAAAATAACACTTACTTCCCAGGAAAAAATATATATTTTGTTACACAATGCTATCAATCACCTGTAATTTATACTCGTGACCGCTAGTCCACACACTGTCCCTGCACCCTCACTGTCTCCACACATGCACTGTCTCTACATTACCCCCCCCCCATCCCTCTTAAAAATGTAGCCGTCTCGGCTATTAACAATATTTTTACAGTGTGTTGGGGAAAAAGAACCGCGTAAAAAATGTAACTCAATGCCCGATGATCGTTCGGGCAAAAGAACCACATATATAAAAAATAACCCGCAACAACCATGGGAGATCTGCCTAGCGGAATTGCAAACACTTTGACCAGGTCCTTGACACCGGTCCATCGCTCTGGGTGGACTTCTGCGCCTCTCTGAGCAACGGGGGCTCACACAAAAGCCTTGAAGGGGTAGGATAATCCATTAACTCTTCGAAATAATTTCATCGGGCTCCAGCCAGCAGTCCATCGCACATGGCAGCTTCTTGTGACTCCCCCGACTTCAGGGGCTTGGAAACTGTGGGCGGCACAACGCATTTTTCAATTTCATTGGCCGACTGCCCCGGCTCGTCAGACACACCAGACACCAGCCATACAGGACTTGGGGATGAGCTGTCTATAGGGGGATAAACATGTGGTTTCAGGTGCGACGGGTAAACAAACCAACGGCGACATCCTGCCTGTATTTTTACACACTGTGGCCGTTTGAATTCTACCACTTCAACAGGACCTTGCCATGTCCGATGTAACTTGGGGGACGTACCCAGTGGCACCTGTGGGCAGTATAACCATGCCCTGTCCCAGATTGCCCATGGAAGCACGTGCTCATGCCACCCCATGTTCCTTTCATTAGCAGCTTGCACCTTGGTAGTGTTTTCTCTAGCCGCTTCGTGAGCTTCAGAAATACGACCCAGCGTAATCTGCAGGGGCACGGGCATGGCTGATCTCTTTTTCCCTGAGGCCATACCCAACTGAGCCTCTATGGGGGGTTCATTTTCCAGCCCGTACATAAGAAAAACCAGAGAAAATCCCATAGAGGCATGTAGGGGCATCCTGTATGCTGCCAAGACTCCTGGGAACGTGCAAGTCCCAATCTGTCTGCACCTCATTAACTGCCTGACAGAGCATCGATGTCAAGGTTCTGCGCAGGTGTTCCACCATGCCATCTGTTTGAGAATGGTATTGCGACGTTCTAATCTTTGTTGTACCCAGTACGTCGCACACTTCGCACAGCAGCTTGGATGAGAAATTCCGACCTGATCCGTGAGAAGCGGCTCAGGGGCTCCCTTATCCATCACGTAGCCATGCAATGGATGCAGCCATTGGGTCGGGCAATGGCCAAGCCATTGGCCACCGGGAAAATATTCTACCCCGACCAGGAGAAATTTATTCCAATTTTGTGTACTCAGAAAAGGTCCCAGGATGTCAAGCACAACCAACTTGTTAATTCGGGACACTGTGATGGACTGCAACGGGGGTTGAGACTTTTTCGATGGTGGCTTTCGGCGCGTGCAATCAGTGCAACCTTTGACCAGATGGTAGACATTTGACATTCCCAGCCAATAAAAGTCTCGTTGCAGGGTTAGCAATGTTTTTCGATGCCCAAAGGTGCATCACCATATTTTCGTGTACTGCCCAGGTTAACCTACCAGTCCTTCCCAAAGGAAGAACTCCCTTAGGGGCAAGGTTTTTGTGGTTATTTTCGGCACGGTGCCACAAGTTCAACAAGGAAACATCCTCCATCTGTAGCTAGCCCCATTCGGCATACGTGAGGCCCAATGTGTTGTCCCTAAGTGTGACCACGCCAGCTGCTGCCAGGTCACTTAATGCCGCTACAACCCCTGGTGACCCAGCTGCAGGTTGTTTACACCAGCCTGCGCCGACGAGCATGCACAATGTTCGTTAAGAGGCAAGCGGGACAATGCGTCTGCATTACAGTGCCTTACACCCTTGTGGCAAATTACCTGGAATGAATACTCCTGGAGTATCTCCAGCCAGCGTGAGAGCTGGCCGGAAGGCTGGTCCACTCCCAGGGTGTACTGGAGGGCCGCATGGTCCGTGTGGACTACAAAGTCCCTGCTATAAATATAAGGCCTGTACTATTGATTAAATACACCATGGCCAAAAGTTCCCTGTGGGTAACACAGTACCACTGCTGAGCGGTTGACAGGATGCGACTTCCGTATGCAATTACCCTTTACACCTCATTATTCACCTGTGAAAGGACAGTCCCTATGCCCAGGTCACTAGCATCAGTGTCCAGTATGAACGGCAGGGAAAAATCCGGATAGTCAAGGGGAGGCGCGTTGGAGAGGTGATCTCGCAGTACAACAAATGCGATTTCCTCCTCCTGACCCCATTTCAACTTCTGGTATTTAGCCATCAGGGCATGCAAGGGTTTTGCAACCGTCACGAACTGAGGAACGAATCTTCGGTAACATGACGCAAACCCGACGAAATTGGCGCACTTCACCCACCGACTTGGGAGTTGGCCAATTGCGTACGCACGACGTTTTGTCCGGATCTGTAACTATCCCTTTTGCGCTGACAATGTGGCCCAAATATGGCACTGAAGTTTGTAGCAAATAGCATTTAGCAGGTTTCAATTCGAGATTCGCTGACCGTACCCTAGAGTACACAACCCACAACAAATGTGTGACCAAACACGATGATGTCATCTACGTAAATGAGGAAGGAGTCCCATTGCAGTCCCACCAGGACCAATTCCATAGGTCGCTGGAAAGTGGCAGGTGCCGAATGCAATCCCATCAGGCTACAATTAAATTGGTGCAGTCCGTGAGGCGTTCGGAACGCAGTTTTTGGTCTAGATGACTCATCCAGGGGTAGTTGCCAAAAACCCGACAATAGGTCCAATGTGGAGAAGAACCAAGCGCCCGACAACGCGTCCAGGGAATCGTCATTACGTGGAAGCAGAAAAGCATCTGCCACTGAGACTTCGTTTAATTTACAAAAGTCGACGCAAAATCTTAAGCTTCCATCCTGTTTTTTGACCAACACCACAGGGGCTCCCCAAGAGTTAGTTGACGGTGAAATTATATCAGCTGCCAACATTTCCTCCGCCGCCTGCTGTACATTTTCCTTTTCTACAGGACTCAACCGATATGTGTTCTGTCGAATAGGAGCTGCGTCGCCCATATCGATATGGTGTTGCAGCAAGGAAGTACGACCGATATCAAATTTGCCTTGACTGAATATGTCCGAAAATTCCCTTAGCAATTGTAATAATCCTTCTTGAGACGGCTTCGGAATCAGTCCTTTTTATTTCCACTCCACAATACACTTTACTCACTCACTCTCCGTTGCTGGCAGACAACGGAGAGAGGACAGACTTCGCACTAAGTCCCCACCGCGCACGTGGCACCCCGAGCCCCCGTCCGCGCGTGACCCTGCTCTTGTCAGTCTCCAGTCTGCTCTCGATCGTTCCCTCTCACTCTCTCTTAATCCCTTCGTCACGTGGTCCCCCCAGCCAATCGTTCATGGACAGCTTCGACCATTCTCGATGGTTCCCTGTCAATCCCGGGACCACGCCTCTCATCCGGCTCCCCATTAGCTGGGGCCCCGAATGGCTAGGCCAATCACTCCTGATGACATGCCGTGATCACGCCTGGGCCATGCTCCCTATCTCAACCCTTATTGGCTACAAGCAGGACCGGCAAGCCAATCCCCACGTGAACCCTCTATGGCTGTTATTACATCACCCCCCCCCCCCGGTGAAAAAATTTAGCCGTCTCGGCTGGGAAAAGGGTGAAGAACCAATTCCGCAACATCTTATTAGGGCACCAAGGTGCGTTTAACAATTCAAGGGTGAACCGGCGTTCCCGCACCTAACAACATTTAAAACAGTCACCCATAATAACAAAAAAATCACGACATACATTAGGGCGCCCCTGCAGCGCAGTAACGACAGGGAAATTAGTGAAACGATCAAACGTTAACGAAACGGAAGAGATTTTGACCGCGTACGCGACGCGGGACCCTCTCCGCTCCCAGCGCAAGGTCGCTTTGCTTCCGGATGGACAGGAGGTGGCAGGCTTGAAGAAGAAGTAGGTTGTTGGTGCTTGGTCACGTCCAGGGCAGGCCCCGTTGGAGGGGGGGCAGCGGGGGCTTCCTCAGCCCTCAGAACCTGTTCATCTGCAGGAGGCACAACACAGTCCCCCCTGGGATCAACGGGCGTGTCAAGCGGCGCAGCCGGCCCGGCAGAACCCGGCAGGTCAGCTAGTGGGGATGAAGGACCGACACGCGCGTCAACATAGGGTTTAAGTCGCGAGGAATGAACATACCACCGACGTTTTCCGTACTGAACGCGGATACTTTGCGAGTTCCGAACATCTACCAGCGTCACAGGCCCCCGCCACGGCCTGTGCAGTTTAGGGGATGTGCCCGCCGGTACCTGGGGGCAGTGGAGCCACGCCAGGTCTCCCACTGACCAAGGCATGCGAGTATGCGATAGACGCGCATACCGTTCGTTCCTTGCCTGAGCACGGGCCGTCGCACACCGGGCAGCCTCTCGCGCCTCCGTTACTCGTTCAAGCGAGTCACGCACGTGGTCAGGCAGGGAGTGGGACGGTCGTTTACTCGGCGTACCCAGTTGCACATCGATGGGTGGAACATTTTCACGGCCATACATAAAAAAAAATGGTGAGTATCCCGTGGACGTGTGCGGAACCATGCGGTATGCCGCTAAGACGCCTGGTATGTGCAGGTCCCAATCGGTTTGCTTTTCACTGACCGTGTGACAAAGCATAGCCGAGAGGGTACGGTTGAATCGTTCCACCATACCATCTGTTTGGGGATGGTATGGGGAGGTGCGAACTTTCTTTGTACCTAGCGCGTCACAAACTTCCCTAAGCAATTTAGAGGAGAAATTCCGCCCTTGATCTGTGAGCAGCCTCTCAGGTGCCCCCTTGTCCATGACATACCCGTTCAAGAAAGCGTCGGTGATGGACGCTGCCGTTTGGTCGGGCAGAGGCCAGGCCATCGGCCATCGAGAAAAATATTCCACCCCGACCAGAAGGTATTTATTGCCCCTAGCCGACGGGGGGAACGGCCCCAGAATGTCGAGAGCAACTAATTCGTTAATACGGGACACTTCAATGGAACACAACGGTGGTACATAGTGGTTCCGAGGCGGCTTCCTCTTCGCACAATCATGGCACGAGCGGACAAAGTCATTGATGTCTGCCGTCATACCGGCCCAGGAAAAATCCTTTTGCATCGTGGCCACAGTCTTCTGGACGCCGAGGTGCATCAACTTATCAGCGTGCAGAGTACGGAGCAGGTCGTAGCGAAGCGAAGTAGGCACTACCAAGCGTGGTCGGTCAGACAACCCGTCGGTACACATTAACAATCCCGACTTACCCCGGAACATCTGCCACTTCCAGCCCGCCAATTGCGATTTCTGTTTCCCTACAAATTTACGTAGCGGAGACAGCGAGGCATCGGCCTCCTGCTCGCGCAACCAGACCGCGTGCGGCAGCCGCAAGGTATCATCGGTGTCCACCGACACCTGCTGCTCCTCCTCCTTCGCTTTCGCCCCTGCGTCGTCCTCATTCGCTATCGCCCCCATAACCGGGCAGGGCGACGTGGGCGGTGCCGCGCAGCGGTGCGTGCCCGTCAGGCAAGTGCACGGAGGAACGGGCGGCAGCCTTGAGTGCGCATCCGCGTTCGCGTGACGGGCCCCCTTTCGGTATGTTATATCGAAGGAAAATTCCTGTAACGATTCCAACCACCGGGCCAATTGGCCTGACGGCTGATCCAATTTGAGGGAATATTGCAAAGCCGCATGATCAGTGCGGACCAGGAATTTCCGTCCATACAGGTACGGCCGGTACAATCGAACAAAATGGACAATTGCCAAAAGTTCCCGCCTTGTCACGCAATATCGCGTTTCCGCAGGGGATAGAACCCTGCTGCCGTACGCCACCACCCTCTCAACCCCGTCCTTGCGTTGCGACAAAACGGCCCCAATGCCGATATCACTAGCATCCGTATCAAGGATGAACGGCTGCGAAAAATCTGGGTAATCTAACGTAGGCGCCGTGGCGAGGTGGTCCCGAAGTGCCATAAAGGAACTTTCTTCCTCCGCACCCCATTTAAACTTTTGATTTTTGCCAGTCAGAACGTGTAATGGTTTTGCCAACGTCGCAAAGTTCTTAACGAAGCGGCGATAATAGGAAGCGAATCCAATAAACCGCCGAACATCACCCACCGAGGTGGGTGTGGGCCACTCACGTACACACTTCGTTTTCAGAGGGTCAGTGGATACACCGTCCGAACTGACAATATGACCCAGGTAACGGACGGAGTGTTGCAGAAGGTGGCATTTCCTCGGTTTAAACTTAAGGTCAGCCGCACGCATTCTTTGAAAAACTGTCTCAAGGCGTTGGAGATGTTCCTCGAACGTGCGGCTAAAGACAATTATATCGTCTAGATATATGAGGCACGTTTCCCACTGCAGTCCCGCCAACACCAATTCCATGAGCCGCTGAAACGTGGCCGGAGCCGCGTTCAGGCCCATCGGCAACCGATTAAATTCAAAGAGACCTTGCGGCGTGCGGAATGCCGTTTTGGCTTTTGACTCGTCATCGAGGGGAAGCTGCCAGAAGCCCGAGGACAGGTCAAGGGTGGAAAAGAATTTAGCACCCGATAAAGCATCCAATGAGTCATCCATCCTCGGTAAGGGGTACGCGTCCGCTACCGAAATTTTGTTCAACCGGCGGAAATCAACGCAAAACCTCGTACCACCATCTTTCTTCTTAACCAGAACGACGGGCGCGCCCCAAGGGCTGTTGGATGGCGAAATAATATCCGCCGCCAGCAATTCATCTACTGCCCCACGCACGTGTTCCCTTTCCGCCGGGCTCATACGGTGAGGGTGCATACAGACGGGAGGCGCCGCACCGGTTTCAATATGGTGCGACAAAAGCGACGTGCGGCCGAGGTCCAAATCATTTCTGCTGAAAACATCAGCGTACCGCAGCAATAGCGAACGCAAGGCGTTCCTATGTTCATTTGACAAGGAAGAATTCTCTCCGCATAAATCAGCGATCCAGCGTTCTTGTGAACGATCATGCGGAGGCCCATCCGCGGGCATCCGAGCGCGCTGCGGTTTGTCACAAGAGGCGAAATCGGTAGTGGCGTGAGCCAGCACCGATCCCTCCGGAACAACAACGCGGTCAGGTCCCCCATTCAAGACCTGTATGAAAGGTGCCTGACCTGGGCGCATGATCGTTTGTGCCGCCGCCAAAGAAAAAGATTTCGATACCGAATTCGATGGGGATAATAGCACGCCCTTCGCATCCCTTCCCATTTGAAGTGGTTTTCGGTAACGCAGCAGGATAAGCATTTGCGCTCCCGATGAAACCTCCACCGTAGCCGCAACGAAAGCAGTAACTGCGTTACCTGTAGGCGCATTGGCCAGCAGGGAAGGCAGGAACGCCATCCTACGACCCCCCGGCATTTCCAAACAGTCCTGGTCGACCCGTATTCTCAGCGGCATCCGGCGCAGGAAATCCGTACCCAACAAGCATGGAACAGCTAGCGAGCGAGAAATTAACACAGGTCCTGCGGCGGTAATATTTCCGATAGCGATGCTCACATCCACCTGTCCGCAGATACCCATGCTCCCCCCATTGGCGGCAACACACGCATCATTAACCTTGCGTATCCGCGACGCAGGAATGGACAACAAATGAAAAATAACATCAGAAATGATGGTAGCCGATGCGCCAGTGTCCACCAAGATATGGACGTCGACGCCGTCGATGGTACCTCGTACCGTCGACGAGCCCGACGCCGCAGCCACAATCCTGCGAGCCAATTTCTTCCACTGTGTAGCAGAGCGTGTCAATGGAGCAGGAGAAGTAAAATTATCCTTAGGAGTGTAAGAATGAGTGCGAGTGGATGAGTGATGTGACACGACCTGCCGGGTGTCCGATTTGTGCCGACTCGCCCGAGGTTGTTGCAGCTCCGCAGCAGGTAGAGGAGATGGAGGTCCCCTTGGTGGAAGAGGCGACAGCAGAGGTCGGCAGCGGCAGTCACGGGCGAAGTGGCCCCGTCTGCCGCACTTGAAACATGCGGCCGACGTCGGCCGGTGGTCGGACGACCCGGCCCTCGCACGCGGCCGGCCCGTGTAGTCGCCCCGCTGGTCGCGCAGCCGCCGTCCCGGAATCCTATGCGGGACAGCAGCAGCCAGCATGTCGTCGTCACCCGAGTCGTCGGAGCAGTGGACAACCAGTCGCGGAGACCACCCCAGAGGCGGCCCGTCGATCTCGGGTTTCCCCGTCCATGCCGCCATCTGGTCCCAACGCTTGATATTAAACTTAGCGTCCAGGCAGCGCGCCACCCACCGCGATGAAAGCGGTTCATGGCCGCACACTGGTAGAGAGATGTTGAGCTCCTGAGACAACTCCAGCATGCGGGAAAGGATGAGCGGATCCAAATGCTCGGCCGTTGCGTCGGGGTAGGCGGCCATGGCCATCGCCATCAACGCCCCCCGATAGGCCAACGGCGATTCCTCCGGTGCTCGGCGACGCGACATAAATTTTCTGGTGGCCGATGTCGGCGGGTCATAAAATTCTGCCATCTCTGTGAACGCATCCCGCAGTGTCTTTTTCTTGGACGCCGGGATGGAGCGGAAGACTCCCAGAGACACATCATCGAGCAGCGTAGGTAGCGCTCCCAGCGCTTCTTCCTCCGTCCAGTTCACAGATCTAAAAGCTGACTCGAAGCGCCACGTAAAAGCACTCCAATCGCCCCCGGCGATAAATTCTTTTATTTGTGGAAGGCGATGTCCGCGGTGGCAGGCGCGTGCCGCGGGCGTCTCCGACTGCCGTTCCCGCTCTCCACTCAGTGCAGGCAAAATGGCGTCCGGCGGCCGCGTGGTGGTAGGCGCGCACAAAATGGCGGCCAACGACTCCGGCGCAGCCGCCCCACCCAAGACGACGGCGTCCACCCGCGTGGCAGGAGCAATGGCGGGTCCCGATTCCATAGTAGGACCCCTTCCCGCGGCGTCCAGCTGATCAGCGATCTGGCGACCCACGGCTGGTGAGGACGCCACCGCGGTCACCAGGCTTAGCAGAATGGCGCGCAACGACTCAATCTGCTCCGCCATCAGCCGCCATTCGTCTCTTGGTCCTGCGGTGGTCGCATCCTCCCCCGGTCGACGCTGAGAGGCGTCGAGGCGAGTGTCATCAGCAGGCGGCACAAGGGCTGTAGCTCCCAACAGCTCATCTTCATCCGTTTCGACCTCTTCCTCCGATAGAGGCACGGGCAGGTTCTTTTTTCTGGGGTGCTTAGACATCTTGACGATCGTCCAAACAGTCGCAGAATTACTTCTGACACCAGTGTAATAATCCTTCTTGAGACGGCTTCGGAATCAGTCCTTTTTATTTCCACTCCACAATACACTTTACTCACTCACTCTCCGTTGCTGGCAGACAACGGAGAGAGGACAGACTTCGCACTAAGTCCCCACCGCGCACGTGGCACCCCGAGCCCCCGTCCGCGCGTGACCCTGCTCTTGTCAGTCTCCAGTCTGCTCTCGATCGTTCCCTCTCACTCTCTCTTAATCCCTTCGTCATGTGGTCCCCCCAGCCAATCGTTCATGGACAGCTTCGACCATTCTCGATGGTTCCCTGTCAATCCCGGGACCACGCCTCTCATCCGGCTCCCCATTAGCTGGGGCCCCGAATGGCTAGGCCAATCACTCCTGATGACATGCCGTGATCACGCCTGGGCCATGCTCCCTATCTCAACCCTTATTGGCTACAAGCAGGACCGGCAAGCCAATCCCCACGTGAACCCTCTATGGCTGTTATTACACAATGATTGCAATTCATTCTGTTGCACCTAGGATAAATTTGGGTTCTCTGCACACAATTTATCTGCCCATGTCCCATCCGACTCGGCTCTCTGTTCCACCACGCCTATGACATTCCCTGCATCGGAGTCGACAGCCTCATAACATGCAGCCATCGCGTGAGCTAACACCGTACCTACCTGGACCACAGCTGTTCCCAGAACTACATTCAAGACCTGCAAAAATGGCTCCTGATTAATCCGAAGGATTGTCTGAGCACCCACCAGCATAAGCTCACGGGTCGCTGTGTTTGATGGTGTAAGGAGGACTCCCGCCTCGGGGTCAGCCAATTGAAGCCGTTTGTGGTAGTGCAAAGGGACCAACATTTGCATACCTGGTGGAATCTCTATCGATTCCCTTGCCAAGGCCTGAACTGTAACGTTAGCCACAGTATATCTACACGGGGAATCCAAAAAGAACAATTGTTACCCGAACAGCATCTCGATACATCCTTGGTCTGTGAAAATCTTTAGGGACATCCTGCGAAAAGAATTGGTACCCAAGAGGCAAGGCACTGCCTGCGTTTTTTAAATCAATATGAGACCCGACATTTCAATTTCATCCACTCTTACGCATGCCTCTATCTGCCACCACAATTCCCATGCTCCCTCCGTTAGCCGCAACACACGCATTCCCCACCGGCATAATGCAACGGTTCCTTAATGGCAACAAATTATAAATGACGTCCGAGATAATAGTAGCCTCGACCCCCGTGTCAACCAAGACACGTACCTCTATCCCTTGAATGGAACCAGCCACTGCCGACGAACCTGCCGCGGCTGCCATTACTCGGCGCGCCAACTTCCTCCACTGTGTACCGGAATTAGACCACCCATCTGTAGTCTGAACCCGCTGTTCGTGTGCCATAACAGGGGAATGCAAGGTGAAAACTATCCGCACTATCAGCAGGTGATGGCTGGTCCCTGCAGCAGAGGAGTCGCCTCTTCCCCCCCGGACCCCAACCTTGAGGCCGTCGCGAGGTCTTCCCTTGCCGTCGAGGCCACCCTTGCACCGCTGCCACCATCTCCTGCCCCAGCTCCGGATCCTTGCGGTGCTCCTCATTGATCCGGCGGTCAAGGTGTCACCTGACACGGGTTCACCTGATTATGCCACCACCTGAGTCCACCTGTTCATATTCTCGTGTGCCTGCAGGCATCTGGCCACCATCTCTCAGTTCGCCTGTTGAAGAGTGGCCCGCTTCTCCTCTGGAATTGAGGGCCGTTGGCAAGGCCCGCAGAGCTTGGTCCTCTGTCCATGCGATGGACAGATATGCCGCCTCAAACTTGCGGATGAAGGTTGCCCAATCACCCCCCACTGCCACGAACTCCCTGATGGGAGACAACCGCCTTGGCCGGTCCGCTGCTCTCCCCTGTGCCGCTGGGGACAGAATCGACTCCACTGCCACCTGGGTCGGCCGCGAAATGGCGGCTGGCAATCACGCAAGCTCCGCCACGTGGGCAATGGCGGCCGCCGATAACACACGCTTCGCCAGGCAAACGACGGCGGACGCTGTCCGTCCCATCTCGTCTATGGGGACCCGCAGCGTGCTCTCTGTGGCTCCCCCACTCGCCACAGTCGCGCCCAGCAGCAAGGAGAGCTGTGTAACGGCCGCCAGGAGCAGGTCGAGCTGCCCTGCCACCTCACGCCACCCCTCCGCGGCCCGTGGCTGCTGGGCAGCAGCTCCTTCCTCCTCCACCGCCGCTCCTCCTGCACCCAGGGGTGTTCTGACCAGGACCGCAGTTCCCGGGACTGCCTGGTGGGGAGTCTCCTCCTCATCTTCTCCCTTGTCCGAAGTCGATGCAGGTGGGTTTTTCTTTCTTGTGTATTTTGACATACCGATGCAGCCACTTCTGACACCAGTTGTAATGACTCTCGATCGACGCAAACTGTAGAGGGTTTTCGTTATTTTGATTTAGGGTGCTTCATGCAGATAACTTGGCCAGGGATGACATGCAAATAACTTGGGTCAGGGATGGCACGCAAGTAGCGACGACGCGAAGACAGCGACGACGCGAAGACAGCGGCGACGCGAAGACAGCGATGGTGGGAAGACAGCGACGGCGTGAAGACAGCGACGACCCCGATCCCACGGCAGCCCCGAACCCTGCCGCTTGCCTCCTTTTATCCCCGGAGTGGCCCTCACCCCGCCCCCAGCCACACCTCCTTTCTCAAACTTTTTGGCCCGTTCCCGAACGTCCCTGATGGTTCCCCCTTGTCACAACTCGCCCTTTATTATTATTATCAATCTCCTGTAATTTCTACTCGTGACCACTAGTCCACGCACTCTCCCTGCACCCGCATTGTCTCCACACACATACTGTCTCCACACACGCACTGTATCTACATATATTTATAAACTCGAAGATTATACGCAATGCCCATATAAAGACTTGTTCTAAATATATAAATAAGCAATTCCAACCATTTCTTAATCTACTGCTTATGCCATTTCGGTCATGGGCTGTTGTTTTGTTTATTTTACTATACTTCACCATGCTGTTGAGTGCAGGGTTGTGAAAGGGGAACACATGATCGGTTCTGATATTACTGACGACTGATGTTAGCCATGGCTGGGAATCGAACTTGGGTTACCCAGTTCACAACACAGTGTGCTGACCACTGTACCAACACTCTACAGAAAGTGTGAAATACACTATACATGATACCTGAAGGCATTTATATTGAATTCACTGTATTAAAGAGTAAAAACTATTACATTTCCATATGATGACAATAAGGTAAAACAAATAAATGTGTCTCCAATCTTCTACCTAACTTACATATATTTAATGTGGGTCATACATTTTACTTTGAACGTTACAAAATTCAATGAATTCAGGCTTGCGGTATTTCAGTCCGTTCACTTTTTGCATTCAGGTCAACATCGCAGCAAGCATTGTGTACGTGACTTGATGGACAATCGCTAGGCTGTAAAAACTAGAACGTGGCAGCTTGTGAACAAAAAAACACATTTAAGACATGGCTTTTAAAGATTGGTTTACCTAGAAAATAAAGTGGGTAGTGATAGAGAGAAAAAAGTAATTTTGCAGTATGAGCATTTATTAAAGTTACCAAGCAATGGCTATGGTTTTTTACCCATGGCTCACTGATGTTTAATTAGGAATAAAACCTCGTCAGGCTACTTGGGTTTAATGCATTGCATTGTGGTCACTTGAAGTAATCAATTCGTTACAAAACAGTTGTGCAATTCAAGTTTTGAAACAACTACTCAAAGATGTTATCACTCCTTGGAGAAAAGTTGGGACACTGCGATGGTACAATTACTCTTCCATGACAATCAACTATAATTTGGGCTACAAATTTGCATTGCGCATATTGTGTGTACTTTAAAACGTAATGGTTTGAATATACTGCATGTTAGGTATAAAGTACTCGAGTTTACAATTGGCAGTGCAAGATTCATTCTCAATCCACCTCTGAGTATAGGCCTCATCACACCGTCATGAGTGAGGTTTACCATACCATTCCATCTATTTGTAATTCATTCCACACATTTGTACATTATGTATTCCTACTAATTGTAGAGTTTCCACTATATTGCAGCATACTTTTTCAATACATTTCACTTGTCTTTACATCACCATCAGAGGACAAAAACACATGAATAACAGCTCTTCAATTGCGTGTTTGTGAAAGGGTGCTGCCATCTTTAACCTTGATACATTTGCAATTTAGTGGCAAAATCTGAAGAAAATAATATAAAGTACCTGGTTCATACCCCATTTAATTTGCAATGTGTACCCAAATCACAGTGATATAAGGCTACATACGTTTTACCTCTACTTATTAAACACTTTGCAATTGTACATCCTTCATCACTTAATGATGTAATGTATTTACGCTATTTTCAACATGCGGGTTTCTTGGTCATAAATGTTATATTTTATAATAAACATTTATTGTGCAAATAAATGTTTAGCATATTTATATACTATTTACAATCATTTAGATTTTATGGTCAGGTATTGCATTAAGAAAGGCAACTGCTTTTTGTTATTGTGTTTAAAAGGATTTGAAAGGATTTTGCAAATATTTCTCAGTATTGATAATTTTTAAGCAACATAAAGTATTACACATAAATCACCAATTGTTAATATATATAATAATTTCCTTCGGAACCATTCCATGTATTGGTGATGAATGGGATAATTGTATATATGTGTAGTGACATCGGGGATGTCACTGTATGGTGCCGGCCCGGAAGGGTCGTGCCGTTCGATGTTCCTACATCGTGGACAGCACCGTGTGGGTAGCTGTGTGTAATACCAGCCCTAGCAGGGCTTGGCAAGGACTGGGATAGTGCGGGCCCCATGCACAGTGTGTGGTGGGGGCTCTCCCGTGGGGGAGGGGGTGTGTGTCAGTCCAGGGGCAGGGTTGCCCCGGGCCATGGCACTCTGGTTGACCCCGTAGACACGTGATCCGGAATGTCCATACAGGGGGCCCCAGGTGGGGGGACTCGGGGGTGATCACGTGTCCGGAGAGAGCTCTTGAGAAGGATTGAGAGGGAACGAGAATGTTTGGGTAGGCGGGCAGGGCCAAGGGCAGAGCGACCCCGACCGGAGAGGGATATAAGGCGGGTCCCTGAGAGGGACCAGGATCGCTGCATTCTACAAGCTGGAAGCTCAACATCTATAAGCGGGAAGCTCTACGTCTCAAGCTGAAGCTCTCCATCTTACGAGGCAACCACGTGGTTGGAGACCCGAGTGAGGGATCGACCCTTCGTAACAGTAACTCGCTGTAGTCTGGCAAAGGGGCAGTTACCCCTTTGTGTTACGGTATTACGGTGTTACAAATAAAAGTGTTGCCTCTAAAAATAGCGTCTGCGACTCAGTTGGACCCACTACATATGTGTAGTGTAATAGTGCCAGCTAGTGCCCAGCTGCGGCAACTGCGGTGGACAAATATTACATATGCCGGTGAGCATATATACAGGTGTGTCGGCAGGGCAGAGGAACTGAGGCAAGGGTCATGGAAGACCCCATCTGGAAGCCCCTGGAACCTGCTAGTGGGTTCGAGAAGGGAGGCGTGCCCAGGGCGGAGCCAGGCCACGTTGGGTAGCATAAAAGGAGCTGAGAGCGGGAGTTCAGGGCTGCCGGTTCTGGGAGTGGACTCGTCGCATCATCGCTGTCATCTTCGCTGCCATTATCGCTAGATATTGCGTGGTCAGACAATTGTTGGCTGTCTCGGTCAGCGCCATCGGTGTTACACGGTCAGGGTTGTGTTTAGGCTAGGCAAGATGACTAGGGAGAGCGCGAGGGCAAACCTGTAAAGTGTGAAGGTGTTAATAAAGAAGGTGCCTCCTGGAAACCCTTATCTACGAATCACTGACATTACATATGTACAGTTACACTTTAAATCAAGCAACTAAGGTTCTATATTTTCTTTGTTTAGTATTCTGCTCATTTTATTATCACGTAGACTTTCGCGAGCAATATTATCCATTAGAGGTTTTTGGCTTAGATCGCGTGAATATAAATGTGTCGTTAAACCTGCCACCACCCGACACAGGCAATTTATAAGGTTTGTCACCTAAACAGAACATGAAAATTCATTTCTAGTAAAGCCCACCGGTGTGTTGGAGAGTAAGCATTTACAAAAAACGTGTAAATGTTGTGGGTTTACACTTTAACACACCAGTGTGCTGTACAGTAACGAATTGCCATGTTTTGCTTACGTGACAAACCTTACTAATTGGCTTTGTCGGATGGTGGCAGGTTTAACGACATTTATATTTACGCGATCTAACCCAAAAACGTCTATTATGGATATTATATTGCTACCTTTTTAGGGTTGTGTAAAGCTATTCATAGCGGTTAACATGAATTTGCTTTTGCAGAGTGAAATGACAAAGGCATGTACGGTATTACCATATTACTGCATAGCATTGTCATATCCAGTAGATCATAGATGTTCTACTTAATCTAGAGTACAGTATTATTATTGGTGTGATTTTGTGACTTCTTTTAAAAAGAAATTTTTACTTAATGATTAAGCCTGTGAAAATATTGCATGTGACTCTCCCAACCTCCCTCATCTGTCCCGGAAAAAAAATCACAAAACCCACCTGACACTCTTTCTCTCCTCCCATGCCTTTCTCCCTTTCTGCTTTATATTTCAATGCAATTTTATCCACATAAAGTCACATCTTCTCTACGAACTCGTGTACACTCTCTGCGCTAAAGCTCTTATTTTGTGAACTATAAAAACAGGTAATTGAAAGACAAGGAGACTTAAACTCACGCACGCAAGCATAGCAATTTGAATATGGTATACATTGCAAATGTCGGTAACGTGAAAAAAAATATCCAAGAGCTGAGTGATTCTCTGACAACTGAACCATGCCAAATCAGTGTGGCCTTGATGAGTACAGTCACCATGAGCTGTGATTGAAGAGTGATGAAAAATCCAATCTGTAGGTTGTGTGCAGCAAGAGACAAATTATACCGCTAACACCATCAGTTGAAGCGCCTCATAATGGCGCAAGCTAAAAAGTATTCCCTCATTCTGATAGCCACATACACACACACTCTCCAGAGTTTGTGTTCAAATAGCTATCAGTGGTGATGTGCTTTAAAACGTGCATCTGCTTTTGGCTCTGTAGTATGCGCTGTTTAATGGTTACATTAGGTGCTGTATGATGTATCAACCAAAGCACACATTCGTATAAGATTAATAAAATTTCGTTCCCTCCAAATGCAAGACCTGTTTTGGAGGTGGGGGCCATGGGGTGAAACATTTTTGAATTTAGGTTTTTATTCACATTACAGATTTTTCTATTAAATTAGCCTAAAAGACAGGCCTTAAAGAAGAGCGTCAGAAAAAGTTTACAGCTTTCAGGATCTGAGAGGTCTATTGAGTAATCATAGTCAAGATAGAAATATATATTTTCATACTAAAGCTTGGATGTCTTGGTTTTCTGAAATGTAATTAAGTGCAAGTTTAATTAGACTTTGCTTTTGGTTGGATCAAGCAAAGTTTTGCAACTGGAAAGTTTAGTTTGTTAAAGGTGTAGAGAATGACACTGTTTTATTCCTCTGGAGACGCAGTGCTGAGCAGCATAGCAAACCTAGATCAATATTTAATGCATACATCTAAATGAAATATCTGTTATTCTAAGATGGCTTCCAGTGATTTAAGTGAAGTTTACCAAGCTGCGTTGTATTGATTTCCATGTTTTGCTGCATGGGAGATTCATTGAGAGCAACTGGAACAGCTCTGAAAACAAATGCCCCCATATTTTAGGATATATTCCACAGTTATGATGAAATATGTGTGAGTATTGAAATTGAGAATATGCCTGAGCCTCTATTTTGGAGGAATGATTTCAGACTAGGATTTCCAGCAAAAATGACTTGAAGGAAATTGAAATTAGATAGAGAAATATTTCAAAACGGGAAGTGCAAAGTCATCAAGCGAACTGCTCTTCCTTAATCACTGTGACACATCATGCAATACGTGATTGTTATGACTGCATCAGGCTGCCTTTTGTGCTATTTAATTTGGGGGAGGGGCAAGTCTAATCAAATGAAAACCACAATAATGCCACATTTACATATGCGTTAAATTTAATTATGTATTTGGGATACATTTCTAATGATGAACAGCGATCACAATACACAACATAAAATATATCAACGACTAAATATGACATGCTTTTGATAAAATAGGAGGGATTAGTTGGCCATGTATAATTATTTAAACGAATTACATTATACCTAGTCTCTATCCTGGCTGCCTTTAGAACGCGGACCCTATATTTGGGAAGTGAAATGCTACAAATTAAGCATGTAATGAATCATAAATTCAACGATTAAAATCAATTGTTGCGCTCATGGTTTATCAAGTTAGGCATGTGAGAATCAATTTATGAAATTTGTTTTTTTTATACGATTTATGAAAATTACATGTAAATGTATTACATTTAGGTTAACAGAGTTAACAAAAGTGTATACAAAGGGGGGAGGGAACTCCATAAGGTATCGGTTCTTGAATCAAACCACAATTGTGAAAATTAATTGAAAAGGGGGAAGGGGTGAATCATTTGTATGTATCCTACACATTGAAGGGTACTAGGGATCAGTATAGAACTCAGCTATGAGAACTACCACTATGTTTTAAACAAAGTGAAATTATTATTTTTAGCGATGTTAATAAACACTGACCTGTGAATCAAAAGCACAAGTACAGTTGGGAATTATACATATCATATTTATTTAAGCTTTAATATGACATTGATTTAAACAAGCAATCTCATATTGCTTCCATTAAAATAAATATTCGAGCAAACCATTTAAAATGTTCATCAAATAAACATAAAAAAGCACTTTAAAATGTCAAGAAGAAATTATCTTTGGTTTAACAGCCACCCCAAGACATTTTTGACTCACAACAGACAAATACGAGTTATTTGTTCTAACTTTTTGAAATATTAATATATTACATGAATGCATGTATCAGAAATATTATAATGTAGTATTCATCATTGAAGTAACCCAAAGTGTGTATCTTTTTTAGTCAATTACCCCCAATGGAAGGCTTTTATCATTTAATTAAAATATGTCTATTAAAATTATATGATACATGTATATTTTAACTGTGGCCATGTACTCATTTGCAGATGTGAGCAATGTACGTTGTGGTTTAGGTTTTGTGTTCGGACATGTGACATTGGCTGAATATGGAATGCAACTGCATTCCATGTACAGTGTTTTCTTTCCATCTCGCAAACAGAAATTATCTTGATTTTTATCACATTTGAATTCATGCTCAATAAACACCTTCCAATTACTCATAGCACAGAGTTAGACTGATGGCCTTAATCTAAGTTGTCTTATGGTTGTTGTTGTATGACTTGCATCCCACTGGGATTTTTGCACACAGCGTTGGTGTACGGTGTTTTTTTCTGCAATATTTTGCTGTCTTTTCTTGGATTTTCTGTTTGCACTTAGTCACATTCACTTTAAGATGTTATTTTTTCATGTTTTTGTTTTTTGTTTGTTGCGGTTGCACCCGATTCAAGAGCCGAATGGCTCGCAGGGCTATACGTAATAAATGAACTTGAACTTGAACATTGCAAAACGCTGGAAATCTAAATCCACTATATGGAGAAATAACAAATTGGAATATCTTGACTTTAACAGAAGATGTATGGCCTATTTGTGACTGCCACAGTAAACCATACACTTGCCATGTGTCTGGAATACACCTGGAAGATTACTTAACAGAACTACTTCTGAGGTTTATTTGACTGTCTCATGCCAGTCAAATAGATGGGTTTTTTCAAATTTATTGAAAACCCAAATGTAATAATTGGTGACTAGGCTTTGACCATCAGCACGCTACACTGAGAACCATATTAATCTTGATTTGAATAAAATAAAATAAAACCACATTAATCCATTGGTTGTTGATACCCAGATTCAAACCCACAATTTCAGAAGTTTTCAGCTCAGTGCTCTGATGTGGCATTGGTTCCCTTTAGCCTTCAGGCCATCTCAAGACTTTATTTATGTGTCGGAACAAAGGAAAGTTCCACCAATACATCAGTCTTTTATACAGTTATTTTATTATATATACAAAATATTAGATTAAGGGTGGTCTTGTAACATATGAACCAGGCTCTTAGTGAATGTTGACCCACATATCAGGTCAAAGGTGATGTGCACAGCGACAACATCCTTATGAATATCTATTTTTGTTTACCTTTTGGCAATTTATTTTTACGAATGTTTTATAAATGCGTCTTGGAATGTTTATTTTCTTCGTTAAGCCAATAATTAGTCGGTTTGTGTCTTGTGTTTAGCTTATATCGAGCCATCTTTCCACTGTTTTATTTTATTCAGTTGTATCATAGTCTATATCAGTTATTATTTCCAGCTGAATAGATTAAATGTAAATAATTATATACAACCATACGTAAATAATAGTAAACAACAGTAAATAATTAGCTCGTTTGATAATCAAATACGCTGGCATCTCAAATGTTACCTTTTATTGGATTGCTTTGTTAAACTGTCTCGGATAGGAAATGTTAGCGTCAATGTATATATGCCATTGCTTTTTGCCAGCTGGCAGATAAGATTGTCTTTAGAATGAATGTTTGTATGTGGATATTGCACTGTTTGTTGAAACCATTATTCCTTTTTTTGCTAAAAAATATATACATATTTTAATTAAGTATTTAATTACAGCGCAAATCTTTTTCTTTCCATACACAACATGCCAATTAGGAGAATAAATTGTATACCATCTGCATTTACTGGGAACTCATTTACATGCAAGGAAAGTCTAGGGCACAATTTAAACAACATGCCAATAGATATGTACACTCAGCAAATTAAGTTACACGGTTTCAATATTATATTCATCATAAAGCTTCACAATGCGATTTACCATGGACATGCCATTTTACGTATTGTTAGAATTGTAGATATAAAACGTGCACACTTATCTTTACTGACATGTAAAAATTACTACAATATTTCCGTTTAAAAGATCAGATTATTTTAGTTGTATATTTCAGTACAGTAATATTGTATTGCATGTTAAGTGACTAATATATAAAAAAACACACAATTTACAGTAATAATTACATTTTGTAAATCCTATTGATATACATTCAATTCCCATAACCAGTTGTCTCCATTATCCAACAACACACATATTTGGTGGAAACTGTGATTTTCTATTCATGAAGCTACACGTAACAAAAGTATGCAAGCAAAGGGTCAAAACCACTCCATGTAGCCCGCTACACACAAGAGCCCTTACCAGAATGACAAAGTATTATTTGTTTTTTTCAGTCATCCACCCTAGAGCTTAAATCCAACATTTTAGAGGTATATGAATCCCCTGGGCTACCTGGATATTTCTTGTGCATGATAATCTCATCATTTGATTATCAAGTGGCAATGCATAAATATTCCAGAAGTGTAAAACTTTATATTTGAGAACCATCCTTTCCCTCTAGTGAGCCACTCAGATTCAGATTGCAAGAACACAGGATGAGATGTTACTATCCTTTGTGCAAGCACTTCCAAGAGTTCATGAACAGTGAGCCTGGTGAAATTTGGGGAGCGCATCGTCAGTAGTGAACCTTTGGTTCCTAGGGTGTTTCGGCCTTTCATACTATACACCCTCCTCCCCAAAGGCGGCCAGCGACAGGGTGATCAATCCTACGCTTGCGTCCCATTCCCAATTAGTCATAGGAGTTGCCTTGTTGTTGATAGCCAACATCCCATAGGACTATGCATGGCAGGGGCGTCCTCCTCCCTGAGTCAAGCATTGTTGACTGCATACCTCCTGGCCCTCTCACTTTGGGGCCCAGCTGGGGTCTTTCCTCTTCATCCAGAGCCACTGACTGCTGCCTTCTGCCGCCTCCGATACAGCTCTGATTGCCGAACGCTGGCTCTGGCCCTTAATTCCCAGGTCTCTAAGCAGTTTGGTTGTAGATGTTGCCACAAAACCTCTGCAGCCCACCTCCACTGGTCGGACTTCTGTGTTCCAGCCATGATGCCGTGCTTCGGCAGCTAAATCGGAATAGCGCAGATGTTTTCGCTCATAAGCCTCATCTACTGAGTCCTCCCAGGGTACTGTGAGCTCAATGATGAAGACCTTCTTGAGCGAACGGGACCAGAGCACCATGTCAAGTCTTAGGGTGGTGGTTGCGATCTCCGGAGGAAACACAAGTTGCCGGCCAATGTCAGCTAGCATTTTCCAGTCGCGGGCCAAGCACAGCTGGTCTCGTTCTAATGGTGTAGAGCCGCTCTTCGGTGGTTTAGCCCCTGCGCGGACAAAGGTTGTCCGTAAGGGGTGTGATGCTGCTGGGGGTGGTGGTAGGGAGTTGGTGGCAGCTCGCTTGTCTTCCAGGGCGGACGCAAGGTTTTTAAGGACTTGGTTGTGACGCCAAGTGTAGCGTCCTTGGGTGAGGCTTGTTTTACACCCTGTGAGAATGTGCCTGAGGTTGGCTGGCATGGAACAGAGGGCACAGTCCGGATCTTCACCATACCATTGGTGAAGATTAACTGGTGTTGGAAGGACGTCATATGTTGCTCTGATGGAAAAGCTCAACCGCCTCGCTTCCATGGCCCACAGATCCTTCCAGCTGATCTTCCTCTTCTCCACACTGTCCCATCGAGTCCACTGTCCCTGTTTGGCAAGAGAGACTGCCTTGGCCCACCTTGCAGCCTCCTCCTGATGGCGTACTTCCTGCACTACCATCTTCCGCCGCTCTGGTGCAGTGGCCTTACTCCAAGCAGCACGGCTAGTTAGCCCAAGGCCTCCTCTCCCTTGCTGAACATGACCCACAATGTCATCATGTCTGAGGGCTGCTGTTGCCTCCTGGACTGCTTTTCCTGGCCTCCATTTGCGCCCAGTTGCCAAGGTTGGCGCGTTGTTGCTCACCACTGGGTCTCGAGATTCATTCAGTGTCATCTGGAGCCTGGTTTTTGCACACTTGAATTCCTCGGTTAGACTGGTGAGGGGCAGCTTGAGGACACCATCTCCATAGAGGCCTATGGTGGTAAGGCATCGTGGAACTCCGAGCCACTTCTTTAAGTAGCTCAAACTAGAATCTGACTTCATAACGATGATACTGTATGAACTTCCAACACCTTAACAAATTAGAAAATTAAGCTTACAAGTAGTTTATGGCAGTTATGTTGAAAAATTGCACTTTCTCACTGCACTTTTTTTTCAAAATGGATCACACTGATTAACATTCTTAGATACATTTTCTTTTTAGAGGATGCGACTGCAGAGTTCAACGAGGTCTGCTTTAACTGATCTGAAGGAGCACTCTGTATTTGTGCACCTTATTAAACTAAAAGTACGATGTTCTTTTTAAAAAATCATGACAGATGTTGTAAATAGTTATTTGTATCAGCTTGCACATCACTGACGCTATAGATGTAAATTAACGTGCATATTTTAAAATGTATTTTCTACTTGCATAAGCAAGTAAGTTTACATGGCTCATAACTATTTTCATATCCATATTAAAAGACATTAAAAGGTAAAATGACAAATCTGGATCTTATGCAATTAAGCCCATTAATGGTACATCGCAGTTGATTGGGAACATTGGAAACAAGTGAGGCGAGAAAACAGTATTGGGAAAATGGGTTACGCTTTCTTCAGAATCAGCAAAACTTTAAGAATAGCTAAGTCCTGTGATCTGCTCATGTTGCTACATATTGCTGTAGGGAAAGGTTAATTACCAGTTTTGTATGCACAAAAAATTACTCTTATTAGAATTTTATTCTCCAGCTCATTTCATGTAAAGCCTAGCCCTAAGGGTCACTCAATCAAAGTAGACATTTTTCCCATAATGCTCTCTTTATGCAACATAACACAATCATATTGCATGAGTAAACGTGGTTATAACGAAAAATAAAAAGGGGAAAATGGTAGCTTGTGATTTATGCACGTATAAGGACACTGTGAATAGGAAACATTTTCTGCCTTTAATATATTTTTTCTAGCAATTTCTGTTCTTTACAAATTATATATTGTCATTCGTAGGCAAAATACTATTGAATTGACAAATAATTTGACAAATAATTGGGCAATATTTCCTTTAAAAGACCATTCAAGAAAAAGTGCACATGTAGATCAATCTATCACCAAAATAACTGAGACAATACAAAGACATGTGGAATGAGTCTAACTCTTTAATTATACTTGTATAACAAGCAACATACTTCAATCTTCTACATTTTATTTATTTTCAGATTCGTCAAAACTATATTTGTTAAAGACATGTAAAAATGTGGTAAAACCCCTAATTATTATTCTGCTTTAAAGGCTTTCATGTTCCCGCAATTAACATATATGCCAATATATCTTCCCATTTAAACATAGGCTGCCAACCCCTAGGTCAAAATTATTCCAGCACAGGCAATCCAATTTCATAGTTTTAACTGCAGTGGCTTTGGCATATTATAGTACCAAAGCTTATTACTGAACCAAGGCTGAATGGCCTTGCCTAAGTGCACAACTTAATTAAAATGGAAGCTCCAAATGATGGTATACATCACATGTGTAATATCTGCATCTTTTACATTTTTACTGAAACTGGTTAGACTATACGTAGTATACTTGAAAAATAATAATTTACAACTTAATTACCCACGTATAGGGCCAGAACGATGCATGGATGAAAATCGATTCTTTACCCAAATGATATATGCATCGAATCACTTAGCCAAGAATTATATTATTTTCATTTGGTTCTTTCGGTTAAGTCACGTCTAAAGATAAAATAATAAATTAAATTAAATAATAGCATACGACGTTTCGATTGCAACACAAGCAATCATCCTCAGGTATAATGAAATAGCGACATAAAATCTAACCAGAAAACTATAGACAGACATATTAGCAGACAGATATCACCAAGATACATAGAGAGAGCAACACAGGTAACAGAGAGGGGTGATCGTCTCTGTGGGGTGGCCTTAAATAGACAGAGGGGGGGCGGAGGCAGAGAGAGGGAGGGGGGTTAGAGAAAAAATTAGCATATCAATGAGTGGACAACAAACGTGGTGCTGCAAGTGCGATGACACGGCAAGCAAGCCTGAAAATCAGGAGAAGGACACACTAAAATTAAATAACCTAGTAAAATATCGAAATGTAATGTAATACAACACAGAGGGTCGGTCAACACACAATTAACGCATAGCCTGGTTGATTACGTATTTCAAAGATTGCTAAGTTAGAATTTAAGTGTGAACATTCCAAAGAGAGGACACAGGCAGAGAAAACAAGTAGCCAGAGAGAGAGAAAAAAAGATAAGCTTAAAACTTCCCCGTAGAAGTGGTTCAATCTTAATTTTAGAACTTTCGTGACTGCAGGAATTATTATTTGGTTCTTTCGGTTAAGTCACGTTCTAAAATTAAGATTGAACCACTTCTACGGGGAAGTTTTAAGCTTATCTTTTTTCTCTCTCTCTGGCTACTTGTTTTCTCTGCCTGTGTCCTCTCTTTGGAATGTTCACACTTAAATTCTAACTTAGCAATCTTTGAAATACGTAATCAACCAGGCTATGCGTTAATTGTGTGTTGACCGACCCTCTGTGTTGTATTACATTACATTTCGATATTTTACTAGGTTATTTAATTTTAGTGTGTCCTTCTCCTGATTTTCAGGCTTGCTTGCCGTGTCATCGCACTTGCAGCACCACGTTTGTTGTCCACTCATTGATATGCTAATTTTTTTCTCTAACCCCCCTCCCTCTCTCTGCCTCCGCCCCCCCTCTGTCTATTTAAGGCCACCCCACAGAGACGATCACCCCTCTCTGTTACCTGTGTTGCTCTCTCTATGTATCTTGGTGATATCTGTCTGCTAATATGTCTGTCTATAGTTTTCTGGTTAGATTTTATGTCGCTATTTCATTATACCTGAGGATGATTGCTTGTGTTGCAATCGAAACGTCGTATGCTATTATTTAATTTAATTTATTATTTTATCTTTAGACGTGACTTAACCGAAAGAACCAAATAATAATTCCTGCAGTCACGAAAGTTCTAAAATTAAGATTATATTATTTTCATTTTTGAAAATAAAGTGCATATTTTCTTGGTGCGAACGATGTGGTCATTTTATGTTCATGCATTTAACGTCACTGCACAGAGAGACAGGCAATGTGATAGAGACAGAATTAAACAAAGCGGGAGAAAAATACAAGTGTGGACGAAGAAGACAAACAAAATACACAGCATAGGTGAGACGGGACAAAAGATGCAGCAGTGTACAAAACAGTACAAACTTGACCAAATTACAGTACAGAGGAAGAATTAACAGCTAAAAGGACAAGGAAACAGTTGGCACACACATTAAGGATGTGCTCACTTGGAAATCCAGATGAGATGGCAGGAAGGAGACAATATGGAATACCATAGGCTGATGTGCAGCATTACCATCTTTTATTGATCAATATTTTTGTTTCTTCCAATCAAATTCAAGAGGGATGCTTTTGTTTTGTATCATTGATTGGCATCATTCATAAAATAAGAAACGTAAATGCATCACAAATAATCCACTGCCATTGGCTATAATGGAGGAAAACATTATTTTATTCAAAACAAGTAAACCCGTAAAAACAAAGTTTTTCACTATAAATCCTTTATATGCGTGGCGGCTAGAGTCCTCTCGTCCTCTGGCTTGAGATGGCTGCCACCTATGGGTCAGATGATTGTCTGCCACCATTAAGCAATTGGTAATTAAATATTTAATTTGTTTTCCCTAAACAGTGTAAAATTTAGGAATTTTTTTTTCACGAAAATTAATTGTCACACACAACGAGTCTGTGTGGAAAATGTCAGCTCGATTGGATCACGGGAAGTGGGTTAAAAACGAGCGAAAGATTTGCACGGTCCTAAGCAAGCAAGCGAACTTAATATAAAGGATTTAAAAATATATTCGTCTGTGGAGGACGCGGGGATCGATCCCGCGACCTTTGGCATGGGAAGCGAGGGCGCTACCAACTGCGCTACTCCGCCACGGCCTGTGGAGGGGTTACGTTCTGGGCTCTTACACTGTGACGTTCAGCCAAAGCCATGAATGAGTTCTATTTGAATATATGTAAAATAAAAAAATTTTGCCTAAAAAGTGTAATATTTTGGGAATTTTTTTTCACGAACATTAATTGTCACGCACAACGAGTCTGTGTGGAAAATGTCAACTCGATTGGATCACGGGAAGTGGGTTAAAAAACGACCAAAATATTGACACGGTCGTAAGCAAGCAAGCAAGCACGCAAGCAAGCACGCAAGCAAGCAAGCAAGCGAACTTAATATAAAGGATTTAAAAATAAAGTCACACGCCGTTATGGGTGCAATGCATTGCATCAGTTGAACCATTCGAGCCCTATTCGTTTACCTTTTGCCGATAGCTGAATAGGATCGGCAATTTTATATTTTTGCCATATAGTTTATGCAAATTTGTTTTCTACAAACTGTTCATATAAATAATGTTTAATCATCACAAACCTACATGCCACACTGGTAGTGCCAATGCCATGAATCATTCATTGGTTTAATATCTTACATTTATTGCAAAACCAAGTGAGCAATTTGGCTGCTCTTGCCTTTTATATAACACATGGGTGTAGTTTTTTTGGCCAGAAGGCAGGGCTTTAATTATGAGGCTGCAGCCAAGAGCCCCTACTTTTACATTGAATATACGCTGCGGGCATCGTGCTTAGTTTAGCTGGTATGAGCACTTTGACCATATATGACTTGCCTTTCTCTGTTGTTCATTCGCGCTCCGTTGTATAAACATATAGAAATAGATGCAAAAATACACAACACTCCACTCACTCTCAAAACACCAATGGATAAAGGCCTCCTCACACCGTGTGGGTAATGGGGTGTTTTCTTTAACCATACATCACGACGCTTATCAGTGTGGGTTGATGAAGGGGGTTTTGGGCGGGTCGGGGTTGGAGATGGCAGGACCAGTTCTAATGTCAACCCGAGCTTGGGTCACGGGGTTCATGGCGTAGCACACCAATCGTGGCCCACCTGTCTACCTTCATTATTTTAATAAGCGTTAGACATTCAGTCATAACAACACCAATGCCAGCCGTACTGCATCACACACACACACGCACACACGTGGGTTTTGAGTGTGCGTCTGTTCTGTATTGCGGTCGTTGGCCAGTGTTAAAGTAAGGTTATTAACTTAATAGTGCGGTTTAGGATGTAACCATTTCACCACTGGCCAATGTCCAAATGGGGCAGTGGAAAGGATATTCGAAATGTATTTGACGACGAATCTTACAGCATGGCTATGTAACAAGACAGGGAGTGCATTTTATTGTTTTGTGATGTCTCTCAGTAAACCTATAAATATTCATGAGTTTGCTGGACAGCAGAGCTGCTAAACACATGTGGATACCCGCTCCTTGAAGTGAAGCACATTACTCATCAACTACACTCATGGTTCTACATGCTGTATATTTAAATAACATGTTATATATGTATATAAAATATAGTTACACACATATACATTACTGTGTAGAGATATACGAGTGAAGGTCAAACAATTTTTTTGAATTGGATGCCAAAAGGGCATTGACAAGCACTTATCACTGTGCAGTTCTTCATTTTAAAGATAAATAAACCTCATTATGGTCTCTAAATCACCCTCTGCTCTGTATCTCCAATTTAACAAAGATGTTTTTAGACTATTGACTTTCTAGACTTATGTTCACCAGCAGTTTTAATTAAACAAGCAAACTCTAGAACAATTTCAACCTTCTGGGGTGTCATGAAAATAATCAAACGTTTATAAATTTTAAAAATGCTGGTATACCAGATGTTATTGGTTAACAGCCTCTTTATGCACTGGGTCCCTGTCAAAGCATTATGGGGACATACAATACAAGAAATAATTTTAACAACTCTAATCTTATATTCCATGTAAAATGTTGAATATATATTTTATTTCTTCAGTTGAACTGTGGTGGATTTATTCATCGCAATGTTAAATACATTTCACATTTTCACAATACGTATTATGATTGACATTGCGTTAATGTGTTGAGTATTATGTTCCTATTGCTTTTCAGCTGACATTTTTATGCCCTGCACAGTGTCAGGCAATGTAGAGATTCACAGATTCACCCCACCCCAGTAATTTGATAGAATTTAAAAATCCAAGGTAACGATTCAATTCAGAAATATATTCTTATTTTAATCTCATTTGTACTATCTGTATTATCCATATTGCATTAAGCATTAATTCTGTAAAAGTTAAATACAAGAGCCAACATTTTACATGTGTTATATAATTTCCACAAACCATACATTTCGTGATCAATTCTTACTTTCATAACTCAATTGCATCTACCATGAGTGTAAGAATGTATTTTAGTCAATGAATCAATGCATTGCTACATGGATAGTACTGTAAGTATATGATGCCACGACCCTCACAAGCGGACTGAGAAACGAACGAATGAATGAACAATACAGTAATTAATTATCAAGTCAAAACCACTGTTGTCTTTGTAATTCTACACATAATGTAGTGTGGTTTTTTTTATCTCTGAATAAATGTGTGCCTTCGTGCATGTTAGTGAGCCATATTAGTCATGAGAGTTAATGCCCTTGTATAATTAACCTATGTTACCTCCTGGGTTTTTCATGACAAGATGGTTGTGAATAATTCCATGAAGCTATTACATTTTCACATATTATATGAATGATGCTACAGCACTCTTACTGTATAATTGATGCTAAAGGGAGGGTCTGAATAGAATGCAGAGAATTAGTACAATGGTACTGAGCAGAGCACACACATAGTTTGGTGTGTAATTTGGTATTTGCTATGGTTGGGGCCAGAATAGTATCCCTTTGCATCCAGCGGTGAAATTACGAGGCCGAGAAGGGATATAAGCTGCTTCCTACGATCCCAAATATGCTTAATACCCACATGGCAGCTTCTCGGTCCCCTTCATCTGTGCTTCCTTCAGAAAAAAAATTTCCTATGCCCATCAGAATCAGCATGGTCGCGTTTGCATAGCCTCAGTCTGCTATATGCATTCCCACAAGCCAAAGACGAATGTTCAACTTAGATGATCTGGACGGATTGCTGCTTTAATTAATACTTTCAAAACAGCAAAAAAATAAGGGGGCTTAACGTAAAAATGTAACAGTTTTGTTAAGCATTCCATTTTGTGGAATTTGTTTGAAGACAACTGTAACTTTCAACGTGTCTCGGTATGCGAAGGTAAAGTGCCACGAAGGTTTATGAGACAACCACATGTAGAAGCACTAAGTTTTTTCTTCCCCCAGTGCAATACGTTTCTCAAAGCTATGCTGATGTGTGGGGTGGACAACTATATATGTTTCAATGAAAATTGTGGCCTCAAGCACCAATGCATTCTACAGCCATTTGTAAAGTGTTATTTCCTGTTCTATAAAACACAAGGAATATTAATGAATGGTAATGCATGGCATTTATACAAATGCAAAAACGTTATTCAGCTGGAAAAGTTTAAGTAAATTAAATATTGCTGAAAAATGTAATAGCCGGAAGACATACTGCCACAGTAACATGAATGGTAACCCAAGAAGATAAATAATTGCCAATTACCATAAAACTGTAGAAAAAAAACAGATTTTGCTTGTTTCTTAAGAATTTCCATAAATATGCCTGACGTTATTAATGTCTGGGGACAGGAAAGCATTATGGATTTTAGGGTAAACAATTGATGGGGGAAATAATTGCATTTAATTTCTAATGGATTATAATAGAAAGAAAAATAGGTAGTCTGCATTAATTAAATAATAAGACACAATATGCATATTAGAATAATTACTTTGGAACCTCACAAAGATTACAACAATGCTAAAATAATCATCCGAATATTTCACTTAATTTTTTTAGCAAGCCAAGTGAAGAATGGCCTTTTTACTTTTCAATACCGGAGGGATGAATAGAAAAAAAATCTATGACATCAATCGTGTGTAAAGAATACTACACTGACAGCAATAAAACAATGAAAATAGCAGTCAACATCAGAGCATTCTTGTCTTGCTTGGCACAGTTACATCTGTGCGAGCATAAGCCATTTCTCACAACCTCTGGGCATTAACCCTTTAACCTTCACATTCATTCCAACACCACACTGTAATTGCCAGGAGGTTTGGTGTATTCAAATTGTTTTTCAAAGACAACCAATGCATTTGTATTCATTAGGCTATCTATATAATATAATCAATGTCAGTGAATATGACAATGCAGCAGAAATGACAAGGAGAGAGTGACGGGTCGTGTAATCTTTGCAGGATAAAATAGGAGCAAATGCGGTGCACATCACATGCCTGAAACAATATCGTTTGTCAACAACGGTTGATGGCTGTCAGTAAATGTGCAAATCGTCGACAGGGGGCAACACTTAATTAAAATCAATCAACTAAAACGTTTACATAAAATTGTAGTTTAGTAAAAAAAAGTATCTCCACAAAATGAGAATAAAACACAACTGCTGCGCAAGTGACAGTACACAGATGTTCCCTACCCTGTAAAGTACCACACTGTAGACCATTTCTAAGCATTTTTGGCATAAAGTATTCGGTTATTCTGCACCCTTGACATGTACATATGTTAACATTTACGTACACATAAGAAACAAATATTTGGTTGGGATGAAAAAATAAACCTTGACAATCATCAACAGCTACTGTCTACTCTCTCTAACAAAGACAAAACTGACATTCATCGATCCTTGTTAAATTTAACACACACAGGGATTATTTGATTAGGGATATAAATCAAGACAGCGATGTTCTGAATATGTATTGTATTTGCAAAATGCACATTACAGCAATGACATTATCTTTACAAGCTTTATACTTTGAAAATAAACACAAGCCACAAATTGTCGTAAAATTGAGAAGTCCTCTATGCTAAGTATAACAGCAATATTGAAATGAAAGATGTTTTGACACTTTGACATTTAGTTGGACATGATTTATCTTCGAGCATTAAACACCAAAATGGGCTTTACTTTATCCTCTTGATGAACCTCAAATATATGCAAATAATAGCCATACAGAATATACACAGTACTTGAAAAAGATGAATTCATGTTTTGTTCACGTGACAAACCTTACTAATTGGCTGTGTCGGGTGGTGGTGGGTTTAACGACACATTTATATTCTCGCGGTCTAACCCAAAAACCTCTATTATAGCTGAATTCTCGTTAATAAATACCAGACATACATATATACTGTACGGCACTGTTCTCTATTAGTAGGTTTAATATTACTTGGAAATAAAAACAATAGTATACGTGGTGTTTGAAATAGTAAGAGCGGATGACTATTGAGATGGCATCTGCATCCAGTGGCATGTTCATTATGGTGGTAAGAATGTAATATAAGAAAAGAAAGCCTTTTAAAACTATTTCTATCAGCTTCTTGGTTCTTTCGGTAAAGTCACGTAGAAGGGAAATAATAAAACAATAAAAATAAAACAGCCGTCCTCATTTCTTCACCTGAGGACGGCTGCTTGCGTTGTGGCCGAAACGTCGTGAGAATTATTTTATTTTGTTTTATTTTTATTGTTTTATTATTTCCCTTCTACGTGACTTTACCGAAAGAACCAAGAAGATTAATCCCTGCAGTCACGAAAGCTTTAAATCGAATATTTATATCAGGGCAATCATTGGGACCCCAGTCATGACGCTTCAGATATGAGGTGCCAATTGTAGCTCTCTTTGTCAATGTATTGTTCGGCAAGATGGGCAACGTTCTGCTGCACGTGCTTGGCCACTTCATCAGGAAATCAATTCGTAGAAACCGACGTGGTCTTACTGCCACTCGTTTACTTACTGTGGGCCCATTCAGGGATGTGGAGAGAATACACTTGGATAGCGACAAAGCCGCTTTGAGGCCCTCTCATCTAGAATGTTGGCCTTACTTCCTCCTATGTTTTCAATGCCCCCCACCACTTTCCTCCATGATAAAATCACTCAAGATAACCGTCTAACCCTTAAATCTTAATTTAAATTGTCATTGATCACGTGTGCTCAGACCAGGTTTTATAGGCAGCATATTTCACTCTGCAGCCAATCGCAGCGTTGCATTGATAAGCCCCTAAAATTTAGGATTTCTCACCCGAAAGGTGCAATTGGTGGGCAATGTCACTAGGCATGTAAAATATGTAGGATACATATTTTAAAAGTATCTTTCTTTATATTTCGTATATGTAGTTTACTTTTTTAGTCTTTTTCTATCTGCAGTCATTTGGCATAATTAATGTTTTCCAATTTTGGCACTTTACATTAGCCAAAAATGGAATGATGATGACTGTGCCTTGAGTTTTATTGAAAAAGTTATAATTGCTGCCAAGGAAATCCAGGACCTGAAGAAATCATACAGCACAAACAGCAATTATTTCAAGCAATTAATGACTTAAGGCCAACATGTAAACTAAAAACAAGCTTAGTGTCATAACGCATGATGAATGATGATTAAAACATCTAAGGCAAATGAAGACAATGTTTTAATCACAAGCAGTGCATTTTCGTTCTCTTGTTTATTTAACATTATTTTAAGCATAGGCAATTTGCATTCGCAGATGTGAATCAGCCCCTGAAGCGTACACTGCAATGTATGTCAACACTTTTAATGTTGAAAAGGTGAAAATTTTTAGCACAGTGTGTTCAGAAAAGATGACACTTTTTCCTCTTGTCAGTTTACCAAAAAGCAAATGTGTTTTTGCTGCATCTCAGTACATAGGTCTATGTGTATGATTAAACTCATTTTTATTTGTTTAATTAAATATCTGAGCAGAAATATTTACACAATTAAATATTTGTCCTGCTACATGAAGGTGATAGGTGGATTATTACATTGTGGGATCATGAGAGATGGCAATGGTTTATAGAGGACTTCATCAAGTTAATCTGGCAGCGGATTGATCACTGTTGATGATGGCAACATAAAACCTCATGGGACAATCCCTGCTGGCATTTCCCCCTCATCCGATTCCAAAGCTGTTATTGAGATAAAATTGAAACGTGAGAGTTTTCTACAAAAAAAAATTAGTTTCAGGGGGTGAATCCCTTCTTCAAAACAAAATTTTCACAATAGCCTCCAAATATGTGTGCTCTATTGTTTTAAAAATGTATACCAAGTCAGACTCTTAGAAACAACACACAGTATACATAACACATTTTACACACATTGACACACATCTCCGCATTAACTCTTAAATAAAAAGAACGATGCAAATTATTTTATGTGCCAATGCATTGGTTTCCACAGGAAAAACATTTCCATTGCATGTAACTTAAAGACCTTTTCTAAAACTTTGTTTAAAAATCTATGCGTTAGCATGACATATGGTACAACACTATAACTCTGGCAGAGAATTTAATTTAAACTATAGGCCAGCAGCTGCAAAATATGAGCTTGGAATTAGTCTCAACCGAGCTGCAAATGCCTTAGCACCATGATTTGCGTTTTTGGGGACAGCAGTTCTGTTGGGAAAAGGCTCACATGGGTCAATAGCCAATTTACCGAGGCCTTAAATTTCCCTCCCACCCTGGATACAGGCCATATTCATCAGCTGAGTTGTTTCTCTGCCATACTTATTGTCACTATTATGTGAGCGGGCAAATTAATACATCAGTCTAGCAGACTTAAAGCTAGCTCGGAGAAAAAGGGAGGGAAAGAGGGGGGGGCTAATGCCATTTGTTATACTAATTATGCTATGGTCGGCGCAGCATCTCGGGTTATAATAACATGTACAGTTACACAAAACACTTTTCAAAATGTACAACTTGTTTATTCTGAATGATTGTGAAAATGGTATAGACGTTGAGATGCTGGGAGATATCTATTATTTTGAAAGATAAATATAAAAATATCATCATAGCCAAAACCGTTGTTGAAACCATCTCAGACAGGCATTGAGTGGTGTCCATGACTCCAGTGATCAAGTGGAAAACCTAAGACCAGATGGTGGGAAATTGTCATGACAGATCTTGGTGGTCGTCTATCTACTGTAGCAGCTGCGTGATCTGGCAGAGGATAGAAATTGTTGGCGAGGTGTGCTGGCATCAACGTTTCTGGCTATGGTGACATCTTGATTTTAGCGTGTGGAAGTAAGCTGGAGTAATTCTGAGAAAACCCAGACTTATAAGGGAATAACACCCGAAGAGCCACACAGATGGGTTTACAAAGCCTGTACTGCAATTACCTGGTCGTCTCACAACCCAGAAGGTTTGGGAGTCTTAACAAACCCATGTGAGCAGTGGCATGCACTTCCACATCTGACCCATGGTTAAAAAAGTAAAAAAGGACAACATACACACGTGTAAAATATATGAAGTAAAACTAAATTTCACAAATAACAGAGGCTGGCAGGCAGTTATAACATTTAGTGTTTTTTTGTAACATTGGCTTCAAAGAAAATGAATTGGCATTGCAGAAAATGTGGCAAAATCCAAACTACTTTACAACGTTCTGCCACTTTAAAGAATATAAAAAACCCACCTTCAAGAAAATGTGTGTTTAAAAGTATTCCGAATTAGTTGAACAAGTACTCCAAATATCACCTCAAAAATGGTATGCTATTACAACTTAGCTTGAAATTATAGTCCACTTCTGGCAATAACTGATGTAAGGTTAATCTCACTTGGGAAAATTGTATAATGCGTCAGATTATTCATTGACACATTTATTTATAAACAGTAAGTTTGTGTAATAAAGGACTTCGCCGACACACTGCTGGGTCTCCGTCTCTCTTTATTCTCGTTGACGCTCGCACTCCGCTGGTCCCGACAGCGGACCGGCTGCTCCTCGCACGCGCCCCGCACGCGCCCTTCCGTCAGTCGCACCGCTCCCCGCTCCAGCACACCATTGGCCGACGATGTGCTCGAAGCTCCTCCAGCCATGTGGCTGATGGCGCGGGTACCCTCCGGCCACCCAACGTGGTCCAGCTTCGTGACTCCACCAACTGACCAGGAGCCCTTCCTGGATCCCACCTATATTCCCTTCACCACGTGATCTTGTCTCCTCCCTCTCACCACGCCCTTCACCGAACCTTTCAGATCCCGACCTCCGCATAGCACCTTGCTGGCTCCGCCCTTAGGTTCCGCCCCTGCTCTCCTCTCATCCGATTGGACCGGAGGTGAGCGGCGGACCTTCACATACGCCCCCATACTGGGCCCCGCCCCCAATACCCTGGGCCATATGATTGGCCCAGAGCTGAGCAGCGAAACCCCGCTTACGCTCGCATTATATTTGCATCAATAAATTGGTTTCTTGCTACAATAATTCTCACACTTTTAATTGTAAGAATTTAATCTTTGACCATACTTGCACACCCCGTACATTTGTGCTGAATACATGGCCAAGGTGGAGGGTTGGTGGAGAAGAGCTGTGACGTCAGCACCTTGCTCAACATTGTGAGAGGTGAGTGACGTCATTACGCAGATCAGAATATTCATACTGGAGGAACCCGATGAGCTATAAAGCTCTTTTCACATATGTGTGCGGTGACTTCTAGCACAGTATATGATTAGTCATTAAAATGTATTTCATATTTTCATGCTTTCAATAATATCCTCTACAATTGTATGTATAGTCCAACTGATCAAGTGAGGATTTCCGCTTTTGTGCCATTCATTAGATATGCTGTCAAGAGGAACGAGTCTCTAGGATTAGAACGCTCACCCCCACCATCCCAGAAAAATCCATGCCCCGTGGGCTTTGTCTCCCCAATTGTGTGGTTTATGCTCCCTTGCTTGCACAATACTTTATTTAAAGGAACAAGTTGTATTTCTCCTGTAAAGAGGTAAAAGTTTTGCCCTGCGATCTCTTAAGCATGCAACTCTTGACAGAAGGGCCTCCACTAGTGAGAACTGTCGAGACCTCTTCCAGAGAGCATTTTGCCTACTCTTCCACACTGGCCAGATGTCTTGGAAGAGGTGAGAGTATCCACACTTTACCCTCTACATACGTAACCTGCCGTTCAACGAACAAAGGTGGTGGGGTGGGGGGGATTTTCTTTCAACTGCCGTGCCAGGAGATCGACCCGAGATCGACCCGGCAACCTCTGGAGATCAAACTGAATTGAAAGTCTGGTGTGCTAACCATTAGATCATGGATGCATCCCAAATGCTGCATAAATATCTTCAAACTGCCTCATGTATCGTTTCGATTGTCTTTAAATAACACGCAAAAAGATCATAAATCATTTTTGCAGCATCATTGGAACATTGATATGTGACAAATGTCCATAAGCATCCACCTTTGCTCAAATGTCAACAGTCATAATCCCCCTGTACGCTCGTCACTGTGGACACGTCCTTTATGTGGAGCCTCTTACATTAATCCTAGTTTTCAACTTCAGAGTTCATTATTTATATATAACTATATTCTCCTGTGACTCTGCTCAGATATGGAGGGAAAGGATTACAGTATTGGAACATGATTTAAATCTTGAAATCATAAAACTTGTATTGTCTGTCCAATCTCAACCCCAAAAACAAGTAGTTGCAGCATGGTGCAGTATTCCACGGCTTAAAAAGAAGCATTGTTGTTGTGTTTAGTATTCTTTGTTTTTCTAACTTGCTGACCCACCCCTACTGTATGTCTTTGAAAAAGAGCTTCATAGCTCATCGGACTAATTCAGTTTGAACAAAGATTCATATTTAAAAAAAGGTTCTGGATGAAAGCCTTCCCCACGTTGTGTCAGTCGCAAGGAACAACAGGGGTGGTTTTGGTCATACTTCACAATGCTGGCCAGTGCAGGTTGATGAGAGGTAGGGTCCAGGACTAGTTCGAATGCCATTGCCTGCTGATTTGAGCTGTGGCCAGGAATGAAACAAATGTCGTTGGGTTAAGAGCGCAGTGTGCAATCGTTGTGCCACATCTTCTTTGTACGAAAGGCACTCATAAAATAAAGTATACATTTCTAATACAGTAGGAATATTCTACATGTTGATGTTATAACGATGTAATCGCAAACATGTATAGGTTAAAAGTAATACATCAGCTAGGACTGGTACTTCTAATATAAATCCTTACTCCATGGTGTTTTCTATCTTGGCTTTATAAAACCTAAATCAAGTGAAAATGTAATCCTCTCGCCATTCATCCTACATGAACTAGAGGAGGCTATTTGTTCATATTTGATACACTGGAAAATCACATTTCGTGACTCGTGTCAACGTTTTTTCAGGATCGACGGCATCTCATACCCATCGATGTTCATAAGCATGGCGAGCACAATCAGTCAGCAACAGCAGTGAACCCAGCCTCGGCATCACAATTTATAAACCAATTAAACACAATGTAACTGCAAATTGATTATTCATTACAAAAGGTAAAAGTGCAGCCGTGCAATTGTTCATGCCACTGCTTGAGGAATTGCCTGCACTAGAGGGAGCTCTAGAAAGCCTCACTCGAGGGTATTTTGGTATTACGCTCCCACAATGGACAGATATCTTAGGTGGGTCTACCCACACTTTACCCCAACGCAAAAAAACCTGTCGATCGACTGAGCTGATGAATCTTACCCCATTGGTTCAACTGTGACATAGGGAGATCGAACAAGTGACCTCTGTATTGCAAGTCCAATCTGTTAACTATTGTAGCATCATTCTTCATTATTAGCCGAGGAAACAAATTATATGACTGCAAACATATGCATGACAGGGAGGGAATGTTTATTAAAAATGTACACAGGCTACAGAGAGTACTGTACATTTTACGAATAGAAAAGCAAACTATTTTATTAACGACTAATTCTTATGGGTCTGCCAACGTTAACTTTAAAGCAAAGAAGCGTGAGCAGAACAGTGGGTAGGGAGGCATGTTCATGATGAAAGATTTATGGATGGTATCCCATTAGGATGTTCTGTTTCTTGTACAACAAGTCAGTGGAGGATAAGTTCCAACATAGTTAATTTGTGTTATCTAACGCAATTAACCTAAATATATCACGAAATGTATAATCCTACTTTATAAATTGAAAGGTGTTAAGAATTACTCGCATATTTTAAGGTTACATTAGTTTCTGTATTGTTGCAATTGCAACAAAAAAGACACGTAATACTTTAGGTTACATTTTTAACCAGAGGTGTGCTTGCTGTCAAATTATTTAGAAATCAAAATCACACACTATTCTTACACTTAGCTCCATCATTTTAACAGTAACACATATTGGTGCATGCAATGTATATTACCGCCCAATTTTTACATCATCTATACAAATACAATATTTAAAATAGCAGACATTTCATAATTAAATTTGCATTAAACAATAACAAACTGTTTTTACATTATCTGACATACACAAAAAACCCATTTGTGACTGGCGGTCACCCATCCAAGCACTAGCCAGGCTCAAACACTGCTTAGCTGTTGAAATCTGATGAGATCGGGTGCATTCCAGGTGAATTGGCTAAAATGAAACGTAACTAGGATTTAATGTAATGCAATGCAAAACATCTGCTGACTTTTGAAATGTGCTTCAGTATAATGTGTGCATTCCTTTGTTTGGATGCAACGTGTGCGTGTATATAGCATGCATTTGCATCAACAATAAAAGACTGAATACGTAAACATCACAGTCTTTAACATTTTAACACGCACTTACAATCTGAAATAATCTCAGCCACAGTTAGCATTATTTAAATTACAAAACAAATGTGAATATACAGAATCGCTATTTGGTGTGATGAATGGGGATGTCGCTGGGTTGGCTTGCACCACGTCCTTACAGCTGGGGCGTCGTAAATACAAAAATGCATTCGTAAGCAATGTCAAGCATTTCTTAGAGCTGCAAACCAGATGGTTTTGTTGGTGCCGAACTGACAATGCAACTTCCAAACATATTGATGGAATGTATAACATTCAACAAAAGACTTGACTTTTAAACAACTTTTATTGCCGCCAGCAGCAAAAGCACTGGAGGCGATTTCAATATGAAATACACAAAGTCACCAGCAAACAAAAGAAAACAAACGTTATAAATCGACGCGCTATGGCGCTGACATTCAACAAAAGAGAAAGGGTGCAAGTCACATTCATACCACAATATGTGTACCACAAGTGTGACAAATTAATGATTTTTTTACTGACATTTTCACAGCAGTTTTATGCAAAGGACTTCGAACATGTTGTTATTTCGCTGTGGGAATATCTGGCATCACTTATAAATGCTTATCCAAGATGTATGTGGAATATTTTCAGGCAATGGCCAATGCAGCACCTACAAAATTGCGAGATAAAAACATTATACGTGAATTTGTATTAGGTGTATTGCTACAGGATGGGGGAAAATGAAAGAGATATTAAAATATTTCACGAGCACCCATACACACGCTTATTTTAAGATGTTTCTTGTTTACGAACAAAACCACTCAAGAGTACAACTAATATTATCAGGTGCATTCCCACTGTGCTAGGTGGTTTGTTACATTGTAGAACCGTGATATATGATGACGGCTTAGGGAGGCCTTCATCCAGCAGTGGATTGATCATGACTCGTGATCATTGTGATTTCAGTTAATATATGTGCTTCTACTCTAGAGTTCCATTCTTGTTTGTTCATAGAATGGTTCTGCACTCAATGTTGTTTGGCGCATCGCAGCTGCTAATCGAGACAGATATATTTTTCCTGGAATATTATGCCTGGCATTCTGCAGAATTTTCGAGTATCCTCTGCATCGATCCATTACACAACTTGAGCCTGATTACACGGTGTAACAAAGCATTTTTTTGTTCCAGGGCAGTAAGTGTTGTTTCCTAATTGCTTATGCCTCAAAAGTACAGAAAATGACTATTATTACCCACAAACTTTGCTTTTGTGACCAGGACAGTGATATTTTGAAATTTACTTATTTTCAATGAGAAAACCGGCGAATGTTTGTCTTTTCGTTCACATAAAGTCAGAAAAAAAACATATGAATCAAAATTAACATGTATTTATACTAAAGTACCTTAATACAAAAATGACTACAAAAGATTTAGACACCAAGGCGCACTACTAGAGACGGAACTGGCCACAGCGGACCAAGTTATCTGTGGGGAGGAACAACGTCAAGTGGGAGCCACTGGTGGACCCCCGGAAGGTCCACCACTGCACATCAAATTGGGCCTTATGAAACAATTTGTCAGATCTGTAGATAAGGAGTCGGCATCCTTCAATTACCTTCAAGACTTCTTCCCTAAGCTGTCTGAGGCAAAGGTCAAAGCCGGTGTCTTCGTCAGACCACAGATAAAGAAGATCCTGGAGTGAAATGAATTCCCCAAGAAGCTCACTAGTAAGGAGAAAGCGACTTGCAACAGCTTTGTCGCAGTGGTTCGTGGCTTCCTGGGCAATCACAAGGTCGAAAACTATGTGGAGCTGGTTGAGACTCTAGTGAAGAACTACGGCACAATGGGCTGTAGGATATCCCTCAAAGTCCATATCCTTAATGCTCATCTAGATAATTTCAAGGAGAACATGGGAGCGTACTCGGAGGAGCAAGGTGAGCACTTCCACCAGGATATACTGGACTTTGAATGCTGCTACCAAGGACAGTATAACGAGAACATGATGGGAGACTACATTTGGGCGCTGATTCGTGAAAGTGATTTACAATATAATCGTGAATCTCGAAAAACTACTCGCTTCTACATCGTTTGTAGTTATTTTTGTATTACTTTAGTATAAATACATGTTAATTTTAATTCATATGTTTTTTTTCTGACTTTATGTGAACAAAAAGACATCAATTTGCCCGTTTTCTCGTTGAAATAGGTACATTTCAAAATATCACTGTCCTGGTCACAAAAGCAAAGTTTGTGGGGAATAATAGCCATTTTCTATACTTTTAGGCATAAGCAATTACGAAATAACACTTACTACCGAGGAACAAAAATTGTGTTACATAGTGTTATCATGCACTTATAAAGAAACCTCAAACCTTGCCCAAATTTTTTTAACAAAAAAAGGTTAGAAGAAGTCAAGTCTAAAGCAATTCATCAATCATCCCTGGCAATAATCTCTCTAATGAGCACTCCCCAGAGGTGTAAGGAAGGTTAAAGGCATTTGAATCGCTTCGCTTGGCATAGGCACTCGGATCGAGACTGCCGTGGGTAAAATTGGGAAGGAAACTTACATTTATCATACCTGCACTTGCTGAGTCATAGATAATTTTGATACAGCCTCCAAACTGAAAAATATCAATTATATGAATCCAATGATCAACACAGAGCCGTTGTGTTAATGAATAACTGACGTTTCCAAATCGTAAAAAAATTACTTAATGAAAAAAAGACTCCAACAAACAAATGTTGTATGACATGTTTTTATTAATGTTTTACAAAGTCTGATATTTTCAAGGAAAGAGGATACTAAAATAAAACTTCATCTTTGAGGGTAGAAAGGTTCACGTCCACACACACACGCACGTACGCACACATGCTTTGATACCACTGCCTGAAGAACAAGCAGAACACACCTAGTCTTTGTAATCGTACTAACCATGTCTTTTTATGGATGGAGTATTCAGTCGAGCATCCTTTTAATTCACATTCAATTATGCTGTTGAATATAACCATGCTTTTTCTGGAAAACCAAGGGCATATGGGGGGGAGGGGTGGAAGAAGGGTTTCAAATAAATTGGCATATCAACGATCATTTTAATTCAACATCATTCATTCAGAACGGAAAACAAAACATACCTCCTAACTTTTAACTTGCCGACTACACGCACGAAAAACATTCCCGGACAGGGTTTAAGAAGTTAGGAAATTTTCTACCGCAGTTTTGCGTGCCAGTCCACGTTTAGGGGATTACATGAACAGCGGCGGTGGAGGGTGTGTAAGAGTAAAGTAGGATGGAGAGAAGTGGGTAGATGGTGGCACACACACATAAAAACAAATTCTTGACCATCCGTCAGGGCTCTGGAGCCAATGCTGTGCCGGACATTTCTCAGGCAGGACCGACAGCTCTGAAATGGGCTGTCGGTGATGATGATGGCGGCCCTGCACCTTCCTCCCTCCCTCCCATCGGATAGATGATGGAGTGCAGTGGAGAACTATTTAGCGCCTGCTGGCCTCCCACGCGTCCGCTAAATTGTTCACGCGCAAAGGCTCCGCAACTCGTCTCACGGCTGATGCCATTTACATCCCCAAGGCCATCCGCGCTACCCCTCCCTCCCCCTCTTAGCGGCCACAAACAGTGGGCCCGTGTGCTAAAGTGGCGGATACTGGAGGCGCAGTCACTCCCGTCTCCCATCTCCGTCCGCCTTTTCTCACTCCTGGTGTTCCTCTTGATTACATTTGGAGCTTTATAACCTCATTACTATTGTGAATGACAGTCTAATTTTATCGACTCCCGCTGTTAACGACGGTCCCTCGGAAAGTCTTAACCTATGCCTGCAAGTGTAATTGTATCAAATGAAGAAACATTATTGTAATGCATCTGTATTAATTAGCATATATTCCATAAACTTTAATTGTTTACTAATTTATGCTCATTGCGTTTACTTATTTCGTAATAATATAACGATGCTGCCGGCATACGGTATACAATAGAAGAGAGCCACCGTATATACCGTACAGTATTTATTAGGACAAGATTCGCATTAGTAATGCAGTGGTTGTAGTCAGCCTCAGACGTTTGAAGAAAAAAACGCCTTATTAAATCAGCACCACATGTTTCAGAATTCAGAGCTGAGTCTTAACCCAACAGTCTGGAACCCTACTGCTTGAGCTTCCCAGTTTTTCGGCACTCGATACACTATTAGCATAACCTCGAACCAATCGTCAACCCCAAAGGAGTTCCTGGTCATGGAATTAAAATATAATTGCATCATTTTCTGGAATCTGTCCGCTTTCCCCGAAGCACTTCCTCAGCCAAATCGTAACAACATATGAATTTGCTGTTTGGTCACCTTTAAATTTAAGAAAGGGGCACACGTGCCCACCAACTAGAACCCGGTTTCAAAATACTTTTATTGATTTTTAACAACGAAAAATTGTACCGCATGAGTATTTTAACAAGTCAAATAATGCAAGCCAAATTAAAACAATTGCAGTAATGACTGGCTGCCATTGTTCGACTCGGAAACAAAAGGATACATATACAGTGAGGGAAAAAAGTATTTGATCCCCTGCTGATTTTGTACGTTTGCCCACTGACAAAGAAATGATCAGTCTATAATTTCAACGGTAGGTTTATTTTAACAGTGAGAGACAGAATAACAACAACAAAATCCAGAAAAAAGCATGTCAAAAATGTTATAAATTGATTGGCATTTTAATGAGGGAAATAAGTATTTGACCCCTCTGCAAAACATGACTTAGTGCTTGGTGGCAAAACCCTTGTTGGCAATCACAGAGGTCAGACGTTTCTTGTAGTTGGCCACGAGGTTTGCACACATCTCAGGAGAGATTTTGTCCCACTCCTCTTTGCAGATCTTTTCCAAGTCATTAAGGTTTCGAGGCTGATGTTTGGCAACTCGAACCTTCAGCTCCCTCCACAGATGTTCTATGGGATTAAGGTCTGGAGACTGGCTAGGCCACTCCAGGACCTTAATGTGCTTCTTCTTGAGCCACTCCTTTGTTGCCTTGGCCGTGTGTTTTGGGTCATTGTCATGCTGGAATACCCATCCACGACCTATTTTCAATGCCCTGGCTGAGGGAAGGAGGTTCTCACCCATGATTTGACGGTACATGGCCCCGTCCATCGTCCCTTTGATGCGGTGAAGTTGTCCTGTCCCCTTAGCAGAAAAACACCCCCAAAGCATAATGTTTCCACCTCCATGTTTGACGGTGGGGATGGTGTTCTTGGGGTTATAGGCAGCATTCTTCCTCCTCCAAACACGGCGAGTTGAGTTGATGCCAAATAGCTCCATTTTGGTCTCATCTGACCACAACACTTTCACCCAGTTGTCCTCTGAATCATTCAGATGTTCATTGGCAAACTTCAGACGGGCATGTATATGTGCTTTATTGAGCAGGGGGACCTTGCGGACGCTGCAGGATTTCAGTCCTTCACGGCGTAGTGTGTTACCAACTGTTTTCTTGGTGACTATGGTCCCAGCTGCCTTGAGATCATTGACAAGATCCTCCCGTGTAGTTCTGGGCTGATTCCTCACCGTTCTCATGATCATTGCAACTCCACGAGGTAAGATCTTGCATGGAGCCCCAGGCCAAGGGAGATTGACAGTTCTTTTGTGTTTCTTCCATTTGCGAATAATCACACCAACTGTTGTCACCTTCTCACCAAGCTGCTTGGCGATGGTCTTGTAACCCATTCCAGCCTTGTGTAGGTCTACAATCTTGTCCCTGACATCCTTGGAGAGCTCTTTGGTCTTGGCCATGATGGAGAGTTTGGAATCTGATTGATTGATTTCTTCTGTGAACAGGTGTCTTTTATACAGGTAACAAGCTGAGATTTGGAGCACTCCCTTTAAGAGTGTGCTCCTAATCTCGGCTCGTTAGCTGTATAAAAGACACCTGGGAACCAGAAATCTTTCAGATTGAAAGGGGGTCAAATACTTATTTCCCTCATTAAAATGCCAATCAATTTATACAAAATTTGACATGCGTTTTTCTAGATTTTTTTGTTGTTATTCTGTCTCTCACTGTTCAAATAAACCTACCATTAAAAATATAGACTGATAATTTCTTTGTCAGTGGGCAAACGTACAAAATCAGCAGGGGATCAAATACCTTTTTCCCTCACTGTAGTCACACAATTTTACACACGTTAGCTATTTAACTAACAGTAAAACGTACAAGTAAGCCTATTTATTGACTAAATGCACATATAGCAGTAGTATGTATCCATCTATTGTGTCTTGACATAAATGTTTACACATTAATTATGAATACAAATTGCATTTTATGATAGCTTCTGTGGCATTTACATGTTCACACTTTGAGGCAGAGAAATATATTTAGGCCAGAATAAAAAGACAAAGTTATATTGAAACATAATAGCAGGTCTGAATGCAAAACACTGACTGCAGAAAAGACCTTGGGCCTTATTGTGCTTAATTCACCAGAGGAAACGGGCAATTTATAATGAAATAGAGTAATTTATGGGCAGATTGCTTCCGCATTGCCAGAGAATTCTGCAGAAAGAGTCATGCGATTGCAGTAAACTAAATGACCCAGAACAAAGCATTCAGTAACGTGACAGCTCACACTACAAGGACCTTCAATGCATACAAATGTCACGAAATGCACCACAGACCCAAACATTTTACATTGCTTATCATGTAAATAACAATGGCGTTAATACCAAAAAGTGTCCATTTAATTTTTTTCTACTCCAATGCTAAGATATTGAATGCAATCAAACAAATTAAATGGTGATGCTGCATTGGCATTGGCGCACAAGCACCGTTGACAAAAAGGACTCAACACATTAATCAATAACACTGCCTTAAAAGAAAAACCATATATATAATTGACGATATTCTAGGCAATATCCCTGTGTTATGAGAACGGTTATTGCCTGAAATGTCGACAATTATCTTTATTTTATTTTAAGGCCACTGTGTTATTGAGAAATGTATTGAGTTGTTTTTGTTAAATATAAGCACAATATTTTTTTATTATTATTATTAAACATATGTATTAGACATACCGTTTTGCTATTAACTATACCCCTACTTGGTACATGCTGAATTAATTAACAGTCCCGGATTATTATTGTTAGACATGTTGCTCACGTTATTATTATGCAGAGTAACTTTAATGCTGTTAGGTTTAAAAACAATTCAATTACTAGAAACTCACACATATGTATCGATAAGGGGATAAATTAAATCGGCATTTCTACTCTTCTTAGCAAAAATGTTACGCAGTTTGCTGCACAGTTTGTTTGAAAAAACGATGACGGGACATTGGAGTTGCAATGTTCTAGCGCCTGCAGGCATGTTCATGAATAACGTCAAACAATTCACATAGACATTAGGTAAATCGATGGCTCTGCTGTGTCTGCACGGACTGACATTGTGGTGCATACCAGGTGGATCCTACGCCTGCTTTCAATCAATGAGCCGTTTGACACAAGGAATGACCTTACTGTTCAGGAGCACTCTTCGTTTGACAGCAGGTGATATCTGCAACCAGTTTCTTCTCATTAAAGTATTGTCATGTTGGTCAGCCATGTGACTCACTCAATGTTTGAGTGCAACCCAGACTGGGTCAAATATCTTTTCCATTAGAAATCATTACTCGTTTTTTTTACAAATTAATTTTCAAATTGGTTGACGTGAATAAACATTTTTCGATTTAAAGCTTTCGTGACTGCAGGGATTCATCTTCTTGGTTCTTTCGGTAAAGTCACGTAGAAGGGAAATAATAAAATAATAATAAAACATAATAAAATACAATTCTCACGACGTTTCAGCCACAACGCAAGTAGCCGTCCTCAGGTGAAGAACAGGTCTGTCGGAAAGACAGCGTCTGAATGTTGTCTTTCCGATAGACCTGTTCTTCACCTGAGGACGGCTGCTTGAGTTGTGGCCAAAACGTCGTGAGAATTGTATTTTATTATGTTGTATTTTTATTATTTTATTATTTCCCTTCTACGTGACATTACCGAAAGAACCAAGAAGGTGAATAAACATGTCATAAAATATTTCTCAAAAAGTGGGAAAAAAACAGATCTTTATTATGATTTTCAGAAGTCAAAAACGAATTACCTTAAGGGCTTTATTCTGCGATATATGAAAAATCCTGAAGTTACATTTTGCATAAATTTATCAGACTCAAGAGAAAACATACTTGAAATTGGGACAATTGTGAATGTTATAATATGAATAATATACTACGCTTAGAAAATGCCATTATACCAGGTAATCAAAGCACTTTACATCACAAAATATATATCAAAGGCCAAAGGGAGGAAAAACCAAGAATATGAATAGAAGGCAATTCGAAGAAGCAATGCAATGCAGCATTGCAGTTACAAAAGCGTGTCGGTATGCATGCTAATAACAAAATACGTGGCTCTCAATCAAACGTGCATTTTATGTTTTTGTCCATGCCGTAAATTATGTCACATATCATCGAGTTAAAATGTCCACTTCAAAATAAAAACTGTAACGCTTTACTGTGGACACCCATTCATATTTAACATGTTATTGTTTACCATGGCTGCCAAAATATGGTTGGACAGAAAACCCATTCAGTGTGCCAGGGTGCCCCCACCTCGAATGACCATCTGTTATGGTTTGTTAATTTCCTCTCAATCAGCCAACATTCCTGGGTGGTTGAAACTCACCCCGAGCCCATTAAAAAAGACAAGGGCAATATGTGGCATTGCGATTCTCATAGGTTTAGTTTAAAAAGTCAAAGCTATTGCTTTCCCAAATAAGCATGTCTCGGACAGCGTTCGTGAACACAAGGCAGATCTGAAACACGGTAGGACCAATACCTCTGCCGTTGATGATCATTGTTTTAATGCTGTGGGCTCACACGAAATTGATTTTTCCAAGACGGAGGTACTCTGCAAACCTACTGGCTACCTTCAGAGATTTGTTCATGAAGCCATCCAGATATATAAACACAGACACAACTTCAACCGAGAAGATGGATACAAACTGAGCAATCATTGGAAGGACGTTATTAACCAGGTAAAGTCTTAACTGACTGTGATGTTTCCATCCTACCTGCCTATGTCAGCTGTTATTTCCGACTCTCTGTGTGTGTCTCTCTCTATGCCTCTCTCTTAGATCTCTCATGCTCACATGTCCTTTGCATTGCACTCTCATGCTCTTGGATTGCAACACTCTCCGATCTTACATTAACATGCTAATCTCTCACATTAACATAGCCACTTCCGTGCCGTTGTCGAGGAGGCCGCTCTCCAATCTTACATTAACATGCTAATTTCTCACATTAACATCACTAGCCCCGCCCACTTATTTATGACCCTTGGGCTACACCCATTTCAAACCTTTTAAAACAGTCTGCCTGAGCAGCAGATCATGCTTTCCCACTTGATGACGGACGCTTGTGTTGCGCCCGAAACGTCGTTATTTATTTCATTTCATACCTACGTGATTTTACTGAAAGAACCAAAGAGTATAGAGTAAGCATTGAGATGCTTCTCATCTCCTATTTCAAGCGCTGAGTCATTTGGGGAAATATCACGTTGCTATGATGAGGGCGATTCTTCCCTCTTACTGGACAACCACTCTTGGACTTCCCCAGAAAGCAGTACTCATTAAATCGACCGCAGAAGGATGATCGGCTGAGTCAACTCTCAAAGAAGATTTTAACTCGCAATCTTCCAATCACAAACTGCTCGCTTGACCACTGTCCCACATCATAACTCGTATAAGTCCAAACGCACCAAACAAAGAATACATTTCTATTGCACTCACAATATAATTATAGAATGGTAACTTTGCGATGATATGAATGCACTCACTGTAATGCGTTTCACATATACTGTATTGTAAAAATGAAATTATAATGATGGGGCATAGCTTTTATTGTTCAACCCTACACAAAACGTTAATGCTACAATATCAATGATCCACATCTATACTGCAACCTGACCTTTTGTATAACCTTGTATGAGCACACTATCAAGGTTGTTCCATTATGTGCAGAAGAGGCGAAATGAGAGAATGAATCCCAAATGTTATCTCCCTGCTGGTTAGAAGCACATGTAAGAGCATAATGCAATTATTCTGACTTGTGCATGCTTTTGAGAGTATATAATTAAACTATTACAAATACAGGATTGGATGGGAAAAAATGTAATGCCTAGTCCTGTACATTACGTTATTAAATGAGGAAGGAGTGGAATGCAGTTTGATTACAGATTTTTACTAACGTACATATACTGTACTCAACCTTATTTACTTGTTATGTTGCTGCCCTCTGATGATGATGATCATCATCATCATCATTCCTTACTGGATGAGGACCTCCCACACTGGCCCAATTGCCTCCAGCCCTGTGCAGCTCTAATCCATCTTACTTGGACGTCACCCTTAATTTTAACCATTTCCATTACAGTAAAATCTTGGTGCATTTTCTTATGTTGGCTGGTTTTGGCTAACCATAAAACGTTTGGCTAACCATCGACCAAAGGCGATCACTGCATCGCACGCTTTGACGCACTTCTGCGGCCGTCTGGAATGCTCTTCCTTCCCATATTAGGAAGTCACTGGAACTATGAACTTTTAAATCTCGATTGAAAACTAATTTCCTTAGAACTGCCTTTTGTGTTTCGTTTGTTGTCCTTCCCCCACACCTCCGATTAGCATGGTTGGCTACGTATGGTGCGAAAAAAAGTTCAAAATACATACTTTTGATTTAAAGCTTTCGTGACTGCAGGGATTCATATTCTTGGTTCTTTCGGTAAAGTCACGTAGAAGCAATCATCATCAGGTGTGAAATCCACAGCAAAAAAATTTGCTTGTGTTGCAGTCGAAACGTCGTGAGAATTTTTATTGTTTTATATTAATATTATTTTATTATTTCCCTTCTACATGACTTTACCGAAAGAACCAAGAATATAAATACATACTTTGTTCACAAGTTATACTGTATTTGTTATAAACACGTCATACAAGCCAACTGCACAATTTTCTACTTGATGATGATGACCAGTCATTGAGACTCATGATGAAGTGGCAGGCCATGGAGGAAACATGTGCAATAAGGCTTTCCACTCTGGAGACGGAGCGATGAAATAATCTTGTGTGCGGGCACTGGGTGGATTGTAGCATCACAGGACCATGAGATATGGTGATGTCTTGGGGAGGCCTCAACCTAGCAGTAGATAGATCATGGCTGGTGATGTTTAAAAAAAGTTACAAGTAACAAGTACTATATGTGCAATGCTGTACTTCAGAATATAGATGAAGTACAGAGTGTGCTTTATTATGACCATCCCTTATACACAAATACTTGAATTGGTCATGTGTAATGTCAGAATGCAAAATTACTATCAACGGCTTAAAGTACAAACATTTGGATTTTTATTTTTATTAGAAACCGGCTTGTCATCTGAATTTCCATGTCAACATTGTGGTCTTCACACTGTCTTCGCCTGTGGTCTAAAATATAATTAAATTTAATGTAAATAAATATGATGTGCCGCCCACCCCTCCCACACCAATCAATTAGCTTATATAATTATCATTAGTTGAATTTTACTGCGTTGGGTATTTTATTCAGATGAGACAAAATTACTTTTTTTTCAAACATGAACAGATACATTACACTGATACCAGTTGCTTTACAAATAGTATCCACTCCTGACATGGTGTAATTGGTTGTTAGCGCACTAGATTAGCTCTCGAGAAGTTGCTGGTTCATTACATCGGTGGCGCGGCAGTTGAAACAATGGTGAACATTTTTAAAAAATCCTCACGTCTCTGTTCAACCAAAAACATAAATTAGTACACCACAGTTAGTCGATCGGCAGGACACACGTGGTGATGGGGGTAAAGTGTAGGGACTCCTTCCTCTTCCAAGATGTCTGGCCAGTGTGGAAGAATAGGTCAAATACCCGTGAGAGGAGCTCTAGTGGAGGGCCTTCCTACATCAGTGTCATGAGTAGGCAATTGCAAGGCTGCACCATTACCATTAACTACATACATACTCACTCACCTTTGACCAAACCCAGGATCGCTGGTTGTACATCAGAATCTGAATGTTAAATACATTTGCTTTTTTAAACAAATACTTAATTAGCGTCTGTCTGAATGGCTTACTATTTTTGTGGGCTTAAATCACTTAAAAGAGATGCGGTTTTCCAAGCAGCCAAGTTTAATTTACTTAAAAAGCAAAACCCAACTGCTTCCGCGAGGCAAAAGCATACTTCTTTTGAAAGGTATACTCAAAGGAAGCCTTTAAGCAAATACACTTGGGCATTGGACACAAACCATTTCGTGGGACTGCCATTATTAACTTCAGTTCCCATAACGTATAGAGGCAATAGATTAAATCTGCTCTATCAAGCCCCAGTACAGCCCGTTCAAATCATCTTCATGAAGGTCTTACTGGATTAATCTCAGCCATAGTTAATTGTAGACACTACAAATAGAGAGACTATTCTGATTGAGATTTCTGATATGATTTCAGATGGAGAGCTGATTTAACTCTCCGATGGATTGTTCAGCATGATGTCCGATGTTTCGCTTCGCTTATTGAGAGCTTCTTCAGGAACTGAATTGCTGAGAGTGAAACATTGGACGTCATTGCCGAACAACACAAAGTATATCACCCAAAACCACGTCAGAGAGCTAAACAGCACAACCGCAACAACAACAAAACATACGCAGTCGTACGATGCTGATTTGTTTGTTCAAGCTCTGGACACAGCCTTGTACCTCACCATTTTCTACTGCACCATCAATGAAGAAAATGCATTGAGGGTTAGACTCCTAATGGTTACATATGCAGATGGCACTACGATAAGAATATATATTTGACACCCCAGCTGTCCAAGCACATGGATGTTTAAACTTAATGTTTTGGATTTTTTGTGTGTATATGTAATATTGTAAATTACGGCGGGAGACCACTTGACGGGTAGCACACTTTATTAACACTTGTCCTTGCCACAATAACAAGTGTGGTCACTACAGCTCACGCTACACGTTCCACCCGGCTACACACACCCGGGCTCTCCAGCCCCGTAGCTTCCAGGGGAACTTACAGACCCACCCCAACTTGGGTATGGGTCACGACCACTGGGTCCCGCAGCCCGGCCCTCACACGGACGTCCGGCCCCGGGTCCCAAGGTCCCGCCTCTGAGCCACACAGGGTCCCGGCCCTTACAAGGACAGCGGGACTAGGGGTCTCAGGGCCCTATCTCTTCCTCCTCCGTCTTCCGTCTTCACTGGTTACCAACTCCCCGAGCGCCCGCGCGCATCGCCTTTTATAGTCCTCCGCTCCCGAGGAGACGGAGCCTATGCGGACCGCGATATGAGCACCCACCCTAGTTGACCAATCACCACGCGCTGCCACACGATCCCTTTTTCCAGCGCGTGTCAGCACTACACAGCCAATCACCACGCGCTACCCCACGATCCCTACTGTCAGCGCGTATCACCCCTACATCACCCCCTCCCACATAGCTCGCAGCCGGCCCGGCTGCCAAAAGAAAAAAAACCCCCCACTCCCCAAGTGTGCCCCGTAACATAACCACAACGCAACACAACAACACAACACAACCCAACGTTAACCAGTAACAACAACGACCTATATACAAACCGACGAGCAACACAATAAAAGTTATTTTGAAAAGACCGACGTGTCCAGTGTCTCCTTGACTACCGATCCCCCTCCCGCTCGCTCCTTGAACGGAACGATAGAGCGATCGAACGGACGGGGAACGCCGTGACGAGACGATCCGGTCGCGTCGTCCCGCACCTCCACCTCATTTATTGGGTCAGGAAAAGTTGCGCGATCTAGCGCGAGTCCGCCTGGCCGGTCCGTCGTACGGGACGGGACGCTGTCAACCGTCCGGTGGCTCCGGCAGCCCAGGAAGGCACGGTTCAGGCCTGGAAGAACCGCCCGTGCCGCGGGGATCCGGTTGCCGGTGGTTGTCAGCCGTCAGTTCCGAGACACCTGGGAGCGGATCAGGCGAAAACATGTGAGGATCAGGCGGAGACATTTCCCTCCCCGGGTCGTCGGTCACATCACATGCTCGGTCCTCACGACATGAAGGAAGGCCATATGGTGGCGAGAACGGTTTCAGCCGGGAGGGGTGAACGTACCAACGGCGCTTTCCCCATTTATCTGAACACACTGGGGGCGTGCAACCCGCACGACCTCCACAGGTCCCCGCCATGGCCTCAATAATTTAGGCAACGTAGCCAAAGGTGCATGAGGGCAGTGCAGCCAGGCCCTATCGCCCGGTTTCCAATCATGCACGGACACCTTCCGTGCACGCAAGCGCTCGTTGGCGATTTGGCGAGACCTTGAATTAAGCCGTGCGGCCTCCCGTGCCTCGGCCAGTTTTGCAATGTTAAATTTAATATGGTCGGCCAACTTGGAATTAGGCCGTGGCACGGAAAGTCCCAGCTGAGTCTCCCTGGGCGGATCGGCCTCCCGACCGTACATCAGATAAAATGGGGAAAATCCCGTAGCTGCATGGGGGGCCATTCTGTACGCGGCGAGGACCCCCGTCACCTGCAAGTCCCAGTCAACCTGTGCCTCGGACACCTGCTGGCA